>NC_136473.1:47001914-47631455 GCF_902686455.1 Sciurus vulgaris
ATGGTGGCTGTGTGTTTCCCACCAGCAGCATCCCTTTGACTTTTAACTGCCTGTCGGACCTCTCCAGGAAGAGCTTGGAGTATTCATTGCTTTGTCTCACATTATTTGTACAAAGGACAAGGTCTCTGTCTTGCACCCCATTTATCATGGCTTAATTTGGCATTTATTGCTTCCTTATCCTTGTTTTGCTTTGTAATTTGGTTCGAGGTCATGTGCTAGAGGCATAGGTTATACTTTAAAGCCTTACAAAGAACATGTGAATGCAGAAGTTATCCTTTGTATGTCTTTATTGGACTTTTGTCATTTTTTATTACCATTAATATACTACCTATACCTATGAGCCATCTATCTCTGAATTTCTCCAAGATCTGTAGCAACTGAATGGAAAAAACGTCTGCACAATCTAATAAAGAAATACACTCCTTAGAGACTTGTGAGAATAAAATTAATTTGAGGAATGCTTTTGATTTCAGTTAGTGCCTACCTCAGAGGTGTGCTGGATGTAATTGACAACACGCTACAATATTGGAAAAAGAACACTTGGGAACAATTAGAGCCTAATCTTAAGAAACGTTCCTCCCCTTCCTTTCCACGTGACTTTCCGTGACTCCCTGTCTCTATTTTTTCATTTTTATATATCCCCTTTCACTTTTGAAATAGTGACTTTTTCCACATCTCTTAGGTCCTAAACCTGGGAAGGTTCTGATTTCCTGAGAGTATGCGCTTCGCCTGTGACAACAGGTACAAATGGTTTGAGGGCTGGGTGAGAAGATAACAGCAACAAGTCCTCCCAGAGCCAATATCCACTCTGCAATCAGGCTCTTCTCCCCCAGCATTGTTGAGCAAACAGCGACAGCAGTCCCCTCCTACCTGTGTGCTTAGCATTCCAAGCAAAGCAGCCTGTGGTGACAGGAGCTTAGGAAAACAAAAGATACCCAAGGGCGGCCTCCTCTCCCTGAATTGCTGGGGAATCTTGTACCAGCAATGACATGCTTCAGTTTGGAAATGATTGTGTAGCTTCTGCATACAGAAGTCCCTGGATCCCTCTTGTGTGGTCTTACAGTCTTCTGAAAGCCACTTTTCTGTCTTTCCAGGCAGAGATGTGCGTGCAAACACCTGTCTGTTTTATTTTTGTATTTTCTGTTCCTGGCAATGTCTGTTTAATTCTCATTTGGCTTTTTTATGAAAAAGGAAAAACAGATCCACTCAAATACTCTATAGGGGGGGGAGGGGTGGAATTACAGAAAAATTTTTTGTTGGCTAGTAATTTGTAAATTATACAAACTCTGAACTCACAAATGTCCTTTAAGCCATTGTACTTCTGCTCTAAAAATAGAAAACTTCGGGTTTTTTTCCTTTCCTTTGCTTTCTTTCTTTCTTTTTTTTTTTTTGTTTTTTGTTTTTTTGTTTTTTTGTTTGAGACAGGATCTCATTATGTTGCCTGAGCTAGTCTCAAATTTTGGGCTGGAGGGATCCTCCCACCTCAGCCTCCTGATTAGCTGAGGCTACAGATTTGAGCCACCATGCCTAGCTAGATGACTATATTTTTAAAGTAGGAATTAAAAATAAACTCAAAATGAAATCTGTCTTGTGCTAAAAGAAATCTTAATTTTTGTTGAATAATCAACCTTGTTTGAATCCAAGGTTGTGATAAAAAAGCTGACCACAGCAAAGATTCCATCCATTCCTTTAAATAGCAGGTTCAGATAGGTCCATCTGAGTTACTACTGATTTTTTTTTTCTCGTGTGTGTGTGTGTGTGTGTGTGTGTGTGTGTGTGTACCTCAAGAGCTCAAAGCTGACCTTGCTTGTTACACATTCATGCATTCTTTTTTCTACGAATGGGGACCAATAAATATGGTGACATGAAATTAAGTTTTACATTAGTTGGGCTATTTTAAGTTATTTTATAGGCTATTTTAATATGGGCTATTTTATAGAGCTATTTTATTATACAGCTTGAAAGCACTGCATTTGGTGCAAGATCCTCTCCTCTTATTAAGCTAACAGAAACCTATGTAGGTTGAATTAATAGCTAGCAGAACACAGGTAGCTGCTTCATTTGCAAACGCTGAGCCATTAAGAGGATCAATCGGTAGGGGGTAGTGTAATCCACCAACACAGGCTCTGTTGATGCATTTGAATGCAAAATTGTCCAGAATTTTTTTTCAAGTGCATTAAAGAGAAAAGTATCCCAGCAGGGGCTTAATAAAGGATTTTTTTTTTTTTCCTTTTTTGACATTTTTTTTTGTACCGGGCTTCATAGTTTGGAAATCATTTTGAAGTCAATGTTGTGAATATTAAGTAAGACGGGGAATGAGGCCAAGCTGCTACCTCATAATAAAAATCAGATACTAATCCTTTCCCACCGCTGCATGGTAAGGAGGTATGGTGGCTTCAAGAATGGCTATTTTGATCTTGTTAAATGAGCAAATTTAATAATAATAGTTAAACCTTATACAAGCACAAGGAAGAGTGTAACCAGCATGGATTCATGAGGGGCTCCTAATCTCCAGGGCATAAACTTGAACCTCCTTCAGGAGACGGAAGATGTCCTGTTGCCATTGAATTAAACTAAACATGCTAGTGTTGCCCATAACGACAGTTGCTAGGAGACCTTTGCCAGTATGTAGAAGGGTAGCAAACACTGGAGATCATGGCACTCATTATCATCATACACCAGCAGCCTTGTTCAGGGAGAGGCCTGACACATGCATTGAGTTGCCCCATGATAGAAATGTCACCCGCACACTGGAAAAGGAAAGTGTTTGGGGAGAGTCGGAGAAATCATAAATCATTGTCATGCCGCTACCTGGTGATGTCTGACTGAAGCTTCCATCATGGCATCTGCGTTGCCTGAGAATATTAGGCACGCTTTGTGGTCTTCCTTCCTCATTCAGGGGAGACCTGGAGGGGAAGAGAAGAGAAAGTATGGATGAGAAATAATGAAGAAGTCACTGCTGAGTCAACATTGGGGTTGTGACCACAACAATCCATGTCATACCACATGTTATCAATATACAACCCAGGTGAGCACAGATTTAGAGCATTCTCTAAATCAAGCTAGATTTAATTTACAGATGACCAAATATCTCACTTTCTGAGAACTCTGCAGCTGTACTATTGACTTTTTTAAAAATATTACTTCGATTCAGCAAAAACCTCACCCTTGTTCGTTGAACAGATTGACTAAATGTAATCAGAACTGAAGTGTTTTCAAAAATCATGCCACTCTTTGAGATGATCAAATAATCAAAGCAGAAGCTTCTCCTTTCCTCTTTATTCACTCCCATTCTCTCTTCCATTTGACCAGACTCCACAGTACCAGCAGCTGGACTGAGATTCATGTGGCTTGAGAATTTAGACTGTAGATCAATAGAAACCTGCCTGACCCCCCCCCTGCCTGGGTCAGGATAAATGAACCATTCTCAACAACACTTTTTTTTAACCCATTAAAAAGCCAATTTAATTAGAGCAAATTAAGGCTATTCATGAATTCATTAATTGTGGTGGTGCTTCGCCACATAAGCAGCATCCTTGTTTCAGGGATTTGAACTCCTAAATGATCCAGCTTCATCTCCATAAAAGAATAGAGGAGGGCGGCGCCTTCAGGATGTTTTCATATGACTGTACCAGATAATTAAAATTCGGCAGCTTCAGGGTGAAGTATTAGGCCTACCTTTCTTGTTCTCAACCCTAGAATTGCATTTATGAGACACTTTCATAGGTTGCAAAGAGGGAAAGGTAGATATAAATCAATGGGAGAAAAGAGCATCTTGCTGGAAAAAGAAAAGGGAAAACAAGGGACAGATATTTAAAAGGTCTTTTGGAAAAATGATGGGGCAGATTACAGAATTCTTTTCCTAAGGAAGAAATAAATTGAGTGATGATTCAATTTCTTGGCAGAATGTCACCCTGTGGTTAAGACCTTGGCTATGGAATCAGGACTGGACTCATGTATTATTTCTGCCACTTATTGCTGAGCTACATTAGGCCAGGTACTTAGCAGGCCTCTATTTTTCACATAAAGGTGGGGGACATGATATATCTACCTTGCAGAGTGATGATGAGTTAGATGACCTGTAGGTATTAGGTACGTAGCATGGTAACTGGCACATGGTAAGCTGGCAACAGATGCTAGTGAAATGTAGTTGGTGCCTTGTCATTTCTGTTAAGGGCCTGGGAAAAATTCCTCAGGCAGAACTCCTGGAGGAAGCAATGAGGGAATCTGACCATGGGGAGGGGCGCTTGCTGCCTGAATCATCAGAGGAGTCATGCAGTGAGGTAGGCTGGAAGGTGCCTATCAATGGTGCAGACCTGGTGTGGGTCCTTGGAATGACACAGGTGAGATACAGAACAAATGCTACTGAAAGCAGATGAGAGACCAGGCTTATGTGTGCCCTGCTGCTAGGAGACACTGTCAGAGCAGGACCTTAGTCAGCAGCCTTAAGCAGCCTCAGAGTATCTGATGCTTGCAGACCCAAGGTAAATACTGGATTCCCAGAAGGGACATTAAGTGGTCAACGTAATGAATAACATTTGCCTAACACTTGGTAGTTCCTCACATTATCCTATTAAGTCCTGGCAACAGCCATACAGCATAAATAGAGCTGAGATTCTCTTTCTTTCTCTAAGAGAAGAGAAATTAATGCTCAAAATATGCGTCTTTCCCCTGGTGAAATGGGTCAACCTAGGAAGCATAAGAAACAGGACCCAGCACGTATCTTCTGGCCCCAGATCCCATAATAGTGACTTGTTGGGGGCTGTGCCATGTTGGTGGCACCGGGATGGCGCCTGATCACATCGGCAGCGAGGAGGTTAATAGACATAAGCACACTCAGGTGATTTTCTCGTCCATGCATACAATGTATGTGCATGTGTTCTCGAGCACTAATTGCCTGCTCGGAGCGTCTGGCCTAATCTTTGCGTAAGAGGCGTGGCCCTGCTCTCCGCCTCCTGGAGGTGATATAAGTGTAGGCGGAGCGAGACAGAGACACAGCAGCCATTAGCAGGAAAACAGCAGAAGAAGACACACGCGGCAGCAGCGAGTAGGGGCAGCGGCGGAAAGCAGATCGCGGAAAGGAGAACTGAGACGCATCACTAGGGCACCTTGGGTGGACGTACCCTTAGTTCACAGGATGCAGGACTTTAAGGTGTAGCAAGTCTCTTCCTCTAAGCTCTAAGCAAAGCTTGTCTTTCTCTCAAAGTTTCTCTCTTAAGCAAAGTCTCTTTCTCTCTGATAAGTGGGCTCTCTCTCTCTCTCTCTCTCCTCTCAAAGCAAGTAAACCTCGTTTCCTCTATCCTCTATAAACAAGCAAGAAAGCAGTGCACTAAAGAGAAAGATAGAAGTGCCTCAGTTTCCACTCCACCACCCATAAGACCCGTGCAAGTTGTTGCTGCAAGCGGTCACAAATATCCATGGATTTTGGAACCGCAAAGAGCCAGCGACAGTGACTGACCAGGGTGATGCTGGTTGTGCACCAAGCCATTCCCCTTGTCCCATTCAGTGCAGCTGAGGACAGTGCCCCTGTGTCACCAGGAGCTCACCTCAAGAACAGTACCTTGGTTTCTCTCTGATTTTTGTCTCCAGGATTTCCCAGAAGCCTCTGACTGAACTAGGGAAGTTGATTATTGCAGGCAACCCTCAACCAAAGTGGTCAGGGATCAGGGGATAAATGGGACAGCTCCCTGTGCTAGAGGGGGCAATTTTGGGATATGTTCTACAGGGTTCCTTAGGTATCCCCATTGAGCATAAACCTCACCTGCTCGCAGCTCCATGATCAGCCCAGTCATGAACCTTTTCGGCTTCTTTTCCTTCCCATTTCTCTTCCTGCCCTCTCCTGTCAAATTTTGGGATTTCCTTGAGGTAAACTACTCACACCCAGAACTCAGGGAAACCCAAACTTTAACAAAAGAACTCTGAAAACAACATAAAGATTTTCTCAAAACAGCATAAAGATTCTAAATCAAGAAGGACAAAGGCAAATCCTTAGGAAAGTGCCAGTTTCATATTTAAAGCTGCTTATTCTGTGGATTTCATAAATCGGGGAAATGGTCTCATTGAGATTCAGAAGTCAACAAGGCAAAAGGAAGAGCTGATCTTGCTGTGGGTTGATACAGGGACTTGCCTTCCGTGCAGCCAGCGGCTTGTGTCCTTCTGGATGTGCTGTCCATCACAGTGGTCCTACCCACATGCAGGATGCTCTGGGCACAGTTCTGAGGCCCCTTGTCTTCTGTAGAGTAAATGTCTGTGCTGGATGGATTTGCGCAGGAACGTGCAGGGTAGCCATGCTCCCTCTTCCCCACTTGAAAATCCCACCACAAAGCAAGAACCATTCGCTGGGTTAGGAAGGGCTAAGCTCACAGAGCCTGCACACCTCCCTCGCTCAGCTCCTCATCTTTACTCAGTGGAAGTGCATGGCAAGTCAGTGAGCACTCCTGGGTTTAAAATCAGACTTTTATCTTGGCCGCTGTGTGGACCTGGGAAAGTCACTTCAGCTCTCTGGGTCCCAGATCCTCACTTAGAAAAGGAGTTGTGATATGGAAGATGTATGCCTATAGGGTAGTTGTCGGCACAAAGGTGGAGATATGTAGGGAAGTGCTCAGTAAACCAAAGAGGACAAAAGAAAAGTTAGTTATTCATTTCAGGAGGTGGGGAGGGAACGTAGAAGAATAAAGGATAAGGGGAAAGGTAACAAGGCCTGTAAATCCCATCCCATCAGCATGTTGCTACCCTGCCTGCCACTTGCGCCTCCCCTCCACCTCCAGTTCCACCTTTGTCTGGTTCACTCCCCTCTTCTTCAAGTCTCAGCTTAAAGATCACCTCCTCCAGGAAGCCTGCTGGGACTACTCTTCCACTAAGTCTCTGACACGCACTTCTGTGACCTCATTCCACTTGAACTTGACCTGTCAGAGTCCTTAGTCTCACACTGAGCTATAATCACTTGGGGTTTGTCTGCATTCTCCACAGCACCATGAAGACTGGGCCCTGGTCCTGGCAGCATCTTGCTGTCTGACAGGGTGCTTGGCATAGTTGACAAGTGACATATGCAAATAGTTGAGAATTTTAAGACTTAATATAGTTGAGCTGAGTCATCCTAACCTCATTAGAAACTGAATATTATAGTTACCAAAATACCATAAAGTACAAACTGCTGGGTAGAATATTTCTCCACCAGAGAAGAACATCAATTCTGTACATTTGGACATTTGAGTGACTTTTTTAAAGCTCAGAATGAGGAGGACTAGTTGTTCCTGGAGGCTAAAAGAGCCCAGAATACTCATGCTCATGGAGATCTGTTCTGTAGAACAACCTCTGCTATTAAAAACACGTCAATATCCAAAACATTTATTATCCATTGATAATAAACTTTAGAAAATAAGTTCCCATTCCATAATTTCACTCAGTGAAAGAAATATTTGTCTTTATTTAGTACTGAAGTCACAGAAGCATTATGAAAATGAAAGACAGAATCTTAGAAATTTTTGGCATTCACATAAGACACATTTTAAAAAAAATATGAAGTTGGGCATAGTGGCACACGTCTGTAATCCTAGCAGCTTGGGAGGCTGAGGCAGGAGAATTGAAAGTTCAAGGCCAGCCTTGGCAACTTGGTGAGGCCTGTCTCAAAATAAAAAAGGCTGGGGATATAACTCAGTGGTAAAAACGCCCCTGAATTCAGTCCCCAGTGCCAAATAAAACAAAACAAAACAAAAAAACACCTCACCATGTAAATGTCAGAAATGTTGCTACTTTGTACTTAGTGTAAAACTTTACATCAGAACCTTTTTAGAGCAATTCAAGTCCAGAGGTTACAGGCCAGTGACTAGTGGCTAGTGATTTAACACATGTGTATGTCTTCTGGTGCTTTCACATTTGTAGCTCATCTTTACTATAATAAGTGTGAGAACTAACGCTAACAGCTCAGTGATAGCTATTGATCTCTCTGTGGTATTAAGTATTACAAAGAATATGAAAGGAAAGAGGTGAATCTTTGATGTCAGATTATGACCAATGTGTTTCACAAAAACTGGTAAGAGTTCCTGGTCCTAGAAGGAGCACAGCCCCCTGAGCACAATTACTTCAAAAATAAACCACTTCATGATGGGTTCCACAGAGGATGTTTTGGCTATGCTTGGGATTTGTTGTTTCCTGTGGTCATTTTTTGTTTTCCTTAACAAGACAGAGGAGCAGATTTAGAATAATAATGCAGGGAGTTCAATAAAGCCCTGTGTGTTGGTTTAAGATGCCCATTAAAGATCTAAGCAGTGTATACATAAAACTGGGTGCGAGGGTCCAGCACTCAGGATAGAGGTCTGTGGTGGACAATGAACCGAAGCAATGTCAGCATGCCCATGACATTTAGAACCATAGGCTGGATGTTGTGAATCTGGAAGCACAGCTAGAGAAGGGAGGAGTATCAGTGGGGCTCTGACAAACTCAGCAAGAAACATGGTACTTATGGTACATTCCACCATGACAGGTCTGCCCCATAGGAGAGCCCCTCAAGGGGACGTGGGGTTCCTCTTCAGTGCGGTAGCAGATCTCCATCTGGTCCAGGGAGGGTGGTTGCCAACCACAAGCCAGATGCACTAATTAGCATAGCTACTGTGGAAGCCTCCATTACCAAGTTCCCACCAGCAGAGAGGATGGTCCCTCATCTTCCCCTGTATCTGCTCCTAGAAATGGAGGTCTTTTGAAGCACCCAAGAGAATATTCTGGAGAATCCATTCAATCCCAAACTGGGATTGTTGGTCACATTAACTAAATGGAAACCCAGAAAGCATCCTCTAAGCTGTTCTTAAGTGTGTACATCCCTGGCAGGACCTGAGTTGTGGACCCCCTAGTTTTTCCCACATTCCTTGGGGTCTGGAGCTCTTGCCTGTCTCTTCTACTCCAGAATGACCCATGGTTGGGAAGTCTGCTGAAAAAGCCCACTCCCCTTCCCATGTCCCACAAACATCTCTTCCCTTCCCTCCCCTGCTTCCTTTCTTCCCAACTCAGCAAGATCTCCTCACTATAAATCGGTGTCAGAAAGTTCACTGCAGCCCCCAATCCCACTCTCTTCTTCTGGTCCCCCTTCCTCCCTTCTGTAGCATTTGTCATCTTTTTGTATATTTAGATTGTGATTTGGGACCTAAGGCATACAGAGAGAGCAAACCAGACACACAGGTGCTAACCCTGACCCTTACCACCAATAACTTGGTAAGGTCATTTTTCATGTGTCAATAGCAAGTATTAATCACCTTTGACCTCTTTGAACCCCTTCTCCAGGCATTTACATGCATTTTCTCCTGAAATACAGGTCTTATTGTCAGTGCTTTACAGATGAATAGACTAAGACTCAAAACCCAAAGTCCCTTGGCTGAGGTCACACAGGATGTAGGTGGACTTTCCCCAAAGGATTAATTGTCCCTGTGCTCAAATCTCATCTATTCTGGGCGTTTGCCTGTTGGATGGTCTGTTCATTTATTTGATGACTGACCATCATCTGAAGTCCTCGCTGACTTAGATAGGGGAATATCTGCCTCCCTGGACTCCCTGCATGAAAGGTGGAGTACTATTGCCCAGTCTGGAATCAAGGTGAGTCAGATATTCCCTCTCTTGCCCTTTGGCAGCTGAGTACATCCTCCTGACCCAGACCCAGCCAACTGGATGTGCCTGCCTGGTCTTCAGCATTGGCAGGACAACATGGCACCTGAGGCAATTAGAGAATAGTAGGGATAGTCTACCATTCAGAGGCAGCATCAAATGTCTAGCTCTGTGGGATCAGCAGCAGTGCTCTGAGATTTATGGTGGGGCCTTCAGCTGTCCCCACTGCCACCTAGTCCTCTGGCTCTCCCTCATCCTCTCTTTCTCTAATTTCCTTCTCAGTTCAGTGGGTTCCCAAATCTTTCCAATAACATCTCTTTTCTTGAGTAACCAGACTGCTTTCTTGAATAATAACCAGGAGATTTTTATTGGTGGTGCTGAGAACCGTCTACTGATGGGATGGTCTACCTAAGGAAACCTGTCCTTCTGAAGATCTATGTACAAGCTGAGAATGAAATAGGACTCAAGAAAAGGGTTTCCTCTGCTCAGATTTGCCATCATATTAAAGGTAAAGAAATCAAGAAACCATTCCTTTCAGAAAGCCCTCAAACATATGAAAGGGAGGCTCAGAGACTCCATGGAGGGCAGCTATGCAGGAAGCCGGGGGTAGTTTTTTCTGTTTCGCCTTCTTACTATCCCTATTAAATTTCCTGCTATGGGATTTGGTCAAATTTGGGTTCTCTTTTGTCCTGGGTTGTTGCATTTTTGAATGTCAAAGGTTAGATTTGCTGTCATATTCTTAGAAGGATCATGGGTGAAAATATTTTTGAATATGTCTATGGTCTGCTTGTTCCATGCAGGGCTTACAAAGTCACGGAAGGTACGCCTCATGATTTCTTTTTCCCGCCATATGGCAAATATTCCCAAGGGCAGACCATACTCTGCTGTCCTCTGGGATTCTCTTAAGCATTTCTTTGAAAACTGCAATAACTTGACCAACTGAAGAGTCCTTGGTAGAAGCTCATCTATCCAACGACATGGGTACACAGCAGCGGCTGCTCTTGCAATATCTTTATCAACAGGCAAAACAAACATTCAGAAACAGCACTCCATTGAACCAACAAACAGACGACTCTTAACATTGGCCTGGAAAATACAGTGTGATAAAAGAATAACCATAATGCATTTACCAGCAATAGAGGTAGTTGTGCATGGAAAGATCACCGGGTAGGGGTGAGGTACTGCCCAAAGACAGGTTAGTTTGCCCATAAAGGCCCTGCCCCCACCACTAATGTAGCACTGACCCAGAAAATATGCTGTTTGAGAACAAACAACTACATGTAGACTAATGGCAGAACTGGAAGAGAACTACCCTTTCCACTTCTGCACATTATCTTTGTAATAGCAAATAAGAAAGAAAAGAATTACAAAAAGTACAGTTGCTAAAGAAGTCTGGGCTTGAAATAATTTTAGTAATTTTAGTGTGATGCTTATAATTCTCTGTAGTACATGGATCCTGAACAAGATAGAGACATGACTGAAGTAACATAGAGCCACAGGGGCTGTTTGTAGACATAGGACCTTGAAGGAAGGACGAGGCATCTGATCATGAATGGGCAAGCTCTGAATGCCCAGCATACAGCCAGTTCCCCAGCTGCTCCTGGCTCTGAGGCTCAGCCATCTTGTAAGGAAGAATTGAATTTTAGCATCTAGCTCACAGTGTCACTATCAAGTTCTGACTCCCAAACAAGGCCAGGGCCCTTCTGATTGTGGCCAGCATTACAAAACCACAAGTCTTGTTTGGCGTCAGAATGTCCACCCAACCCAGGCCCCTGGAGCTCCATGGGTAAACAAGGGGGAACATCTCTGTCTGAGGTGGGCTGGGTGCTACCTGGGAGGAAGTCCCTGTGCCTAATTTCATGGCAACCTCAGAATCCCTCTGGGGGTCCAGAGTACATGCAGAGGAGAGTAAATTGCAGATAAGAACCTGATGTGAGCTTGAAGGTAGCTCAGTCCGTCTCTGTTGTTTGAACCCATGTGACAGACTGCCTCAGAACTCACCCACCTGTCCCTGGGACTGACATGAACCCAGCCAGAAACACAGGGTCACAGTGCTTGACTCATCCAGTGCTGGACTGCTTTTCCCCCTTCCCTGAAGTCCTAGAGAATAGGGAATCAATATACTAGATGCTTATCTTCAGAGATGCAATGTCAGGAGTTCAGACAAGAAAGATGCGTTTCATTTATCTGTTTGTCTGCAGCTGAGCACAGTAAGACTGGGTCGTGTCCTGCTAGTCAGGAGGGAATAGTGTGTTCTCTGTGCCATCAGCTTGGGAGTTCTTTCTTAGCCCTTGATCTTCATACAACAGCAGAGAAGGGACATTTGAGTTTTCAGAATGGAAAAACATCACCTACTTAGAATCTCTTCCCTGTGTCACATTGATTTATTAGTGCAGACTCACTTTTGAAAACCTCTCTCTGGACTTTTAAATGCTGAATTAAAACCTGAAGCAGATTCTGATTCTGACTTCAGCTCCTCACATTGCAAAAGCCAATCGACTGCAGGGCTGCGCAGTCCAACTGCAGCTGCTTGGCTTCTCCCCAGCTCCCTACTGCTCTGAGTGCAGTTTTTTGTAGAGAAACAAAGTCAGTTTGCTTTTGGGGGCACCTATTTTCTTCCTTTTCTAATCTCCTCTTATTTTTATGAATTCGCAAAACTCTTACATCCTGTTCTGATTAGGACCACACAACTGCCCAGGACGGTTGCATTTTTTCCTGTGGGGAATTCCATGGAATCAGATGGTTCTGAGGATATATGTACATTTGCTACTCAGTGGAGACAGAACAAATAATATCAATAGCAGCCACATAAGGACCGCTTACTCTGCCCCAGGTAACTCTGTATGCATTGCCTTTAGTTTGCAGTTATTCTACAGGGAGCTATTATTCCCATTATACAGACCAGGGAACTGAGTCTCAGAGGGGTTTAGTAAAATGCCAGTCATGCAACTATTACGTTGGGAATTCAGAACTGTTTGATCACATAGTCTGCATTATTTTTTACTATGCAATTAAAAATAATTTCAGTCGTTCAGATGTAGTTGTCGGAACGACTAAAATTATTGTCTGTGCTTAGAAGTACCAATGATAGCTTTTCTGAGTAGCAATAGTAATTGCCACAACAAAAACAAATGATACAAACAATTAATTGTTGAACACCTTTTAAATATCAGACACTTTGTGCACATTATCTGCAAAATCCTCATAATAATTTCAAGATTTAGAGAGGAGTTTTCTTCCTGTTTTACAAACAAGGAGACGGAGTCCTGGAATAGCTAAAGATTTGCTCAGGACAATAACCAGTAGTTGATGGAGTTGAGTTTTAGACCCAGGTCTACAGTATTCAGGTTCTAAATTTTAACCATTCCTCACTGATGGTAACTGGAAAAAACTATCTCCAAATTCAGTGCTTTTGACCCATAATGCCTGGGGGAAGAGGGTCCCACGTTTCTGATTGGGGAAATGAGCCCGGTATGAAATGGAAGGAAGAGGTGCACACCTTAGAGCGTGCTTTATTCCCAGCTGTGTGCCTTAGAAGGACAGAAGGAGACTGTATTTATAAGGAGCTCTCTTTGAGTCGTTGAGATGGGAAACCTCTCCCACAATTAGATCAGCTTGCCTCTGGAGGCAAGGATAGAATGAAGCAAATTAGATTTTCCACCAATTCTCAGAGGGCATGAACTCAACTTTTATAGTTCATAGGACAATTCAAGTTTTGATTTGGGGCAGAATGACCCCATGCAGAGAGGACTGGCTGGTTAGATTGTTTGAGCTTTCAGTTTTGTCTCAGTGTGGTAGATCTGGGGAGTCAGTCTCAGTTTTTTGTTTCAGTAGAATCTGTTGACATTATATTGCTTTTTTTTTTTTTTAAATAAAAATGTGTGTATGTGTTTGTGACCTATTCAGACAGCCACGTGCAGCTGACCCTAAAAAGATAGAATATTCAAATTATTTTATAAGAGTACAGATGTTCCTTCAATTGTCCTATGAACATTGTTCAACTTTAGTTTTAAAAGTGGAGCCCCTTAAATAAGTGGGCACAAAGTCATGTTAACAGATAATCCAGAAATGCTTATATCAGGGTGTAGGGTATGGTTTCATTCTGAAACCACACACCATGGTTCAACTGATACCACGGGATTCAGCACTTGAGAGTAAATCATGAAGCAACCTTGTGCAGGCTAAAGCAGAGGTCTTAAATCTAAATCAGCTTGCATCCCCCTCCCTCCCAGATTCTGAGTAGTGAGAGCTTAGTCATAATTTTTCTTAATATAAAAATTAATTGGATATACTTTTCAATTACTAAAAAAATAAACAAATGGAAATTGGTGATTTGTATTAATCCAGAACCTAATCTGTTTTCACTAAGTTACTTCAGATATGTGAATTCCTTGTTGGGTTGATTACAGGTTGACTGAGATTCATTTTTTTATTATTTGCTTTATGACAAAGTCTGCATCTTACAAAGCTTAGCTACTATTACTATCTTATTTCTAAACCCCATTTTCTCAAATAAACTTCTTTCTTCTGCCTTTTGGACCACAGCTCTTTACTTTCTCTTAAGACAAGCAAAATATTATTTTCATTCACAAAATTAAACATCTGTAAACTAGCTTATGAGAAGGTGACTACATAATTAATCATCCACACTTGTGAGAATCAATGGGAACATTATTAATAATTATGCTTAGACAATAGGCATAAACAGGATGGTCCCAATCCAGTGGGAACATATGGTCATGGTGCTGCTGTGAAAATATTGTCATTGCAGACTGGCCAGGAGTATATAAATAGATTTGAATTCCTAGCTATCAGGTTTGTAACGAAAACAATGGTAGGAGTTTTCCAATATGATCTAAAATGCTGAGTATAAATTGGATTGATTAAAATGTGATTAGATCAGCCTGCACCTGGAGGTAGGGATGGAATGAAAATTTTATTAGGAAAAAAAATAGATGTAGAGTTTCAATTTTCAACAAACACCTAGCAATGCTGTTTAATTCCTACACCAAGCCCAGAATCTAGGCTAGGTACTAAAGGTGCCAGTCCTGTGGTGAATAGACATAGGCTAAACCCTCACAAAGCCTCCAGTCTACTGAAGGATGAAGATGAATGAATGGACCACGTCAGTATTTTATGATGAGTAAAGAGAAGATGTTAGGAGAAACCAGCTGTCACACAGCTGTGGTGTAAGTGACACCAGCTGAGAGCTCAAGGATGGGTGGGAGTAAAGAGGGTAAAGACATGAGCCAGGGTGTTCTAAGTTGAGGGAGGAGGCTATTCAAAGATCCAGGTGTCACCGAGAACTTGGCACCTTCAGGAAATGGGTCAGTCTCACTGGGACGCACAGCCTTGGGTGGGAAGTGCTTAAGCAATGAGGCTGGGTATGTGGCTCCAGAACTTGTAAAGCTTAAAAACGGTAAAAGAGAATTGGCTTATACTGAGGGACATGGGGCGTCACTGAAGTGCTTCAACAGCAATGGTAGTTGCTTTAGAGGAAGAACTTCCAGTCTTGATATGAAGAGTAGGTTAGACTCCTGAGGTATGGATGGGGACCGGGAGGGCCGGAAAGGAAACCAGGAGACAAGAAAGCAGGAAATGGGGGAACCTAAACAAGCGCAGTGGCAGTGATGGAGAGATGCTTGGGAGGTGGAGTCAACTTCTTGCTGATGGCTTTGGTGCCATGGGTGGAATTATGCTCCCCCCAAATTCACCTTTTGAGATCCTAACCCCTAGTGTCCTAAAACAAGGGAATTATTTGGACACAGCTGTGGAAAAAAGGAAGATGTAAAGAAACAAGAAGATGATCAGCTACATACCTAGAACAGATTCTTCCACATGGCCTTCAGATGAAACCAACCCTGCTGACACCTTGAATTTGGGCGTCTAGCCTCCAGGCCTGTGACGCTCTGAATTTCTGTGATTCAAGTATGTGGAGTGGAAGCAGAAGAACCCCCTGAGATGGGTGGTGATAACAGTTTTGAACACATTGGCTTTTGAGGTACCTGTCCCAACCTCCAGGTATGGACTTCAAGTTGCCATTGAATGGTCAAGGCTTGGCATAAACAGCTGGTTGTGGAGTCACTAGATTTGGGAGTTCCTGGCATGTAAGTGTAACTGACTTCAAAGTAGGACCTTGGGAAAAAAGTATAGGTGGGAAGTGAACTGAGAGAAGACCCCCCTGTAATTTTGGTGCTTTCTTAACATATCAAAGAAATAGAAAAGTTTTTGTCACATGTTGTTGTTGATTTTAAAAATATTTGCTTGTAGGAATTAGCAAGAATGTACTGTGGAGCAACACCAGGCTATCAATAAAATGGCCAACCACTCAGAAGCCAACGTTGGCTACCTCTTATTTTAGGAAATTGCCACTTTAATATGGCCCCAGACACTCTGAGATTCTGACTCATACAAAGCTGTGAGAGACAATATCTGGAACCCAAATACCAAATTACTAATTTATAATGAGAAATAGAACTGGCAGGTGGAATGGATACATGTGTCTGTAACCAGCTTCTTCTATCACTTACAGAAGAGCTTTAGAGAGAAACAAATTATAACACCAGGAGGCTGTATGGTGCACATGAAATCAGAACAAGGGATTTCATTTAAAGATCTGAGTTTATAGTGAGATCAGATGCCAATCACCATGTAGGGCTCCCCATGATGAGAAGGCAGTTGCCAGGTGCTCGGTGTCCGTCATCCCATCGGTTGGCTGCCACCTGCCCTGGACTATGTGTAGGAGGCACTGCCAAGTCTCATCTCTGTGACTTTCATCCCCCCCACAGATGACATGCTCTATTTAAATGGACGCATAGGCTGTCTTTGGAATCTTAATAACTTCCATCAGTTTGAGACTTTTCTTGCTATTCTGGTTCTCATTCAGTTTCTTTGAAATAATTCTGTATCTCTCTGGTTTAATCCATGATGTGTTGACTTTAAAGTTTTTTTTTTTTTTTTTTTTCTCCTCATTTCCATATTCTTGGTCTTGGAGATGGATGGGGCTAAGGGTGGGAGATGAGGTTGCATTCAGTCCTTTTGAAATTCTCATATAAATTTAATATTTTTGGAGCAATGATTTAGAGAATAGTTAGTTTAAGCCAAATATTTTCCAGTGATTTTTTTTGTAGATGTTGATTTGTAGAGTATTAACTCATTTCTCTTTGGTTTAGATTTACCCTCGTACACTTCCTGCTAGTTCCAAGAGTGTCTTTACAATCAGTTGATTCTTACTATAGGGACGGTTTTGCTTTTGGAAATTTTTTAGAATTCAGATGACGTGGTATGCTGGGAGAGGCAGAGCATATATATTTAAGGTTTGCCTTTTTTTTTTTTTTTTTCTTTTGAGAATTCTTGAATATTTTCCTTTTACCTTAAATAGGTGAATACTGGTTTCCTCTAGGGATGTTCTTCCTCATTTGCAAGTTGGGCTTACAAAAAAAGGTTGACAAAACATAAGGCTTCTGTCCCCATAGCTTCGGGTCAGTGAAATTAATCACATCTCTCCTCTTAACACAGTCTGTCACCAAAATGTATATGTTCTAAGAAGATAAATACAAGTCTCTTTTAAAGTTTCCACTCTTATCTTTATAGCTTCAGGATTGGGACCTTCAGTGATTGAAGTTTACAATTGAAGTTTTATCCAGGCAGCCTGGCTTACATGATGCAGATATTTTTGAAGCTCTTCTCAGAAAAATTATTTTAAGGTATAATGAAGGTGCAAACAATTTTAACAATCTGTACTGCTTCCCAGGTAAATACATTAACTGACCTTTTAATTGGCTAGAACTGTCATCTTTCTTTCTGGTCTGAGTAGGGGTGGGAGAGAAGAAAGCAAAGTGAGATAAAATACATCTAATGAGGAGTAGACACACATGCAGGAAACAGTTCTGCCGCAGCACGTGTTCCAAGCTACAAAATGCTGCAGAAGAACAAGGGTGTGCAGAGAGGTCCACTTGGCTGATGGGGGCTGATCTGCAGGTGACCATAGCACCTTCAGACATATGGACATTGATTCTTGAACCATTCCTGAAAACTGGGCTATTTTTATAGTGCTGGTTTTCTGCACACTCTTAGGGAGGAGGGCATGGATTTGGAAGAGAGGAACTAGCTCTTCCCTTAGTTGGAGCAGAGCAACCCTGTCCTGTTTGTGAAATAGGTAGATTTTTACACTGGGCAGAGCAATGGACAATAAGTGTCCCCTGGCACCAAGCCTGCTTGTCACAGGGAGGGATTTGAGGGAGCACTACACATTATCAGGTTTAGAGAGGAATCTCTGAAAACCTTTCACCTAGACTTTTAGCAGGAATGAGTTAATAGGGGTGTCATGGCTGGAGAGTACACGGTTCAAGTGCCTGTGCAGTTTGAGAGGAGAGTTCAATAATTGGGAGGGGGAGGACTGCCAGCCTGCCCCCTCCTACTCACAACTGCCTCTACCCATATATCATATTTGGCTCTTTGAAGTCAAAAGCCCTAATGAAAATACATGGGAGCCAACCACAGCAGAATCCGTCGTCTTCAGGAAACAACTCTTCCTGGAAGTAAGGCTGGTCTGAGTCAGTGTGGGAAAGAAAGGAGGAAGTTTCTTGGTCATCTCAGTGGAGGAGCAGGTGTTCCTGGTCCCAACAGAGGAAAGGTGGTGCTGGGGAGGGGACGGTATGCTGACCACGCTGAGCAGTTGTGCCTCTTCCTTCAGAGGTGGGGCGGCAGAGAGTTTCATCTCAGGGGAAATGAGACTCACAAGACCAGTGGTTCTCATTAGCTTACTAACTTCAGAGCCCAATAGCAGGAAGAGTCACGGGAATGCACGTAGCTGCTTTTGCTCCAGTTATCTCCTGCACTTGTCTACTCAATGTCATGGTCTAATTCTGCAGGGGGAAGGAGGGAGTAGCACAGGTTGAATGGGAAGGGTCATATGTAATGAGAATCACACTTTGAATACCATTATAAGAAGTAGCTTCTGACTTGTAAGTATCTAATTCTTACTTTCAATTTAGAATATCCGCTGTCCCAGATGGCTTTCTCTCTCTCTCTTCCTTCCCCCCTCCCCTTCCTCCTCCCTCTAATCAAATCAGATTTTCCTATCTCTTACCCTCTGTATTAGTTTGTTTTTCATCACTGTGATCAAAACAACTAATGACAACAACTCAGAGGAGGAAAAGTTTATTTTGGCTCAAGGTCTCAGAGGTTTAGTTCATGGTCAGCAGAGTTCATTGCTCTGGATGCAAGGTGAAGAGAACATCATGGCAGAAGGGCAGGATAGAGGAGCGCTGCTTACCTCGGGGCAGGCAGGAAACAGAGAGAGAATGGAACCAGCTACAGATGAACCCAGGGCTCAGCCCCAGTGACCTGCCTCCTCCAGTCATGTCCCCTCTGCCTACAGATACCAATCCATTCAAACTAGGATTGATTGATTAGGTTACATATCTCTTAAAATCCAATCCTTTAACTTTGGAAGATTGTTGTATTAACCCAGGAGCTTTGGGGGGACAACTTATATCCAAACTACAACACCCTCCAATGATGGCCACTTGATAGCCATCATTACCTTTTTTTAGGTGTGCAAGGCTACATATTTTGCATGCTGGGGTATACCTCTACTTCCAAGTTCAAAGTTGCACTCGCATTGAATAATGAGACTTTTTGCTAAGAGAGGATTACTGAGGTTTGTTGATAATTACCCTACACTACTAATAAAGAACCAAACACACAGGAGTTTCAAATGACTTCACAGCTGATTTATATGCACAAAGAATAATTAGCATCATGTAATTTTCCTTGCCAGATTGAGTCTCATTTGAATATTGAAAGATATGTCATTTTAAAATAATTTCATACTTCGTGGATGAACTAAAATTGAGACATTGGACAAATATGGCATGTATGGGATAGTGGACAAGTGAACAATCATTTTCTCTCTCAGGAAGGCAGGGACAGCAAAATCCACAAGAAGTAGTTACCTACCTTCCAAAGAAGCAACGATCTGGAAAAGTAACCTGGGTCTCACTACTCGATCAATACCCGACTATGGCCCCTCCAGTAACACAGAGGGGTTCAGAAACAAAATCATTGATATGAAAATTCCATGAATTAACAAATACACATATATTCAGAGCTTTCTTTGTGTTAGGGCTGTAGCGACCCATTCAGTTTTGAAGGGAGGGAAGTGTTGAGATTCTACTCCAGATCACACCATGCAGGGTCAGTTCTAACATGCTGGGATAGAGCGAGTATCTTGGTATCTATCCCACGGGGCAGACAACTCCCAGGCTTCCTCTCTACAGTTCTCCAGGTGACAGCAAGGCCCCATTCTCACCTCCTGCTTGGATTCCTCTCCAACATGCGTGAATGGAGCAGTCATCCCTGACCTATACAGGGCAAGCCCTGCTCCCTGATCTGATCCAGAGAATTCAAGGGACCTCACAGCAGCCCGTCAGCACCCACGGCAGCAGGTCATCCTCACTTCTGCTCTGCACCTCCAAGGAACCTGGGTATGCATCTTGCTTCCCCTGTGCTCACATCTTGTGTGCATGACCCCCACGCTTATGCAGATGGTCTTTCCTCCCTCTCCTGGCTCCTCACTGTGGTTCAGTATGGTTGGAATTCCGCTCCAGGACACCACCACGCACGTGGAACTCAACTGCCATGAACTCCCCACCGTGGGACTGCAATCCCAGCTCACAAGATTTTTAAGAGGAAAATAGATGAAAGCACTTTTTTCCCCCTTCCAAGAAGAAAATGGAATGACCTGTGTGGGATAGTAAAGCCCCTTTCCACTTGGGGACGCAAGGCAGCTAAGAAGCAAGGAAGAGAGCAACTGAGACTCCCATGAGGAGGTTCTTAAAAAGTGTGAAATGGTTAATTTCATGGTAGGCTTTCCTTGTTCTTTGGGAGAACATAGTGAATTTACTGACTGATTAGTTAATATCAACCTTCAGTCACATGTTGGTACTGTTCTTTCAAGCTTTCTCCAAGATCTGCAAATAGAACCCTAATAAAAGCTTTCCACATGAGTGGGAGAAACAGCTGAACACCTTGCCTTAGTATTCTGTAGGGAATTGTGTTATTATACTCAATTTTATTACACTTGATTCTGACCCCCCCAACACTGGCTTAATGGTTCTTTTTCTGTCGAAGAGGGAAAGCCCCAAAACTATAAAAATCACTTTGCTACTTTTAGTTTATGAAGTTAAAAAGAATTACAGTAAAAAAGAAAAGCATTCTTTAATGCTTTGGCAAAGGTTGGGCAGTCTGTACTCCTAATAATTATATTCTGGTGTTAAATTAACTTCTTAACAATACCCTGCAATTCAAGTAGCAGACGGCACAGAAACCAAATTGCACACATTATTTCATTTTTTATGACTAAGAAATATTGGGTCCTTTCAAACCTGAGTGGTACATATTGATGGCTTTAATTATTTTAGGACCTGGCTTGTTTTTCACTTAAGTGTACACATGGAATTTAAAATAACTTGTGAGCCCTTGGAATATATTTATTTTCCACGAACTTTCCCAAGAATGTCAAGATAATAGTTTCTGGAGTAGATGGCATCTACCTTTTTCAGACTTAACCACCTGCTATCATGTCATTTCAACAGGGCAACTGTGGGTTTTAAAATTTTTCACAGGTTTAATCTTAAATTTAATCTGATTAAGTGCCTAGTTTTTCATACTTGCTGTAATTCAGCCTCAATAATAAACTGAAGAAAAAAGAAAGAATTGAGGATAATGTGCTGTTTTTGTATATGCCCATTAGCTTTATTGGTGCAATTCATTCTTAGAGAGTGTGGTATTAAAGTGTAAACTAGCAAGGGATCTATTACTTAGATAGTTCTTTGTTTACCTTTAGGTACAATACAAAGAGCAGACTTTTTAAATTACAGTTGGTTTTCTTTCTCTTTTTTCCAGAATGTTACAATTTTTTTTCTGTCTTTGTGACACTTTAATGGTAGAATTTTGGGTACAGGGGAAATGTGCCAAATACATAGTACTATGGTTTCCATATTATCTAATTATGGCCTCCAAGAGTTCATGGGTTGGAAGCTGGGCCACTGGGGCAGCGATATTAAGAAGTGGAAGGACCTTTAAGAGGCAGAACCTAATGGGAGGTCTTCAGGTCACAGGGTTGCCCTTGGAAAAGATGAACATGATTCTCATGATACCCCAGTTGTTCCCATGAGAGGAACTGTTAGAAAAGAATGATACTGGCCCCTCATCACTCTGGCTCCCTGTTTCATGTGATTGCTCTTGTACATGCTCCTGGCATGATGTCATCTGCCAGGAGGATGCAGCTGTGAGTAGGGTTGTACTTACCAGAGTCAGGCCATGTTGTAGGGACTTCCAGATTCCAAAACTTCCAATAAACTTATTTTCTTTGAAAAGTACTCAGCCTCAGGTATTTCATTATAGTAACAGAAAATAGACTAACGAGGTTATCAGTGGACTCTGAACATTAAAAATGTCTATAAGTATTGATTGAGGATCTAGAGTTCCTGCTTGAAGAAGACTCACAATTTTAGAAAAAAAAGATAAAGAGATACACAACAATAATACCACCATACAAAATAACACATAAGTACTCAGTTATACATATTTTGAGTTTGAATTAGTTAGGTTATTGAATTTTAGAGCTTACAGATACTTTAGACACACCTAGTTCTGCTCTTATTTTCCAAAGAGGTTTGAAAAGTTTAAGTAATTTGTTTAACATCATCCAGATTGCATGTAGAAGAGTCAAAGCTAGATCAAGTGTCAGCTAACTCTGAGCCTAGAACTTCATGTGCCATTACTACCCAGATGTGGGATTTGAGTTGATCTTTGAAGAGTCACATTCAGAGCCTCCAGGTAGAGCTGTGCAGGTTGGGCATCTCTAGTAGGTACCATTCCCAGGAACTGATGATCACCACTTAGGCAGGAAGATACCCCAACTGAGGGTGGGATTTATATAGACAGAAAGCATGAAATTCTGGTGTGTAGATACTTTAATCTAGAGCTGCTTCTGTTTGTACCGACTATCTTAGCCCAGGGCAAGCCCAAGCAAGTAGTTATCCAGTCAAACTAAGGTTGGTCACTTCAACAATATTCAGTGTTGAAAAGTTTGACCAGAGCTTGCAAACTGGCTCCGTTTCTTACTATCAGTGTGCTCTGAGATTTAAAAAAAAAAAAAAAAAAAAAAAGGAAGAAAGAAAATAGCACATACAAGGTTGTGAAAATAAATAGATCATAAAGCAATTCCCTCAGTACCTGGTTTATTTTACATGTGCAATAAATGTTCACTACTGTAATCAGGAAGGTTCTGATCTACCTTAGATTTCTGAACCCAGCTCTTGATTTTCTCTGAGCAGTTCCTCCGAGGACTTTGCGACCTTTGGAAAGATCCACTCCACTTTCATCTTCATGGTAGCAAACTCAAGACAAGGAAGGAAAATCCCATAAACATGTATCAGAGTTATCCGGAAAAACACATTCACAAATAACGTCCTCTAGCAGCTCTGCCTCAGTGGCCATAAGCACCAAGCACCTCATTCCAACAGCATTAAGGCAATCACAGCTTTCAGACTTTGAAATGCCTTCCCTGTAAACAGCTCACCATGTTGCCCACAAGTATCAGTCACAAAATCATAGAGAGCCATTTTTCTAGTCTCCGGCTCAGGTTTTAAGATATCTTCATGTACTTTTTAAGGATCTAGAGACAGGAACGTAGGATGGTTCAACTTGTGAGTCTCAGTTTCACCATGCTGGGACAGTCATATGCATTCAGTAGAAACTGTACTCCAAATTGTGAATTTTGGTCTTTTCCCAGGTTGGTAATGTGCGATATAGGCACAGTATTCTCTTCTGATTCTGGGCAGTGGCAGTGAGTCCCTGGACTCCCCTGCCATCAAGAGGATGCACAGCTGCCATTCTACAGTGTGTTAAGAGGTTAAACCATGATGTGTGGTAGGTTAGGTGTGTTAAATGCGTTTCCAGGGTATGCTATTTTCAATTTGCCCTGGGTTACTGGAATCTAGCCCCATCATAAGTTGAGGAGCCTAAGTATACATGTAAATTTCCCCCTGGTATGGGGTATCTGGAGTAAGAGAGCTAAACTTGTGACTGGTAGGGACTAAATGATTTTCAGTATCATGCATGTAGATCTGTTTTTCCATTAAGGGGAAAATATGATCACTGGATGCCAAGAGCTCAGAGCTAATGTCCGATACATCTCCTTTCCTCTCAATCAGAAGGGTGGGGGTGGGGGTCATTTATATGAAGCTGGGGTACAGCTGGAGCCTCCCTACCTGTCACTGGAAGCAAAAGGTCCAGAGAGGCAAAAGGGTAATGATGTGCCATTTCTTATAATTAATATTCTCCCAAGGCTTTCCTCCTGGCGCTGCTAACGTAAAGTCCTCAGGGTCTCTGGACCACGTTGTGGACGTGGCTGAGCAGCCCCTCATTAGCGGTATCCCGCGGGGAGGGCGGAGGCGTGGCACGGAGGAGGGCTCCGCCTCTTCCCTTCCCCCAGGAGAGGAGGGCCAATTTGGAGCTATCCTGGGGCATTTTTTCTTCAGCTCAAACAAAGGCTTATTGTTTCCAAGCATCAAAAGGGATGTCTGTTCATACCCCAGGCACCATTTGGAGCTTGATGCTGCTTCATTATGCCACACAGGTTCCCACTAAAAACAGATGAGAAAACCTGGCAGCCTCTGTCCCTGTGCTAAGGCAGCTGTGAGCTAGCTCAGGGTTTTTAAGCCCTTCAAATGTAAATCTTTCTCAAGGCAGCCCCTCCACAACCTCCATTAGGAAATTGGTTTATAATGTGTTATGTGTGAAAGTTTTTTGTGTCACTTAATTGGAATCATTCTTGTGATTTTTACATCAACTATTAGATCCCAGACCTAAAACACTTCAAGGTCTTTGGAACTTTGAAATTCCTATTGATCCAGGCCTGTGGTAGACACTGATTGTCATTTGCTCCGTTGGGGATAGCCCATAAGGCTGCAGGAGAGCCCAAGGTAAGTAAAATACAACCTTTGCCCTCTACGATCTTATGGCAGGGGAGAGGAAGAGGTGAGTTCAGAAAAATAGTAACCGGCTGTTCATAAACAGCATACACAATTCAAGTCGAGTCCCATCACAGCTTCATAGGGGTGTCTGAGCCTTTGTTTCCTTGTTCTCGAAATAGAGAGTGATCCCTTAGGGGCTATTGTAGAATACAGTAAATAATGCAGCATAGCTCCCCAAACCAGATGACTTGAATTCAAATCCCAGTTCTTCTTCTCGCTGGTTCTGAAACCCTGAGCAAGTTGCCTAACTTCCCCAAGCACCGTTTTTCTAAACCTGTCCATTGGGGTTGGTAACAGTACTTGACCTTGCAGGGTTGTTCGAAGGCTAGATTTAGTACAATGTAAGCTCTCAATAAAAAAAATGTAGCTCTTAATATTCATATTCTCAAAATTGACTAATTCATTTGACTAGCACTAAGAAAATATGGTGGGGAGAGGAATCAAGTTCTTCAAAGCTAAAAATCCCATTTTCTTTCTGTATGCTGCTTCTTCCTCAAAATACAAGCAACCAAGGCCCAACACGAGTGGCACACTGCTACTGGACATGTTTGGGCTCTGGAGGAGCAAGGACCCTGACTTAGCCATTTGTGTATAGTTAAAACCTACACAGAGCCTGGCACATGGAAGGTGCTCAGTAAATGGTAGTTAAGGATACTGCTTAAGTATGATTTGTCCAATCATGACATAGGACCAAGGGAGTTTTTCTGTCCCTACACCACGTGAGCACACAGGGAGAAGATGCCATGGATAAACCAGGAAGTGAACCCTCATCAGATATTGAATCTGCTAGTGGGTTTGGAAATGGAACCATCTGCAGGAGTAGGGGAAGCACACAGTGCTTCATCTCTGTACCACCACCCCTTGACTGACCTTCCATGAGGGAATCACCTTTCCTTCCAGAATGTTGGGAGATTCCCGTTAACTACTGAGGACTAAGGAGGGCTGGTGGGTAGGGGAGATGTCAGGGAAACAACTTACTGGTCTTTTGGTGTCTGGTCACCTTGCACTGCATCACCAAAATGCATCTTCTCAGCATCTGGAAATGGGAATCAGGTATGGGAAAGACACATGTAGATGAAAAGAGGTCAAATTCCCAATTCGTGCCCTGCCCTGGGTAGGATAAACCACTGGGCCCAAGATGAGCATCACTCCAGGAAAACATACACCAAAGATATTATACACAAACAATTTATTGAATACTTAATATGCACTGAGGTTTCTTTCTGCGTATTTAATCCTTACCACAGTGCTTGGAGTTAGGAAGTGTTAGTGTCCTCATTTTCTAGATGAAAAAACAGTCAAAGAGAAGTTAAAGTAACTTAAGTCACACAGTCACAACTAGGAAAGTACAGAAAAAATCCAGGCAGGCTGCATTCCGAGCCTGTGCTCTGACCCCAAAATAACATGTCATGACTTCAGAGCAGGCCAGCAGCTTAGCCAGGCAGTTCCTCCTCCACCTGCCACTAACACCCCGCTCAGAACACCCTGCATTTGCTTACCTATTCTTTCATTCGGTTCCACATCTGCATTTGTGAAGTCCCACTGTGGGAATTTCCACACAGAAGGTACAAACGTGAGGTATGCCTATTCCTGCTGGTATAATGGTGGATGACCACAAGGAACTAATTAACTGACTAGTGTTCTATGTCCTTGCCGGGCAGTGGCGGAAATTGTCCCAAATTGCCCACTCTGTGGAAATGAAGAAGCAGTATCAGTGTTTCCACATTTTATGAGTTTTTCTGCTAAAGAGATGTTTATGCAGCCTCATATAGTAAGTCATTTATTTTTAAACCCTTTTTCTATAATTTTAAATTTTTACCATTGAGGGCCAGATGGTCACATGCTGGTGTCCCTATTTCCAGAGACAAAGAGTGGTGCACACAAGTAGTGACTTGCAGTGGTCACAGTCAGAACACCACCCCTCTACCTGGTTCTGAATCACCCTGTCCTCTCTGAAGGAGCAGGTGTCAGGCAGCACAACCAGCTGACCAGAGACTGATGCTCATGGCCCTGACCCAGAGTCCCAGAAGAGGGGTTGCACAGGAGGGGTGGGGACACTCAGGGAAGCAGCTCTTTCCATCCACTCTGGAAGTAGTTCACTATTTGCACACCAATTTGATAGTTTCCTCTTGTGCCAGCTGAATTGCATTTCGTCTCCAGCTGTTTACCTGCTTGGAAAAGGAAAGTTCTAGATTCAGCAATTGACCAGAGGTCTTCCTGGCCTTGACGTTCCACGATGTAGGCAGAGGGTGACTGGTGCCCTGGAAACCTAGAAGGCCAGGGGTGGGGAGCACTGGGGAAGAAGTGACATTCCTTTGTTCCATTAGGAGGTTCACAGAGGCACCCATCCACCTCACCCAGAGTAGTTATTGCAATGAGCCCTGGCCTGTCAGGCTCTCAGGACTAGCAACTTAAGACCTCCTCCCTCCCACAGCCTATCCACACGTTGTGTAAGTGTGAGTGTGACCATCAGTGGGAAAGTTTGCTAATGAGATTCTCCATTATGCTGGTGGTGTCCCTTGCCAGGGTCCGGGAGGTAGCCAGAGCAGCAGGCAGTCTGAACATAGTTTACTCCTTCTGCAGTTATTACCTAAACCCTGACCTCTCACTGCTCCAAAACAGCATGTGGGGTTTAAGTCCTAACTCTGTTTGCCTATATTCAGGTGAGGATTGTACTGCCTTCTGATTATGCTTTCTTTGCAGGTGAAATATTCCTTTTCCAAATCCCACGTACTGGGATTTAGGTTTTTTGCTTATCTTGTAATCTTTGCATATATATAATGAGACATTTGGAGGTGGGACACAAACCTAAACTCAAAATTCATTTGCTTTCTATGTACCTTATACACATAGTCTGAAGTTCACTTTATACCACATTTTCAGTGTGCCTCCATTTTGACTGTGACCCACTGCATGAGATCAGATGTGGAATTTTTCGCTTGTGGAATCACACTGCACTCAGAAGGTGTCAGAGTTTGGAGCATTTCAGATTTTGGATAATTGGATTCAGGACAATCAACCTGTATGATACAAAAAGCCAAAACAGTATAAAGAAGAAAATTTAAAAGGAAATCTGGTAATCTCATTGTGTACTGATACATTATGTGTCGCTTCCTTGTCGACCCTGCCGTGTGTGTGTGTGTGTGTGTGTGTGTGTGTGTGTGTGTGTGTGTGTGTTCTGTCACACAGGACAATAGCCAACATTTATGGCTCTCCTCTCAGTGTTCTGCATTGTGCTAAGCAATTTACAAGGCTTATTTCATTTAACCCCTACAGAAAACCTAAAGGGGTGAAGGGTAATATAATTAACAGCATTTTACAGATGAGAAGACTGGGGTCTGAACTGAGGTCACATTTTATATGTGAGTTTATGTTGTGTTTTTGATGCTTAACGTGAGCAGCTTTCATACTATTAGTGGTTCTTTGAAAGAACAATCTCTAAATATCACTTAAACCAGTGTATAAATGTATTGTTTCAATGTAGTCATTTCCCTCTTAGAACATTTCAGGTTTCTCTAGCTTTTTGACATTATAAATAATACTGTGATGAACATCCTTGTACATAAATCTTTGTAGGCTAAGTTGCTAAAACTAGAAGTGTTAAGTCCAAAGTTATGAATGTTTTTGAAGCCATTGATTGACCTGAATGAACTTGTTTCCTATGAGGACTTAAAGGACCAACAGGGCAGAAACTAGATGAATATGTGTTAGAATTCAAAACAGGCCTCCCATGTGGAGAAGACAGCTGCCTTTGTTTTTCCTGTTGTTATTGTTGTTTTGTTTTGCTTTGACCTATAGGTGGTAGGTTCTTTTTTAAATTAAATTCAATCCCACATTAAATGCTGACTGCTTGTCAGTTTGTTGCTGGGATGAAAAGAAGAAATGTGAACTTTTGTGTTGAGAAGGTGACAAAAGCCTTGGTGTCCTCGTGGCTATGTGCACATCTGTTAGATTACTCTGAATATTGAGCTTTGAAAGCAACCTAACAAACAGTCCGTTGCTGGGTCTCCATCAGTGGTAGCTGAGCATGCTGTACATCAAATGGACAAGAGGGCTGGCCCCTGGGAAAACCAGCAGAGAACCAACCCTTCTGTCTGAATCCACTCACCCCAGAACATATTATAAATCACAAGAAGAAATAAGTCTCAAGAAGTAGCAAGTTCTGGGGCTACTCATTGTTCTTGTTTAATAAGCACCCAGCAGAGCCAAACAGTCCAGAGCAGAGGAGGCACCTTCCTATCCCCTGGGCAACCAAGTAGGAACTGGCTACCCCAAATAGCCTATATTTATCCCTATCCCACTTATTGTTGGCATTACCTTTGTTGCATTTAAAGGACTGTGAGGCATCAGCCAGTGCTATGTCAGGAGGGTCAGCCTGCCAGGGTGACAGAAGCCTTTGAATGCCTCAAGCCTATGATTTTCAAGCAAGACCAAGCAGGATTATGAGTCAGCCCTTCCCATGCTGTAGTGAAGTATAAGTGATGAGAAGGTGGCCTTGCGGGGCTACTTTAAAGATTACAAAGTCTTCTTTTGCATCCTAAAGAAAGCAAAAGGCTACCAGCCTGCAAGACTGAACTCAATTTCCCAAATAACCAGAGTCACTCAGGCTCTGGGGAATCTCTGGTCTCTTAGTTCACATTGATAGTAGTAGCAGTCTACTCAGGAAGCAAATTAGGCATATTATCAGAGTGTCAGAAAGCTCCTAGGAGTATAAGTAAATTCGTGTACTGGAAGCTGAGTTTTGTAACCCTTTCATGGCCTAGAGAACTTTCTGTGATGATGGAAATGTTCTGTGTCCGTGGTAGGTAATACAGTAGCCACTAGCAACATGTGGCCATTAAGTAGTTGACATGTGGCAAGTGCAACTGGTCAACTGAGTTTTAAATTCTATTTTATTCTAGCTAATTTTAATTTCCATAGCCACTCGTGTCTACTGCATTGGATAGCAGGGCTACGACAGAAAATGGAGTTTTGTTTTGTTTTGTTTTTTTCATTTCAATGGCTAACATTATGGAAAGCCCAAATGCTGTTTTAGGTACATTTTTTTTATCTGTATAGTCTCAAAGAAGTCAAGCTCTGCACTTTATTCAAAAAAGAAGGATGAGCTAGCAGAACTTTGGTAAGGAAGGGGTGAGGAGAGGCAGTTATCTCAGGGTGGGGATGTTTGAAATGCAACTGGAGTTTTGTGCTCTGTTGGAACGTTGATTCCTCTTCTTCCTGGTTAAAGTGGTTATTTTGGTGACTCAATGCTTTCGTGCTCAATAGGCTTGATTTTTCACACAGCTGGGTTATCTTGAGTATGAAAGCTCTTTGCTTAATCTTCTCGATTTCTCTGCTCCTTCCAGCTGCACAGATGTGTGCATGACACCCTTCTCTCTCGATCTTTCTCTCTGGGCACTGATGAAGTATGACAGTTTCCACGATATGCCCACATATAGAAACAAACAAATTGCAACTTTATGGAGGAAAAAGGGCACCTTGCAAATGGCACCTACTGGTCCCAAAGCACAATTTATCTTTCTTATTTCTTGATATAGTGGGACCTCATACAGTTGTGAGAAAAGGAATTAACCCTGACTATGACAATTCATCTTGATGTCAGGTAACTAAATCTGTTATGAGTTTCCAATCTTATGCAAATTATTTATCCTAATTAATAAGTATTTGAATGAATAGAGTGATACTTTTGAGTCTCTTATTTTCTGTAATTTTTCAAAGCAATAGGCACTTGATTAAACAAGAAAGTTGACTAGCCTTCTTAATGTCCACTAAAGACTAAAGAAGTCTTCTTTCCACTTCTGTGGTTGCAAAGAAGGCCCTTCAAATGTTGCTAGGCACCTTGTTGCTGATAGGTGGGCGGGAGTGCAGGTGAGCTAAGATAGGCAAATAGCTCTTGCTCAAGAGGAAGAAAAATTCCATAAGATCCTATCTCAGGGCAGCGGCAATCACTTTAGGCATAATGGGAATGAATGCTTTTCAAGGAGGGACATTTTAAAAACCAAGGGAAATTCCAATCAGATGGCAAATCGGGTAGGACATTCCTGACAGCACAACTCTGCTCCCCAAAAATGCAGACGTGGGAGAAAGGGAAAATTGCAAGGATTCCTAATGATGATGGAACAGAAGCAAATGACAAGATGACACAGAAGGTAATATCTGTGGGAAAGACTTATTTGAAAACTGAATAATGAGAAGGATAGCAAAGTAAATCTAGCTGAGTTAATATCTGTCCTTTATGTTTATTAGAGAGGGGCAAAAGCCGCTTGACGCTGTTATGGTTAATGAAGTAACATTACCACTGAAGAGATACTTAGTCTAGTACTAAATCTAATGGTTCTTAGATACTCCCCCTCCCCTACCTATGTTCACGATACTGCAGAAACACTGGACACTGACTACAGGAAGATGGCCTTTGTAGTCATTAGGTCCACTTTAGGAAAGCCTATCTACTAAATTTTGAGATAAAAAATGAGAAAATAATGATGTCAGCTTTAACTTCTTCAATATTATGTCAAATGTCAAAGAACTTGGTATATACATGCTGCATTAAAAATTTAAGTGAAGATACTAAGGCTAAAGGAGAGTAAGAAGGCAGTCGCTTGATATCTATGGTCACTGTATGTCTGCATGCCCTGGAAGTGTCAGGCATAAACTTGACTCAGAAATAGAACATACAGTTATGAGACACACGGTGGCCATCTTGTCAGAACTACCAAGACACTTGGGATGAGGACAGCTCTTTCCATTCTGACACTTATGAGAGACTCTACTACGTTTTCTTCTATTTGGGACATCACTACTTTCTGCCTTCTCAACATCCCTGGGCCAGGACCAGATAGGAAGTCTTCTCCCTGGATAGCCACTCCTGCCCACCATAAGTTTGCAGTACACCATTGATTTGGTGTAACAAAATCCAATGGCAATCCCTGGATTTTAAAAGCATGAGGGTCCTTGTATATGGGAGATAGTGTGAGATGTTAGAAAGCAACCCATCACAATAAAGCAGAGTGTCAGGAGACAATTACAATTCTGGGGAAGCAGTAACCCACCGGTTCCCACGTTTCTCAGAATGAGAAGTTTTGAAGGGTGAATTCAGTTACAGGAGCAGCAGCTTCCTTGGTTTGATAACCATGCTTTTAGTTGGACATTATGGAAAGGAAATTATAAGGAGCAGAAACTAAAGGGAATGGAAGAGGGAAGGAAGTATTAGTACAACTCAGACATGGCTGTCTTCTCAAGCAAAGCCTGTATTATTTTCCCCTAAGCTAACCCTGAAGCAGTACTCAGAAGTTTTTGGCATTCCTTCCAGAAGAAAATCTACTTTTCAGGCATTAGAAAGTTTATCAGTCATGGTCCAGTTAGGAGAAGGAACCCACACCGATTACTGTACGGGGAGAATTCGATGTGAAGAGAGTTAACTGAGTAACTCAAGGGGATGAAAAGAGGAAACAACAAGGGAATGAAGGAGGCAGCCATCCCGGGAAGCAGCTATGGCTTCTGGGGCTGCAGGAATCAAGGGAAGAGGCTGAACTATTAAAAGTGGGAAGCTGGGAGCAAGAGACCTGCTGAGCTGCTGGTGGGGCTCCTGTGTGTGGGTCTTAAGGTCTGATGTCGGAGTGGGTGTGATGAAGTCAGTTCTGCCAGTGTTGGAAAAACTAAACTGGATTCCACCATTTCTGCTGCTCCCAGAACTAAATGCTCAGTGGTGTTGCAGCCAGGTCACGTTGATGGAGGCAGAACAAGAGGCAAATAGGAAGCATCAGCCCCGCAGTCACCCCCAGCGCCCCCTACTGGCAGGGCTGGAAACGAAGCCAGGGCCAAGCTTCCTGGTAAACCAGCCCAGCAACAGGAAGAAGCATCTAGTAGGGAAGTTTGAAACTAAGAAACAGTAGTTGATTTACTGGCACAATGAAACATAGAAGTTTTATTGAAGATGCTGTAGAGGAGTAGGAGGAGTCTTTTCATATTGCATACTGCTCAGCATTTTATGACTCCTTTCTCTAAAATAAATCCTCATTAAACATGTCTTCTTCAGTGTTTCTGTGCTACATCCCTTTTAAAATAAAATGAAGCTATGCGCTCTATGCTTGCAACCATGCACCAGTCACCTTATTAATAATTATTAGTGTCTTTCCCAGAAGGTAGAGGAAAATTATAAAATATATTTTAATGACAAAACTGATAAATTTTTTCACATCAGAATAAAAAGCAATGAAAGGTTAAGATTAAAATTAGACATTGTAATGAGATAAGAGGAAATTTAAAAGAACAAGAATAGATAAATGTTTAAAATAAGAAAATTAAAAATATTTTAGAGTCAAAATAAAAAAGAATAAATATAATAAGTGAGCATTTAAGTAATATTTAGAAAATCAATGAGGTTAAAATGAGACCTAAACAACATGAGAAAAATTTAAATCAAAAGATAATGTTTCAAAATAAAAATAGTAAATGGAACTAAATTGCTTTTAGGAAAAAAAATAATTTTAATTTTAAGATAAAACCTAGAATGACTGAAATAGAGAACTTAAATGTAATGGTGAGTGATAATAACTGCCATCTATTAAACATTTAAAGAGTGAATGACGACTACTGTGCTATCAGAGTAGCGTCCCATTTAAACCTCACAACAGCCTCCGAAAACAGATACTGCAGTCATCTCTGTGTTCATAGGTGAAAAAACTGAGACTTGGAGCATTCTCACAGCTTGTAAAATGATAGTGTTGGAATTGAAATCAATCTAAATCTGTCTAGATGCAGAACTCAAGTCTTGTAGGAAAACTACACAGCAATGCACATAGAAACAGGAAAGACAATGGTAACCAGAACATTTTATTCAGTGAGTTCCCAAAGTAATGATGAAATACCTATTTACTCAATTTCTATTTACAAAATGTATTGTAATCAGAAAAGAAAAAAAGGAGGATAAAGTCAGAAAAGAGGATAAAGCGGGAATGAGAAGAAATAAAACTACACAACTCCAAGATCTGGGGAATTAGTAAAGTCCCCTGCGAATTGGCTTGCTCCCCATAGTGCTTATTTTCCCTGTCATGCCTCCACTGGTCTTAAAGAGCTCTGGATATTTCCTCCCATCTGCCTCAACCATAGTGAAATGGCCTAGAGTCCTTCCTTAGGCCTTGCTTCCTACTTGTCCGTCCAAGAGGCAGACTCCACTGCCTGTTAGTAACTGTGACAGTTGCCTCAACATTCCAGGTCCCTCCAGTCTGTAGGTCCAAGTGAAGTTATGTTAATGTTAATGCCCACATCTCCCTTACTCCAAAGCCTCCTACCCTACCCTCTTCTGTTACACCTGGAATCCCAAAGAAGGGATCTTCTGTGTGTCCAGGTAGCCACTCTCCACTGATATCTATTGCTTTAAATAACATCACCATCTCAATTCTTATGTTTTACGAGAGTAGTCTGAATGTCTAAGCAGCCCAGGAAACTGCAGGCATGTTTGCTAACAGGATTGCTTTGCTGGCTGGAGAATGTGCACTGAAAAGCCACTGGAGTGTTGTGGTCTTACCGACAGACTCCCAGCTCACCAAAGAGCCAGAGCAGACACATCAGGAAACAAGTTTGTACTGGCACGGCGTGGTGGGGCATGAATAAGTATGACAGTTTCTGTCTCTTGGGAATGGTTTGGGGATTCATTAGTCAACTTTTTGTGGTGAAGACCAAAATACCCACAATCGCAACTGAAAGGAGGAAAAGTTAATTTTGGCTCAAGTTTCAGAGGTTCAGTCCGTGGTCGGTTGACTTCAGTGCTCTGGGCCAAAGATGAGGCAGCACATCATGGCAAAGAGAGTGGTGGAGGAAAGTTACTCACCTCACAGTGACCAGGAAGCAGAGAGGGTAGAGAAGGGGGCCACAGGGAAGATGAATCCTTCCTGGACATGCCCCCAGGGACCAAACTTCTCCAGCTGTGCCCCACCTTCCTAAAGTTACCCCCAACTAGTCCATTCAAACTAGGATTGACTGATTAGATATGGCTTTCATAATACAGTCATTTACCACCTAATATTTCTGCATTAATACAGAAGCTTTTGGAGAGATACCTCATCTCTAAATCAATCAAGGGGGTGTTTGTTTCTTGGGAACTGTATACATGATAAGCTCATTTTCTCAGGTTTAATAAACAGTGGGCTAACTTTCAGGAATTAGCATGAATTTGCCATTATGTGCTCCAAAGTTCACATGTATATTTGTATGTAGGACAACTTCTAGGCAACATAATGGCATAAGATAAGAGTAATAATACAATAAACCTTGTCATAAGTAGAGTGATCACATATCCTGTTTGGCCTGTTTTGGTTTATATCTTGTACTCCAACATTTGTGTCTCCTTTTTCCTTTAAAAGATATCATGTGGTCACTGTAGCCACAACATAATTGGGGTCCCAGTTTGTCAATTGTATAAAATGTGGGGTTCTTTATTGTTAGGTGAAAAAATTGAAGAAGTGAGCAACCACGTAGTAGGAAGTTTCTGGTTTGGGTTGCTAATACCAACCTTGTTGAAGTGCCACTTGGTGTCGGCTTTCTGAACTGGCTTAAATATCCTTAGGGGCAATTCTGGATCTCCAGGCTAAGCAGACTTTGAGGACAATGGTAGCAATTTTAGGATTCTCCCAATTAGCTAGTTTCCAATTCATGGATATCTGCTCGGCAGACTATTGAGATTGCACGGACCCAGCCTAGACAGGATTGACTACCCTATCCTACTGGATCTTGGTTTCACTTCACATCATTCCTCCCCAATGTAACAACTTTTTCCTATATCATGTAAAAACTCAGGACTGGACACCATTGATAAGAACAATTGGTGCTTTGTATTTGAATTCAAATTTTTGTAGTTACTATGAGTAATCACAATAGCAGTTAACATTTATTGAGAAATTTCTGTGAGCCAGCAATTTCCATTAAAAATTGTATTTTAATTAAAATACCACATAAATACAGTGAAGTACACTCTAGACTTCATTGAGAGGCACAACCATATTGAAGTTGATGTCTGTCCATATCTAAGTAACACAGGAAATATTATTTTGGTTTGGGCTTGATTTTATTTCTAAAAATAAAACCTTGGGATTTTGATTTAAGTGAAATTTTAGCCTTTGATTCAAATCATTTATGTTTTTCAAGTACCTCAAAACTATTTGATAGCAAGTATATTTCAATATTTTACAACCTGTCTGGAACTCTTAAAACATAGTAACTAAACCATGGATGATGGTCAACCTGGTCAGAGGTTCTGAGACCAATCATTGGAGGGCAGATCAAGTTTGAGAACCAGAGTTGAGTTGATAAGTCATCTTACTTAACATCAGACATCCCAAGTTTCCAATAATGGGATTCCTGCTGTAGTTTCATAACAGTGCATGTGCAAGGATGTATATGTGAGACTTCATATGTGTGTGTGCTTATGGTTGATTATACTGAAAGGGTTTGGACATAGGAATCAGAATTTTAAATGATTTTCCTTCCCTGGGAAAGTCCCTGTTGATACAGTTTTTCCATTGATCTTTCACAAAAACATAATTAAGAGACACAATAGCTGCTCCATAAATACAGATGCTTCTCAACTTACAGTGGGGATATATTCTTTACAAATTCGTCATAAGTTGAAAATATCACAAGTCAGAAATGGACACCTCACATTTGGAGCATCATGGCTTCCCCACCTATCTTCACTGTGCTTAGAATACCTTTATTAGCCTACATGGTCAAAAGCCTATTTTATAATAATGTGGACTATCTTATGTAATTAATTGAATATTGTACTGAAAGCAAAAGGCAAAATGATTGTACAGTTATGATTTTGTACCATCATAAAATTCTAAAAAAAATTGTTACTCAAACAATTGTCAGTTGGGGATCATCTGGTATTCTGAATAAAACAAAATTAGAGGAAAAATGTGATAAAGAAGAAGGTGGTTGAGATCCTTAGTTTGTATTATATTCAATGCAGGCACAAGAAACTATGACAGTACATGCAAGAGCCACCCTCTGTATGACCCTCCCTGGGCTGGCTGCATGCAGGAGGCTCAGATGTACCTGAGGCACAGAGTTGCTACTCTTGACTTTATAATGGAACACGTCCTCCAAAAAGGAGCTGGTTCACTCTGGGCTTTTCAGTTATGAATATTACCACCTTCATGCTGACAATCATGTACAGAATTGATTGGACCCAGCTTGACTCCTCGGGCTACAGAGAACACCTGGAGATCTCACTGCATGAAGAGTCAGACTGGATGTTCAAAACTGAGCAAGTTTATTTGTCGTCTGAGGAGAGAACAGGATAAATGGGGAACCTTGGGGAAATAATTCTTATGGGGAGTTTTCAGTGTAAAACTGTAGCCTGAGTCTCTCTGTTGTTTCCTGATGGTGACTGATTTTTTTTTTTTATGCAAGGAAACACAGGGGAGACATTTTGTCAGAAGGGTTTACTATTTCCTGTGGATCTGATTCTCTCCCAGGTATGTTTTTCTTGTTAAATTTCACTGAAATCCTGGGTCAGATTCTGGAAATATGAAATATGGTTTTGTATTGGTTCTTGCACCATTTCTAATTTACTGGATTATAACAGGTAATATTGTTAACACCCTCTGGGCCTGTTTCCACGTAAGCAAAACTAAGAATTAGGACATCTGGCCTACATAAAAGGAACGCCAGGGGAATCTAGTAGATGATTTTTGATGTTATAGAATAAGGAAATAGCATATGCTACTAATAATAATTTTCAGTATCCTATTTAAATCTGCCCTGAGAATGAAAATCACTACTTAACTTTAAGGAAAGAAGGAAAAGTCCGAGTGATTGAAGAAATAATTATTTAATGCTTCAATCAATCTGAAGTGAAATAGGGGCACTTCTCCAAGACCTGGTTGTGGTTCATAATTTTCAGTTAACAATATTTGAAAAATCAGAGGGAATTTGAAATATAAAGAGAACAATATTTTTCTGAGGGAAAAGAGTCTTAAATTTCATTAAAGAGAATCATAAAATTTGAGATTGAAGAAACTTCATGCTGTTGACATGCCAGAAGTTAAAATAACTAGAGGTGGAAACTGTCCTTGTTTTTTACCACTTTGTTCCTAATACGGTGCTTTGAGAAAGAAAAGGACTTGATATTTGGTTGATGAATGAATGATGAATGAATTGATCAATCTGTGAACATTCTGGTATGTTTTTGTGTTTTACTTGTTGTCATGAAAGTTCATTGTAGGAAATATGTAAAATGAAAATTAATTATGTTGTACTTTAAATATTTTGGGTATATTTCTATTTTTGGTGTACACTGACACACATGCATGCACATACACACATAGGGGTTTGTACATAAGTCTATAACAAAATTTTCATAACCTGACCTCATAATATAAAATAGTTATTATTAACTGCTTCGACTGATATTTTACTGTAAATATTTTTCTTAGGTAAAATAGTTACAAGTATGATTTGAATGTACTTTGATATAATTACTGTTGAAAATAATTCTAGTGATTTCCTTATATATAATGCTTTAGACTGTCTTAGATAATTTCTTTAGAATAACTTCCCTGACACAGAAAGGAAGGCCATTCTTCAATCTCTTAATTTGATTTGACATGTGTTCATCAATTGCCTGTATTTTGTCTTTGGCCTATGCTTTCTTTGGCCCTTTGCTTAGAGATCCAAAAAATATTGTAGAACCTGAGAAACATATAGTAAGCTTATAGCATACAAAATCAATCCAAAAATCAGTAATGTTCCATATACCAATAATAAAATTTCTGAGAAGAAAATCAAGAAAGTACGTCCATTCCCAATAGCTACAAAAAAAGAAAACACCCTACAAAGAAATTTAACCAAGAAATGAATGATCTCTACAATGAAAATTACAAAATGCTGATTAAAGAAATTTAAAAAGGACACACAAAAATGTAAATACATCCCATGCTTATAGGTTGGAAGAATAAATATTGTTGAAATGTTCATATTATCCAATGTGATCTATAGATTCAATGCAATTTCTATCAAAACACCAATGACATTCTTCACAGATTTAGAAAAAATACTCCTAAAATTTATGTCAAACCACTAAAGACTCTGAATAACCAAAGAAATCCTAAGCAAAAAGAACAAATTCAGAGACATTATAATACTTCAATACATACCATAAAACAGTAAAAACAAATGCATAGACCAATGGAACAGAATAGAGAACCCAGAAACAAGTCCGTGTATTTACAGTCAAATGATTTTTGACAAAGACATCAAGAACATATATTGGAAGTAGAAAATTTCTTCAATAAATGGTGCTGGGAAGACTGGATATGCAGATGCAGAAGAATGAAACTTCCACCACCTCTCACTATTTTTTCTATAAGAAAATATAGAAGAAATGCTTCAGGACATTGGTCTGGCAAAGATTTTTTTTTTAACCTGTAAAGCAGTCAAAAAAGCAACAATTGACCAACGGAATTACACCATACTATAAAGCTGCTGCACACCAAAGGAAGCAATCCATAGGGTGAAGAGAAAGCCTACAGAATGGGAGAGAATATATGCACACAATTCATCTGATAAGGGAAACTAAAAAAGCTGACCTGAACAGACATCCTCAACAGACGTACCAATGGTCAATAAGTATATGAAAAATGCTCAACACCAGTGATCATTATGGACATGGCAGTGAGAAGTCAGCTTACTCCAGTTAGAATGTGTGCTATCAAAAAAAAAAAAAAAAAAAAAAAAAAATGCTGCTGAGGTTGTAGAAAAAGAGGAACTCTCATATACTGTTGGCATCAATGTAAATTATTACAGCCATGATGGAAAATAGTATAGCGTTTCCTCAAAAAACTATAAATAGAATAGCCATATGATTGAGCAATCCCACTACTGGACATATATCCAAAGAAAATAAGATCAATATGTCAAAAAAACATCTGCACTCCAGTGTTTATTGTGGCACTAGTCACAATAGCTAAGCTATGGAATCAACCCAGGTGTCCATCAATGGATGAATGGTACATAAAATGTGCTACTACCCATTGGAATATTGCCATAAAAAAGAATGAAGTTCTGTCATTTACAGAAACAGAGATGGAACTGGAGGGCATTATGTTCAGTTAAATGTCAAGCACTGAAAGAAAAATATTGCATGTTCTCACTTATATGTTGAAACTACAAAGTTGATCACAGAGAAGTAGAAAAATAGTGGTTACCAGAGTCTGAGAAGGATGTAGGGACAGGGGGATGGAGAGAGAGTGGTTAATGGATACAGTTGGATAGGAGGAATAACTTCTGATTTTCTATAGCATTTTAAAATAACTGTGGTTGAAAATAATTAATATAATACTGCAAAAGAGCTAATAAATTTTGAATGTTCCCAACACGAAGAAATCATAAAGGTCTGAGATGATGGTTATGTAATTATCCTGATATGATCATTATACAGTGTCATACTGTAACTCACAAATGTCTACAAGTATTATGTGCTAAGTTTTGAAAAATCTATGCAGTATTTTCTGAGCCTTCAATGTGTTCCAGCTTGAACCCAGACATTGGTGCAGCTTCTGCAGCAAACAACTAAGTGGCTCCTCAACAGGTTAAACATAGAAATATCATGTGAGCCTGCAATTCCACTCCTAGAAATATGCCTCACCAAATTGAGAACAGGTACTCACATAAATGCATGTATATCAATATTCTAGCAGCACTATTCACAGTAGTCAAAACAAGAAAAAAGCCAAATATCCAAGAATAAATGAATGGATAAACAAATTATAGTAAACACATACCCTGGACATACTTCAGCCATAAAAGTAAATGAAGTGCTGGTGTATTCAACAATGAATGCATGGATGAACCTGAAAACATTATGCTAAGTGAAAGAAGTGGACGTGAAAGGTCACATTTATACAAAATGCCAGAATGGGTGAATTTGAGACAGAACACAAATTGGTGAATGCCAGCGGCTTGGAAGAGGGAGAAATAGGGAGTAACTGCTTAATGCGTACAGCACTTTCTATTGGACGATTAAGATGTTTTGAAACTGGTAAGGGGTACAATATTGTTAATGTATTAAATGCTTCTGAATTTTTCACTTTAAATGCTTAATTTTATATTATGTGAATTTCACCTAATTCAGTAAAGGAGAAAATCCAAATGTTTATATGAGAGCTAAGATACTGCACACAAAGCATATAGCACGTATGTAAATGAACATGAGTCAAGCTAAGGGCTCAGTGTGAGGTTGGGGCAGCTGGTGGGGGTGAAAGGGAAGTACAAGGGACTGAGAAAGAGCCAGATGAGTGTGGGAAATGTGGAAGAGCAGACCCTATGTGAGTAACAGAAGAGGATGCTTGCTGAAGGTCCACCTCCTGGATTCGATCTCTGCCGGTGAAAGGTCGGAGGGTTTCCAGGGACTTCCTCCACACACCCCCAGCCCCGCCTAGTACACCTCTCTCTCTGTGACAGCAGAAATAGCCAGCTCTGGGTATCAGTGGGCAGCACCTTTAGCAGAAGATTTTACAGAGTGCCAAAGGAGGGGAGAAATCTCCCTGGGGATTTCATTGACAGGTTTGTTCCTTTGCCAACGCATGCCACTTTTAAATATCCAACCTCTCTACTTCTACTTATTAAGGACTGATCTTCAAAGAATTACATAAAGAACGGGTATTTCCCTAGTTAGTGTTGGTCAGCCTTGCAATGGGGAAGATTTCCAGGTAGGCATGGGACAGGGGCTGCAATAGATTCCTGCTTACAACAGAACCAGATGAGGAATAGATCTGAGATGCCTAGGAAAGGAGTAATACATTTTCCTCAATTTCACTAAACTAAGAAGTCCTGGTTGGAGGTACCTGGACTTGACATTCAAACTTCAGACTGACATCTCTAAGCATACATCTGTTCAAAAAACTACCAATGAAATCACAATCTAGCTGTTACTATCGCAGAAGGCACACATACACATGCATGTATACATACATGTATATGTTATTTTTTGTGTCTTGCTAATTTGATTAGGTTTAACATCACTGATTAAGAAGGTTTACATTGTTGATTCCATGGTATTCAGATTTTTCTATGAATTTTTTTGCCTTTATAAAGCCTTAGGTATTTAGAATCCTTTTAATATTGTTGAAGAGGCAAACTGGAAGCATAGCAATCAAAGGGACATTTTCAGTTAGGTAGTATCTCTATGCCGTGTTGCCTGGGGACCACTTAGTTCTGGTTATATCTGCCGTTATTCTTGCCTGCATGGAACTACTCTTTGACGTTAGCTACTTTGTCTTTCACTCTTCTGCCTCTACCCGACATGTAAAGATTCTACCTGTTTTAGAAAATCGAGATCACATCAACCAGAACTCATGAAGTCTTCCTCAGTGATTTGCCCTTTACCTGGCCTCTCCATTGTCTGAATCCCTATAGCACTACTGGTCTCCACTACATGGTCTTGCATGGCTCCATATGGATCCTGTGCGGGTGGTTTCTGGTCTTTTCTCTATCTAAATTGTAAGCTCCTTGGACACTGGTCTAGGTCATGTTCTGCATTCATTCCCATGGTTTTTCATTTACTCCACAAGTTTTTATTGCAAAGTGTGTGATAAGGCACTGTGAAGATAAAAAAAAACAATGCAATTGTGCTTGGGGAGTTTCTTGTCTGGTTGATAGGACAAGGTCTCCAGACTTGAAACCATAAAGTAAAAATGTAAGTAAAGGATCTCCCAAGCCTCCACCCCAAAGTTGATGATAAGAGGCACGTTACTTGGTGCATTATTTTTTTTAATTTATTTTTATTGTAAATCAATAGGATACATCTTGTTTCTCTGTTTGTACATGACGTAGAGGCATACCATTTGTGTAATTATACATTTACATAGGGTAATGACGTTTGATTCATTCTGTTATTTTTTCCTTTCCCCCAACCCCTCCCACACCTCTCTTGTCTCTATACAGTCCCTCCTTCCTCCATTCTTGCCCCCCTCCCACCCCTCATTATGTGTCATCATCCACTTATCAGTGAGATCATTCGTCCTTTGGTTTTTTGAGATTGGCTTATCTCACTTAGCATGATATTCTCCAATTTCATCCATTTGCTTGCATTAGTCTTGGTTGATTGATTGATGGATAGATGGATTTAGAGGCAACCTATTAGGGGAACAAGCAAGTTAAAGTACTGGTCATTGGCTGACAGACAATCAAAAATGTGTTTAAAAATCATCTATAGTAGAAGTGTGTTCTTCCCCAGATCACGATTGCCAGAAATCTTATTCAAAGAACAACAACAACAACAAAAAAAAATACCATGGTCAGCCCAGAGTGGAATTTCTGAAAACAGTACTTAACTTGACCTAGATATTGACAAGGATAACAGTGTAGTCCTTGATGTTGGAGTCAGCAAATACAGGCTGTTATTCTGTATTTCTTTCCGTGGCATGACTGTCTGTACAAATATATTTAGTTCACATTGCTGTGTACACAGCACTGACAACCATAGTCTATTGGGGTGATTATAAATGTAATAGTGAATAAATAAATCATACTTTGGTGACCCCTAGAAGAAAAAATTGACACAAAAAAAGCTTCAAATCTCTTTCAAGGAATTTATTATGTTTCAAAATTCAGTAACCTAGAGGAGGGATGTTATTTCCTGGAAATTCAGAGAATAAAAGTGACACGTGGGTAATTCCCTGATCGCTGACATACTTAAGCTCATCCTCTGATACTGTGAAGCAGAAAAGAAAGCTCTTCTATGGAGAGGGTTAAAAGGAGAAGAAAATAAATAAGTCCAAGACGTCCCACCACTCTCTCAACGAAAGAGGTTCAAAGAAGACACTTACGCACACCAGAAGGTTTGAAGAGACTGAGTCTGGATGAATAAAAAGAATATAGAGGAAGCCTATTATACACTGGTGGGCAAACTCATTGGGCTTCCTTTAGCAGAGCTTTGTTATCTGAATTTCTATTCCCTGACTATACATTGACAGTTTCCTGTTTTTCTACTATGCCAGCTACTTTATAAGGATTATTATTTTTAACTAGTCAATTGGTCTCTTTCAACATTTTAAATATTTGACAAACAACATAATAGAGAGTATGTGTGTATATACACTCGTGTTGCAGTTGGTGGTGTGTACGGAGCTGAGCAAAATCCTGTTAGCAGTTCTCATAAGGGAAAAGTGGAGAATGACATACCTATTATTACAGATCCAAAACAGTGACTTTTATACAACGCCTGGAAAAGTCAGTAAGTTGGAATCACCTTGGATAATAAGGGGAGGGTAACTTCAGAGATTAATAAAAAACACCAGAAATAGTTATGCACCTTTGTCTCACACTCGGAGCTGTGGATTCTTCGTAACCAAGGCTTAAACTGTGATCAGTCAGACCAGTGGTGATCCAGTGTTGTGAAAGAACAAACTGGTGAGCGTGAAGATAGGTGGTTAGTGAGAAAATGATTTTAATTGTAGACCAAAAAGAAAATAGGAAATAAGAATGAAGCAGCATCTAGGAAATTAAAAAGTGCAGAAAGAGTTGCACTCACTCATAAAGAGGTGGATGGAGCATTAACCAGGAAGGGGGAAAAAATCCCTCTAGTTGAGCTGAAAAATCCTATCTAAATATGAAAGCAGGAATGTGTTCTGAAGCTGGAAATAATCGTCAATGTGTTAAATGTCACACATTCTAAAAATATGAGATATATTTCAACAGCCCTAGAGTTAAAGACTGATGGTTGGAATTCTGCTTTTATGATGCCATGGCAATTCAGATGGTTCTGGAGTCTCCATAGCAACAGCCGATACTACTTTTTGTTCTGTATGGTCACATGAGGCCTGATGCACCACATAGGAAGCATAGAGGAGCAATTGATTGTTTTTCCTAATTAGCGACACAGAGACCAAGGGCCTCTTTACTAGCATTGGACCTGGGGCCTAGAAACTGGAGTCCTCCCTTGATGGACTCCTTTCTGGAATCTGGCACTTACACTGGGTGTTAACCTCTGCCTTCATTAGCTACTACTCTAAAGGAATGGTTTTCAGGTTTTATGAATTGTATGGACCTTTAGATAAAATTCCCTCAAGCTTCTCCTTGTGAGGCCCAGTCACTTTAGAAATTGCCCCCATGATAGGAGTAGTGGTCCTTAACCATGAAGAGTCTCCCATTTTCACCAGGATGAGCAACAGACTCATCCACTAGGGGCAGAAGCCTACTGTCGTGTCATGAAATATTCAACAAGCCACTGTGATGATCTGTTCTCTGGTTTCCATCTATGAAATGGGAGTGACTGCCAAAGGGTAATGTCCATAAAACATTTAGGCAATTTTTGTCAAATGTATTTGGGGATGTAATGTACATGATGGAAAGAACCTTAGGTTTATGCTTGAGAGGAACCAAAATGTTACATCTCAATGCAAAGTCAGGCAGAGTGCCCCAAAGCTTGCATGTGTGAGTAAGACAACAGGGATGTCTCCTGAGCTCTCATTAAAGTCCCAAGGATTTTCTCACTGAGGCAAAGTCAAGTTCCTAGCACTTGTACAGTCATTCTCATTAATGAGGGTCAGACTGAATTAAGATCCATCTAGACTCACCTTGACTTTGGCTATTTTTCAGTGGGAGTCAGAAGTTCATGAGCTCTAGTCTTAAGTGATGACACCAATATTTGTTAGTCTGTCTGAATCAATTTCCACCTTAATTTTTTTTCTTTATATGAGAATACACTTATAAAAGAACAAAGAATGGTGTAGCCTTATTCATAGGAGGCAGTAAATACACATTTGTTCTCTTCCTCCCCTTAGCCCTTTCTTCACCTAAAATTCTTGCATTTCCAGCATGCTGCTGTGGATTTAAAAGGTAGCCAGTGACGTCAGCATGATGGGAGTAAAGGACAACTTTCTAATAATGCTATAGCAGGTATTAAGCTCTATCTACAAGACTCTATATACAGTGATGGAAGTAAAAAGAGTTATGAGAACTTGTGCCTAAGGACTAAAATGCAGTTGAAGATTAAAAGATTGTAGCAATATAAGGTAACCTAAGCTAAATGTCACATAAGCAGTATAGGTAAAGCCGAGGACCTGGGATGCTCAAAATCTTCTTGGAAGGAATAAACATTGACATGCATGTGCAATAGTCTAATATTTATTGAGTGCTTATTAAATAATGGACATCGGGCCCTTTGCCTGCTTTGTCTCATTGATTAAAGGGTAGATTCTTGATAAGGAAATACAAATAGAAAGTGGGATTGGCAGGCTAAAAGTGGGAATGATTGAATGATGTGTTTGGCAGGACCGAGGAAAATAAGGAAGAAGATAGTAGAGAATTCCAAAATCCAGGTAAGGAATTTGGGTAATGAGGAATCTCTCTACATATTTTTAGTAGGGAATGCTGTGTACCCAACTGTGATTTAAGAGGGAAACATTCAAGGCTGGGGAAAGCAGCCACGGCATGAAATCGCCCAGTCATTAGGACCTGGAACCTCACACAGGAGGAGAAGAAATCAAGGATGAGAATGAGGTCGATTAGAAGAACCATTACCATTGAGGATGGTGTTCAGAAAGACCAGGACAGGATCTCATGTGGGGAAAAAAGGTTGGAGTTGAGTTTATTAAATCTGAAAGGACTACAGGCAGGTGGAGAGATCTAGAATGTCAGCAATGAGAAAATCACAGTGCAGGGACTGCTGGAATGCATGCTCATCATCTTGTTCATGGGGGAACTGGGAAACCCACAGCCCCAAGGCCCATAAAGCTAATGGTATGTTTGACCTTTCTTTTTATGTCTTTCTTTCCCCCTAGTGAATTCTAGAATTAAATTAAAGAATTCTCTAAATCTACATCTGATGTCCAAAATACATCATTCGGCAAGTATTCATTGAGTTCCTTCTCAGTGACAGGTCCTTGACCTCTGTGTCACTCTCAGTCACCACATCGGACCACTGTGAGTAGAGAAAGACACTGGATACAGGCCAAAGCAAATGTCCTTAGAGAGTTTCTTAAATCATTCTACCATAATGACTCTCTTCTGCTATTTACAAAGGACATATCTAACAGTGTGTTGAAGGAGAAAGGATTTCAGATTAAGAGAGCCAAGGACTTCTGTAACATTAGGAGAGTCATCAAATTCTCTGGGTTTCAATTTGCTTATCTGTAAAGTGAATGGATAGACTAGTTGATACCTAATGCGACTCTCACGTTCTATGATTTTGTCATGTTGTCCAGCTTATAATGCCTTTAAGAAATAGCATCATTGCATTTCTAAAAGGTAAGCTGTTTCTTGTGAATAAGTGTATTCTTCAAGTGTCAGCTTGTATCATAGCCACCTTAAGAAGTCAGAGACCACAATCTCCTCTGCTGAATAAACTTGGGGCTCAAACCAACTACTGCATTCTTGGAGGCTGATCAACCCTCTCCTCTGTCATGAGGATATGAATGCAGTTAAGAGGGAAGGAGATGCAGGCTCTTCTTGTGAGTTATGTGTAGGTGAGATTTGAATATAAGGATGGCAGGGTCCCCAAATCATGGTGTCTTCTTTACTTTACCACATTGGTCGAGCATGCGACCTTACCTATTCCGGTGCTCCACTGACCCTGGACCCTGGTCAGCTGACCATCTGGGCTTATTTCTTTCATTACCCTTGACCCATGTGACTCTACTTTTGCTGCATTTTTGCTTTGTTGGGGCTGTTGCTAAGTCTGTCTCTGCATGGTTGTCATTACTACTCTGTCCTACTCTGTAGAGGAACCTCTGCTGGTTTCCTCTCCATTCAACATCAGTCCTTCCATGATTGGTGTGGATTCACTTATCTGCTGGTTGGCAGGTGACAGTTTTCTCTGTTGTTTCTGTCATCATTTTTCTCTGTTGATGCCACTCCCGGGTGCTGCTACTGCTGCTGGAATTTCTCCACCATGCCCAGCAACAACGATGCCACCACCATTCATACCCAGACCTCAGCTCCGGTTCCTGTTCTGCCAACATCAAATCCACTGTCGGGGTCTTAAGCCTCCTTGCTCTTGACCAGCGGCAAGGGAAGGGGACACACTCCAACAAGGCCAGACCAGGAAAGGTAGGGCCGACTGACCGCCCACATGCAGCCCTCTGGGCAGAGGACAATCAGACATGTCATCAGGAACTTGTTTATTGAGGAAATCACACAGCTTTTATGTAGAGTGGAGGCGAGGCGGGAACCAATCAGCTTAAAGGTCAGCAAGGCATGGGAGGTTCACGCAGATGAGAGTCCCATAGGACTATATGGCAAGCACAAGCTGATCACGTTCGCAGAACTGTTGTTAACCAATCCCTGACGGTGGTCCAATTTATCGTCATTAACCTTTGAAACCGCGTTTGAGGCCTTGATCTTGCTCACCCACCAGGGAGTAAGGAGTCAGCCTGAGTTAGTTAACATGTCATTAGTCCCAACAATCCACCCTGTCCCCTCTTTTGCAAGAGTCCTACTGATGACACTGTTACCATCAGCTCTACCGTAAAGCTCAAAACTGTCCCTGAAGTTCCTTACCCATGAGCTCCATGCCCTCTCCAAACATGGCACCTATTTTTTTCCTAGCAGAAGACATCTTTGAGATTTTAGTGATTTAGTTCTATGCTCCCATGGTCTTAGACTAAACTCCAGTCTTAAACCAGGAAAACTGTAGTTTGGCAGGGCTCTCGGGGCCGGCCTGCACAATATTTTGTTCTTCCTTTCTCTCCATTTACTTAGGAGGATATCTTTGTTTCCAAGAACATCCTACAGGTGTTGAGGTTTAGACATATCTCTGTTGATGATACATAGGACTAAATAAAGAATGCAAGAAATCCACCTCTACATCCTTCTAGGCCGCCTGGGAAGCAAGAGCCTTATACCAATGGGTCTTCCAAGCTTCTTGAAATAGACATGAAAATTAGACCCTTTAGTGACATTGGGTAGGAAAAGTAGAATGAAAGGTGATTTCTGAGCTATAGGCCTAGGGAAAACCTGTCCAGGCAAAGACTCTGGCAAAGGGTGAACAACCTATGGGATGGTCTCGGATTGGTTTAATGAAGAAAAAATAAGCAAAACCAAGGCCCAGGGACCCAGATTCAAAGCATTCCTTTCTCCTGGCATTGTTTTCTTCCATTCCAAGCTCCCTGGTTGTGTAACTGAATAAACATATTCAGACATGAAAGGGAAACACCCTGAACTGCTTTAGCGGTCAGGCTCACCTGTGGTGCACTTACCCTGCCAGCAGCTGCTCCCTGCCAGCCCTTACATGATGACACCGTAAGGGAATCCAGCACTTCCTCAAAAATTAAGAATAAAGGAAATAAAACATGCACCTTTATTCCCCAAACTTCTTTCATTTCTGACACATAACCCATGTGCCACACACCTGGGCTTCTTTGAAAAAAAAGCCTAAAGAGATTCCTTTCCCTGGGAGGCGAAAGGGACACCATTCCTTGCTCAGCCTAGGCCGGGGCTCCTGCCAATGTTCAGAGTGCCCCTCGGAAGATGGGCATAGAACCTTGTATAAAGCACCCCAATCTGTTGTGCAATAGATTCCCATAAACCGGGGCAGGGGGGATTACTGTTTCTGAATGTTAGAGAAGTAGTAATTTTCGCATTTTCAAATTTAATAGAGTAGAAAAGTGGCTAAGTAAAACTAGTAATAACCAAGACCACTCAACAAATTAGACACAAAAACCAGGTTCAGGTGTAAGAGCTTCAGTGATTTGGCTTTAGAGTTCCAACCACTTCCCCCCAGACCGTGAACTGGTAAATCATATTTGGAAACCATAGTAGAGTTTCAAAATAGAACTTTTTTTCTGCAGCTATCCTCTGTGTTCATAATTTCTCTCAGTTCTTATGATCAATTACCATTACATTTCAAGTCAATGCTATTAATACTGAAGGTTTAGATTCTCAGGTTAAGGCTGAGATTCTGTTCGGAAAGCCCATTTTATTAAAATCGAGGCAGAAATATTTCTCATGTCTGATCAAAACGCCAGCTGACGATGTGACCTCAGGCACTGGAATCTTCTTCTGTTCATGGAGGGGGTACCATAGTTTTGCTTTTAGGGAGCACATTTAGATATCAAAGTTAAGACACAAAATCTGCAACACAGAGTACTTTGCAGGTTTTGGGATAAATATGCCCATCAACATCTATCATTAATTTCATTGTTTTGACACAGTAGAAATTGAATCAGGCAATTATTTTCATTTGTGCCTCAGGAGGAAACTGACCAAGGAAATTTAAGATACAGGATTGATTTGAAAAACTCCTCAGAGCTCTTAAAATAAATCATGTTGAAATAAATTTATTGTATAAAAAGTCACCATTTAAGCCAAATTCCATTAGGTGATCCCACTACTATTTTAAAAGAGACTGTCATATAATATGCAGGTGTGGTCCGTTTGTTTTTTTCTTTTTTTCCACATTTTTATTGGTGCACTACAATTAATCATAATGGTTAGATTCATCTATGCATATGATATAGCAATATAATTTGGCCAGTATCATTCCCCAGTATTTCCCCCTTTCCCTCCCCTTTTCTCTCCCTCAATTCCTTTCTTTTACTCTGCAAATCTCCCTTCAATCACCCCCCACACTATGACCCATTTAAATTTGCAGAATAAAATAATTTGCAAGGATGAGCTTTCATAATATAGGAGAGTTTTCTGAAGATTTCTAAATAAAAATACAATTTTCAAGCGATTGCTAATATTGTAAAGGGAACTGTGCCTCTGTACTATTTCATGTATACATGGCATATGAATATTTTTTAAATAGAGTGAGGTATCAAGTTTTAAATTTAAAAAAATAGAGTCTGAAATGAAATGAGTTAGAGTTCATTTATTAGCACTCATAAACCTTGGTACTTGTATTTGTTCTCAAATATCATATCTTCTGCCTCTTTGCTTTCTTTGCATGTGTTGGTTATTCTTCTTAAAATTCTCTCTCAATCTTATACTTTTCTACCCCATTCCTCTGACTTGACAGCCCTATGCCCCAACATAATAACCCCTGTGGTCACAAAGCTACTTTCAGGAATGTCCCCTGGGCTGGGGTATAGCTCGGAGGTAATGCTTTGCATGTATCAGGCCCTGGATTCCATCCAAAAAGTTAAAAAAAAAAAAGGAATTGTCCCTCTATGAAATCTTCATCAGCCATCTCAGGTAAAATCAGCTCTTTCCAACCTTTCATTCCACTTTAATTGTGCACTCTCTATGCTACTTCTCACCTGGCATGATTGTCGACTCCAGTTCTTGGAACACTTCAGGAGTTGTGATTAGTAATCTTCTTCAGGTAACCTCAGTGCAGAGCCTCTGGCTGGGCCGGACACAATAGGTTCTCAACACATGTGTGGCTTGAAGGAGTCCAGTAATATCCCAGTACCAAACTGAGGTGGGCTCAGTGGTTAGTGAGGTGGTTTGTGGGAGAAAAATGGGGATGTCTTTCATATCTCCAGAGTCCAGGACAGGCTCACGGAAGAAAAACATTCTAACTCTGTTTACCCAGCGTGAGGTACAAAGAAGATTAAGAAGCAGAAAGTGTGTAGGTTTCATCTCCACTGATCACCATCATTTTTATCTCCTCTCAGTCCAGGTTTTGATAATCAATCATGGGGCAATCTGGTGGTAGTGTTAGGGTTTCCTCGTTGAGGGATAAAAACACAATGAACAGACTGTTTGAAAGTGATTTATGTAAGTCCTGACAAATCCATCAAGAAAAATCTTTTTCTACAGTAATCATTTAACAATGTATACATATATCATGACATTACTTTTTACACCCCCAAAATACACAATTTTTATTTATCTATAAATAAAGCTTCCCTACCTAATTACTTTAGTACAATTCCTTGCTTTGGATCTTTGAAATACCCACCCCATCAGAAGCAAGTGGCTTTAAAAATGCTCCTCGACATGTCATCTTTGGGGGAGGTGGGCAGGGAGGACTCAAGGAGCATCCTGTGGCATCCCCTGTGGGGATGAGGAGGAAGGAGGCGTTCCTCCACCGGGGCCCTCTCCCCACTTCCTCCTTATCTGTGTTTCCAGAGTTGTTCTGAGCAAATGCAGGAGCAATGATCTGGAGCCACAGCAGCTGGCAGGTTTGTCCCCCTTGACAAAAACACTTAAACATAAAATCTGAAGGAAAGAAAGAATCTTTTTAAACTCTGCAAAATAATGTCACCCTATCCTTTATAGATTTCTGTAAAACACAGGCCAAGTAAAGATCCATTTGGAGCTAAAGTTTTCATGATAATGAAAACAAGCAGTTTGATTTTTCCCACTGTGTGGCACTTTTTCTGAAAGACAGAAACTGCTGAAGGAAGAAGTCTCCCAGGGCTAGATTCCAATTAACTTCTGTACCAATTGCTGATAACTTTAGGCAATCACTGTTCTTTAGAAAATAGAACAGAGAATCTAAAAGATCATAAAACAAGATGACTGATCAACCAAGACAGAGGACTCCATCTAACACCACTGCTCTCCCCAGTCAGCTGCAACTAGAGAATTGTGAGTCAAATACAGTAGGCTCTGTACTTGATATTCAGTTACATGAAAGTGCTGGCTTGTATGTCCAGGAGCTGAGACGTTGATCTGGAGATTTGAAAAATACTTTAATATACAGCCCATTCCTCAGAATGGAGAGCATTCAAGACCTAAAATCTGGAGCCCTAAGACCTGTGCTTCCAGTTCTGGATCTATTGCTTAGAAACTCTGTGATCTCAGGCTAGTCACTGTATCCATGAACAGCATCCATCACGAATACAATACCTGGTGCCACATGTCAACAAATGTTGGTTTTCCAGAAGTTTCCAGTTTTGTGAATCAAGGCTGGGATCGGCTGATCTTGGCTGGTCTTGCTCACTTGTGATTAGTGGCTTCCTCATGAATCTATGGGCTGAATCTTCTCTCATCTTCCTGCTGGGATCAGCAGACTAGCCGGATTGTTTCTTTCTAGAGCCATGCTCAACCTTCTGTTCATATCATATTGGTTAGCATTTCATTGGCAGAAACAAGGCACATGGTCATATCCAGAAACAGTGAGAGAGAGTGTGACAAAGTCACTTGGCAAATGGCATGGAGAACAAAATATGGGAATCATTGGGACCAAATGATGCCATTTACCACCACACTTCATCCGCTTCATTTCAGTCCATTATCTGTTAAATGGGAGCACTGATACACCTTTGAACATTAAACGAGATGCCACGTAAAAGTACTGGTTCAAGTCCTGGAACAAAGTTCACATGCAATAAATGTTGCTTTCTTTCTGTTCATCTCTCCAACCTCGTAAAGTGGAAATTAATACCTGCCATGCCAAATGGGGTTATTCTGAGGTTCTATAAAAGGTAACACATGTGAAAACACTTTGAAAAAAATCTCAGTTGCTATATAATTTTTGTATTGCAATAACTTTTAGAATGTTTACCCTTACACAGACCCGAATAAATTCAAGCACTTGGGTATTAAATCACAATTCTCTTTGAGCATTTTAATTTAGTAGGAGGAAGTGGGAATTTACTCTGTGATAGGTTCCGATATTATATTATAAATCAAAGCAAATGTATGTAGCTTAGGATGAGTGTCAGGGGCAGAGAGGCAAAAGAGGAAGGAGATTGTAGTATTATTTGAGAAACTCCCTCAGAGTGCCCAAGATATCTGGAACTGATTCAGGAAGAAGTTCTCCTGAATCTTTTATCATGCTAGAGTCAAAGTCTTAATGAGGATGTTCCCAATAAGTAGTAAAGATTGATGGGCAGGTCACTGAGGATAAAACCTGATGGTTGTCAGGTCAAAATCCTCTTACCCTAATAATGAAAACTTTTTGTGGAGCAGAGCAATACAATCCTCAGATAGTAAATCTTAATTGTGTAGCTAGCTGTGATCCCCAGAGACTCCAAGCGACATAAAGAAATTAACCTCAGGGATAGTAAAGGTATAAGGAAAAAAGGGTCAGCATTTTAGTGCAAGAGAGATGGGAAACCTGACTCTCTGACCATGACATATCTAATGACCTTTGTGACATTTACAAGTACTCCTAGTCTAGAGAAGTTTATTATGATGTTATCATTTCACTCTCTGCCCTCTGAAATGGAAAAGAAGAATGGATCAAAGAATCTGAACATCTGCCAAGAAAGGGTCCTTGGGACCTTCCCTCTGTAGGTCAAGAAGCCCCCACCTCACAGTGGGAATTCCTGTAGCCAGATTTAAACGAAGATTTTCTTTCCCTGAAGCACAAATTTAAATGATATTTTACAGTGTCTCCATATTTGATATTCACTGACTTTTTCTTCTAAGGCTGGGTTAATCCCAGATTGTAAATTCTGCCCTTACAGATCTCTTTTTGAATATGATGTTGCAAGTAGAGAGCACCCACGATTCAAAGAAAGCTGGAATGAGAAAATGCAAATATTGTTCCCACTTCTGAATATTTTGGTAACACTGATTCTTGTCAAGACAGTCAGGCTATCTAAAGGTCTGATGATTACTGTCCATTCATGTTGTATAACTATCGCCCAAGATAGAACATTTCCTAAATCCCACCACCACTACTACTTCTCCAGCTGCCCCCTTCCTTCCTTAAAAAAATCATATTTCTTCATACATACACATAAAAGATGATCATTGATATTTAAAAGACTTGGAAATGATAGGTAATAAATTCGTGTGCTCCATTTTATAAATAACTGTTTTGTCATTGATAAAGATAAGACTTTTGGCTGGATAAGTGTCCTGGATTGAGGTAGATTGTCAATGAATATTGGTTTCATGAATAAATAAGTGAATGAGATACTATTGTAAAATTAATGTCATGGCCTAAAATAATAGTTTTGCATGCTTGCTTTGCAGTTTCCAACTGATAAAGAACAGAAACTTAAATGTGGTTTCAACCATATGTCTTAGCTTGACCAAGGAATTTTTCTTAAAAAATGATTGAAGTTGGGACCAGTGCATTAGAAGTGATCTCACTGAGCTAAATGTAGGTCCACTGTAGAGACAAAACAGCACTACGAAGGGCACCTCTCTCGTGGAGTGGGGGAGGTAAGGGGTTTGGATAAGCCAATGCATGACAATCACTCAGTATAATGCCTGGAACAAAGAAGGATTTAGCAGTTATCAGCATCATCTTCATCATCAACATCAGCATTGGTTCAAGAACTAAGCAAAAGGTCGTGGGTCCCGTTGGGGGCTGTTTGATGCAGTCAGGAATCTCTCAGTCCACTGTGAAAACATGGTGAACAACCCCAGCTCCAGGGACTGGGAGACTAGAGTATAGACAACCAGAAAAGTTCCACTCTCTTTACGTGGTGCTAAATATAGGATTTTCAAAATTCTTCCCTAAAGTCCCTTCCTCTGGCTCCAGAAGGCTGTTCTGGCTCCAAAAACTCTGCGTGGAGTTTGTCAGACACCAACCAGCCTGAAACATGTAAATCAGTCTAGCTCTTTTCTTTTTTAACCTTGACAACAGTTCCCCCTCTCTTCTACCCACTTTAAAGGAACCCTTTGTGAGGTTTGGGTTGGAAGAGTACTAGGAGGTAGGGACTAATTAGGTGACCAAAAAAAAAAAAAGGCCAAAGGAGCGAGTTCTTGAGGAGTAGGCATGACTGGGAATCTTGGTGCGGGGGTTTCTGGGATCAGGAAGGTCAAGGAACAGAACTGAAGGTTTTAGAATAGACTTGCTGCAAGTTAGTGAACCAGTAATGGATACAGCTTGTTCTAGTTGCTGAAAATCAAACACAATGAAAGCAAAGATGGAAGTGGAGAATGGAATTCTTTTTTTTTGGGGGGGGGCAGGGGTGGATACAATACAGGATTTATTGGGTGTGTGTGAGATTAAGGGGACAGCACAGAGGATGCCCTCAGGAGTGCAGGGTCCACCACTTTTCCAGGGGACCATGGTTGGGGATATATTTGACCCCACAGCCATCGGGAATGAACCACTTCTCAGCCACCGTGTCTTCAAACTCATCAGCATTAAACTTGGTAAAGCCCCACTTCTTTGAAATGTGAATCTTCTGGTGGCTGGGAACTTGAACTTGGCCCTGCATAGGGCCTCAATCACATGTTGCTTGTTCTGCAGCTTGGCACAACATGGACACGATGGCTTGGCCAATGTGAACCCTGGCCATTGTGTCTTGTTTCCCAAAGGCACCCTGCATGCCTGTCTGGAGCCTGTCAGCCCCAGCACAGGACAACATCTTGTTGATATGGATGACATGAAAAGGGTAGAGCCTCACTCAGATATGAAAGCTGTCTTTGCCACAACTTTTTACCATGTACTTTTTGGCACAAATTCGGGCAGCCTCCAAGCCTTCAGAGGATAGCTGCTCATATTCATCAGACACCATGTGGCCAAAGAATGGGAACTCATCCACTTTTGCCTTTTTCCACCCAAGGCCAAGGATGCGAATTTTGGCATCAGGGACACCCCTGCAGAAACGAGACTTTAGGTAAGTCTTGTTTTTACAATACCGGTAACACCGGGCAGGGCAGCGACCCAGGGCAACACCAGGATCTTTGGTGGTGCACCGAAGGAAAAGAGCAAGAATGGAATTCTTATGGAGTAAATTAGTTTTAGCTTCTTCAGAGAAAGTCAGTGAATATCCAGGAAGGAGAAGAGTCACAACCATGGAGGCACTAGAATGGAGGAGAAGTCTCATGGGTGGGCTTGCACTCCTATAGAGAGACCCGACAGCATGGGCAGAGGCTGATGATAATGAGATGACAGATGAAAGGGCTGGGTGGGTAGGAGGAGTTGTTATCAAGCCTGCTTCAGGACCATGGGACCAGGCTCTGTCTACTCACCCGTTCATCAGGAACTAGAACAGGTCCAAGTACACAGGAGGTGCATTGCAACTATTTGTTGAATGACTGAAAGAAAAAAGTGGGCCCCAGATACTAGAATACTGAGTCAGATAAAGCAACATCCAAGACCGCAACAAAGGAAATAAGGTCTAGAGGTCACCAGAAACAGCGAGAATCTTCGAGGGAGGACAGAATGCTGCACCTAACCTGTTGGGACTACTGGCAGCTTGTCAAGACTCTTGAGTACTGTGTGAGAACAAGATGGCAGCCTCCTCCCACGGTGAAGTAGAGAAAGATTAAGACAGAGCTGGAGAGGAGCTGAAGAGCGCATAGGGGTCGGGTACTAGAGTTGGTGTCGATTCTAGAAGTCTCTATGAGCTGGAGGAGAAAATGTAGATTAATCAAGGATTAAAAATATCAATGAGGGAAGAGGCAGGGTAAATGGAATGACCTCTGGCTTCATCTGGAGGGCAGCATGTGTGTCACCCCATCTTGGATATGAATCAGGAGTCCTGTATGAGAGCAGCATTTAGAAAGAGGGACAGTTCCATCCCAGGGACAAGGGACAGGGGACATTAGCCTTAAGTATCATTGATGAATTCACAAATGGTGTGTATATCAAATATAGGATGTGAATGTGTCCTTAAGCTTTTGCAATGGCAAAAACATTCTTAGCTACAATTAAGGAGTCACCAGTTGATAGGGAAATGTTGAATTATTTCCACATAGAGGATCCTTCAAGGAAGTCCAGGAAAATCTCATCTTTTCAATTTCTTCATGCTCTCATCCAGATCTTTGTCATTTTTCTTTCATTTTCTATTTTTTCTGAGTGACCAGTAGTGCTGAATTAAACAGCCTGTCCTGATTTATTTGGAGTCCTGAACAGCGTGTGCTCACACACACACACACAAACACACACGTATTATTTAATGCCCAGCTGTTGAGGAATGGAGTCCATAAATCTGTTTTTGAAACTTTCTCTGAGAAGAAGCTGTGTCTATGTGCTTCTAAACATCTGGTCAAAACTCCAAATTTCCAGTTAACTATCCAGATGTGATATGCACACTGAGCTGAACAAATGAGTATTTAGAAATATACAAGTGTTGGGACTTCTTTTCTGCTTTCTGCACACACCAGAAAACCCGCTGAGTAATGGTGTCAACTGGTTCCAATTCTGTGGGGGGCCCTATTTCTTAAAAAAGGAATGGCTGACTGGATGAATGAAGGAAGGAAGGACTACAGCAGTGCCTTCAGCTCTAGAGAAAACAAACTGCAGACCTGAAGCTGGGAAGCGCTGGGACACTCCAGCTCAACAACCTGCCTCCTGTCCTGGGTGAGCTGCCCTGTGGCTTGGTTCAAACCACTTCTCTTGGCTTAAATGCGATACCTAAGACAGGGATCATTTGTCAAGTAAGCATGGTACACAGAGAGCTGTAGGCATATTATGGAAAGAGAGAGGGAGGAGAGAGAGGGAGGAGAGAGCGCAGAGAGAAGAAAGCGAGGGGGAAGAGGGCGAGGAGAGGAGCAGACTTCGGGAACGGCGATTTGCAGGCACTGGGGATTCAAGTTAGACCGGGTGGCGGTGCAGCGTGCAGCGGCGCCACCCGGGAGAGGGGAGCCACTGGCGGCTCCCGACATGGTTCTTTTCATGTGGGATGCTTAAGGACGGCACCGAGACGGAGTAACTTGCAGAAGAGAGAAACTGGCATGAGGATTCCGCCAAAATGGAAGGGCTCCTGTCTCCGATGAGGACGAAGGTAAGGGGAGTGAATCTCGCTTTCTTTTGGTGCTGCTTGGAGGTACAGAAAGGCTCGATGCAGGGGAGGCTCAGTGAGCTTTTGTCTTATTTGAGAACTAGGCTGGCGAATGCAACTGGATCTCTCAAAGAATAGGTTTGCCTCCAAGGCAGCGCGATCAGTGCGAAGGGGAGAGCAGGGGGGGAGAGCCATCTGTCAGCGTGGACAATGGGAATCTTAGTAAATGAGTTCCCCTCTCGGTTGATTAGACAGCCATATTTTAGCAGTATTTCCAATCACTCTTGCTTTGGGGCCGCGCTACCCTCGGAGCTGTTCCTTTGCAGGAAGTACCAATTTCTCAGGCAGCACCGCTGTTTAGCAGGAAGGGTAATACTTTATGGCAAAGAGCATGCCCAGCTCGCACTTGAGATATCCTCTCTCCTCCTCCTCCTCTTGTTCAGAGCAGGAGGATCGGGGGAATCCTCTCCACCAAAAGTAGGTTAATGCATTCTGGAAGCCAGTGTGCTCTCAGAAAACTAGCCGACCTGCAGAAAAGATAACAGAGCACAGCACTAATCTAACATCTTGAACTTGGTCCTGTAATATTTAGAAATGTTCACAGAAACAAGTTCCAATCTCCTGAAGACTGGGAACACTTGTTCTTCTTGGCTGGAGTTTGCTTTTTCACTGGAGAAAGGGATTCCTTGAAAATGGGGTTTCCATTAAAAGCGCACATGATGAGGGGGCTGTTTGATACCTGCCAAATCCACATGGAGCTTTAAATGGGTGGGTCAAAAGTTTTAAATAATGCTAGAAATATTATTGTTCTTAATCAGAATTATTTTTTTTAATCGGAGCAAATAGCTCTCTACAGAGAGCAGAGTTAAAGCCAGTGGAAACGGCTTTGATTTACCTCATCCCTTTGATGCTCTGTTTTAGTGATTCGGACACAAATAGACCCTTTTGTCAGTGAACATCTTTTTTTTTCCTGCTAGTTAATGAGCATGACCATGACATTCTGAGCGTATATTAGAACTGGGGTCTTGTACATGAAAGCACCCCATCCTCTGGGAGGATTCTCTGTCTCTGTCAGGCTCACCAATCGTTTGATTGTGGTTCATTAGGAGGACAGCCTCAAGTGACAGTTAGTTACAAAGGTTCTAATTCCAGCCCCTCTGCTGGTTGACTGATCCCCCTCGAGACTCCTGTGGTGACCCGTTGTTCTCCTGGAGCACACAGGTGAAGTCAGGTTGCTTGCAGGCAGCAAGCCACACTTCAATCTAAGGCTGTGACCACATCACATTCCCATCATACAGCCCTTAGCACAGCAAAGAAAATGGCAAATACAGCTGGCTTATTTCCCTTTATTGACAGGATGAGATTTGAAGGCTTTAGGGAATGGCTTTATAATCTGCTCCTTTGGCCAGCTTTTGAAATGACTACCTCAGACAAACTCTCCGGGTATTGTACACTTGCTGGCGCCAAACAAATCTGTGGATCTGAGTGCATAACCCTCGGCAAGTACAACTCTCATACAATTGAGGGGAGTTCCCTATGCAAATGAGCCAGGACCCAGGCACTGTGTAAATCACACCGGAGCCCATTCAAATGGCATGCTATTGGAAGGGGGAAAATGGATGTCAGTGGGTCAGACTGCTCATACATTATGTTTATCAGTTGAATTCACATCATGGCTTGTTCCTGAACCATCATCTCATCTAATGAACATTGAAACTGTGGAACTTTGGGTCCTACCAAAGTTCAAACATAAAATCTCTGCATAGCAAATTGAGTGTCATTCAAACCTTTCAGTTTTTAGGTTTCAAGAGATTTGCATGTGGATGTGTTTTATATTGCTTCTGTGAATTCCTTTCTAATCGCTTCATTTCTGACACTGGAAACTGATATTTCCATACTGAAAATTCAAATTACATTTGAATTTGGTGACCTACAATATCATCATGACTCAGGGAACAAGACTCAATTGTGTAAGGCTGTAATAGGAGAATCCCATTGATTAGACTCAGCTTTAATTCCTAAATCGCTGTTATGTGTTGTTGAAATTACCCTGTGATTTTTAAAAATTTATTCAAAGACTAATATCAATGACATTGTATTGCCTTTCTTAAACTTTGATCACATTATGGCTTGTTAAGTCTATTCTGGAATATTTTCCTCCATTGATGAGGATTTAGTTTGAAGTTTCTGATTGCCTGGAATCATGATGGGGCAGACAAAGGAAGCCTTCTCCAGCTAAATTTTGGTGTGTTATGGTTACTTAATAACTTACTGACAGTTTAAAGCAAGTGTTGAGGTAAATTGAACCTCATGCCGTAATTTCATTATGCCATGTAATAGACTTAACCAGTCTAAATCATGGGTGCTTAATGCATTTTTATCTTGGGATTTGCATAATTGGCACATAAATATGCATGAGATTAACTGGAAGTGGCAAAACAGGGTGGGCAAAATGTTCATGAGGGTTGAAATTAAGGGCATTGGGAAGAGGGCACCTGAGCACCCTCTGTCTCCTGGGTGGGCGGCCACACTTGAAGTACCTAGAAACAGACAATGTGGCAGGTGGCCTCCCCTAATCAGAGTTAGTACATTGTCGGTGATACACATCCTTAGCAGGGCTTTAGCTATGACTGGGACACACCACTTATTCTTCCTTTTATATATAATGCAATCTAGAAGAGTCTCTAGGCTGATGGATATACTTCTGACCGGCCTGCTGGCAGACCATGACACAGGCCTTGGGGTTCTAGCCATAATAAATGATGTTTGCAGAGGCGAGGGGTGGGAGTCAGGGAGAAGGAAAACAGAGAGAAGCTGATTGAGTTGTTTCACCTATAAGGGTAAAGAAAATAGTATAACTAATCATCTTTGTGTACTTTTAAAATGTGTTCTTTTTTAATTCCATTTTTTAATCTTCCAACCTCCATAATTCTCTTTAATCCTCTGAGTGCTGCCTCCACTGAGTGAGGCTGGAAAAAAAATTCCCATCAATTTTAGCCTCTGGAGATTCCTGCTTGCCAATTGCCTGCTGCAAAATTTGCAGTGAGCACCTGGTCAAAGCACGTAAAATCAGGCCAAATCTTTACTTTTTATGAATGTCAGGAGTGTGTTCTGAAGAAACTGCAGCTTCAAAAGAAGATGAAGAAGAAAGGGAGAAAGCAAAGAGGAGAGGAAGGGAAGAGAAAGGAAGGAGAGCAAAGATGGAATGGTTGGAGGTTCATTTCTTTATATGACAGCTGTGTTTTACCAAATGTTTGTGCAGCAAATGGAAAGTGGATTGACTATAACCTCTCCAGAAAAGATACAGTATTAGCTATTAAAGAACTTCTTTTGTGTGCGAATCAGGGTTATAAGAATACTCCAATACTATTGCCTTCAGTATGTCCTCTCAGCTTACAATTGCCTAACTCCCCAGGGATGGTGCTTTTTTATCTATCTGAACCTGTCTTATTTCTGCCTGAAAGACGCTGCGTCATTTTACTGTATTTCGGTTCCTTTTTTAAAGGTATGGCTTCTGATTTGTGACATAAAGTAACTTTCTAAAGGAAATCTTCTGCAAAGATAAGTCCCTGTGATGAAAGGGATGGTGGAAAGGAAATCTGAGTCTGTGAAGAGTGGGCATTCGTGGTGAGCATGAGGATCGTGTCCCGTGAGACCAGCTCTTAGGTGCTCAGAGACATTGCCACACATTGCTGAAACTGGCTCAAGATTGTCCTTTTCAACCCACTCTGCAACTTTGCAGACACATTAGATATAATTGTAAGAGTCAACATTCTAAAATTACAGACAATATAGAGAGCAAAAGAAAAAATCAAAACAGTACAGTCAAGGTTTTATGGCTTTTTAGACCAATTATCATACTCTATATGAAACCCTTAAGTCACTTAGAATTGTTCTAAAGCTGTTTGAAACTTTGCCAGAATTCCACAGAGAATAGTAACTGAAATAATCCTTTATGTTCCACCTATTTGATACATGGATTCAGATAAAATATTGGAATCTCTCATTTGAAGGACTCTGTGAATCAGAAATCCTTAAGAGCTAAGAAGTGTTTAGCCTGCAGAAGGTAAGACTAAGAAGTGCTTGACAATTACTTTAAAATATACTAAACACCACTACACACAAGATCATGTACAACCTAACATAACCTGTGCTCTGTCTTAATGGAGACTTGAATAAAAGGCTTGCTGTGGTAATAGAATGACAGACTTAGATTAAATTCAAGGAAATGTTTCTTTATATCAAAATGTTTTCCTAAAAAAGGTTTGGACAGTCTCTAATCTAGAGGCCTTTGAAACAGGTAAGGGATAATCCTACCCCACCAGCCAGGAGCAACTGACGTGCATACTCCATGTTTTTATGATGCTGTGTAAATTTTACCATAAAGCCAATAAAACCAAAAGTAGGTTTGTGTATGAAGCACTTGTCAGATTTCGTTACCGAAAACTGCTGTGAAGCATTGGTTGAACTGCTGAACTCGGTTCCCTTCAAGGCATCTGCAGATTATGAAAAGGAAGTTGGAATTTATAAGACTATGTATTTGGTTAGATTTTCTATGTTAGTGGGCTTTCCATTATGGTAACAAATGCCTAGAATAATAAACACATGAAGGGAAAGGTTGTGTTCTGGCTCACAGTTTTAGAGATTTTGGTCTATGATCCGTCGAACCTGTTGCTTTGGGGCCTGTGGTGAGGAAGCAGCTCATGGTGAGGAGTGTGTCGAGTAGCAAGTTGTTCACCTCACAGCCAGGGCATGAGGAAATGGAAGAGAAAGAGATAAGAGTTCCACAGTCTCCTTCAACAGAACATTCCCAGTGCCCTAAAACCTTTCACTAGGCCCTATCTCTTAGAGCTTCCACCATCTCTCCATAGTACCAGGCTGAAAATCAAGCCTTTAAACACATGGACTTTTTGGGAACATTCTAGATCCAAATTATGACAGTTAGTGTGAAGGGGATGGGCATGGCACCATAGCCTATTCTAGTCTGTCATGTTCAAATTCTAGTTCTGTCACTTACTAGAGGGTAACTCTTCAGAGCCTCAGTTTCCTCCTGTATAAAATGCATATGATAATAAGTTCTATATCCCAGGTCACTGTGAGAGTAAACAAGTTCACACTGTTAGTTATTACTAGTATAATATTTAAAAATATATGCATAAATATAAGCAGAAATGCAAATCCCATGACAAATGTTTAGAATGAATTGTCACCATGAGTGCAAGTAGGAAAAGCACGCCATCAATGTTCTGGATGATGCTGTAGCTAAAGCAGCGGGAAAGCTCCTCCTGCCCACATAACCTCTGCCCGCTAGTGTCTCCATCTCTCACCTGTCAAGATGCAGGTCAAAGAGCTTGGAGTAAAATCAATGCCTTGGTAGCATAAATCAGCTCTCATTACAGTAAGACCTTTCGCAACAACTGATTGTGGCAGCTGGGTTGTTTAGAAGAAAAGACTAGATTCAGCATAATACAAGAAGTAGCCTCTCAAAGAATGGCAACCTTTCTTTCCTTCTTGCTTAGGTCTTGCAAAGTTAGAACTCATTCTCTCATGTGATTTTTCCTACAGTAGTTACAACCCAAAAGTCAACAAGCTCTGAATAGGCCCCCAGCCCCACTCTGGAGCCAGTTATTAGTTTTTTACCAGCATGGCACTGCCTGTGACCCTCATGAGAAAGTCCACATGGCTCACCTGGATTTGCAGGCTCTTCGTGACCTGAGCCTCACCAACATACGCCTTTGCATTTTCATTCTCCCCACTGACATCCAATGTTAACAGCTCAGGCTTTAGTTGGCCTTCAGTTCACTTGAGAATGTTTAAAAGTGATTCAGGAATTCTGAGCTGGCGTCCAGGAATCTGCATTTTCATTAAAAGACCAGAGGACTCTGAATTCAGTGGTCCTTCCACCACATGTTGAAGAAACACAGCATCTACCCTGGGTCTAGCCACAGAACTCCCTGCGCATGCTGCATCCCCTCATCATACAGTCCTCAGAGGCGCTGCTCACTCTGGTTGAAGCCTTGTCCTCCCCACCTGCCCTGTCTGTCTACCCTGCTGACTCTAAGGCACCCTTCAGTTTGCAGTTTGAATGCCAGCTCCTCTGGGTAAGAGCCTGGTGCGTGCTCTGTTTGCCTTGTTTCATGGCTTCTGCACAGTCTGAGCAAGCTCATGTTCATTTGCTGCCCTCTGCAATGGACCAGGAACCTCTTGAAAGCAAATTTCACTGTATTTTGTTCACCCTTGTATGCTGAGAACTCAGCATGGTGCAGCAGAATCATAAGCCCTTGGTGCATATTTATTGACAAAAACATGAACACAGAACACCTGTAGACCCTCGAAGGGCTCACAGGAACTCAATAAATGTGAATGAGCATTTAGCAGATGTACACCAGAGGAGCTGGCTAGAACCAGTTAGAACTGTATCCATAGGATCAGGTGGGCAAATCCAACAATGTGAGACCACTAAGGCCAAGTTTTCTGGGGCAGACCATAGGAAGATCATTTTTGCTTTCCTATTCTGTCCTTTTGGTTATTTAGGTTATTTAGTAAAAATAACCAACACTTACTGAGTGTTTTAATAGCTGCCAGTACTAAGAGACTCTAGAGTAGAGAAACCACAACTAAAGGTCAATATGGACCTCAGTTTGGGAATCATTGTCCCTGAACAATACTCAGAACTCTGCATTCCAAGGTGTTTAAAGGGCTTTACTACTGCTGCAAAAGCAAAGGACTATTTTTCCTGCTAAAATAAACCTGTACTTACTCTGGGCAAGTGGGAAAAAATGTTGATTTTATTTTCCTTTACTTTCCAATGTATCTCAGCAGGGAAAGTAAACTAGTTATAAAAGGAAAAACAAGTTAATTTGTGTCATTCAATTAAAAAACACTATTAATCAACACTTGGAAGTAGTGACAATAAGGTTAGTACAATATAATCATATGTAAATGATTACTATAATAAAACTAATATATTAATATAAGATGTAATATATGTTTTAGTATCTATTTATTAATATATTTATATAACATGTTAATATTTTGTACAACACTGGTATAGGTTATATATAATATGATGTTAATAAAATATATATCCATTATAAAATACTAATACATGATATTTTAAAATAATACATATTTTGACCCATATGAATTATTTATAATTAATACATATTTTTTGTCTACATAAATGAGTTAGAGAAAATAGGAATTTGAAAACAGAGTTCACTGGCTTCATCTTCTTTACAATACCATTTTCTCCCCAGGCCCAATTTAGAAATGAAGAAGAAAGAAAGAGGAGCGTCTGAGTTTTCCTCCTTGCTATGAACTGGGATTAATGGGAGGGTGAGGTGTGCAGTATCGGCTCATTCCTTGATCCATCAGTTCTTGTGTTTTTAACCATGTGGATCCTGAGACAGCTCCATTCCTGCAGAAACTGGCCTCAGCATGATCTGGGTTGCAGGATGCTGGAGGTCATCATCCACTGCAGGAGATGGGAACCCAGGAGCCAGGCCCAGGGACATCCCTCCTCAGTCTCAGACATCAGCCAGAGCAGCTCACATGATCCCTACAGGGCAGGCTTTATAGCTGGAAGACCAGGGCTGGGCAAATACAGAATGCCAGCCTTGCTCCACACCCCAGAAGGGAGATGACAGAGTCAGGAACAGATGGGCAATGCCAGCTGGGTAGCATGAGGCTTTCAGAACTGTGGTTGAGAGAAAGCCTCTTCCATTCTGTGCCAATGAAACTCTGTTGGCCCAGGAGATTTCGTGAAGTCTCTGTAGAAGCCTCTGGATGGCCCTGGAATGAGAACACGCAGGCCATTGGCTTCATCAAAGTGACCAGCAGGGCCCTGGGCAGCCACTGCCAGGGTTGGTAGACCCAGCTGCACTGGCAGAGGGAGATATTCAGCTGGGAGAAAGAAGGCAGAAGAGAGGCCCCAAGCTACCAACCTAACATTGCATAATTAAGCTGGAACGTGAGTGGGGCAGGTGAGAGGGAACCAGTCAGAGGAAGAGAGCAGGTAAAATGAGGATTTCTGATGTAACAAAAATTGAGAAGCTGATTTGTTTGTAGGAATTCTGTTCATTTTCCAGTCAGACCTGTTTGCTACATCCCAGGCAGGGAAAGAAGGAGCAAAACTGCTGAGAAGGAAAAAGGAATCTGGCAGTTCTAGCTCATTTATTTATCCATCCAACAAGGACTTATTAAGTGCTCCTGTTGAGTGTCAGGCAATAAACACGTTTCCTTCTGTCAAGATTGTACAAACAAAAGGGAAAGCATTAACAAAGAGACCACAAATAAGACAAAGCAACCCAGTCACTCTCTGGAAAGCAAATCAGGACACAGGTTCTGGAAGCTAGGAGCAGAAGGTGATGGTTTTTTCAAAGGCTACATTACTTCTAAGTGTGATGCTTTTAATATAAGGGATGATAGCAACTGGGTAAATTAACTCCACATTGATATTCAAGGGGAATTACGTTAATGGTAATAACTTAGTGTCTTCAAAGGAATAAAAATGCCTTCAGGAGGATCCTATTAAGTCTCAAAAAGTCTTCTTTATCTTACACAAACAGCATGAACTTGGACATATTTTGTAAATGGGAAAACTAAATTTTAGTCATTTCTCTAAAAATTTCTAAGTAAAATACCATACTGAATACTAAGAACATCATTTAGAAAACACAGCCTTGAATACTATAAATCTTGACAAAGATTAGTGTCCTTCCTTTAAAAAATTATCTTTGAGAACTAGGATAACCCCCATGCATTTTGTTATTCTTTGGTCTCTGTAGAGTTTTGACTAGAGATTCATATTTAGTCCCTATGTGTGCATATAGGTGTCTGTCATTTTAAAAGTAATGCTTATGAAAGTGATTCTAATAGATATGTCAGTGTATGTGGTAGGGATGAAGCAGGATTTAAATATTACCCTACAGTTTCTAAGTAACTTTCAATTTTTAGTGGTTCCCACTTATTCACAATTTTACTTTCTAAGGTTTCAGTTACTCATGATCAACCATGATTTACTATTAAATGGAAAACTCCAGAAATAAACATTCATGAGTATTAAGTTGCATATGCCATTTTGAGTAGCATGATGAAATCTTGCACTATCTCACTCTGCCCTCATCCCGGGACATGAATCATTCCTTTGTCCAGAGCATTCACATTGTATATGCTACCCACCTGTTAATCACTTAATAGCTATCCCAGATATCAGATTGACTGTCACAGATTGCAGTGCATGTATATAGAATTAGATACTATCTGAGATTTCAGGCATCCAGTGGGGGTCTTGGAACATATCTCCTACAGAGAAGAGGGAACTACAATACCTTATAGGTTGAGTACATAATGGATAACACTTAGGTAAGTCCCTTGGGCATATCTATCATGGGTAGATTTGAAAGAGAATAACATTGACTGTGAGCTGAGCGTGCTTCTATTTCCTGCCCTCACACCTGCAGCAACTAGTTAAAATCCCAATAGGAATTCAGTTAAGTAAAAGGAGAAAATGTGAGTGCACATTTCTAATGGAAAAGAGAGAAACACCAGGCTGATATTACACTATCTAGGAGGAAAGTGTGGTGAATGACCAAGTTAACTTGTTAGTCCTGCTCTGTTCTCCTGTGCTGCTTACATCCTCTTTGACCTGACCCTGTGTCCCTCCTGTACAATGGGAGTGCTGAGCTAATCCATTCTTTATGTGTAACAGTTTTCACCGTGGAGATCAAAGCACTCTGGGCATTCATCCCACAAATATGCTTATTCCTGAGGTTCCAGGTTACACCAAACTCCTATTTACAAAATAGCATTGGGGAGCAACTACATTGACAAAGTAAGTAATCAGAGTAGCAATTGCCACTTACTGGTGTCAGACAAATCCTAACTTTATGACTTCTAGAGTCAGGCCAGTAAATAAGAGCTACCCTGTCTAGTAGGGTGGCCACTGACCACACATGGCTACTGAGCACTTGAAATGTAGCCAGTCTAAATTGAGATGTGCTGCAAGCATAAAATGCACACTAGATTTTGAAGTCTTAGTATAAAAAATATAAAATACCTCATCAATGGTTATATTAATTTCACAGTAAAATCACAATATATTGGGTATATTTGATGGGACAAAATCTGTTACTCAAATGACTTTTACCACCTAAAGGTGTATTGTAACCAGAGGTAATATTCTGAATGTGCCTTAAGGTGCCTAATTCCTCAGAAGAAGAATGCAGGAGGAGCAGGGAGCAGTTTCCCTTTGCTTTGTAATGTGACTCTTCGAATATTTAAAATGATAAATGTGGCTTTGAGTGCAGCTTGACTCACTTTTCCACTGCAAAGCCCTGAGCCAGAGAACTCCCAACTGTCTCGAGTTTCACAACTGCACACCCAAGTCGGGTTTTGTTTTTATTTTCCATCACCCTAACGATGTTGCAGAGATTTTTTTCTTTACTTATTGCACATGTGACCCCATCAAGCCCCCAAGCTTGCTGTGACCCCTGTCATACTGAACACAGCCCACTGCATCCAGGTGCCAAGTCAAAGACCTGGTCCTCCATACCCTTCTTCTCCCTTACTCTTCACATCTGATCAGTTTCCACATCCCTCTATTTCATCCCTTCTGTCTATCTTGTGTCTCTCCCTTCCTCTTTACTCACATGGAACAAGTGGCTGTTTTTAACTGAGTTCTTGCCACAGGCTCCTAGCTCTGCTGTTTGCCTCCAAGGCTCACTTCCTTTAATCCCTCAAGTCATTACCAGCAGAGCTACCTTCCTAAGCACAAATCTGAACACGCCATTTTTCTTCTCAAAAATTCCTCTCTAGCTGTTCTCATTGCCTATAGGAAAAGAAAAAAAAAAAATCTCCCTAGTACCACATTCAAAGCCCTTTAATCTCTGTCCCTTTCCTGTCTATACAGTCTCAGGGGCCACCACTGCTTTTTGGGATTTTTCTTTTCTAACGCTGCTGATGTTCAGGTCTCCCCCCGCTGTGCCTTTGCAAATGCTGAGTCTTAAGGTTACAGTCTTCTCCTTGTTTGCCTGAAAACGCCATTAAGTTAACTCAAGCTTCTCCCATGAATCCTTCCCTGACATGAAGGGCAGACTTAGGGCTTCCTGCCCAGGCCCCCACTATTATGTCCATTTCCCTATGAATACTCCTGATTCCTGCAGCACAGGTGTTCAACAGGCAGTTGTTAGAAAGGCAAAGACATTGTCTAAAAGTCATGCTCTGAGGCTTGTTTCACAAGGATGCTAAATTTGACCAAATGTGGAGTTAAAAATTTCACTTGTCCCATGTCTGTGCCATGTCCTGTACATGCTAGACCAGAGAAAGCTAATAATCTACCACTGCGTGGGTGCTGGATGCCTGAACCCAGATGGCTCACCTGCCACATGGGCTGCAACTATTTATGTACTGGTTGGGCTCCTGAGTGACAGGACCATGATGCCATGTGCTGAGTTCCAGTTACTGCTTTTAATGCATGCGTTTGGTGATGAGGTGTTATCACCCTCATTTTAAAGCTGAGAACACTGAGACTCAAAAAAGTGAAGTCACTTGCCCAATGCTCCAAAGCCAATAAAAAAAGATCTGAACCCTTGGTTAGCTGCAAATCCCACACTCCTTCCACTGTGCCAAATGCTTCCTAAATCTGCAGTCAGTGGTGTTATGGACATGCCATACAGTGGCAAGGATCAAATTCCTCAGAAAGAAGAATGCAGAGTGAGCCAGGGAACTGTAGGTCTCGGACCCTACTTGGGCACAGAGATAGACAAAAAGACACAGAGAAAGCTTGAAGCCTCTAGGGGTAAGGTTCAGGTTCCACAACCCTGGGACAACGTCAGCATGACCTCTGATAGAAAGGTCTGACATTTGGGACCTCTTTTAGGCAGCACAGAGGAGTTTTTGCAACTTGATTTTAGATTCAGTCTAGAAGTTGGCTGCAGCTTTCAGACCTGAACTTCAGGCTCCAAGAGTGGTGAGGTTTGTCAGGGGAAAATGTTCCTCTGCTCTATCCCCAGGAGCATCTTCCTCATCAAACCAATGAAGCACCACAACAATAAAGGCAGCTGCTTTTACAATGGTGCATCTACTTTAAGAAAACATCCATCTAGGTGGCCATAAAGTATATTTTGCCTTACTGACTAATGCATTTCATGAAGACAAGCTTGTTAGGATAGCAAGGGTAAAGAAGCCTCTTTGATAGAAAGACCCATAAGGTCGTTGAGCCAAATCCTGCTCAGGTTTACAAGCTGTGTTCCAGGAACGTCCAGGAGTCTGTGGAAGCATCAAAGTTTCACTGAAGTGTTTGCCAAGAAGAGTTGAGTTCCATGTAAAATGACCCCTTGTTAAAATGTTTGATTTATTGTGACATATCAGGTATTCAGAAACATATAAAGTCTATAAATCTACATAGGTATCACCCAGCTTTGGAAATAAAGCATTGCTGATAGAAAAAGGGAACCTATGTACCTTCCACATTACATCCCTCTCTCTGCCCCCCAGAGGTAACAGCTATCATGAACGTGGTATTTATCATCCTTTACCTTTATTGATATTTTTATTACAAATGCTTGTAATAAAAATGAACAATATCATACATATATTTTGGTGCTTTCAAGAAATGAGACTGAAGTGTGTCTCCTAAGTTTATGAATCTTCTGCAACTTGTTCATCTCATTCAGTTGTTTTGGTGTAAGAGTCAACAAAATTGTGTGTGTGTGTGTGTGTGTGTGTGTGTGTTCATTCTTTTCCCCTGATGAACAAATTGCTTGAGTACAACCTTGCCTGACTATACCACAAATCATATGTCTGTTCTTTTGTGGGTGGACATTTCCATTTTTTAAAAAGCCTCGTATAAGCGATACTGCCATGAGTGTTCTTATATACAACCCCTTGAGCTCCTAGGCAAAAGTCTTCTGGAAGAGGAATTGCTGGGCCTTGAGGTAGGGCAGACGGACACTTATTAGACTCTTCTCCAAAAAGGGCAACCATTAAAACACTTTATTTTCCCTCATTACGCCTCTGTCTCCAGTACATCCTGTGGCATGTATAACTATGTAGAATTATGGATGGTGTCAAGAAAGGAAGAGAATAAATATTCCTGTCTACATGCAGCACATTTATTATACTTGTTTTACGATGTCCTGAAAATGAAAGTAAGGACAGAGATTTGATCATTTCCCTCCACTACTTCCATCCGCTGTCATTCTTCTCTTTCAATGTCCTCACTCCAGCGTCTCAGAGTACCCAAGGGTACACTGCATTACATGTGGTTTTAGTCAGTATGACCTGACTAAAGAGGTTGATTGTTTCTATTCTCTGTACATAAAACTCATTTTAAAAAATGTAAGGAAACCTGCTAGACTCTGTGACAAAAACCAAGCCCACATCCTTTAAGGTTACAAAGAAGGTGACTTTCCATTTGGTAAGAGACAGCAGCAGCCAATTCTGGAAATTTTCATTCTTTATTCTTGAAGCTCAGCTTCCAAAGTGATCGCTCATTATTTATTGCCACCCCTGCTAGGCTGGGCTTGGGAGTTGTGGTACTAGTACTTTTTTTTTTTTTTTTTTTTTTTTTTTTTTTTTTTTTTGAGGGAATCTCTATAAGAATTCATATTTTATGTTTTTAATATAATAGTCTCAACACAGGGTGTGTGAAGGTTGTGAACCAGCTAATGACCACTTAACCCTTGAGTCTAGTCCATAACTATCCTGTCCTCCATATTTTTTTCAGTCTAGTGAAGAAAGGCCAGAGCTTTATTTAATAACAAATGATGTGACTCAGTCAAACATAGGCCAAGGAAACATCCCTTACCCTGTGTTATTCAAGGTTTTGCAGAAGTTTGAGCAGGAAAAAGTAAGTGATAAAAGAATTGACTCCCCTCCCAGCACATGGTGACATAGACATTCTGTACTTTCAAGAATCCACAGAATGGAAGTCAGAAATTAACTCATGCTAAGAGCAGCACTTTTGTAGTATCTCCAGGTTAATCAATGTTGTAAATTTGAATTTTGTTAATTCAACATTTTTTTATTTAAAATTTTGACTTTATTCTTGTATAAAACCTCAAAGCACAAAGAGGTGATATTTTTAAGGGCCTAAAATTAAGCTAACAGTTAAGTTAAGGAGCCCTGGGATTCTGGTAATTGGTTGTCCTTGAAAAGGACCTATACATTCCTAAAGTAAGATCAACCTCTGTCTACGCTCCCTTACAACTGAGAAAGGCTCTCAAAATTCATGTCCTGAAACTTGAAGTCAAGAAAAAGAAACTCTCTGGAGTCATTTCCAGCTATTTCCCAATCAAGTATTCAAAAACAGGTACTTTAAGATAGGCAATTGGTTACCCAGGAACTGAACGAGGTAAGATACCAAGCAGAGAATACTGAAGTGCTCGCAGGAAACCATGACCCTCTTAGTGCTGGAGGAAAACAGGCAGGAAATGAAACTACTCAAGGCTGAAGCCAGACAAGGGTCAGGAGTCAGAATCACCGCACAGTGTCCTCCGGGAGGAAGATGGCCTAAGGGGACATAGCACTGTCAGAAGCAAAGAGAAAGACTCACCCTCTTCCTGCCCTCCCATCTTCTGGCAGCACCTCCCACAGGCAAAGCCAGTTAGCCAGAGAGCCCAGGGAATGCACTTGAGATACAGAGCAGAGCTGGAGAAGGATGGAACAGGCACTCGAGGACAAATCCTCCCAAATTCTGTTTTCTTGTCTGAAGATCCTCACCTTCTCTCAGATAACTAACACTGGAAATGGCCATTTAAGAATAACTCTTCGTTCTGTACACTGGCCTCACCTTACTCAATGCCAGGAAAGGCAAATAGGATTTTTATTCTGTGCCAGTTCTGATTGGCTGCCGTATCTTTCGGGAGCCTGCGCTGAAGCTGCCCTGACTCTGTGAGCATGTAGTTTTAGGAAAGAATGGCTGACTGGTTAATAATGCCTGCCACAAGTGCAGGTGGGCATTGCAGCACTCATACTTGGTATACTATCCCTATCTTCAGCTTGATCAGAAAAATCATTCAGGAGGCAACACACGGAAGTTAGCATTTCTATAGAACAGGGATAAATTTTTCCCATAAATTCAGGTATGCCAGAATGTCCGTTTCTTTATCATTTTAAAGTGAATTCATTTGCATCTTCATTTCTCTGGATGAGCGAGGATTTCTTCGTGTCACTCTTCTAACCTGGTGCGTGGAAACTGGAAAAAGATTTCTACACTGCAGCCCATCATGGTCACCACTTGTGCCCATTGTCAAGTTTGCATAGTGGAAGTCGGGGGGACTATCTGACTCCCTGCCTCTGTGGGGTCCATGAATCTTTGTCAAGGCCCAGGACCCCAGTGCTGGGGTCTAGCATTACAAGAGCCCTCTGCTTTCACCTTCCTTTGAGTCACTCCTCCTTGCTGGCACTCTGCCAGAGTAGGGTAAAGGTCTCTGATGATCACACTTCTTCCCAGGCTTGAGTGAGTCTCTCTTTTCTCCATTCTTGAATACAGAGGTTCCACGAAAGGAGCCAGAAATGAACACTTGCTCCCTGGTATGCCCTTGATCAACATAATCAAGATGCCAGTCGGATATTTTTATTTATTCGTTTTTAATTTTATTTTTCAAAGTACCATAGTCACTAATCATACAATAGATCTCTTAGTTTACTCCTTTTTGTGACTAACTAATATTCCATCATCTATGCTTACCACATTGTGTTTATCTAGTCACTTGTGGATGGACACTTGACTGTTTCTGATTTTGAGTTTCTATGAATACTGTTATAAACATTCATGAGCAGGTCTTTGTATTGACATATATTTTCATTTTTTCTTGGTTAAATACATAGTAATGGGATATATGTGTTGTTTGATAAGTGGCCCTTTTAGGAATCTATTACATTGTTTTCCAAAGTGTTTGTACCATTTTATATTCCCACTGGCAATTTGTAAGAATTTTTATTGTTCTTCATTCTTGCTAACATTTTGTGTATTCAGTCTTAAGTTTAAGTCATTCTAATGGAAATGTAGCCATTGAATTTTATAAATTTATTTTGATTGATTCATGTTACCTAAATTCATTTAAAGTGACATATTCCTATGATATTTAGGTTAAATTAGTTTTTAAAGTAGTCAAATCATAATGAAATTAATGATATTTTTGTTTCCTCCTTTCAAATTATATAACTCACTTTTTAATTTTTCATTTTAATTTCAAAGCACTGTTAAAGTTTTGAAACCTATAGTAAATATTATTAGTGACAATGAAAAAAAGAAAAGACAAATACTGCATGATCTCACATGTGGAATCTGAAAGCACTGACATGATAGAAGTAGAGAATAGAATCACAGTTACCAGCGTCTGGGGTGGGGCATGTTTGGAGAAAGGGATATTGGCAAGTTAAATATTTTATTGTTGATTTCATTATGACTGTGTTATCTTTAGACTTTCCCAAAGGAAGAATCCTGCTTTAGTTACATATTTATTTTTCTGTAAATTCTAGCATATTGGAAGAGACAAGGTAAAGGCATTCCATAGCCCTCCCTTCAGGCTCCTAAATGTCCCATCCCCACCCAGAGCTCCACCCAGGGGAACCTGGCAACATCTTTGCAGTGAACTTGGATTTTGGAAACGAAGAACTTAGGGTAGAAAGTCTCTCATAAGCAAATCCTGCCTTAGCACAGCAGTAGAAATGGCCCTCACGGGAGGAGTATGGGGGCTTGCTGTTATTCTAAAGCAGAGGGGAGAAAGAGATAGAAAAGAAATGAATTTAGCATCTCCAAAAACTAACCTTATGGCATCTCCAGGAAACACTGCCTGGAAAGGGAGAGAGGGGGCACTGTTCCGGTTGCCCAGGGCTCTATTCTTTCCACCAGATCTTCATTTCCCTGCAAGGAGCAGACTCAAGTTGCCAGTAAATGGGAATTTACACAGATTACTCATGGAGCTTAAAACTGGGATGCTAAGGAATCACCCTCAATGTTAATTTCTGAGCAGTGTGGATGATTCCTAGGCCTGAGGCAAATGAAATACTTAGGATAGGAGGTGGGATTCTAAACTGAGATTTCTCTAAGGAAAAAAACACAGTCTGAAAATGATATTGTCTTGCCATGAATGAGTATGAAATTGGTAACCTGCCTTAGTGGAGTCATTTCTAAAAGTCCTGATGTATTTTCACCTTGTTTCATTAGCTAACACTTAAAGGAAGGGAGGGGAGTGGGGGTCCTGACTGCCAGTGGGTTTCCTAGGAAACCATCTGTGATTGAGTGCGCCAGGAGGAGGGAGCAATAGGAAAGTGAACGTGTGAGGGAAAGGGAAAATAAATCACTCGTGGAGCCCCTAGGTCTTTAATTAATGAAGAAAATACCCCACTCAAAGTGAAATCTTTTGGAACTGCTGAGGAGGTAGAGGCAGGGGAAGGTGAGAGAAATATGAAGCACACTAGCCGGACAGGAAAACAATCCAGACAGTTCAGCCTTTTTAATATGCATAAATTAAGCAAGAACAAGTTGAAATAATATCATCATCTCCATTTCAGCCTTGCAGTAGAAATGAGGATACTGATGAAGTTATCCTCTGAGCACGTGCTATTGGCACTTCACCCACGGCACACGCTCTTCCAAAGCTCTTTTATCTCCTTCCTTCTATAGGAACAATCTGAACTTAGGACGTAAAGGAAAGAGAGCTACCTGGGAGGTGGGTGCCACTTGGGACACAAAGCTCATTTAACTGCTTGTGTGTACTTGAGTTCTAGCTAAAGGTGGGCAATAGGGTGTTGTTGGGCTACCTGGAGTCAACCATATGTTTAAGGTGATGGGGAAATTACTTAAAAGCCATTTATTTTCATGCTTCTAATATAACCGATATTTAAATATACTGCATTAAGCTTATTACAGAATGTATACAGTTACCTGATGGATTTTTAATTTATTTTTCAATTGAAATGCATGTACTTCTATGACGTGAATGTCCCAATGCAAGCAAAGTTCCCCAAAAGTGTGCACTTGAACTGTGAGCAGGTAGAGCTCAGGAAGTTTTAAGAATTTGGCTTTTGGTTTGCTCAGGTGTATGAGTTCCTAGAAGCATCTTTGTCAATATTTGTCATTTCTGTGCTCTGGTGTGTGAACTAGGTTTATTTTCAGTGAAGTGTATATAATCGCATATTATAGATCATTTGTAATTATAAGTGTGTGAGCGATACCATATGTCTAGATATGTACATAGGAAGTAAAATCTTAGTGTAAACCCTAATAACTTATGAATCACATTAGTGTCTTAAGGTCTCACCCCAGACTTTAAGTATTCCTGGATCTGTAAGTCCTCATAGGAAGGGAGGGGGGCAATTTCATCAATTCTTTAAGAAAACAAACTGGTTTTCTGTTGTTCTTAATCCCTTGGATAATATTTCCTCTGTTCACTCACTGTTTGCAAAGGAGAATCGTTCCTGGTGGAGACAAGGGTAGCCCTGTTTTAGTCCACCCTGCTAAAAGATGAAATGGTAGCCTCCATTAAAGAGATAAAAAGAATAAAATGTTTATGTCAAATAAAGTTCATGAGCCTGGACAATTAAAACATTTTATTTCTTTTCCACATCTGAGTGGTCTGGTGGACTCCAGAATGGTGGACTTACTTTATCCTCAGACGCTTTGGGCTGGGGATTATTTAGATCATCCACTCCCTTATAGACAAGGACACCGAAGAACGGAATGGCGTAACTCTCCTACAATCACATGGTGAATGGAAGATCCAGGAATGGAACTCAGGCAGTAAGGGCATGCACCCTCTGGCCTGGAATTGTGCTTTGGCCCCAGCATCTAGAGCCTTCTGACCCATACTTAGGAACATAATGACTGTCCACCCTACCTGACTTGGCTCTGGACTGTCCACCCTACCTGACTTTCAGGCTCTCATCTGATTTGGTTTATAATCTACTCTTCAGCTTCACATTGGCAAGAGGAACTGAAAATTGTGTCTTTTCCAAAACATAGTATGTCCTCAGGTTCCAAAATCTGCAAAATCCAGTTATCTTCAGTGACCCTCCCATCTAGCATTTGTTTGTTTATTGCTCATTTATACCTTGTGCCCAAAAAGGAATAGAAGCAACTTATGATAAAGATATGTACACCTACACTTATTAAAGCAAAAATAGAAAATTGCAAATGTGTAGAGGAAATTGAAGCAAACAGATGATTATATATTTACTGTAATTAGGCATTACATTTAGTTATTACTCTATCACTTGCCTCAACTGATTATGAACAGAACCGCAACCACATTTTATTTTCAACCCACCAATTGACTCGTGTGCCTGGCAAGCGCTGTGTGCCCTTGGTGGAACAAAGGTGTCTGAGACATGGCCATCTGTCCTAGCCACCTAAGAGCTGATACCCGTCAAAGTCTGACACACCAGAGCCGACAACTGAGAAACAGTAAAGCTAGTGTTTATTGAGCACTTACTATGTGTCATCTTTTAAGCAGTTCCCATGCCTCAACTCACTTAATCCTGTTAATAACTCAATGAAGTTGGTCCTGGTACTATCCCCATTACAGAGATGAGGAAATTGAGGCACAGAGATGTTAAGTGAGTGTCTAAAAATATCACAGCTAGCACATACCAGAACTCAGCCATTAAGCCTTCAAGAGGACTCTGTCTGGACTGCAATGTTGGGAACATGTTCCAAGCTTCATCTAAAATCTACTTCAAGTGCCTATGATCCACTGATCCTAACGTATTAACCCATTAGCATAAAATAAGCTTGCTTTTCTGAATGAAAATGTTCTCATTCTGTTAGACACTTCAAATCTTCTCATCTAAAGAAGATGAATACACCTCCAATTTTTTTCAGTCAGTTTCTATCTCTCAGCATAGTGAGATATTAAAAGCATTTTTCTGGGTCTAGGGAACTCAAGTTCAAATCCCAGTTCAGTCAACCATCAGCTTTGTAATCTTAAAGATGTTACACTCTCTGTTCCTCAGTTTCCTCATCTAGTAGTGGTAAATATAATTTTGTGATATAATTGATAAACTAGTAGTAATATCTGCAAAATAGCTTTGTCCTAATGTTTACATTGTTTGCGATGTTATCATTGCTAACTCATCCCCCAGCCTGGAGCCATTCTTTCGATCTTTTGTTTTGTTTGTTTTTTGCTGTGCTAGGTGAACCCATGGGCACTCTACCACTGAGCTACATCTCCAGTGATTTTTATTTTTATTTTGAGACAGGGCCTTGCAAAATGGCTAAGACTGACCTCAAATATTCCATCCTCCTGCCTCAGCCTCCTGAGTGGCCAGGATTGCAGGTATGCATGTCCAGGACCCTTATAAATAGCAGTACTCAGAATGGACCTGAGACACTGAATGGACAAAGGACTATAAATAGAAGTCTTGTTTTAAATCTATGAGCATTAGTGTACGTTATCTTGATCCAGAGAAGAGAAAGGTGCCATTTGCTTGAGGAGGTTAATTAAGCGACTGTTCCAAAGTTACTCTGTCAATCAGTGGTAGGGCTAGGACTGGGATGCTCAGTTCCCACTCAGCAGCACTGCTCTGTGGAGGTCCCCTTCCTCAAGGGCTTAAGTTATTGATGCTTCCTCTGCTTGTCCTTCTGTGTGTGTTTGTTCTTTCTGCTTCTCTGTAATCTTACGTCTGTTCATGACAACACCATTCTCCAGCTCAACCAGAAATGAACCTTGAAATGACCTTGCTGCCTTTCTTTTTTCTGCCACTGGAATCTAATCAACCACCAGCAGTTTCTCCAGGTCTCAGTCAAATGAAGAAGCAGCAGGAGCTGGTTTCGAAGGACTTCTCAGTTCTAAGAGTTTGCTTCTATTTCTTTGCCTACAGTCAGTCATTTCCATTCCCCAACTTCCTCTTGACCCCAAGTCCTTCTCTGCACTTCTGCCATCTCACCCATTGCCCCTCATTACCTGTCCAGAAGAGGCTTACTAGGAAGTGATCAAGATTTTTCTAGTTTCAAAGCTAATTCCTGTTCAGCCGGGGCTTAGGAGGTGCCGTCTCTTGCCAGTTCATGGCTGGCAACCTGTGGGTCAGAAAAACTCCCATGGAGCACCTGATATGAAAGTCCCCTTCCGAGTGATGCAAATTTGATCAGTGAGACAATGATCAGATGTCTGATCATGCCACAGGCAGGAGACACAAAATGACTGTTAAGAAACACGTATTGCCAGTGGGATGGTTTGGAGCAGAAACCATTGTAATTTTTAATTTGTGGAATGAAAATTGTACCTAATGCAGAGCAAAGACAATTATCTGCACCGTTCAAAAGATTTGCCTGGCCACACTGTGGAATTAAACAACGACAAATAGGAGCAAGGAAAATAAGAACAAATTCTTTGGATTAGTGCACTCTTGCTTTCCCCTCTCTCTCCCTTCTCCCTCAGAACCAGTTCTCAGAGGAGTCCCTGAAGACCCAGGAGGGAGGGAGGGAGGTGGTTGTGCTGTAGCTCCAAAGGGGAACCCTGATTTGCATTTTAATACACACACAAAAAAGCTAAGAAAGGCATTTTGAATATCAGCCAGCACATGAGGAGGGAACTGGGGGACAGTGAGCCCCCCCAAGAACGTGTAGGTGGCATCCTTGTCCCCTCTCTGATAGTATATTGTCCTGCATTTTGGCCTCTCTTTAATTTAGCATTTTATTTTAGCTCTTCTGAATGTCACCCTCTTTGTCCTCACTTATTGAAAAAGATCCATATATTCTAGACTTCTGCTCCCTTCAATTAAAAAAAAAATTAACTGTGACAAAATACACTTAATATAAAATGTATCACCTTAGCCATTTTAGGTGCATGATTCTGTGGCATTAAGTACATTCACATTGCTGTGTTCCCATTACCACCATCTATCATTAAGCAAAGCTAGAAGTCCTATACTTATTAAACAAGAGTCCCCAATTTTCAAGTCTCTCTGTCCCCATCTTCCAGAAGTGACCATTCTGCTGCCCGTCTCCATGAATCTGACAACTCTGCACACTACATTTAAGTGAAATCATACAGCATTTGTCCTTTTCTAACGAACTTACTGCATCATGTCCTCCAGATTCACTCATGTGGTAGCATGCATCAGAATCTCCCTCCTTGTTAGGGCTGAATGATATCCCAATCATATGTGCATGTCATGTTTCATTTTGTTTATCCATTTCTCTGTCAAGGAAGACATGAATTGCTTCCAACTTTTAACTATAGAAATAATGCTGCTACCAACACAGCTGTACAAATATCTTTAAGAGTCCTTGCTTTCAATTCTTTGGGGATACATACCTAGAAGTAGCATTGCTGGATCCTATGGAAATTCTATTTTTAATTTTTTGAGTAACCAGCATTTATTTTCCATAGCAGTCACACCATTTTACATTCCCACCAGTCATGAGCAAGTATTCCAATTCTCCACATCTTTGCTGACACATTATTTTTTGTTTTAAATCATAGCCACCCTAATGGGTATGAGGTAGTATCTCATTGTGGTTGTGGATTGCATTTACCTATTGATTTGTGATTTTAGACATCTTTTCATATATTTATTGTCCATTTGTATCTCCTTTGGAAAAAATGTCTATATCCAAGTCCTTTGCTCATTTTTTAATTGGGCTCCATTTTTATTACACAAGCATTACCTATGCAGCCAGATTTAGAGGGAAAATGCAAACGCAGATATTTTGGGAAGCTTGGGTTTTAGTTCTGCTCATTAAAATACCATCTGGCTTTAAGGGCTTTAAGTGCTCATCTTTACCCATCTGGGCTCAGTTTCCTTCTTGGTAAATGAGGACCTTAGCTTAACATTCTCAAGGTCTCTTCCAGGTGTAAAGTTCTGGATGTAGGAAGGAATCGGTCGTTGACTCTGGGGCGCATGTGCAAACTCTTGAAATCCGTGTTCTGGAGTTGAATTTTCAGTTAAGGTGCGTAGCTCAGTGCTTCTGTTTTTCTTAATTCTGTTAGGTGTTTGATAGACTTGACAGTATTTATACTGTAGAAGCAGTCACCATGAGATTACACCTTCTGAAGGGTCAGCATTTTACTAGATCATATTTTCTGCTTAAATGGCTTGACAGTTTCCCTTAATAGCAGAACTGTATAGTTTGCTTAGAAATTCTGTGTTCAACAACTTAGAGAATATCACTAGCCATGTATATAAACCATACACATATCTTGAATAACCATTATGGCATGACAGAAAGAAAACTTGTGTCAACTCAAGGGGTTAAAGTTGAGAAAGCTGAAACTTCTCTGAAAAAAAAAAAAAAAAAAGTCTTTCCTGTTTGTAGCACCTTTGCTTAAAATTTATTTTCCATTCCTTGTAATGTCTCCATGTGTTATAGAGCTTTTATCATATATCATTGATCCTAATAAAACCAGTCATCTGAATCCTGCCTTTTTCATGAACCTACCTTTATGACAACATGGTCTATTAGAGCAAATGTACATTTTGTGATGTTTAAAGTAAAATGAGGTTTTTTTTCAGTCAACCAACCTTTAGTAAACTTGGTCACTAGACCAGGATCCAGAGATACAAGAAACTTGAAACATTGTGGCTGAAACACACACTTAACAACTCTAAACTGGAAAGACCACATGGGTGAGAAGCTGAGAAGCACTGGAGAGAAGGTAGAAGCAAGGCCCTGAGACAGTTGGAGGAAGGAAGCATTAATGGTGCTGTGGGTGGGTGCAGAGAGGTGGGGCTGGCCTGGTGAGCTTGGGCAGCTTCATGGGCAAGGCAGCCTTGGCTGGTAGCTTGCAGGAGAAATAGGATCTCCCAGATGGAGGGATGAGGTGAAAGTGTGAAGGACAGTGTTGTGGGCCAGGAGGCAGAGACCTGTGCCAATGCTCAGTGTATTTCAGGATGTGTCCCCTGGAGTGAGAATGTCACATTATGATCAAGGAGCCATGGCAGATGCACTGAAGAGATAGCACAGAGTCAGATGGTGAAGGGGTTGCATGCTTGCTCCCTTCCTGCTTCACAGTTGCTGGGACATTTAGAGGCCATACCTGAAGTAACTCGTACAGTGTGGGCACAGACAGGGTGCTCAATACATTTTCAAACCTTCCTTTGTGTCTTTGAGTGGAGACTTTTCAAGGTACTTTCTCTACCCATGTTCAGGGTGATGGCTTCTGATGAAACGCCAGACCACCACCATCAGGCTTAGGAAACTCATCCCTTCTCCGTCTCCTGCCTCTCCTTGACAGGTGTCCTCTTACCTATGCCTTTATTCTGCTTCCTAGTCCTAGCTTCTCAGGACAGACACCTCTATGGGCAGATCGCCATTGCTCTCCCATTGACCTTGGTGCCTGGTCCTGCCATCTTTAGGCAGGTGTTAGCTAGTCACCTGCCATTTTGCCTGATCTACTCTTCCAAGGGAGCACTTCCCATGGAAGGTTTTAGCACCTTGGGCCCCTCTTTTATCTGGAAGGGATAATAGCAAACTCATTTCCCTGAGAAGTTCAGGTAGAACTTATTCCATAGCAAATGGAGCAGGGACTAAAGAATGTTGAAGGAAGCCATGGTATCACTGTACTTTTTTCAGGAATGGTTGAGGGAAGATGAAGAAATGATCATTCCTTCTCATTCTCGTGTATTTTAAAAATATGAACATATAGAGGAAAAATGAATACAGAGGACAGGTCTAAGAAGAAAACTTTAGGGAAACCAACATCAGGAGAAACAGTGGTAGGTCCAAGGAAAAGAAAGGGAGAAAGAGTATCAAAGAGAAGGAATCAGTGCACAGCTGCAGAGTTTGGACAGATGGGAGGTGCAAGGGACATTGAAGATTAGACCCATCTCAATAGGTTGTAGTGAGTGTCACATAATATGTATAAAATGTTCAGGACAGTCCTGGACATATGCAGATACTTAAATCCTTGTTTGTTTGTTGGTACTGGGGGTGAAACACAGGGAGGCTTTACCACTGAGCTATGTCCCCGGTATTTTTTATTTTTTAAATTTTGAGACAAGGTATTACTAAATTGCTGAGTGATCCTCCTGCCTCAGTCCCTAAGTCACTGGCATTACAGGCAGGTGCCCCAAGCCTGGCTCTAAATCTTTGTTTAAAAATATATTGTCCTCAGTGGAGTAAATCAAATTTTATGAATACATGATTTTATTACAATGATGCTAACTACTATATATAACTATAATGCTCTGATTTAAAAAATGTATTGTCCTCACGCTATTCTGGAGTCTTAGATTTAGGTAGCCTTCAAAATATACAAGGTCTACAATTGAACATGAATAATAAAAAAATAAACAATGCCTTTGTTATAAGCAGTCTCCCAGGAATAGGGTTTCTAAGTTGTTGTAGACTGTGAACATACATAGACATGAAGAAAACAAATTACAGTATATGTAGAAAAATGATGGAAATTAATACTTCAAGAATTTTTATAAGGAGAATTGAACTAACTGTCCTGGCCAGGAAGCTAAGAATAGCAATACCTCTTGTAAGAAACATATTTTTGATAGAATTCATTAGCTTCTACATTCAATAGAGATAAGAACATTGCTTAGTTGGTGACTTCTGTAAACTATAGTATGGACCGTTTATGAAATGAAATGATATTCTTAAGATGCTATTTATTTCATGTCCTTTATATGGCTGATTTCCTAGCATAGTTACAGCCATCCTTTGGCTACCAAATTCCAAACAACCGTTGGCTTTATTTGCATATTTCTTTCCCCTTCTGCTATTTGTGGGTAGTAACAATAACAGGGGTAATTATAAAAATGTTAATAAATAATAAGACTTAGACAAACTCCAGTCAGAATGGAAGCTGTGCATAGCTTTGGAAAAAGGCCTTGGAGATTCCTAGTCATGCTGGATTACATGGAGGTTCAGAGGCCCCAGGGAAAAGACAGGAGTCCCCTATCCAAGTTACGGGGACCGGGACACTCATGGGGCTCAGGGATAATGGTAATCTACAAACAAATAGGAAAGCATTCCAGTATTTTAACAACTTCTCTGCAGTGTTTGCACTAGCTGAATATCTTTGATGCTAGTTGGTAGGGTAAAATTACTTGGCCTCTAATTTCCTATTGGCTCATTTTCCCAGCAGCATTAGGAAGATAATAAAGCAAGTTGAATGTATTTCTTTTGCTATCATTGCCATCAAACCTTTACTACATAACGAGAAATAGATCTTTGTCTCAGGGGGAAGAAGAGCTGAGGCTGTGGAGTCTTTTCCGCTAAACCCAGTTGTATCAACTTCTTCCTTCTGACTGCCATATTAGGAAATCCTTGAGCACAAATGCCAGCTTTGGATTCCAACACCTGACCCTGGGCTAGGCACACTAAAAGTGTGGATAAATGTGTGTGGATGAATTAGAAAGATTGTTACATATTCTTTCAGGGTGTGGAACTAGTTGAATACACAAAAACGCACTTTCCATACCCTCAGTTTATATGCTGGGACACTTCGAGGATTTTTGTATCTCACCATTGGTTTCTATTGCAAAGAGCATGCAATGCTTGTTCTCTGCAGAGTAAGTGCACAGCCGCTCTGTTTAAACTATTTTAGCATGCTCAGCCCCCAAACTCTTCCTAAAGAAAAAGCACTTGGGTATTAAGTAATCCCATCTCATGAAAGTGAAAGAGGCAGGAATGAATATGTGTTTAGATAGAATTAAAACTAGAGAATTGAGAAGGAAACAGATGCCCTTGAGTATTCAGAGGTGAAATATACGTGTGTGTGTGTGTGTTATGTGTGTGTGTGTGTGTGTGTGTGTGTGTGTGTGTGTGTGTGTGTGTAATTGGTGACTAACAAAAAGAGAGGTAGAGAGAGAGTGCGCCTGGTGCAAGAAAGTTGGAGGCTGGGGCTGGGGCCCTACTTTGGAGGTATTTATATTCAATGAGAACAGGTTTTCCTGAGCTATGCAGCATGAATTTTTATCAGGACTCTCTACTCATCTCTACTCAACTTCAATCACTTCACTCATATTAGACAAACAATTTCTTGATGTTGAAATCAGTATGTGCTGATAGCTCTCAAGTCACAAGGTAAAATTCAAAAGGCGGGAGTCTCCATGGGAAAGGAAGAAAGAGAGAAAGGCGCCAAACCACCTCAAAGTTTGTGTTCTGTCAAATGCAACACCTTGTTGTCACTCTTCATGACTTCAAAACACACGCATTCCCGTGTAGAATTAAAACCCTGGTTCAAATACCTCTCTGTGCTTGCGTGTAGACGGCACATCTTGTCTGAGTCAGAGCACATCCTTCTGCAGGGGATGAGAGAGTAATTCCTGCACAGGAAGACAACTTTTAATGAATAAAAGTCCAAATTATTCCTCATTCCATTCCAAAGCTGATGTAGTGAGAGCCCTTGCTTAGGGGAGTGACCTATGAACACTGGTCCATGTGAGCTGACTTATTGGAAGTCAGAAGAGTAAGACCCCTGGTGACTTCATCTAATTGCGTGGTTATTGTTGGTCTGGAATAATCAGCAAGCGCTGATTATTGAAGGGGAGTGGATGATATTAATCATGAGGAAGTTACCCTGCAGGGAGGTGGACAAAATATGTGCCTCCACAGGATGTTCACTGGGATTTGGCATTGCCTTGCTGGCAGTAACTGAGTTTCCCTCACTGTCTCACTCCTGCAAAATGCATAATGCTAATTATGAGCACTTGGAACCTACTGGTTTCTAGGGATTAATTAAAACAAGATGAGAGGCAAGCCTTGAATAACCTGGCTAGACAGAACGATGAGAGGTCCAGGGGTCAGGGCTGACTTTGATGAGAAGCAGGCAGATAAGAAGGAACCAAGGTATGTTCAGAGTTGAGCATTAAGAATTCATCTCTTGACCCCCACAGGCTATGACCCTGAAAACATGAGTCAGAAAGCTGAGTTTTTAGTTCATTTCTCATGATTACAGAATGTTTATTTTCTTAATTTAAAAAAATTCCCGTGCAAATATTAGGGAAAAGACAACCTGTAAAGTCTCTAATCCCACAAAATATTTTTTAATTAGTGTCTCAAAAGTCTTTCCAATACCCCTTTTACACAATTGAGGACATTGTATTCTGAACCCTGCTATTGTAGAGTTTGCGACCATGTAGGATTTTATTTTTCATTTTTTTATCTGTTCTTTTTAGATATACAAGACAGTAGAGTGTATTTTGACATATTATACTGTTTTAGTCAGCTATTTTTCTCCTGTGACTAAATGACCTAACCAGCACAATATAGAGGAAGAAAAGTTTATTTGAGGGCTCACAGTTTCAGAGGTCTTAGTCCACAGAAGACTGACTCCATTCCTTGGGGCTCCAGGTAAGGAAGAACATCATGGTGGAAGATCATGGCAGAGGAAAGCAGCTTGCATCATCAGGAAGCAGAGAGAGAGAGAAAGAGAGAAACTTCACTCTCCAGATACAAAATATATACCCCATAGCTATGCCCCAATTCCCACCTCCTCCAGCCACACCCTACCACTTCAATTAATCCCTGACACTTCAATTAATCCCATTAGGGATTAATTGACTGATTGGGTTAAGACTCTTGCAACCCAATCATTTCTCCTCTGAATCTTCCTTCGTTGTCTCACATGTGAGCTTTTGGGGGACATCTCGCATCCAAACCATAATATACACATACATGGAGTATAACATATTCTAATTAGGATCCCATTCATGTGGTTGTACATTATGTGTAGATTCGATGTGGTGTGTTCATATGTGTACATCCAAAGTTGAGTCCTCATTCTTAGTTAATTCTTTTTCTTTTGCCTCCTTAGTCAACAACCAGATGATGGTATTTTCTACTTTTGCTTTCCCCCACTAAGTCTCCACACATATCCCTACTCCACTTATCTTTCTGTTTCTTTGACTATCTATCCATCCATTCATCTCTTCATTTTCCCAAGATTCATTCCCAAAAGATTTAAAGTCATCTTTCAACACATTTGCTATGCAACAGAATAGGAATAAAGACAAGGAGAAATGGTAAAAGGAAGCCCAAAATAAGATTAATCTCAGGAATACTTACCAGAAGACTTGTAGAAATTATTCAAAGGTCAATCACAGATATGGTACTAAATTTTCTAGCAGTCAGAGCAAATGCAAGAGATGAGCCTGGCACAAGACTCTCAGGCTTCAAGGATAGATTCATATCAGATACTAAAGGGAAACAGGTTCTTCCAAATGTACCTCATTTCCCTTCCTCCTCTCTTTGCACAATGGTACTTGCTATTTCCCCTCTAAATTTGTTATAAAGGGACTAATTTTTAATTCCAGAGGGGAGGATAGAGTTATGCCCTTTTTCATTTAAATAGTGGGTTTAGTGGGGACAAAAGAGGTAGTTCCTAAACAAAGAAGGGTGCCCATTTTTCCATGCAAGATTTGGCACAGAGGAGAAAGTAGAGAAGCAGCAGTGGTTCCTCAAGGAGCTGGAGCCTCCTTCCTCTGGCCAGACCAGCGTGCCAGCCAGGCAGGCCTTCCTTGGCAGCACTGATGGACTTGTTAGGGTTCTGCTGCCTCAGGCTCCTCAGCCATGGCCTTCGGGGCTCCCTGTGTGGGCCAGCCGGGTGTGCTCCTGTATCCTGTTGAGGTGCCCAAGCATCTAGAGACTGTGCTGCCCAGGCATGAGGGACCCATAAATGCTCTGAAAACCTATGGCCAAATGCCAGTCTCACTACTGCATTCTCAAACATCAGTTGGGTGCCTAAAATCAAACTGTTTCATTCTTGACCCAATTTGGAGATGCCAAATTATATTTAAAGCCCATTGACTTTAATAAAAGCATGATTTGTTTGGAGGTCCCAGGCCCAAAATACAAATCATAAGGATCCCTTGGCAAAACACCATCTTTTCCTGCTGATTCACCCACAGTACACCCCATCATCTGCTAAATTGAAATCACTTTTTTTTTCAACAGTGCACTTCCTTCCACCTCCAGATCTTAAACCAAATCTGAAGTTTGATAAGAATTCCCTTACTTGAATTACTGATTTTTCCCTTCTTATCCCAATCTAACTGATGAGAGGAAGTATTTAAGATAGGACAGATTCTTCATAAAGGAGAATCAGGATGACTGCCCTGTCTTTGGAATTCTCATGTACAAGAAAATATTGTTACTGAATCTCCTTAAAACCATGATTGCCCTCAGCTCTGTTGAGTAGGTCTCAGTGGGGCCAGGACAGGCCTGAGGCAGTAGAGAAGGAGTTTCTCTCCATCCATCCTATGACTCAGAGGGCAGGACTGGGGTGGGGTGGTGATGTGTCACTCTTATGGCTTCCCACAAGCAGGCTCTCCCACAGCTGGGCCTGCATGCTGTGCCCTGCTCCCCAGCTCCCCCGACAGACAGCCCTGACCTGCCCAAGTGTGTAATCTCCCAATGTCAAATGGAAGGGGTCAGAGGAGAGGAATGGGGGACAGTGGGAAATACTGCTTTCTTCCTCTTCCCATTTCCCTGAAGGGACCCTCGCAAATCCCCCAGCTGCTCATAGGGAGATGCCAGCATGGTCCACAAGATTAAGAGGTGAGCACATCTTGTCATCCATTCCTGTCTCCTACCCACAGTGCAATTTCTCCACCCTTCCTTTCCCTCAATATTTCCCAGTCTGGTTGGCTAACAAAACTTGGGAAGGAAAATGTGGCTCTCTGGGAGTCCCCATCTGATTGTGCACTTGAGTTTCATGCTCCACTGATCGGGGATATTGCTTCTATGACTGGACATCAAAGGGTAACTACCAACCAAGAGGGGTCTTGAGTCTGGGCCATGGAGGTGGATGTTTGAGGTGAAGAGGTCATTGTGGTGGTTAAAAGGAAAGGCCAGAGGTGCATGATTTTCTACAGCCCAGCTTCTAGGCAAGATGGCTTCCTTTAGGTTCTGCAGAAAAAGAAGGGTAAGATGTCTTAGACCAGTCAAGTGTAAAAAATGGCCGTGTTCATCTGGTAGCACAGTATCCTGATTGCTTCTGTCTCCTGAGTGAAGATTTGAAAGTATGGTTTTTGTCTATGCCCAGATATCTTGCAGTGGCAAGACTGCAAGTGGGGCAGAAGCTTCAGCCAGGAACCTCAGATGTTTGTTGTGGGAGGTGGAGCCATGGGTGCTTGCCTCAGTGAGGTTGCTTGTTGATGTTTGGGGCCTGTGACTTTTCCAGAAGTCTCCAGAATAGTCACCCTTAGCTGGATTTCATCATCAGGTCTGAGTATTGAACCAGGATGACCCAGAGAGACATCCAACAGAAGAGACACAGAGTGGGTTGACAGCCTAGACTAACCAGCTAAGGCAACCAAAGGGCCATCTTCCTTCTGCCATTGTCCACCTTCCATCTCTTCTGGAAATCATCCCCCAACAAAGAATGCCTCCACGTCACCTTTGCCTCTGTTCTCTCTGGTGGTTTTGCTCATCCTAGAGTTTTGGGTGTGTTGTAATTAGAGGGAGATTTGTGAACTCTGTAATTCATTGTTTCCTTTGTTCTTGCAGAAGTATAATTTGGGGATTTGTGTGGTTAAATTCCACATTACACATGCAGCAGTTAGGAGTTTATGGTGTAATAGGCTCAATTATAGGAGAATATGACAATGTGACATGAGAATTGAACACTCCCTGGTACTACTAACCTTTCCTGAAGAAAGAGACTTCATCTTGCCCTTCTGGGGCCAGGCGTACACGCCATGGATGCTGAGACTCCACCTCGGCACATGTAACTTTGACTGAAGCTTAAGTTCCAGCTGGGATTATAGGTGGAATTGCAACTGGAAAACTTTCAAAAAGTGGAAGCTGACCAACTTTCAGGGCATAATAGGAGTCAGGAGTTAAGGAGTTTGAGAACAAAAATATAAAGCCTTATTTTCTATGTCAAACAAAATATACATGTTTACAAATTCATGCATGCAGATAAGTAGAAATGCCTGGGCCTCAAGTGCTCAGTTTACTTGCAGTTTTTGGTTGCTATAATCACCACACTGTTTTTCAAATTGAAATGAGAAACTACAGTACAAGTCAGTGCTAGTTTTCTGTTAACAAAATCACTTGAAACTACTATTTACACCTGACGCATGGCAATGAACCCTAAAGAAGACACTTAAGGATATTTTCGGTGGCCTCCATCACAGAGGAAGGAGTCCCTTGTTTGGTGGAGAAAAATCTCTCGGGTTAGAGTTAAGATAAGAAAGGAGGCATCTGGGAAGGACATAGAGAAGTAGAGAAAAAGAAGTATAAGGGACTACAGAGAAAGTCTGTTCTCTCCACCATGGACATTGCCCAGGGCTTGGGGAAGAGGAATCTTTATTCTGAAAAGCAAGTGAAGCAGTTCCATAGGCCTCAAGGCAACCAGCATCCAGTGGAGATCCACAGCCTGAGAGAAGGCTGGGGGGCAGAGCCAGCCATAGGACCACAGCAAGATAACCCAGGGGGCAGGCTGCAGCACAGAAGGAGGTGAAAGGAACATCTCCCCAGAGCCCTGGCCATGGACAGCTGGTGCCTAGGAAATGGTTTGGCAGCATGTGGCTAAAGACAGCTTGCCACCTTCAAGTATTAACCACTGGCTCCTTGATACTGAGTCTTAATGAGAGCTATTAATGTGATGCAAAGATCAGAGTTTTCTTCCCAGGAGTGCTGATGAGGGAACAAGAATATGTCAACTCAGCAATAGGTCACAGCCAACCACCCCAGCAATCTACCCATGACTGCCCTGGCAGAAGTGCTAGAACGGCCCTCTTCCCAGTGGACTGTGGCCTAGTGCTGTCTCCAGGGACTGCCTCCTGCCTCGTGGACAGGCTGCCTGCGAGTTTTCCTTCCTAGCAGGGAATCGCCTAAAGTCAGAATTCTTCTGTCTTGGGTATTAATTCTACTGTTATTGACCCTCTCAGTGGCCTTAAGCTAGTTTTTAAATGAACGATTCTACAATGTGTTCTACAGTTCATATATATCTAGGAATAACAATGCCATTGTTATAAAGAAGTAGTGATTTTTAATCAGCAAGCATCCCCTAAGGCTCTCAGAGGAACTGTTGTTTTCCTGATTTAAATCCAATGAACAAAGAAAGAAATGTCTCTATGCTTTGATTCCTTGAATTATTGATTAGATGTGCTATAATGTTCACTACCATTCATGATGGGGGAGGAAGTGAGGAAGTGAGATGTAGAGCGTCCAGATGGGGCTGCTATCAATGGCGAGGTCAATCTTCATCAAGCAAGTCGCAGCTTTGGAGAAGCCATGGGAGGAGAAACACAGTCTTTGGAGGCACCTTCACTACTGCTATGCAGACTTGCCAAGGAAGCGTATTTTCTAAGCTACAAAACAAAATGCATCGCACATCATCGAGCCTGCTCCAGGACCAGCGCACCTTCCTCCCACACATCCAGCACTTCCTCACATGCTTGATCCCATCTGACGCCCACCACCCACTGATGAGGAGTGCAGGGCAGGTGAGGTGAGGGGAAAGGAGGGCCGAAGTCACTCTGGAGACAATGTCAAATCTGACAGCAGTGATGACAATGATGGTGACGGCGATAATGACGAGAGTACCTAAGTGCTTACAGTGCTTAGCAATCTACAGAGTCGTGACACACGCATTTCCTCATCATCAAACTAAAAGACTTATTTGCAGTTATATTTGTGAGTTATATTTGTGAGCCACTGGGTTGGGAAGGCAGGAAACCTTAGATTGTAGATTTGCTTAGCTTCACTATGGAGCGTCATGTACAAACAAGCACATTTATTTTATTATCACAGGGGAAACATATCAGAATTTGCATCAGATTTGAGTGCCCTCGACTCTTGGGATTATGATAACAATGAAAATGGAGACTGCCCTCAACTTCATCTTGGACTGAAAGGGGAAAAGTGTGCATACCTACACTGATATATAACAAAAAAGCAGAATATATGAAGTGACAGGAAAAACACTTGCCCAAAAATGTAAAGAGGCTAGGGGGTAATTGAGGAAGGCTTTATGAAGATGGAATTTGAACAGTCCTTGGAGGATGGCTTGGATTTCAATAGGAGAAGATGGACCAAAGTGATTCTAGGGAGAGAAATGTCCTGAGTAAAGGAGGAAAACACGGCCATTCTGAAGGAATAACAAGCAGCCCAGTTGGAATATGGCAGCGAACACGAGAGGAAGAGGGGACTTCCATGGGGACAGCTGGGAAGGCAATGGGTCCAACAGCCCAGGGTCTCCGAGGCAGAGCAGATACTCTCATCATTCCATCTTTCCAATGGGAAATGGAGGCCCAGGGATATCAAGGTCACCAAGCCAGGAAGTGAATCTAAGCAGTCTGGCTCCAGAGCCCTCCTCTTAACTTCCTCTTGCTGGGGCTCTACAACCCGTCCTCACAGAACGGGAGCTCAGAAGCAGTTACTTTGCTTTTGGCTTCTAGGAACAACAACAACTCAAACCAGCTTAAACAAAAATGGAAATATATGACCTCACAAAAGTAGTTGAACTGGGTGCCTGTAATCCCAGTGGTTTGGGAGGCTGAGGCAGGAGGATCACCGAGTTCAAAGCCAGCCTCAGCAACTTAGCAAAACCCTAAGAAATTCAGTAAGACCCTATCTCTGTTTAAAATATAAAGGAGCTGCGGACTTGGCGCAGTGGTTAAGTGCCCCTGGATTCAATCCCTGGTACAAAAAAAAAAAAAAAAAAAGTAGTTTCAAGGTCAGGACTAATGAATCCAGCAGCACCACCAAGTCTCAAGGAGGCAGAGGTTCTCACCTCTCGACTCCACCATTCCCCAGGGCAGCTTCACTGCAGCCTGCATGCTCTTTACTAATCACCTCCCCAATTTCAGCTCAAGTGCTAGACAGCCTTCCCTGGCTTGCTGACAGGGTCGTGTTCCACAAACCACGGGCGTCTCAGGCCTCTTGGCACAGCCGTGCTCTCCCTCATGATGTGATCCTATGATTAATGCCACGCCTCCCCTTTAGACTGTAGGGGAAGGAGCTCTGTATGGTTTTGGTCACTATTTTATCCTTAACACCTGCCACCAAATATCTGTCAAATAAGTCAGAACAGTTCTGTAGGGGGCCTAGGAACCAAGAACCACAATAAACACTCAATACAGCAAATTCCTACTGAAAGCTTAGCTCTCAGAACTTTGCCCTGTAGCAGTCTCCTCTTCCACTTCCCTGTAAAACCCACATTTTGCAGCCATAGCCAACAGATTCTGACTATTGTACAACCTTGAGACGTGATCTGAGCAGGCCCAAGCAGGCTGAGGGGAGGACATATTCTAGGGAGATGGAGAAGCTTCTGTTAGGTAAACGGGGCTACTGGAGAAAATAGAGGTCATGGAGAGAGAGTAGATAAAAACAAATAGGTCTTGGTGGTGTTTGACATGATATGAAAGATAATGAAGGAGATGATCTTAAGGAAATCTAACTTTCTAGCTTGGATAACTGTGCAGATGAATTGGAGGCTCCAATCGCTGGGATAGAAAACAGTGGAAGAAATGAGATTCTTCCGGGCAATATTCCATACTCGGTTTCATAAATTAGAGCTAATGAGAATCCATCGCTGCTTCTTGCTTGCCTCCCTCATGCTGCATTAGACCCTCTGTTTGTCCTGCTTATCACAGTCCTTCTTGTAGCTGACTTATTTACTAATATTGGCACATCCTTCTCACTGGTCTGAAAGCCAGAGATAGCAGGAGCCGTGTGCATGCCTCTATGGGCACGTGTGTGTGACTGCACTCCCCACAAGCAGAGGATTGTCCATAGTCAGTGGTGGATAAATATTTGCTTGATTTAGCAGAGCTGAAGCAATATGAAGTTCCAGTAGTCACACTTCCCTGAAAGAATAGTGTTCTAACCTTGCAACAGACGAAACTCCCACCTCATGGGCTCCCCTCGCCTCCACTGTCTTTCTTTAGTGGTTGCTTGCATAAAGAGTTCAGCCAGCAAGCCTCTTAGAAATGGGATTGGAGGTGTGCAAGCCTCAGTCTGTCAGGGTGACTGTGACTTTGGATGTCCTGGAGGAGGATGCATAAACTACTTGGGAAGGCAGGGGTATATGTCCCCCCTTCCTTGTTAATAGACCAGCAATTATTTTGGCAGATCTAAAGTAATATTTTGAAGGCAGTGGAGAAGCAGCTGGGGGACATTACTTGTAATTGTTTAATATTGTTATCGCATTTGCTTACAAGAAAAGAGAGGCCACCCGCCATCCATCAAGGGAGGGAATATTCATAGACAGCAGTCATGGTGCATGCTTTGGAATGTCATGGCAACCGTCCCCAGTCCCTGACTTGATTACTTCTGCTGCGTTCCTGGTCATAGCTGAGTTGTCTCATTAGCTTTACTTTCTTCAACCTCATTTGTGAAGGGGAGGCTGAGCAACAGCCCTACATAGGTTTTATGCTCCCTGCTCTGAAAAACTGATATTATCAGAGGAAGCTCTGTCTCTTCTCTCTGTCCTTCTCCAAATGCAATCTACAGTAATAATCAGAGGCACACAGGTCTTACTACGGGTCATAAAGGTAGGGCTGTACCAGAGAAAAAGGAAATTATGCTCTGAACCTTTCTTTTTAACAGATGAGAAAAGTGAATCCGGCAAAGGAAGGTGCCTTGTATTGGATCAAGTATCCTGGTTCAAATCCTTTCTCTACTGTTTACTGTTTAAACCATATAACTTCAGCTGTGCCTCAGTTTGCCTCTCTGTGAAACGGGAATAATAGCAGCTGCCTTGTGGAGCTATTGTGAGAATTATAGCTCAGGCAATGATCATAGCACTGAGTAGATGTCCAGTACCTGGGATAGGAATTATGATGTCTAAAGTCACAAAAGGACTTTGCAGGAAAGGAAGAATTCAGACTCATGTCTCCTGACTCCTGACTCTGCTGTGCTTCTGAAAACAGAATTCATCTGAGAGGATTCTCTCAGATGAAGATAGTTGTAATATCTGATCAGGAAATGGCTTTATTTATTTTTGTGCCCAGAGACCAGCATTGTATAAGTTCAGAGGGACACCAGTATGAGCTGGTGGGCTTTGGTTTCGGTACTTGCCCCAAACCAAGGTCTCTATCATTTTCAGAATGATCTATATCCTCCTAAGGAGGACTGGAGAAGTGAATGGGTCATATAGTGAGTTACAAATAAAATGGTCAATCAAAGTACACGCTCAGCAAGCAGGAAACCCTGGGTTCTATCCCTAGCACCACCAAATAAAGGAAAAATGCCAATGTCAGACTGGAGGACTCAGGGTGTTTTTAAATAAAGATGAAGACCACCCCATATAGGTATAAGCAAACCTAAGTGACCACTGAGTGGCCTGGAAAAGTGTCACTGTACATAAAAGCTTCAGAACAATGATGAATCTTGACACTTAAACTTCAACTCCAAAAATGCTCAGTGGCCTCTTTCCCAGGGATGGGAGCCACAGTCCATCAGGATTGTCAAAGGCTCTGAAAGGCAGATGAGATTCTGGTTTAGGTGAAGCTTCACTGAGCTCAGTGTGTGGTGTAACTTAAAGAGACCCAGCCCAGGTTCTTCACAACTGGGAAAAAGATGAGGAGAGCCCAATGGAGTGATCCAGAGACCTGCCAGGAGCTGCCCCTGTACAGAACTTCAGTTTTGCTGTGTAAGGAGAAGCCTGGGAGTTCTCTGGCTTTGACTTTGTTCCTGTTAGCAAAGCTGTCCCTCCTAGCAGGTGAGAGAAGTGGAATAGGAGGCAGCTGCTGAAATGTTCAGCCAGACACCCAAAGACGCTGCACAAAAGAGAGCTTGTGGTGCAGAACTAGAAGGCTGGGGCAAGCCACCCCGCTGTCCAGGTGCTCCATGAACCCGCTGCCTCCCGCAGATTGGAAATGTTGTATCAGGGTTGCTCCAGCCTCCTGCGCCCCCTGCCTTGTTGGCTGCTGAGGGTCTTGCAGCCTTGGTGGCTTTTTATGGCAGGTGGAGAAATTGTGCAATGTACCCGAAGTCAGGCTTGTTGTTATTAATGTTAGCAGCAGCTACCTTTGCAGTCATCTGATGTTTTATAAGCATTTTCTCATTTAATTTGTACACTATTCCTATGAGGCAGGTGCCTTGTTTTCCATTTCAAAGAGACAATGGAGCTTAGAGAGGCTAAGTAACTTCCCCAGGGACAGAGTTATTAGGGCATGAGCTAGGGGTAGATCCCAAGTCTCCCTCCTAATACTGTCCACATGCACACACTCTATCAGTGTGGTACTAACAGGTAATTCCAACAGAGAGACACACCATGCCAGGCCTTACATCCATGCCTTACTACAATACTCACAGCAGCCTTCAAAAGTGGGAAACCATCCCTAGCACCATCTCCATTTAACTGATGAGGAAACTGAGGCACCCAGAGGTTAAAAAATCTGTTCAAGTTGATGTAGTCATGAGTGGCATGGCCAAGGCACAAAGCCAGCTGGAATGACTCCTGAGTCCCCACTTCCTCTGTGACACCAATGGTTCTCAATGTATGGTCCCTGGAACCAAAGCTTCAACATCACCTCAGACTTGTTAGGGATGCACATATTCAGGTCCCATCCAAGACCAGTAAAATTAGAAATATGGGGGAGAAGGAAGCCATGTGTTTGAAACAGCCCCCCATGATTCTGAGCCCTGCTGCAGTGACCCTCCCCTGCCCCGTGACACAGGCATCTGCTAGTCCCTCAGTCAACAGGTAAAAGTGGCTGATACCCTGTTTCTTAAACTCCTACTTCTCAAAGTATAGTCTGGAGTCAGCAACATAGGCACCATCTGGGGGGTTATTGGTAATTGAAACTCTCCACCCAATCCCAGAGCCACTGAGAAGATCCCATGTTTTATTAAGATTCCCCAGTAGGTATAAGCACATTAAAGGCTGAGACCACTGACCTGGGCTATGACTGAGTGAGACCACTCCAAGCAAACTACCCTTAGATCCCACAACTTCCCAGACAGGAAGGGAAGAAAGCTTTTCACCCACAAACAGTGTGTGCACACCTCAGTGGGCATACTGAGGGAGGTTCACAGCCTGGAACTGCAGGTCGCAGCTAGGAGAATTGTGCTCATTAAGCCAAGAACAGTACTGTAACACCAACCCCCCGGGTCTCAGTGAATTCACGTGAGAGGTTTATCTCTCACTCCCGTAAATCAGATCACCAGGGAGGGCTCTGCTCCCCACCAAACCAGACTAGTTCCCAGTGATTCCCCTCACACCCCACAGCTGTCTCTAACCTCAAGGGAAAGTAGCTCACATGTGCTCAGGGAGAAGGTTTTGTAAACAGCCTGCAGTGTCTGCATAATTTGCTGGAATTGTTTAGGCCTCCATTGTTCATTTATCCATTCAACGAATTAATAATTTACTGAATAGTGACTATAAGATTCACTTATTCACCCATACATTTATTTATTCATTCAACAAACTTTTATTAATGGCCGAGACTGTGCATCTAGAGGGAAGTTCAGAGTAGATACAAATATGCACAAGTGCTCTACAAACACAGGAGAATATTGGCATCAGGCAGGGACATCCGTGAAGGCTTCAAGAGAAAGTGATAATACACTGAGTTTATACATATGAAAGGAGTAAATTAGGCAGAGAGTAAAGTTTGGAAGACTCAAGACTTGAGAAAAAGCAACATGTGTCACCGAGGAACTCAGCTTAGGAAACATGTTGGTGGGCAGAGTAGCCATGTCAGGGAGTGATGGGGATGTAAATTCAAAGCTGACTGGTTTGCCTGTATCCCAGGAGATGGGAAAAGTGGACCTGAGGTTTGGCCCATCCTACTAGGAAAAGATGCAAATAGTTTTTCCACACCCTTGCATGTAATCCTCATCGATCAGAAAAAACAAACAACATTGAGCTTCCTCACTTAAATGCCCTTCATAATCTCCAAGAGTGAAGGTTTGAGCTGCTTTAAATTCACTCATATTTTATAATTCCGGAACAGCTGTCGCCTGCTGTCCCCTGGGAAACTCATTACTTAGCAGAGGGACATGCACATTCCACACATTCTCCCAGTCTTGGTTGGTCTTGGGCTTTCTGAAAAGCAAAGACCATGCCTTCACCAGCCTGTTACCCTCCCCTAACCAGCCTGTTACCCTCCCCTATCCCACCCATGTGTCCTTTGGAAGGTCTGTGGGACGAGGCACAAAGTTCTGTCTTCATAATTAGGGAGTGATTAATTATTTAATCAAAACAGATAGCAACCCAGGCAATGTCACCTCCTCTCATTTGTTGGGCTACTAGCCCCCATTAATCACAGGACATTCTGAATGCAGGAGAAACAGGCTGCATTGAAGCTTAACATTGTGGTCACCTAACCACTATTCCCTGAACTGCTTCAAAAACACCACCAATGCATTACACATGTCACTGTCACCAGCCCAGGCTTTATTCCCAGATGAACATCTTAGGGAGGGGAAGGTAAGACCTTCAAGGAATCACGCTCCATCTCACCTCCTCCTGCTTGGGGTTCTGACAGCTGCGCCACAGCAAGTGAACAGGCCAGGTGTCTCCCTGGGCTTTAACCCACCTGAGGAACCCAGAACTCTGCTCTCCCACTGAGCTCTGGCACTGTTTCCTCTGGTGCCCGTTGATTCTGTACTGCAGATGGGGACTGGAATTTTGTTTGAGAGAATAATTCCCCCCTTCCAGCCCTGTCCTCCTTTCTTAAAGAGGCTCCTTACAAATGCTCTCCTCCCCTCCTCCAGCTTTGTTTACAGAAATGTGGAGCCCTGGTGTCAGCACCCCTCTGAAATTGGGGGCTCACCTTGCTTGCCCTGGCTACTAACAGGTGGCTCCTGAATCCCTCCACACTGCCCAGGGCCACCTCCCTGAGCTGCACACTCAGTTGGAAACCAAGACCTCCTCCAACTAAAGTCTCCCCTGCTTTTTGCACTTCTTAGCTTCTCACTGTAGAAACACACCTGGCCATGCAGGAAGCACACATGGTACAAGGGAGGTCACTTGGGAGGTCACAGAATTAATTTCCAAGAGGGCCAACAATGTTGGGACTCAGGTTTATATGGACAAGAAATATGATGCCCCAAATCCTACCACTGAGTGGGTCCCATGAGGACCCATCCCGGCTCCCTAACATCCATCACCCTTGTTAGGATGACTGCCATTGCTGACCTGAAGTCACATGCCTCTCCACCCGTGTGGCCACTGAGGATGCCACTTGTTTCCTGAGGTTTCCTGACAACAGCTCTGACTCCAAGATGAAGTATTTGCATTTGATGGGAGGGGTTCCTGGTGTGATCACATGCCAGGGAGCCAGGTGGAAAAAGCAAGTGAGAACCAAATACCACCCTCCGTAATGGGAAGAATACTGGCCCACCAGGATTCTTACAGCAGGCAGCTGGAAGCTGGAAGGGAGTTAGTTGCTGGGCCACTTCTGTTTGCTTCCTCTGTGGGATGGAATAAGGTTAAATAAATCAACCCTGGGTGACTTGGAACTTCACTCATGATAGACAGATGACACTTCTAGACCCTGACAGTGGCCAGGCATTCTTTGGGCCAATTTGCCTAAGCCTGAGCTTATAACATCTGCTGTGTGCTTTCCTACGTCCCTGCTAACAAGGGCTGCAGGCTCTGCTGCTCCAAGAATTCCAGGGGAGAAGAATCTGGGAATTCTTGCTCCTATGTATTCAATGACTGAGTTTCTTTCAGTTGTTTCTGCCTGTAACCTCTCTACCTTCTCATTTCACATCCAAGAATGGCCCCATCTTTCCTAAGATGGCCAATTTTAGTGTTTATAACTTTGGCAATGGAGACTATATTTAGAGCCAAGAATCCCTGGGATGTTCATCAAAATTCAGATTCCTGAACCTTAAATTCAGAGATTATGGTATAGTAGGTATTTGATAAAACTGGTCTAGAGGTTTCAGATTTAAATTCTTGGACATTTTACAATCTTTCCAAATATCTGCATTTGGCAGTTGCCACACTGTTAACTGCTCAGATATTTGGGGCATCTATGCCTCACCCTGGCTCTATATAGATTCATATATTCAGAGCCACAGAAAGACATCCTAGCTGTCCTCGACTTCCAACGTACCCTGCATGTGCTGCACCGAATCACAAGGATGCTTTCTGGGAGTCAATCAAGCCCTGCTTCCCCTGGGTTGATGTTCCTAATATTCACATTGAGATTAAGAACCGCTCTGATCTCTACTTCTACTCTCTCCTTTTACCTTCTCATTCCACTAGGATAACCAAGCTGTCTTGCTTCTAGTTAACTTCTGGAAACACTGGAGTCGGAATGGCTCCTTCTTTCTCCGGCTCTACGCAGTAAAAAGGCAGTACCCATGACCTGATATCTTAGAAACCCTGAACTCAGTAAACTAAGTTGCTAAATTCCAAGTTAGAGTCACAGAGACCTAGAGGCATAGAGGGCACGGCAGCCACCATGGCATGAGAACTCCTAGTTAATTTCCAGGAAATAGGGCTCCTGCTTGCTCAGGAATGGAAGACAGTGGTCCTGATAAGGAGGCCAGCCACCTGTGGCTTTCATAGATTTGTTGAGATTCATAGATTTGGTGGTCCTATAGCTGGACCACCTTGCTAGCTGTTTAAGGGACTCCCATCATTCATTTATTATTTGGCAAATATTATTTGAGTGCCTGCTCCATGCTAGACCCTATTCAGGTCCTGCTTTATGGTGGCTTCTTGCCTCCTCCTGGGTCAATGGAAAGGAGTCCTTGTGAGTCGAGTCCTCCAAGAAAAGTTCCTCGTATTTTCTTAGGAAAATGGCACATGAAAGGAGATGGGGAGGAGTTGGGAAATGCTAGGTGTGTCCTTAGAAGATTGTGCAAAATCTGACTTGAAGAAAGGAGGGTGGACAAGAGCACCTAGAGTGATGAGTAGTCACAGGTATGCCGGAGCCACTGGAGAGTCCTTGAACCTAACTCACCCAAGAAGATGAGGCCAGCATCTTTGAGGAACGGGCTATTCGAGATCTCTTTACTGTCCTTTGTCACTGGTAGGGAGCAACCCAGAGAAGGGAGGCCTCAGTGCAAATACAGTGAGGATTTCAACAAATAGCATAGGCCCTCAACCAGCTGTGATCCCTGCCATAGCAGGCCAGCCAGGGAGTCCTTCCAGTGGCCACAGCCATCCTTTTATATCCAAATCCAGACTGAGAAAGAGAATCCAAGTAAATTTGGGCATGAAGCCGCTCCAACATAAGAGAAGTTTACATCCATCTTCCTGGGATGGCGTAGGCTTGGCTTGGCCAATGGCCATTTCCTCTCTTCTGAAGGCAAGGAATGATTTATGGCAGGTGATGATAAATTACACCAGGTGCTGGGGAGAGTTCACCCATTTTATTTATAGAGGGCCAGTAATCTGGGCGAGTATTTTTATGAGGCGACCACTTGCTTATTGCTTGTTTCAAAAGCTGTTGTAAATGGAAATCTCTCTGTGGTCAGAATACAGTTCTGTGACCCCCCTCCCACCCCAAAGCTCCTTTCCACCCATGATCCTACAATCAAAAGCCCTCCCTTGCCTCTTCTGCCATCTTGGATGCTGGACTTCTCTTGTATAGTATCAGAGCTTGGCGGATGTCAGTATGGCAAGTGTTGATGTAGTTCTCAATATCTTGCTTTCCTGCTTAGGTAGAAAACATAAGAGGTATAACACTTGATTAAATCTGTTCATCCCACCTGTTCCGACGGGCTCAACCGGATCTTAAGAGGAATAAACATACAAAAACCACCCACCAGCGTGCATTCTTAGCTTGAATCCAACGTGTAAAATAAGCCATTGTGGTAGCTCTTTAGGTTTTCCTCACAGATGATGTACATGTTCTGGAGTGAAACATGTCCCCGTGTTTCTGTCAGCTCTGTTCGTAATAGGACAGTGCAATGAGGCAGGACATGAGATTTTCATAACCCGCACCTCCATTTACATGCACGGAAAGCTGAGATAGCCTGAGGAGAAAAACAACCAAGGCGCACAGGATCTGAAGTGTTTCCTGGTTATTGCTGCTGTTTTCTTGTGCTTTGAAATTAAACATGTGGTCGACATTTACAAACCATTGCTTCAGTCCTATTCATCCGAAGCTATTTATTGAGTGCCTTTTGGGGGCAGCCTTTTTTGCAGAGAACACAATACAGTCAAAGATGCTATCGATAAGGGGTAGCGTAGAGAGGACAGAGATGAAGTCTTCCACTGATATCTATAAGTAGGGAGGAGGGAGAGAACAATCATGTAAGTTGTACCTTGGTCTATGGTAAGAAGATTGGAAGACTAGACATTGTATTCATTAACTAAGATTTGTTATTTTCCCATATATTTGTGATTTCTGAGAGCTGTAAAGTAAGTAAAAATAGCCCAACCTCAGGTGGATTGGAACCTCTGCATTAGTAATAATTAAGAAATAGCAAAATAACCCTAGATTTCACTGCACTAGGCAGTAGCCACGTGGACACTTATCTGTAGTACATTTTTAGTGTGACACCTCTCAATTGAGTAGGGTGCTGTTAGTATAAAATATGCACTTGATTTCAGAAACAGGGAGTTCTAGACTGCAAACTTCCAGAAAATGAGTTCTTCACCATAATCTTTTTAGACCCAAAAGAATGCCTAGAATATAATAAGTGACCTAAGAGGTTTATTGGGTGTCCTGGGGTGGATTATGTTCATGTCGTGCTGTCAGCTATAGATAGGTGATCATTTATCATCCACTCCGCCCACTCTTTCTATTCCATTCACTCTCTTTCTTCAGTTCTTTAGTGCCTTCTGACAGCCCCATTTCAGAACTTGCTCTTCAGCAATCCAATTGCAATGGCTGTCATGGATCCTGTCATGAACACAGCAGTTGCTAATCCCAGCAGTTTAAATGGGATTTTGCAGGCTGAGACACCTACCAGCAGATCTGCAGGATTTGAATGGTTTGAAAGGGGCTTACCCCTAGAAATCACATTTCTTCTTGTTCTTTTGCCTCTTAAATTCCTCAAAATATTTCAGAGGTGATCCAAAAGAAGCATTCGGCCATTCTTTCCTTCTATCCAGTAGCTGGAGTGTTAGGGAGTAGTAGTAACAGGGTTTCCATTTCCGCGTTGAGCCACCCTTCTCTCTGACTGTCAGACTGTCTGTCTGTCCGTGGCATTTCTTTCCCGCCCTTTGTGGGTCTATCTCTCTTGAATTCAAACTATGAATGGATGAGAAATAAGGAAGCCAAAAAGGGGGGTATTAAAATTATGTCTAAAAATAAGACTAAATCCATTCCAGGCAATGATGAGCTTAGGGATCATCCTATCGATGAAGGCCATAGGCTTTGGAACCTAGGCTTAGGCCGTTTCTGTTGGCCTCTTTCTGGAGCTGTTGCTCATCACTGGTATTAGACTGCCTTTGAGGTAAGTGGAAGTGAATTCTGGAAGATGGGATTAAATTGAATCTGGGATAATGTCGATTTTGGAAAGTTAGTAGCAACTAAAGTGAGATTAAGATAATATTCTACCAGGGCACTCAGACCCAGTCAGAACTTCAAATGAGTGTTTCCAGGAAAATGCATATGCACAGAGAACTAAAAATAATAAAAGAATATTTCACTGCTGACTGGCAGTGGCTCTACACTCCACTGTTAGAACTCCAGTGAGCAAGGTCAGGTGTCTGCAGAAGCCTGTTATCTGAGCAGGCTGCTATGCATGGTAGACGACTGACCCAGGCTCAAATGATAGCTTCTTAAAGCATGTCCTACATCTCAGAATTAGGATCTCATTGATGAAAAGATCAGAGCTCAACCACAGAGAGAAGAGACTGTGGAAATGACATCAAGGAATCGGGAACTGATACACACTGGTGTGGGGGGAACCTTGCCAAGATCTTCCTCAATTGCTTGCTGAAGCATTCAATAGGTGCTGAGCAGGTGTGATTTTTTCAAGAAGTCTTGGGAAGAAGGAAAAGTTTCCAAAAGAAGAGATTACTCCAGGATGGTTTGGTTGAGCCTTTGAAAGCACCACCACTGAGACTGTGCCCAGTCCATACACTGGCATCTGCTGTGTGTGGGGTAGTTTTCTCAGTGTCTTTGGACAGGATGAGCCAGTGGGGTTTGGGGTAAAGGGGAAATAGGGTCGGGGCTTCCCCTACTGTGATGGCATTAAAGCTTTCCTAATAGTCTTTGATTAGGATAACCTGAAGAAACAGGCACCAAATAATTTCTGAAAAGGGATTTTTTATATACAATTGTATTTTTAAAAGGACTTTTTACATATTAACAGTAATGTCATGAAAAATGATATATACTACAAGGATTCTTAGAGCTGGTCTCCACCCCAAGTATGTAGAATATAAAACTGCCATGAAAGGGGATTTAAGCACAAATCTCGTACTAGATAAGCAAGTCCATCCCCACTGCCCACCAGGCCAGGTCATTCGGGGCTACCCTCTTTGTGAGTACTCACAATTAGCACACATACAGAGCCTCTAATAAACTCTTTGTCTCCATACTTATAATAATTATACACATTGAGAAAGAGGGAAATGAAAGCATAAAAAGGGATGTCCTTTTAAATTTGGAAAGAAATTAAGTTTAATTATTTTCTTCCTACAAGCCAAGCATAGTGCCGAGATGGGCAGGTCCCAGCGGAGCTGTTGTTATCTCTTAAAGGCTATTGCACTCTTTTGAAATCAATTGAGAGAAATGCAGATATGGTCACATCTAGACCACAGCAAATGGCTCTCTCTTTTTTCCACCCTCCCTCTTCTCACTGATCATCGCACATACCTGCCAGATTAATGCTCCTAAAGTACCACATTTATCGTTTTTATTCCTGCTCACTGATCTTCATAGCTCCTAATGACTCAGAATTAAATTCAGAAGTGGACTCAACTGCTCCAGGCTCTCCCCAACTGGGCTGTGGTTCATGGGGCGACCCTCCCTATTGGAGGCTCTCCATTTCTGACCTCTTCCTTCTAACAAACCAATTTGCATATGTTTCTCAAATAATCACAAGCTTTCCCGGATACCGAGCATTTGCTTGCACTACTCCCTTGGGCCATGACTCTTTCCTCATTCTCTGCCTCTGAAGACCTTTCCTTCAGTAATCATGGAGCACCTGCCATGCATTAGAAGCTGTGGGTGACTCCAGCTCCCTCCTCCACCTGCCCCTCAGGATCCCGTCCTTCTCCAGAGCACCTGCAACTCGATATTTTATCATTAATTTGTCAATGAGTCATAGAATCCTGCAACAACCTCTTACGTTTTCATTTTTTAAAAAATGAACAAAAATGAAAGATTTAACTGGGAAGGACTTTTAAGTTTCTCAGCATCAGGATCCTAGCTTATTCTTTTTTTCACTTGACATGTTTCGCCTATGGTAGATAGACTCAATAATCATTTCTTGTATGGATGAATTAATTAATCTATAATTAATTAACCTAAAATTAATTAATGGATTGATTCTAATAAATTCAGTGTTAAAGACTTCTGTAGGCTGATCTTTTCCACTGTAGACCCCACCATAGTATTTCAAGCATGGATATCTGTCCAGAGTAAGTTGACTGTGTAAGGGAAAGGAACCCATGAGCTAGATATCTGGGCATTTTATAACAATCCAATGGCAGCAACAAAACAGTTTGGAGCACCATCCCATCATACTCAGTGAATCCATGCCTCCAGAAAACCCATGGCACAGAGGCTTATGATTTTAAAAAGCAGAGTAAATAGGAGTAATATTGCCAGCACACCTGGAAGACAGTATGCTAAGTGAAATCAGTCAGTCATAAAAAGACAAATACTGTGTGATTCCACTTATAGTTACTAGAACACGCCAATTCATAGAGACACAAAGTGGAATGGCGTTGCCTGGAGCTGGGGGAGGGTGGAGGTTATTTTTTAATAAGTGCAGAAGTTCCATTTTGCAAGATGGATAGGCTGGAGATTAGTGCTACCACAGGTGAATGCACTTAACACTACTGACTGGCTCTTAAAACTAGTTATGTGGCTAATTTTGTTTTGTGTATTCTACCACAATTTTAAAGCATTTTAAAATAACCATTAGAAAGAAAGAAGTAGCTATTTATGAGAGAATTCTTAGAAATATGTTTGGCAGATAAAAATCATTTCAATCATGGCAAAAAATAGGTTGTCTGCGTAACCATGGTATTCATCGGTATTTTTCAAAATAAGTAAGGAATGTGGAATATATAGCTCAGGTGGCCAGATGGCTCATCTTTGGAATATCCTCTGATCTTGTCCTTTTTAAAAATAGACACACATTCAGTTGTCCAAAGTACTTATTTCTGCATTCTTGTCTTGAGTAATAAAAAAGGAGAATAACCTCACAGGTCACTTTACAACTTACAAAATGTCTCATGATTGCTTTTTGCAAAGACATTGATATCTTCAGCAGCCAATTTCCATGTTTAACCATGGGCAACAAGGGTTTTCTTTTCTTTTTGTTTTCCTTTCTAATGAATTCTTTTTGTTCTTTTTATGAAGCAGTTTCTCCTTCCTTCTAAATTCAACAAAAAGTTCTTGGAGGTCTTTTCATAAATCCTTAAGATTTGAAAGCAAGGTTTGTGTGTGCATAGTTCTCTCTTTTTTTTAATTTCTTTCTTTTTTTAACTAAATCTTTCAGTGATTCATCAGTTAAAAAAATAGAGTTAGACCATTTGTAAGAAGCAATAAGAGTGGAAACTTTCAGGCATTGATATTGAGTGGTTTACATGAATCGTTGATGAATTTTTTCTGGCAGCTTAGATACAAAAGTGCATTGAATAATATGTTTTCTTATCCAGGAGTAAAACAGATTCAAGTTTAAATACACTGAGAACAGTAATTGGAGTGCATGCTACTTTTACTTTCTTTTTTAAAAAGTGTATTTCTGTTTAGTTTTCCTTATAAAATTAATTTTCATTCTTTTGCCGCTTTCTTTTTCTTCTTTTGGGAAACCTTCACATTCTTGTAACTTTCATCACATGGTGAAGCAAACTGGAAATCCTGTTGTACTAAGGAACCGACAGTGGAAGAGAATAAATGACCTTCTCAGCCTTTGCAGGGTGCAATATCTCACCACTGCTTCTGAGAAACCTCTTCTGAGGCTTGTTCTGAGATGTATTTACCCAACCAGCAACTCTATGGTCCATATTTGTTACTCCATTCAGAAAGTGCATGAATGTTTATTATTCTGAAGGCTGAGGAGTTTGAAATATCTGTCACTCTTCAAATCCTGGAGAACCCTCCAATTAGAACGAAGGCAGTAAGCTGATACCCATGAAACAGAGAGCAGTGAGAGATTGGATATGAGTGATCAAGTGCTAAACTGAATATAATCTAAACAAGTGCACCATACTCAGCCTCACCAATAACCAGAAGGTGGTGAAAAATCACATGGCCTGCAGAGATCTGGGAAGCAAAGGACTTTGGGATCTAGGGGATCTAGGAATTTTTCCTCACAGCTTCCTACTTAAACTTTTGATTTTGTTTTTGTTCCTTTAGAGCCATTTTCTGCTACTGATCCTTGTCCACTTATTCACTCCCTTCAGGAATTCGTTGCATTTAATTTCCTTAGCAAACTTGGGGCGCTGTTCTGAGGCTTTAATTCCCTACCTCACTGTTTCTATGAGAGGCCCAACATGCTCCTTCTCAAGGCTATTTTAAACAAAGCATTCCTTCAGTCCTTCTTTTTGCTAAGCAGGGCTGTCTAATTTGATTAAGTTCTTGATTAAGACATATACAGTTTATGTTGGACCAACTCTTATTAGAATAAATAGTGAAGGTCTCCCTGGGTGTTCATTAAGGAGACATTCCAATTTAGACATACTTGTAATCACACAACCCAGATTTGCCAAAGGATTCAAGTCTCAGACCACACAGTGCCTCTCAAGTGTCCTGTCCTAACATTCAGGGGACTCCCAGAGCCCTCAGCAGATTCTGTGATCAGGGCTGCCAAAACTTCTGAATAGCCATCTCAGATGCACTTTATACCACAAAGTACAACCTGTATATTAACACTAGATTGTAATACAGAACTGAAGACATGTTTTAGAATGCATCTAGCTGAAAATAGATGCTGGTCTCACTCATATTAAGAGAAATGCAAATTCAAGCTACACTAAAACTCCATTTCTCACTATCAGAGGGGCAAAAATTCAAGAGTCCAACAATGAACTATACTGGCAAAACTGAAGAATTAGGCCATTCCAAAAATTGCTGGTAGGAATGCAAAATGCTACATCCGGATAGAGGGGGATTGGTCAACACATATAGCAAAACAGCAACTGTATTTACTCTTTGGCCCACTTCTAGAGATCCATCTCCAAGATAGATTGGCAAAAATACATAAACACGTATCCATAAGGCTATTCATTGTAACAGCCAAAAAGAAAAAAAAAAACTTGAAATAATCTAGATGCCTATTGATAGGTGTCTGGGTAAATAAACTGTGGTCCAACCACATGGAGAGGCATCTTATATCTCTTAAAAGGAAGGAATGACTTTGCTATATACCCTGCAGAGTCATGTCTAGGATATATTGCTATGCAAAAATGCAAAATGGGGACAAGTCTACTGTTTATTTAAAATAAAGCAAAAATGACCCAGAGGCTTGGAGGCTGAGGCAGGAGGATAGCAGGTTCAAAGACAGCCTCCACAACTTAGTGAGGTCCTAAGCAACCCAGGAGACCCTATCTCAAAATAAAAACTAAAAAGGGCTGGGGATGTGTCTCAGTGGTTAAGTGCTCCTGGGTTCAATCCCTAGTATTAAAAAAAAAAAGACCAAACGTACACGTTCACCGCATTCACGCACATACATACACAGAGACAGACGGGTTACCTACAGAGAAAATGAAGAAATAAGGTGAGTGAATGAGACAATGATAGAAGCTATGACATTTAACTATGCTGTTTTATAGATGTAAAATTATGTAAACATGTTACATAATTACTAAAAAAATGACTTTCAATAAATACCCCCTGGAGACTTTTTAAGAAGATAACATATACCTAAATATGTATCTAATTGGGGGAATAAACTCACAAACAGGAAATATTCAAATTAGTTTTTAAATCAGCAATTTCCTTAGACATCCCCAAGGAAAAGAAGAACTTTTAAAATATCTCCAATTGCTGCCAGTCACTTTGCTGTTGGTAGTGCTGACTTGGTTGTTCTGAGGCTATTGTGTGATGAAGAGTGTAGGTAAAGCAAATGACTAAGAATATTGGTGTCACTGAGATCCAGACTTTTGTCATGGGAGAGAAAAAGACATTGGTGAGACTAAGTGACACTCTGGTCCCGAATCCAAACTGTAACTAGTGTAAATCAATGACATAATTTAGACTAAAAAGAAAACCTACAAGTCCAATTTTGAACCTTAGAAACAACCAAATGCTGTAGGAATCATTATTCTTAGTTTCCAGATCATGTTGTTTAGATACCATTTCCCATTAAAAGGAACTAAGCTCTTTAGAGAAATGGTCACATTTCTCTATGGAAACAAGGAATTGATAAGTAAGTGCTAAGGTTGTGTCCAATAGACTCAGGAGTCAAATGAATGATTCCCATTTCCACATTAAACAATTTGATCACCACTTAGGATCATAATGGATAGATCAAAACACTTCAAATTTGCTTGAATCTATAAATTAACAATGATACTTCAAATAAGCTCATCTGTCACTTTTGGAAGATGCCAAAGAACTAATTTGAAAAATAGTGAATAAAAGGGAAGCTTCTTGTTATGGATACATTCCAACTAATAAATGATGAGGGAATGAGAGAATGACAACATTTGCAACCCTCAATAATTAATAGAGTGAAGCAAAGATCACTAACAGATGATAATAACATCACAAGAGAGAAAAACAGGCATCAGGTAACCCTGGGTGGTGGAAGGAGACACCACCAATACTGAATTAGTCTTACAGGAAAAACAAGGGATAGAGGAACACATTAGATACCACCACAGAAATCCATCAGGAAAAAAATCAAACTGCAGGAAATTGTAAAGGCAAATGACCCAGTGTGGTCAACATGATTTGCAAGAAAAAAGCAAGATACAGTGAAATCTATAGAATAAAATAGAATTGAGATACATTGGCCCACTATTTTATATGGATCTTATTTGGATCCTGTTCCAAATAATCAACTTTGAAAACACACAATTGAGGAAGTTTGAGAATATTAAGAAATTATTATTTAATTGCAAGAAAGGAATTATTGTTGTTCTCTTTAAACCCCTACCTTTTAGCAACATAATCTTATAAACATCAATATTAGTAATATATTTTATTAAATTATCTATTTCTAATAAGTCATATATTTTATTAGAGGCTATAGAAATGCATGTGCAACTTACTTAATTTTATTGCTTAAATGTATTATTCCCAAGCTTATAAAATGACAGTAAATTTCTTGGGCATCATGAGACCCAGAAAAACTAAGTTAGCATGAAAACACATTCGGCTCTTAACATGACCCATTCCTTAGGGACCAGGCCCAGTGTCAGGACTGCAGTGGTGGGTAAGTGGGACATTTCAACTACAATTGCAAGAATGGGCTGGAGTATGTCATAGGAAGACCTGGAATGATGGGAGGGGTCCCCACGAGTAGGGGATTTGGTGCCCAGAAGTCCTGCCTGCAGTGGGGAGAGTTGGTGAAACCTAGGTGAGATCCATTAATACTGCCACAGCCTTTGAATCCATCTCAGGGCACAGTTCTCAACCCCACTCCCATACCACACTCAGTGTGGAATCATCTAAATGACAGCTGTCTGATGGGCTTATGGGAGATTTCCCCTCCAGGAGAGGCACAGACAGTAAGAGCTGTTCGTACTAAATTGAAACCACATGAAACCACCAGCTTCTGAGGTCAACAATGGGCCAACTGCTCTTGAGTTCTGGGCCTGCTCATGAATTCTGGCCTGGTCCCTGGGGACAAGAGTGGTCAGGGAAAGTCTCTTGGTTTTCTGTCTCTCTCCTCTGCACAGGTTAGGCTGGGGTTCTAGCAGTTGGAGTCAGGGGAACTAAAGAGGGGCCACTGTGGTGCCTCAGGAAGGAAGGAATAGATGAGCTAGTTATGGATTCACTGTTAGTTTTCCATTGCTTTGACAAACCTGAAGATAATCAACTTCAAAGGAGGAAAGATTTATTTGGCTCACAGTTTCAGTCTATGTTGTTTGACCCTGTGGCTTTGGCTGTGATAACACGGTACCTCATGGGCAAGAACACATGGTAGAGGTGGTGTCTCATCATGGCAGCCAGGAGTGGAAAAGAGAGGGAGACAGAGGAGAGACTTTGGTCCCAATATCCCCTTCAAGGGCACACCCCCGTGACCTAACTTCCTCCCACCAGTCCCCGCCTCCTAAATGTTGTACACCTCCCAGTAGCACCACAGGCTGATGACAAAGCCTGCAAGCATACAGGGTACATGTAAGCAGATTAGAGCTCTGACTTTCTGTTGAGCAGAGACCGAGGACTGTGTTGTGGCAGTGAACCTCTAGGGGCAGCACAATAAGCATCTCAGTGTAGCCCAGGGCACAAGAATGGGGAGAGGCACATGGAACAAGGAAAATAAAATGAGATAAGACCTTTCTGTGAGCCATTGTTTGCTTCAATTCCCAAGGAGGAGCCAAGATGCTTCCATTCCTTATCTATAGTTTGTTGTGTTTAGCCTAACAGGAATCGTTGGCTATTCACAATTCTTGTAACTTTGAGTGGGTTCGGTATAGTTCAGGTTAATCATTTCAATGTAGTTTATGAAATTTGGAATGCAAAAACCTTCTAGGTATTGCCATAGAAAAAAAGAGGACAGGAAGGACGGAAGGAAAGAGGAAAAAACAAGCCTCCAACTAATCACTGTGATGAAGACTCAGTCCTATACAGTGAGGGAAGTAAGGTGCGTCTTAGAGAGGGCTGCCCTAATTTAGCAATAAAGTTTGAATAAGAACCTGATATTCGAAAGACACTACTTTTATCATTTAGTTCTGCATTCATCTGCATATAATAATAATAATAAAAGGCTTACTAGAGTTATTAATTGTGGCTTTAAGAGAATAAGTTTTTATTTCTCTTCCTGAGAAAACAGCCTATAGGTAGGCAATTTAGGGTTATTTTGGAAGCTTTATAGTTATAGGAGCCCCAGGCCTTCAGTATTTTGCTGTTCTGCCATCCTTAACCTCATGGTCCAAAATAGCTTCTTGAGATCCAAACTTCACAGTATATTTCAGGGTTTAGTAAGAAAGAAAGGAGAAAAGGTTATGTGCTTTCACGTTTCAGGAGACTTGTGTTAACACCACATTGGATAAAGCTTAGTTACAAAACATCTGAGTGAAGAAGCATTGGTATTGAGATGGGCATATTGCTGACATGGATAAGGGGCATGTATTTGGTTCTCGAAGAAGGTAAAGAATGTCGGAGTTGACACTGGCAGTCTCTCACATAAGCTTTGATAGCTCCTGCTGTTGACCCAAAGCATCTGTGCATAGCAGAGACTTATGATATGGAACCGGAACAAATAATACTCAAGTAGTACCAAAAAGTAAATATTTCACATTCCTCCCTTTAAGTTTTTTAAGTGCTCTTGATTTTGTATAGATTGACTTTCAAATTCTAGAAAATAAAGCTTTAGGAAGTGGCTATGACAAGTTGCCCTGCGTGAAATCTCCCATGCACATAATCAGCACACCGGATATAATTGGGAGCTAATTTCATATTTCCTGCATATCATATTGGAAAATTGAGCTGTCAGATTTATTTAAGGGCTACATGCCAAAATGAGAACACCCGCGCCCTGCTCTTTTCAATGTATTTCCATAGGACTTGTTTTCTCTATCTTCAGGGCTTAATAATGTTGTGCTAGATGCCAAATGCATCTAATTGAGTAAGTTTTGAAGTTCAGATATTTGCTATTTATAAAATTTAGAAAATTTACAGGAGACAAGATTGGCCAAGGGAAAGCTCCTGTCCCTTTAAAAGTCCTTTAATTTTCAAAGTGTTTTAAATTGTGGATGTAACATAGGCCAACGTCTTGGGCATTGTGAGGTTCAATTGCATCTTGATCATCTTGTGGTCCAGTTGCCCTGGACACACATGTGTAATCAAAAGCTTGTTTAATAAGAAATGAATAAGGCCTTATCTGGTCTCTCTCTTGAGGGAGAGACGAAGCTATGTCCTAATGAACATACATCCTGATGACTTACTGCCTCCTGCTAGGACCTTAGGGTCTGTCGCTTATCAAAGAGTCTCCCTGCTTGTGGACCTCTCCAAGTGGGTTATTTTCCAGGAGCTTTTTCTGAGCTCTTTTGCATCTTGTGTGTTTCTCAAAAGGTGCTTTACTGGGAGGAAATCTGCATCTTCTGTCCCCTAACAGCGTGGTAGTCCATGAATTGGACATAAACCCAGCAAGAGCAGCTTGATTTTCCCACTTAGGTTCTAAAATCTGCTGAGAAGTGATGCTCATCAAATATCTGATGGGAGATTTGCTTCAAATCCCTTGAGATGACTCCTCTGGAAATTCGAGAATGAGGAGGAAGCACAGAGGAAAAGAATGAATTCCTGTGATTTGCTCTGTGAAGAGTTTGTGGCATCATTCATAAAGAGAGATGTGCTGTGTGTGCTGTGTTGAGGCCAGGCACCTTTGAAGACAGGTGTTCCTAGGCTGGAGATGGTGACCATAGGAACAGGAAAGGAAGCTTCCTCTTCTTGTTTCTCCACTGATGTCCTTTGCCTTCAAATTCTCAGTACCATTTCCCCCCTCTCTTCTCCTATCTCAGAAAGATCGGTTGAAACTCACTCATACCTAACTTGTAATAAAGTACACATGAGATTACTGGATTTTTAGTCCAGGTTGAGTTCCAAGGTGGGGCCTTTCAGGGAACGGACCATGCCAGCCTATTTTGCCTTGTTAGACCAGCCATTGCAGCAAGTCCCTCTTTGAAGTAAGAAGTCTGGGAAGTGTGTTAGCAAATTTTCCATGGAGAGTCAGCTCCACTACTTTCAGTCTCACAAAGACAGGAAGTTCTAGGAGATGCTGAACCTTCATGAGGTGTAGTATGGGTCATGTGTTCCTTAACATTCTGTTTCTTCTGAGACATGTGTGATTAGGTGATTTTTGTCATTGTGCAGATGTCACAGAGTGCACTTAATGACCATGCATAGGGTGGGCCTTGCACTCCATTTGGCCTCTTGACACAATGAACAGATGCAATAAACAGGAGATGTTTGAGACTGCTGGTAAACAACATATTGTTCACACACACACAAAAAAAAAAAAAAAAAAAAAAAATATATATATATATTATATATATATATATATATATATGGGAGTACACGCCAAAATAACAATAAGAGTATAGTAACAATAAGAGTGTGACTAACATGGTCATTTAGTATCATTATCAAATATTATGTACTGTATATGATTGTGCTATGCTTTTATAAAAAACTGGTCACACAGTAGGTTGTTTACACCACCATCCCCATGAACACTTGACTAATGTGTTGCTACACATACTATGACAGCTACCACATCACTAGACAGCAGGAATTTTTCATCTCAATTGCAATCTGTTGGGACCACCAGGGTATGTGCAGCCTGTTATTAACCAGAATGTCATTATGCAGCACGCAACTATATTGACAAAAGGATTAGTAATCTCGGGCGAGAGACAGCTCACTATCACCTAGCTGAGAGGTTTTCCAACTCTTTTTGTTATGAGCAGAATACTTTAAGTAGAAATAGTATGGAGATTCTTAAAATGGAAAGCCTATAACAGACAAACTTCCATGTTGACAGAGACTGGGGAAGGGAAGCTGGCAGAGCAATGCAGAAGTTCCTGCAGGAACCCTTGGGACTTGGGACCATGCATGTGCCATCCACCTGGCACATTGATGATCATTCAGAAGTTTGGCTCTGAGAGGCTAAAACACTCACCCAAACTTAAAACAGCCAGAAGGATCAAGGGAAGCTGGACTTGACACTCCAAATTCTACCTTAGAGTTTTTCCACTGAAGTAAGCAAGTAATTATTTTCCCCATAGGCATTTATTTTTTCTGATTATCAGAAAGCCTAAAAAGCATTGGAAGAATGGACAGTGGGAGGGGTTAAAATACACCGAAAGTCCCATCGATCGGAAAAATGTATATCTCCTCTATTTGCAGCATAAAATCATCTTTGATGATCTCAACTTCAACAACCTTAAAACAGATTTAACTTTTTGCAGATTGAATGAAAAATGTGTGGAATTCCAAGACCAAAAAGTATATAAATGAATGTCCCTGATGTTAGACTATAACTGCATTCAGAAAAGTTGTCCTCTTTCATTTATTCATATTTTTAGGAGCAGTATATGATGGAAAAGTCACTTTGCAACAACCCTTTGTAAAATTTTTCTCACTAGGTGTCTCAGAACACAAGTCCACATTGTCCTTGAAGATAATGAGAGAATAATTGGAAAATACTGTGACGGAGTTTTTCTAGGTGTTTCGCCCCAAAAAAAATCATAATTCAGAATCATAATTCAGAGCTTATATATATCTTTGAAATATATTTTCATATATATAATAGATGTATTTCAATATTCTGATTATTCACCTGGTACTTTTCTCGAAAGAATATAACTCTAAAACCATATTTATCTCAAAAGTTCTCATAAGTGATATGTTTGTTGCTCAATTTAAGTTTTTATAGCAGTTCTCACATCTGGACAATGGGACTTAACAGATTCAGAACACTAAGTTTGTAGTCCAGCAATGCAAAGTTTCAGTCTTAGCTCTGCCCTATATTAACTGTTTAACCTTGGGCATTCAACTTCCTCCTTTATAAGTCGAATAGAATTATCTTAAAGAGTATTGTAAAAGTCAAGATTTAAAAACGATTCACTTAAAAGAATTTTGGAGAAGTGCTTAGCTTGTATCTGGTGCTTAATAAATACAGAGTGCTTTGTTATCATTGCATTATTTATTAATACTCCTCATGGCCTTAGTCCTTCTGTCAACCAGAGAACAAAAGTCTGCAGAGAACCAGAAATAAATAAATGCTTTGAAATTTCATTATAACTCATGTAAGCATAAGAAATTTTTTAAAATTCCCTTTCTAAGGTTTCTCACAGACCAATAGCGTAGATAATCCATGGTGCACAGCATGGCGTCTTCCATAAATGACATTGTTCTTTAGTGAATTAAAAAAATGCAGAGCAACTGAACAAACTGTGTCGCCAATGGTGTCCAAAGGACATGGAAATGGCACAGCATTGCCTGGTCTGTTCACTCCCTCTTCAGCCCATGCTCAGGGGGATCTGCTGGGACTCAACAACTGGATAGAAAAGTGGGAACTGCCCAACTCTTCATAGCCATGAGGACTGATACCCATGCAAATTAGTTGCTCCAAACATACTTTCTTAAGTGACCTCACTTATGTAACTTTGGAGATAAATAGCTAATATTGAAATTTTTATTTGTAAAGTTGGGTTAGACCAGTAACTTGCCCCAAAGTTTCCCATTGTATTTTCATTAAGAGCAAAAGACCTAGTCAATAACCTGCATCTAGTGGAATTTGGACATCAGAGAAACTCTTGATGCTGGCAGGGAAAGAACTTGATGAAGATATTATCAGTCTACTATAACAAAATACATTAGACAGTTGCAAACAAACAAAAATTTATTTCTTACTGTTCTAGAAGCTGAGAAGTCCCAGAATCAGGCAACAGCGGAGTCGGTGTCTGGTTAGGACTGTTTCCTCTGTGTGGTCTCACATGGTAGAGGAGAAGGGCAGAAGGGACAACCGCTCTCGCTAGCCTCCTTTGTAAGGACAATAGTCTCCTTTTTGAGGGCTCCACCTTCTTGATTGATCACCAAGTCCCCACGTCCTGATGCCAACACACTGCAGATTTGATTGTGACATACAGATTGGGAAGGATACAGAGCTTGGCGTCTTTTGACCCCAAGAACAGGATGGCGAGGTTGTTTTTACCCACCTTTCTCAATCCAGATTCAGAGCATGACTGCATGCTCCGAATATTACTTACGGTCTTTTTGTTCTTCCAGTTCTGTTTGACTCATGCAGAGTGAGTGTTCTGACTATTTCCACTGGTGTCTTTGTCTGGCACACCACTGGGGCAGACCTCTAACCTCTGAAAGAAGGCCCAGTGTAATTAACCTCTGAAGGAGTTGGTCATTGCAGGGGAAGCCTGTGAGCTGTTCCTGATTATATGCCACATCATCTATGGGTTACAACCTACTTATGTGGTCTTTGTTTCATGACTTCATATTGAATAGAGATTTGATCCACAGTACAGAATAGGAACAATGACTTTGGAGAAAATGGGTCCAGGGAGCAACACTGTCCCACAGTCTGTGAAGAGCTAAGGCTGAGAGTACATGCAGAAGTGCATAGATAGAATAATTCAAACCAAGCGATCCCCTGTGATATACTTAGTCTCCTTGTGCATTGCTCTATTAATATCCATGTCCCTACAGATGGATCAAGCGTTACAATTCAATTGATAACTATAAATTACAATACAAATGATATCAAATCAGTGAATGGTCAGATGCCAAATTATATCACCATTTTTCCAATAGGACAAATCTGTTCTGAGGGTAAAAATGATTGTTAAGTAGGAAGCAATCAGTCACACAGAATCCATACAGAATCTTTTAAAACTGAACTAGTTCCTGGGGAAGAACATTACTCTGGAGGAAGTCAGTGGAGAGAGATTCATGAGCTGAACGATCAGTGGTCTCCTGGGAGAAAAAATAAATCTGTTTCAATGTGGTCTCATTTAATTATTAAAATCATGGGATTCTTTGACTGTCTTGGTTTCTGAACCAAGCAGCCTAACCAAGTCTCTTAACTATCACAGTTTTAAAAACTCACCTGTGAGAGACAGTGCACATCACTGAGACTCACAGCCATCAGTCCCTTACTCTTCACAAACACATGTATACAGACATGCATACATAAGGTCAAATGCATGTACACATTCACAGATAAACATCAGTGCACACACAAACCCACACATGCATACATGTTAACATGCACTCACATATGCACATGTGTGTGCACACTCACAGATATACAGCCATGCACACACAAGCATACACATGCATACGTACTAACATGCACTCACATGCTCACACGTATGTATATACTTGTGCATGCACACACATGATACAACTATCTACACATATGTACACACACATATGCACACTTTAATGGCAGTAACTACTACAGATCTTCAGTGTTTCTTTTCAGGGATCTAGCACAGACACTATTCCTCCAGCCTGAGCATTCCCCTTCTGCAGCACATGCACAGAACCTGGGCAGAGCCGAGTCACCAAAGATCACTCTGTCAAATCTCGTGCTCTACAGAGAGGCAAGTTGGATGCGGAAGCTTACAGAACTTTTTCAGTATGTCCAGATTGAGCCAGTCAAGGCTCACTCAATTATCACTAACCACGCCCACTTCTCTTATGCAGTTTTGTGTGTGAGCAATAATGAATCCAGCGTCCTTTCTGCTCTGGGTGATTCAGGATATAGGATTGTTCTTCATCTGGGAGAAGAGTGCTGCAAGTCTTTGTGCTCACCCTGAGGGAAGATTGACCCGGGACTGAACTGGGGACTTAGGGTGGCTGCATATTATTACACTTTCATTCTAATTACCACTTCCTTCTCTTCTGTTGTTCTCCCCTCAGGGGGCCTCATTAACATGGCTTTGATGCCTCATGTTCACCCCGGAGCTTCAGCAAGCCTCTCATTCCAGTCTCCCCTTCTCTATCTACACCAGCCCCCTGACATATGCACAGTATGTCCTGCATTTGTGTTCAGCCATGAGGGTAATGGAAGGGAACACACTTAGATTCTGCAGAGCCAAGCTGTCAGATCAGAAGCCCTGTGTTGTCACCAATTGCTGACCTTAGCTGCTCCTTCCAGAAGCCTCCATTGAACTGTGACTTTGTTTACCTGTTCCGCCCTGATGGGTTGAATTCCATTATCTCAGCGTGGCCCTTTCCTCCTGCCCCATTATCATTTGACACTGGCAGTCACTGGGTAAAGCTATTGCCTTTTAAAAAGCACTTCCTTTCCAGCTATCCTTTCATTCCCAAATAAATTCGCTAGGTGGCAGTGAGTAGTGAGGAAAAAGGGCTGCTTTTTTGAAAGGAGATTTAAAGGCAAGTGGAGTTAAGCATTCTAGGATATCTAATCATGGATTTTGAAAATCCCTCTAGAAGTCAGAGGCTCTGAATACGCTACTAATGCAAGATAAACTGTAGCTTTAGTGGACCATCTAGTCTTTATTAAAAGATGAAATGCCAAGATTCATTGCCAAATCCTCCTCTTAACACACTACTGACTATCTAATTCTGGGTGGTTTAAATGTCAAAGACATTTATTGCCTGTAAACATATTTTCTTTACAGAATAGAGCAAACACAAGTAGGTTCCAAGTTTCCAGCAAGGACTTCTATTGTGTGTGATCAGGTGTGAATGAGTGTGAGTTGGCAGGGGTGGATATGTGCTTTCTTTAGCGGGTCATGAGCATCTCCTGATAATATTTAGTGTTTTGGTTGTTTTTGTTCTCTGATTAATTTCCCCCACATAACCATCTTCTCCCATTCTCCACCAAGAACCCTCCTTTCAACCTATTCAATTCCATGTCCGTTTCCCCAGCAGGGAAAGCCTGTAGTCTTACATTGCTTCTGCACTGAGAAGACTAACACTCTAAATTTATTAAAGGACACTAAAATCTTAGTGCATACACTGCCAATTTGTTTATTTATATGCTGCCTTTTTTTTTTTTTTAACCTAAATGCACTTTGTTCAAAGAGGGAGAAAACAATAGTAAATCAACTGAAAAAGCTGTTTCCAGAAACGGCTGAGCATTATCTGCAGCCTGTGAGCAACTTCACCAGGACAGGGAATGCCAATGACATTATTCCTAGCCTGGGCTCCTCTCCTCTCCCACTGACCCCGTCCACATGCTGGCCTGCATCCTCAACAGAGGTGATGCAGGAATGCTATTTCTAACCAGAGATTCTAAGACATGTGGCATTCCTGTGTCAGTTGTACTACTACCCTGACCCTGACCCTGACTTTACACTGCATTTCTCCTGTAGGACTTCTCCCTATTCCAGGCTCTTTTTCAGACCCAGGTCTATGCAATTCCCTAGACCTGAATCCTGCGTTGGTAACTTGTCCACCCCGTCTACACCTGCCTTGCTCTTGCCAGATACCCTCTGAGGTCTAAAGTCCACCTTTGTATCCCAGCCTGGCCTGGGGACCTCACCTTGGCTGAAAGCTCTCAGTTGGCCCAGTATTACTGGGACAAACTGGATAGTGCCTGGCTTTTCCCAAGGATATCAAAGTGTCCAGCTTGGTTTCAAGAAAAAACTTTAATAGCTATCAACAGGCAGGGTGTGACCTTTATCCAGTAGTGAAAGGGAATCCAAGTGCCAAATATTTACCTCGTCACTGTCTCCCAGGGACTGCTTGTTTAAGTGCCATCAACAAAAGCTCTACACAGAAACAGAGATGTGAGGACTCTGCCTGACTTGGGATGTGAAACACTGGGCCACTCACTCCCCCGGTTAACTTGCTGTAAGAGAGCTTGTTTATATGTGGGGAATATGCAATGGTCTCAACTTAGCTTCTGTGATGTAGGAAGTGAAGAAATTGAGGAGAAATTGAGGGAACCATAAGCTCTCCCTGGCTAAGATGAACGAATCAAGGAAAAGTTTCTATAAATAGTGGACAGTTGCATCTCCCACCAAAGCTATGCTTCTGCTCCGGTGTTAATTATCTTGAAAGTAAATAGACTGGGTTGTTAAGAACACTGGTATTTCCAGTTGGGGACTTAAATGCACACATAATAAATCTTAAGGATATATTAACTGGAAAACAATCAGTAAATGCCAGGCTTCTCTTGGTTCTCCCACTAAAATGAGTCAGACAGAGAAAAATAGTCTAATTTCATAAAGAATCTAAGCTTTTCATAGAAAATCAGTTCAGGAAAACAGGTTCTTTAGGGGAAAATGTTTATGTATGTGGTGCAATTTTTTTCACGTAGCTATTTTCTCCAAAGTTGTCATGGTGGTATTTTGAGGGGTTTCTCCTGATGCCATGTGGGAGATCATTTTTCTACTGCATGTACTCACCATCTTTTAAATGTACTTTTAAAAGATAAAGTGTCTTAAAGAAGTTAAGTAAATTTTGAAGTTCAGTTTTAAGAAGACTTGGGCAATCTTAACCTCTACTCTCTTTTCTTAAAATCCTGTTCACACCTCACAGTTAAAACAGGTTTGATGTCATTTGGTGTTTTGCTGGTTTATGCAGACAGGGCTCCAGGGTGGTCCCTTGGATATTACCTAATTTGACTAATTCCCTTCAATGACATCTGAAGCTCAGGAATTTATATCAGTGACAGAAAATGTATAGGAAAGTCTTGAACCTAGGCTATGAAGTATCCTGGATGCAGTTCATAGAGACATAGAAAAAAATTTCAAGTAGTAGCCGGGCCTAATTGTGGCCTGGGTCCAGTGATAACTAAGAACACCTGCTCCCAGGGAGCTCGGGAAGGGATGCATCCTATTAGCGTGGTTTCAGGCCTTCGCTCTGCAGCTCTGCAGAACACACTGCTCCTTTGCCTTTACTGTGCAAAATTTATCAGCTGTACTCCTAATAATCTCACTACTTCTCTTCCTGTTTCTGATTCCTTCTTCTCAAATCAGTGGGGCACAGAGCTATAGGAGGTGGGACTTTTGTGCACTCCATGAGAACCACAAATATTCTGAGTGGCAGTGGGCCTGCAGCCCTCCAGGACCTTAAGCAAAAGCAAGGCCATCTCTCAGACACTGTGCTACCTTGAAGATTCTTCCCCCATTGCTACTCAGAGGCTTTTCCTTTACAGTTATTTCTAGGCCTCTGCTATAAATATTCTCCCATCAGCCATCTGAAAGGGTAGAGTGTTACTATTTTATGCTTACTGTTACAGTTACACAATCACAGTACTGCCATCCACTCAAGAGCCATCTCAACTGTTGCTTTTTCTCCCTGAGAATATTGTCCCTGATCTCAGGATGGAGCAAGATTTATTTTATTTTCATGAAGAATCTGTGCAACATCCAGAGAAATCAGGAACTTGCAGACTCCCAAGGTTTAATCCCTGGACTCATAAAGAGAACAGAGGAAATGAAACAAGGTCTGGAAATTACCTGCACATCCGGATGGAGAGCCCATCCCATAAATCCACACTGTTGGTGATGGCATCTCTCAAGGGGCCAGGGAGAGATTTTTCCCACAAGTGAAAATTTTCCTGTAAAACTATACTGTTGGCTTTTTTTTTTTTTTTTTTTTTTTTAAATGCTTGAAAGGGTGAACTTTTTTTGATCCACAATAAATAAGGTGTTTTGAGGCCAAGACCCTAATGAGATAATCACCGTGAAAGCTGCCATCGAAACTAACATGTTTGAAAACATAGAACAGGGCTGGCCTGGTTCCCAGCATGCAGAGAGAGAGAGGATGGGAGAGAGGGGCTTTGTTCTTGGGAGCAGGTGACAGCCAGTGTCAGACCAGCCCATTCTGTCTGGGGAACACTCTGATAAGTGACTTCACACGGTGCACTGGGCTGGCTAACCAGCCTGATGGGGGAACAATGACCCATTTGGGGGAAGCTGGCTATGGGCAGGCTCATGGTACACACCCTGCCCTTCCTATGCAAGCAACCGCAGAGAGTCAGGGCCACCAGCCTGGAGAGATATAGGTGAAGTCAGAAGCAAACTTTGTGACAATAAGATCAGGTAGGGAAGTGAGGGGACTCCTAGGGAAAGAATGAGGCTTGAAGTGGTGGTGACCAGATGGCGGCTGAGCCAACCCCACTGGCCTCTTCCCTGAAATCACACCTGCCACCTTCCCCAGCTCCGCCCAGTCCACCCCACCCTTGCTATTGTCTTTCCTGAGCCAGGAGCCTCAGCTTACTCTGCAGGCAGGGTCCAGCTGTGACAAAAGCCCAGGCCCTGGCCACACCCCTGCTCCATGTCCTGCTCCTTCTGAATCAACCCTGTGAGTTTGGACAGGAACCTTCCCTAGATGGGGAACCTCATCCCTTCCTTTGTGTGGAAGACTAGGTGTCTTAGTCGAACTGTCCAGAAGCAGTTCATGAACCAAAGACCAAACATGCTCCCAGAAGCACCATAAAAGAGGAGCAGAGGCAGTTCAGATGGGGATGGGGCAGTAAGGGTGCAAATTCAGGTGAAGTCCCAATCTCTGCTGACCCCAGGGAAGTTCCCAGGGGTTTGCTGCATCCCAGCATTGTCCCAGCCTCAGGATCCAGGCTCCATACCCTCTGAACAGTGAAGTGATGGTGAGGATGATGGGGTAGATGCAAACTCCCACGCAGCCCTGATAGCCCAAGGACAGTCCTCTGAAAAAGGGAACAGATGGGAGCTGTTAGCAGCAAAGCCCACAGAAGCTAGGGGAGGACCGGGCAGGTAGAAAGCATGAAGGTGGAGCACCTGCCAAGGTGTCTGGGATCCTGGGACAAGAACAATACCAATTTCGTAGCATCCATGCTAGAATTGAGTGGATACCTGCCCAGGGCCTATCTGGAGCAGACTACAGTAGCTATTTCCAGTTTTGCCCAGCAAACATCATGTTCACCACCCCTGAACAGTCCCCCAGGTCAGCCCCGTTCTGTTTTTCAGCATATTTTCCAACATGCTGGTTTCAGTGGTCACTTTCACGGTGACTGTCTCACAGGATCACTCCTCAATTGGGTGATGCAATTGTGCAGGTGACACAAAGGTAGAAGGAAGGGGGAGTCCGTTGGTGTCAGAATGAGCCTATGAGAGGACCACAGCAGGCTGGAGGGTGCAGTGGGCCTGGGGAGGAAAGCTGGCCACCCCTGTGTGCATTCAGCCATGTGGGGAAGGCGCAGAGAAGTAGCTGGCAATAAGCTCTGTGTGGGTCCCCACAATAAAAAACCCTCACAAACGTCTATACGGGGTCCAGCTCCATTCATGGAACTCAGTTTTTGAAAACTGCAAATAACAGTTCTGTCCAACTCTGAGCTCACCCAGACCGCTCTGCACCCTGTTCAGCAGTGTCTGCCTCGGGAGGAGCATGGGTGATCTGGAATACTGTATTAGAGAAGAAAAACTGACATGAACAGAAGAGGTGGAAGGGACTAGAGGGATTTAGCTGGACAAAAGTCCAGATGTTCAGGACAACTAGATATGTGCCCTAGATGTTCCAGATATGTGAACTGTTATATAAGAAAAAAAAAAAAAAAAGTAGTGTGCAAGTTCTTCTTGAACTTTCTTACCATCAGAATGTTCCAAAGACAACTTGTATTCTTGGAGGCCTGGCAGGACAGGGCCTTCCCCACTACCTAGAGCACTGGCAGAGGAACTGACCACTAGGATTCAAACATGCATAGAGAGCCCTTCTTCCCCACTGTTGCCAAGAGATGTGGTTATTATCAAGGGTCAACAAGGAATAATAAATGGATGACAGATAGTCAGACAGGTAGACAGGCAGTAGATAGATGGTATCTTAGTCCATTTTTGTTGCTATGATAAAATAACTGAAACGTGGTAATTTATAAAGAAAGGAGGTTTGTTTTATTTTTGCTCAGAATTCTGTAGGCTGGGAAGTCCAAGAGAATGGGGTTTGAAGCTACTTAGCTTCTGATGAGAGCTTCAACTCATGACAGAAAGAGGAAAGGAAAGAAAGAAACTGCAGAGAGGCCACATGATGAGATAAAGCAAGAGAAAGTCAAGGAAGCTGAACTTGCATTTATAACAACCCACTCTGGTGACAACTAACCCTCTCCCATTAGAATTGCTTCATTCCCAAGAGAAAAGGCATTGACCCATTCAAGAGGCCCCTCCAACCCAAAACCTCCCACTAGGTTGCTACATTAACAATCCAATTTCAACATAAGTTTTAGAGGGGACAAACCATTTTCAGACCGCAGATGGATCAATTGATAGACATATGGACAGCCAGACAGATGGGTGTGTAGGACATGGAGTCCAATAGAAATCATAACAAAAATGTCTATCATAACTAATGTTACTCTAGGGAGACAAGTGAGCCTGTACTTAGCTATGTGTTGTATGGGGTTTAGAGTCAACCAGGGTATCCCTCCTAGAGGTGGAATGGGCAGCTTGAGCCCTGAGCTAGAGAGATTCATAAGCCAGTGGGAGGCTGCTTTCAGAACACTGGGCTGTGTTTGCTTTTGCATGGTCTTTGATTCTCCTTTTCAATTGTCTCAGTCAGCTCTCCTCACAAGGGCCCTAGTTTCCTTCTGTTTCTTAGATAAGGAAGTGCATGTAAGAGGAGGTCAAATGAATTAGCATCCTAGACTGCCGAGAAGTCTCTGATAGCTTCTGCTGTCCTTCCAGATGCCAAGGTGACTCTATAAACATAAAGGAGTCCTATTTCCCCTTGTGTGAATGACAAACAATCCCCAAGTATCAGATGCCTTCTAGTATCCAGCAGGAGCCACTGCAACAAAGCCTTCGAAGGTAATTCACTTGGTCCCCTGTTTCCTCTTCTATTTTAATGGTGCGCTGTATGCTGTAGTGTTGTTTAGATTAGTTATTGATTGGGAGTTACTATGAAATCTGTGCAGTGTGTAGGCTGTTGACATCACAGTCATTTTCTGAGTTAGCAGTCCTCTGAATAAATCTTTACATTGAATGTCTGTTTCTTACAGAGGTAAACTGAGGTAAGTGTGCAAGCGCTGGTGTTTGTTCCAGCCCTTCGACTCAGCAGGCTCGGTTTCCCTCAACTCTAGGCAAACGGGAATGACTGGTCCTCAGCACTCACCACCACGCACACATCATTAGCATAAGGAACCATATAAGCCCAGAGCTGGGGAGGACCTCAGAGATCTGGCCCAGAGATCAAGAAGCTGAGCTCAAAGCGGAGAAATCATTTAGGTAGCTCCCAGCCAGTTAGTGACAGAGGCAGGGCTATGGGTCTCCCCAACTCAGAAGACCCAGAATGAATCCACCAATGGTGTTTCTTTATGTTGTGGTGACCTCCTATGATTCTAAGAAGACACACATTATATAAGTAAACTGCATTTAGAGGATTGGTGCATAAACGATTTTCAAGATGGGCTTCTTTTGCAATGCTACACCATATTCTGGTTAAGGGGGGATAAAACTGTTCCCCAAAATGACTCTGAAAGAATGGTCAATCCATGAAATCCATATTAGAAAATTTGATTATCCCAAATTCTATTAGTTGGAAATCACACTATGTTCTACTTAAAAAGAGTAAGATACAAATTATTTAAAAAAAAAGATGAGGAATTTTTAAATGAGTTTTATCCTAGTACTTGTTGAGAATACAAGAAAATTCAATGAAATCTTTTATACCAACAGACTTGATGTTTCTATTAGTGAATTTGAGGCACTGTCAGAAGTTGAAATTGATCAAAATTGATTACATGTTAGGTCTACTGGGAAGAAAAGTGGGATGGCACATTGGAAAGATTGTTTTGTTACTGGGCTAGAGACCACAATGAGCTCTCTGTTTAGCCTTTAGTTAAACAGATAATTATATTAATCAGCATTTCCAATTCCCTGGCTTACCTAATTAGGTTTTTTTTCTTGGAAGATAATTTGAAAAGTACACTACTTTCATTTACTTCCCCTTCGATTAGGTATATGCATTCACTACAAATTCATATATTAAGGGTGGGAGTATAAGCCTTTAAATATGATGAAGGCCCTGGCAAGACCTAAGCACAAAAACACTCACTGCCAATCATGCTAAAGTCAAAGGCAGAGGATTTTTGCAAAGAGGGGACAAACTGGTTGCAATGCTAATCAAAGTGCCAGCACCCATGCATGCCTTCCATAGCCCAAAATAGGTGCGGAATCTCAAAGCTGTAAAACGAATGGATCATTCTTCCTGCTACAACAAACAGTTAATGCAAATCCCTCCAAGTTCATGAATCACATTTGGGACCAGGCAGATGGTCCATCCCAAAATCATGACTCCACCAATTTCACAGAGAGGAGATTTTCACAGGACAGTGAGCACAAATGAATAGATGGAAAGATAGCTACCCACAAGTCTCTCGGTTCCATGGGCTGAGTGCTTGCTGGTGTGTCGCCATACCCAATGCAGGAGTCACTGTTTTCCCAGCATCCCCAGGAGCATTGAGCTGCAAGGCAAGCGCTCTCATGTGAGCTCCTGAGACCTATGCAATCTCTCTGCCTGTCTGAGGCTTTCTGATAAGGGAACGTACTCCCCACAAAGTGTCAGAGCCTCATCCAGGGGTTGTTGAGTGAAAGAACCGAGACTGTTGATTGGAGGAAGAAAACAACTGGCAAAAGCTACCATTTGTGTAGTCCTCACTGGAAGCCAAACAGTATCAACCTTACCACACGGGGTGCATATTCCTATTTGCTCAGATTACAAGACCAAGACTTGGAGTAACCTCACCAAGCCACACAGCTAGTCTGGTGGAGCCAGAATTCAACCACTTCTCTTTGTCTCCAGCATCCACACACTTCACTGCTGTTTTATAATGGCACGAGGCAGCCTACCTTGTGAGAAGGTTTTCAGAGCAGGTGCAAACACTTCTTGCTTTACCAACAGATGAAGAAGGGATGATTGCATTAGTAAAAATCAGAATTTATTCTGGCTCTTAGTGAGAAAGTGTTTCAAAATGTTCCTGGGATCTTTGTTTTTGTTCAGATATGACAAGACCAACAGATCAGGACATGACTGTCATTGATGGTTCATCACTGATAGTTACCAAGAGGAGAAGGTGTGACATAATGCAGGCCCATGTCAGGCAGGCTACACAGGAGGCATCAGGGTGGGTTTAGGAGGCAGGAGTGAGGAGAAAACACTTCTTGTGGTTTTCACAGGAAGTAATGTCAAGGCAGGGTCAGATGCTAGGTTGGCTCATGATTGGATAGTTTAATAATTTGGGTGGGCTCTGAGCTCTAGGGGAAGGCCTGCTTATCTGGTCCCTGGCTCTGGGGTGACCTGGGGCAGGGAGTATGACTCAGACTGCAGGAGCTGATAGAGGAGGCAGGTGGAGGTAGGACTCAGGGTTGATTGGATTGTTCACAGGCAAGTTGTCCCTGTCTCCAGGGATTAGCTAATGCCAGGAGGGTTGGTTTCTCTTCCAGACACTGAGATGTCAAGCATCATGAAATACAGAAAATAAAAATATGATCTTTACAGGAGGCATACAACATCCCCTTTGTGCATGTGCTTTTTTCCTTTCCCCTGTGATGACATAAGTGACACTCATGGCCATGCACATTTATGGGATGATTTTGACATTTTCGAAGCTCACTGCATATGGGCTGTGTACAAGTCCAAGGGTCTAACACCTGGGCCCATTTACCACTTTCCATGAGTATAACCTGTCACAATTGAGGCTCTGTTCACCCAGGGGCTTGATTCAAGCATTTTTCATTTGAAATGTGATCTTGTGCTTCAGTGATATCCCAGGTTTTCTGGACCTGAAATCACAATGGTGGGGAAGAGGCAGATAGCAAAGCTACTGGTGCTGGGAGAGCTTTTCCTGGTATGGAGCTCTTTAGCTTCATTTCTGTCTTTTGAGATTGCCTGCTTTGCTACTATGAGAAAGGGAATGGTGGCTTAGAGAGCAATCTGCTCAGAGTGTCTCCCATCCATCGATGGACACTAAAAAGCAGTAGTAACGGGCACCTGGAGACACTGCCAGCTCCTCCGTCAATTTCACGACTTAGCTTTGCTTCTACCTGTTTCCCCAGACTGAAGACGTGGCTGGAGCGCCTGCCTGTGTCAGCCTTGTCCCCTACCTGGAAGGACCTGAGGACTCATTTCCCTGTGTGCTAAGATTGTACAGACAAAAGGAGTCTTTATGGTCCACTTTCCCTGCCTCTGCTCCTTGCAGGGGGCTAAGCACAGGCACCCTGCATCATGACAGTCAGGTTCCTCTTCTGACTTTGTATGTCACCCACTCAGGGACCAGAGCTAGCTACCTAACCTCACGGTGCTTCAGCTTTGGTTTTGATCTTTCAGTCTCTAGCATGCAAGGACAGTAATAGAACCTGCATCATAGGGTAATTGAGAGGCTTCTATAACTATGCCAAGGACAGAGTAAGGGCTCAAAAATGTCAACTGTCATTAAAATGATCTCTAGAACAGTATTTTTCTAAGTGTGTCCTGTGATCCACCTACTCCAAAATTACTTGCGGTGCTTATGACAAGTGTCCTACAGAATGAGTGTCCCTAGGAGTTTTAGTCAGCTTTTTGTCACTGTGACCAATAGAACTGACAAGAGCAATATGGAACAGGAAAAGTTTATTTGGGGCTCATGGTTACAGAGGTCTCAATCCACAGATGGCCCACTCATAGCCCTGGACCTAAAATGAGACAGAATGTCTCAGCAGAAGAGTGTGGCAGAGGAAAGCAGCTCAGGACATGGTAACAAGGAAGCAGAGAGAGAGAGTTCCATTCACCAGGGAGAAAAGCACCTCCCAGTGACCCACCTCCTCCAGCCACTCCCCACTTGTCTGCCCAGTTAATCCCTATCAGTGGATTAATGCACTGATTAGGTTAAGGTTCTCTTAACCCAATCATTTCACCTCTAAACTTTCTTGAATTGTCTCACATGTGAGCTTTTGGGGGACACCTCATATCTAAACCACAACACTAAGGAAGGTTCCAGAATTCCATGCTCAGGCCACTGCTGTGTGAGAGCCCCACCCTTAAATTTGGGGTTGCATCCAATTTAGTGGTTGGAGTCGTTGCTTCACATGAAGATGGATCTAACTTCAAATCTCACCTTGCCTTTTAGCTAGATCTGTGTGATGGGTAACAGGTGGCTGGATTTAGCATCTGGGAGTCTTCATTTCTTCATTTCCATGAGTCACATATTATTGTCTTGATCAACAAATGTTTATGAGGGTGTGTGCCATGTGTAAGATGCTCTGCTAGGTGCTGGGGATGTAATCATGACTATTCTTGAAGAATCTATTTACTGAGTACTTTGTCAGACCATTGTAGGGCACAAGATCATTCACAATCAGACCCACCCATTGGTAGGTCTAGAAGTGCCATGGGAAAGATGACTTTTAGATTCAGCTTATGGGCTGCAGAGCTACTCTGGATTTCAGTGATGCCCATCAAGATCTGTCACTAAGTCAAATGCACTTGAGTTCCAGGTGCCTCCTCCCCACCCAGCTTTAAAACTGAGGCCTCAGACCTGCCTGGCTGCAGCTTGGATTGCAGTGAAACGCCAGAGCTTTAGGACATTGGTTGCAAGACCCAGGCTTAGCCATAACAGGGCAGGGAGGAAAGAGTACTGAGCATGCTCCTCAGAGTCCCCCTCTTGCCCCTCCAACCCTCCCAGGCTGCAGGACATCTAACTATTCTCAAGAAAGACAGGTTGAGACTCATAAAAAGCCATTTGGGTTGGTTATCGACAATCGTACATACTTTGCATAATTCAAGCTTGGAACTTTAATAAAAATATCCTTGGTCGGGGGCTTGGGAGATAGCTCAGTTGGTAGAGTGCTCGTCTTGTAAGCATAAGGCCCTGGGTTCGATCCCCAGCACCCAAAAAAACCAAAAATCTGTGTTTTTAACAATCAGTGGAAACCCTTTGGAAGTATGGTTTGAATTAAGGCAGATAGAGCTTAATGAAAATTGCATGTTGAACAGCCTAGATCAGTGAGAGATGATGGGCTTTGGAGCCAGGTGAACAGTCTGCATTTTCCACAGGATTCTTGCTGTGTGGCCTCACGCTAGTTACCCACTCTCTGAGACTGGGGAGAGGGGGACTTAAGTCCCTTACTAGACCCCAGCCATAGTTTCTATCTAATTCTGCCACTGTGCAGTGGCTCCTCCTTCAAAGGGTCTCGGTCACTGTCCTTTCCTCTGAGCCATCCAATACCCACACAGGTGCCTCCAAGACTCCCAGTGCTTGAAGGCACCCAGACCTCAGGAGGAGCCCATTGGCCCTAATCCAGCTGCCTAATGTAATAAGCTGACAAATGTCTCATGGTCTCATTTTCCTTTTGCTGTTGTCTCTTTCACCTTCATTGCACATGTGGACAGAAAGAAGTCACTATCAGAAAGCACTTCAGTCCAGACCCCAAATCAACTACCGTGGTTTTATAAGTCATGGAGAGTTTATTAAAGAGTAAATTGATAGCTAAAAAGGACTCTGACTAGGAGAAGCCCATAAACTTAATGGCACTTATTAATTTATGGGCTATTATTACTAAATGAGTAATCTTTATATAAAAGCAGCAAAGAGCTGTGATTTAGTTAGGATGATGCTCACTGTCTCCACTTACAGAAATGACTACTCATCCACGTGCAAGCTGGTTCAGATCCCCAGACAGTGGCCCCCACCACAACCCCCAAGGCTTTCTTTTCTCAAGGCCTCTCTTTGATCTGACACATTTATCTCATGGAGATCAATGTGATACAAGCCTAGCAAATGGCAGGAAGGTGTCACTTGAAATAAAAGAAGCTCCCAACCAAGCATTGACAAACTTGGGTTCTTTTCCCAGTCCATCCTCCTCCAGACTCCGAACACAAGCTGAGAGTCCCCATTGCAGGCTGCAGTGTCCTTAACTGTAAATAAAGAGGCTGGAGGAGTAGCTCCCAGTGTCCCTGGTGGAACTGTCTTTTGCCCAGGATCTGGAAGTCCGTCTGGTTCAGCAAACTGTTACAAACAATCCCCAATCCGGAGGGGCTCAGTCATCTTGCCCAGGGCACCAGTGTGGCCTGTGGAAAGAGCAAGATGCCAACAAAAGGTCATTCCCTGCTTGTCAAATTGCTGCTCCCCATGAATTGGAAGAAAGAGAGTGCTGGAGGATTTCCATTACTGTGGGTGGGGTTTCCACTGCTGTGGGTGGGGTTCCCTTCCTACACTGATACTTTGCATAAGAGTCCATTCCAGTGTTCACTGGCTGAAGAAAGAAAGAAAGAAAGAGAGAGAGAGAGAGAGAGAGAGAGAGAGAGAGAGAGAGAGAGAGAGAGAGAGAAAGAAGGGAGGGAGGGAGAGAGGGAGGGAGGGAGGGAGGGAGGGAGGGAGGAAGGAAGGAAGGAAGGAAGGAAGGAAGGAAGGAAGGAAGGAAGGAAGGAAGGAAGATTAATCTCATGAGAGATTAAGGTCCGATATTATTTTTAGATATTAAGTCCCTTTCTGAGTCTGCCATGGCTCCACCATAAAGCCTTTAGTTGGCACATAATAAACAAAACATGGGGACGTAGCAGTAAGCAGATTGTTTGGAAATACCTTTTCATAGATGCTTCAGGTGCAAAGTGGGAGAAGCAGGCTGGAATGGAACCTTTGTGGGTGACAAGTCCACCTGCCTGGTCACGTTGGGGTTTCAAGCACTGCCAAGGGCTGACCTGCCACTTGCTACAGGTGCCTCTCCCTGCTCAGGCCCAGAAAGGGCTGGCCCAGAGGGCACTGTTTGCTTACCTCCTGCTTCTGAGCAAAGGAGCTAAGGGAGGTGTGGCCATTTCCTCCTGACTGGAGTTGACCATATTTTACTTTGTGCCACACTGGCTGGACTGAGGGGGTGATTTCATTATATCAGTTCACCTGACATGCCCTGCACCTTGCTAGTTGGACAGAAGACCCATGTCTTTATCCCAGGTCATCTCCATTTGTCTCTTTGCATGTTCACTAGCCCTTCTGCCCTGTTCCCACTGCTCCTTCACCTCCACTTGCTCAGTGTAACTGATGATGAACACAGAAAAGTGAAAGCACCTGGCCCTGGTCCATCGGCCTTGTCCTGGGCAGTGGTTACAAGCACCAGTCACTCAATGCTGTTGTCACGTGGTCCTACTGAATGCCACAGGTGTTCAAGGTCCCAGAGACACAAGAATTGAGTCAATGCAGCCAGTTACTCTTTGGTCACAGTAAAAGCACTGTAGATTTCACCCCTTTTGTTAAATACCATTACCTTGTCGGCTTGATTATCTGAGTTAGTGTTGGATATCAAAAGATGGAATCAAGAATCATAATTTCATTAGTGAAAATATTAGAAAATACTTTTGTCATTTTTGTCCAAATGACTTCCATTTTGGTTTTGAGACAAAAATGTCCCTCACACCTGTTGGGTGTCTACTTAGTGCTGATTCCTGTTCTGAGTGCCTTCTGTGGCACTCATCCCATCGACTCATAAGGTGTTTGCACAGGAAAAGGGAAGAGCAGGGAGTTTACCTACATAGATGGCCAGAGGCAGAGTTAGGGTTTAAACAGTTCCCAGTATCTCTACCACCCGGGCATAGCCCTCAGGACCTCTTTCAGTGCTACCAAACTTGGTCTAAGAGATGCGTGAGCCCAGACCTCTCCGTGTCCTAGGCACTCAGAGATGACCACACCCTGGCACCTCAGCCCCCTGCTCTGACTGCCTCAGGCTCTAAGGGAAATTCTTCAAGACCTAATGTTGGTTGTATTTCCCTTCCCAGGGGGGAATTCTCAGGACTCATCCAGAATATGGAACCTCTGCACAGATAAGAGCCAGCTGGAAGAGGCAGAAAGCAGCTAAGCCTGTCTCCAGGGAGAAAGACAGCACCACAGTGATGCCCAGAGTACAAAGAGGTTGACACAGTGCAATAGGAAACACAGGGGCTTGGAGCCAGAGTTTGAACTTTGGGAAACTCACGTAATTTCTTTAAGCATCATTTTCTTATTCTGTCATTTAGGGATCATGACCCCCTAACATGTTAAGTTGTTGTGAGGCTCACATCAAAAAATAGATGTCAAATTCTATACAAAGCAACATGTGCAGGAGAGCACCTCACACATAATAGATGTTCAATAAAAGACTATTGAAAGAGGCAGCTTTCACTCTAGCAGTAGGTCACCTAAGCCACTACCCGTGTGTCTTAAGGATTAGGGGAACATGACTTTCCTGTTCAGCCTGGATATACGTAGATGAGCCCCCACCAAATGTAAGATAAATATTAGACTTGGTACAATGTCAGAAACCCTCAGGATACCCTTGAGCACATGCCCGGGGCAGCACCAAGGTGGTTCCTACTCCCATTTGGTTGGGTTTAGGGATAATCTTGCCTAGTGACAAGGGACAAAACACAATGACTCCGCAGGTCCTTCTTACTCCTGGGATTCCAAAAGAACAGCTCTGAGATAAGTCACAACCAGCACCCCACTCGTGTTCCGCCTAAGCAGACGTAAGTAGAAGCTAAACCCAAGGCCGGTGGTTGTATTTATTATGATCATTCATTCATGAAAAGGATCCCTTGGAACACACTGTTGTCTGCCGCAGAAACCTAAGAGCAGTCCCTCATTCTAAAAGCCAAGGTGATCATCAGATGGATTGAAGCTGAAATTATCAACCATCCCGTGATATTTTTCAGAACTGTGTTCATTTTATAAAACCTTTCCTCATCTTCTCTTCTTTCCCTACTGTCCCCTGCTCACGTGTGGGTGTGTGCACAGGAGCAGACACATGCTGTGCAATGAATCTATCTTATGGCCAGAAGCAAAGAGATCACTCCAGAAGAATGTGGTGCTGTATGAGAAAGAGGCTCTTCCTCAGTGTTTCTGAAAGTAGAATTTCAGTATCAGTGATTCAATCATATAATTCTCTGGGTATTAGACATAAAATTTCAATTCAAACACATTTTCTTCTCCTTGTGTTTGTTTCTAAAAATTAATGTTTTCATCATTGGTTGTGAAGGGAGGTTGCTCTGAATGATCACTTCTCACAACATGCAGCATCAAACTGCCCTGCTATAATGAGCTTATAAAATTACTTATGTTAGTACTATTTTATTCTATTAAGTGACCTGTGAAGTGTTCTGTCATAATTTTATGTGTTTGCCAAGTAACCCCCTTTTAAAATATAAATAAATGCCTTTTAAAGGATTGTTTAAAATTATTTTTTCCAGAATTATATTTTGGGGATTTTTTGTCTTTTAGGATTTTGGATTTTAGGCAATTTGATCTTTGGAGATTTCAGCATTTGGGATTATGGCATTTGGAATTAGGGCTCAGATCCTCCAAATCCTACCTCCAATCAGTGAGAATGGATTTTGAAAGAACTAGAAGTATGAGAACCAAAGTACAGTTCTTATCACATATATTTTATTTATCTCAAGGATCATTCTAGTTCCAAGGGGCATCTTCAGTCTCTTGAGATGTCTACCCAGAACCTGGGATTTCTGGTATCTCCTCACTCCTTCAAGTGTTTGAGCGACACTTACCTGGCCCTGATGTAAACCTCAAGTTCTGCTAGGCCCAGGCCCTCTGCTACAAAGAACAAAGTGTAAAGTTCCCAGGGCTGCCTTCTCCATAGCCTCCCACACTCTTCTCTTCGTTGGGCTCACTCCATTTTGGACACCTTCTCTGTAGCCCGTGTATATCTTTCTCCCTGTGTCTCTTCTTTTCTCCTCTGTTCCCCTTACTTGTGAGTTTATTGAGGACAAGAACCTCATTTCATCCAGCTTTGTATTCTGAGGCAAGCAGTCAACATCAATGTTCAGGGAGTCTGTGGAATGAATGAAAGGAGGAATTCATTAAGCAATTAATTATTAAGAACAAGTGTACAAAAAGGCCAATTAGTGAATCATCTATGTTGATACCTTTTTTTCCCAAAATACTAATAGCAATGTGTTTAATGACTCTCCACTTTGAAATTTTTGCATCTTAAAATGGTAACTCTGATCCACCCTGGAAATGACATTCTAAACCCAAACACATTATATTCTCTTGCAATGCTCAAATAAGCTGGTCTTTGCTTAGTGTTCACAGAACCTGGGAGAGGCTGGCAGGGATTCACACACAGGCCTCCCTATCACAGCTATGGGCTGTGGTGTTAGCCCCCTGCTGGGTGAATGAAGAGGTAAAGGACTGTGTGGTGGATCCATGATGGGCTGGCTGACTGGTGTTTCAAAGGCTCAGGTGGGCAAAAGGCCCCTAGACAAGTCAGCCATTCAGGTGAGGTCAGATCCTTCTGCTAAATTTCAGCATCCTCCTGTGGATAGACGTAGGTGGCATATTACAATAAAAATAAGTCTTCAGCCAAATTCTGCCCAACACATAGACACTGTCAGCAAGCAGGAACAGACATAACATATAATCTGTTCCTGTAACCTGGGGAAGTTCCTCTCTCTGACTTTCAAATAATGTAGGAATATCATCAAAGGAGGTTTATGGTTCCTTGATTAATGTTTAATGAAATATATATGTATACATATATATGCACACACTATATATACACACTAAAATATGCCTATGCACATATACACATACTACATACACATGCATGTGTATATAGCCTAGATTTGAGAATTTTGCCTCATGCATACACCGTGAAACTTCATTCATTCATACCTACAGTACTGCAGCTCAGATGGGGTAATTTCTGGTTTTGAGAAGCAACATGGTACTATGTATTCAAAAGAGTAATGATGTTAGAAGCACATAGGTGCAGGCTCCAATTCTGTCTCTCTTCCTAGTGACTGGGAAAGGCACATTCTCTCTTTAGACCCTAGTTTCCTGATTTGGAAAATAGAAATAATAATAGTCTCTATTTCTACAAAATCAAATTTAACTTTTTTTTTTTTTAGGCTCCTTACAGAAGTGAGAACATGTGGTATTTGTCTTTCTGTATCTGGCTTATTTCCCTTAACAGAATTTCCTCCTGACTCATCCATGTTGTGGCACATGGTAGGATTCGATCTTTTTATGAATGAGCAGTATTCCAGAGTGTGTGCATGGGTGTGTCTGTGTGAGACATTTCCTTATCCATTTTTATAGAAGTAGAGGTGAATAATGATTACCTAGGACTGGGGAAAGTAGGGAGAGGGGAGATGGAGTCAGGTTGGTCAAGAGGTACAGAGTTACAGTTAGATAGGAGAAATAGGTTCTGGTAGTTCTCTTGCCTATTTGGGTGTCTATAGTTAGTAATAATGTATTATATATTTCAAAATAGTTAAAAGAGAAGATCTTGAATGCTTTACCACAAAGAGATGATAAGTATTTACAGTGACAGATCTGTTAATTACCTATTTTTATCATTATACAATGTACACATGTATTGAAATATCACAGTGGTGCTCCATACATTTGTATAATTATTATGTGTCAATTGAAACTAAGACTACGGAGCTGGGAGTGAAGCTCAGTAGTACAGCACTTGACTGAGTTCCATCCATAGCATCACAAGAAAAATAATTTAAACTAAAAAAAGAAAGAATAATAATAAAAACAAGAGTGATAAAGAATAATAACACAGCCGGGCACTGTGCTGCATGCCTGTAATCCCGGTGGCTCCGGAGGCTGAGGCAGGAGGATCACGAGTTCAAAGCTGGCCTCAGCAAAAGCGAGGCACTCAGCAACTCAGTGAGACCCTGTCTCTAAATAAAATTCAAAATGGGGCTGGGGATGTGGCTCAGTGGTTGAGTGCCCCTGAGTTCAATCCCCAGTACCAAAATAAATAAATAAATACATAAATAAATAAATAGTAACAACATAGTGTTCTTCCGATTATTAAATATGCAAAAGAAAGGTGACGCATCTAACGTGCCAGGACTGATCAGGTACTGAGGGCATAGTTCCTCTCCTCCTTGCCTCTCCTCTTCCCAGCAGAGGAAAATAATCAAAGGAGCAGGATTTCACCAGGACACAAGGTTCTTACTGAAGAGGGGGAAATCCTGTTTTTAGTAATACAGGCAATTTATTGTTTGTATGCAAACGTGATTTTAATTTGCCACAACTATATCAAGTTGCTGGTGATGACCTCACAGAACCTAGTCTCAGCAATGCTGTGTTAGCACTAGAAAATGGCTTGAGTTATTGTAGGTTTTTTAAAATTATGAAGGGTATCTTTCTTTGACTCTGTTCTGTAGAATATGTAGACAGTCAACTAATCCTTTATAATTTCCTCTCCCGTGCTTGCTGTATCTCAGGTGTCTATAGTATATGCATTAAAACATCTAAGAGGAAGTTCCTTGAAGTCCAGAGCTGAAGGCTTTTTTTTTACACAGCCTCCCATCACCCACCATGGCTGCCTCCCATTGCCCATTTGGCTGCCTCCAGTCACCCAGTGACATACAACCTACCATGACCACCTCCCATTGCCCACCAAGTCACCCACTACCATATGGCCTACCATGGTCAGCTGATGTTAACTTTCTAACAACCCTCTCCCTGTAAGTCTTAAAGAATTCAGCCTCCATTCTGTTTGTGCTTAACTAATCAACTAATCCCTGGATATTTTACAGAATGTATAGAGTTTCATAGAAAATATGGGGTTCTCCAACCACATATGTATGCAGATCAAGTCATTGCCCTGCTGGATGGGACAATTCCTCTTCTGCATGTCCACTGTGCATGATCTCAGGAAGCATAATCCCCCCGGGTACTCTGGAGGACATAGGAATCCTGCCACTCTGCACAGTAGTTCCTAGCATTCACAAGAGCCTGATGTCTTTCAGCCACTGCTTTTGACTTCTGTTACTTTTATCATTTGTGTGTATCCAACGTTCAGCTGTGAGAGCTAAGCATTCACCATGTTGAAGGTCCGGGTTCTAAGGATTTCCCCTCCCTGAGTCTTACGTCAGCTTCTGGACAAGTAGAGCTCAGAACCTGAATTGGTAGGGGTCGGGGAGTACACACTGCTCTCGCCACATTTTCTAATTTACTCCGTCTGTGGAAACCTCATCCTAGAAACATCAACTTTACAACTCGCCTTGACCACCCTTGACCTAAGTACTTTACTGGTGCCCTGGTACTACCTACTCAAAATTTAAAAGAAACTTTTGGCGACTCTATTTAAACAGAGTCATTTCCAACCTTTCAATACCTAAGTTATTAAATATTTCACTCTGATCATGGGATGGTTGATAGGATTCTGATGATGGAGACACATCCTCGAGGACACCCTACTCTTTCTCCTGAACTGCTCTCACTCGATGTCCCCCAATAGCAGCTCTTGGGCAGCCCAGACACCACCAAGCACATCGGCTGTCATCCTGAGCTCTTTCCCATCTTGCATACCAGCCATGTGATGACTTTATCCCCCAGATATATTTTGGTTGGGGAGCATATACCCATGGTTCTTGTATCTGGTTTCAACCATAGAACCACAAAACCAGTCACACAAAGATTGGTGGGCAAATTAAGTTAATCACATGGGATCTTGGGGAATATTCCATTGCTTGCAGACAACACCAGGGCTCTACTCCTTCATAGCCTGGAACCCCTCCTTTCATACCTGAGGAGCTTCCAAACTTCCACCCACCAATCTCCTGGTAGCCCTCCACTCAATACCCAGCTCACCCTCACTCCCGTCCCACTCCCTGCCTGCTGAACAGACTGCAAGAAGCACACCAATCATCAAGAGCTCCAGGGAGGGCATATGGATAAAAGTCACTGCTTGGCACCAACTTCTGAGCCAAGAGACAGAGGTACCCCAGGTTGCCCAGGCAGTTTACCAGCTGTTTGTATTTGCAGAGTATCTTCAAAGAGCAAATCTTGTTCTCCTTGCTTTCTCTATCCCTCTCTCCTCTCTCTCTCTCTCTCTCTAATGTTGTGCTATCCTTGTTTCTTTTATCCCCTTTCTTTGTCTCTTCCTGTCTTTTCCTTTATATAAATTATAAACATATGTATGTATTTTTCTAGTAATAAGTATCCCTAGATATACTTTACCAAGGCTTTTGTTGAAGAAACAAACTTTGTAACTCAGAGGTTCAGGGTTGGGAAATGGTAGAAAAGCTACTTTCCAGAAGCATATTTTATTACTTTCGTGACTCAAATATCTCCATCTCACCTCATTTTCCTTTTCAACTAAATATGCAGCCAACCGAGACATACCGATATGGAATCTCAGTGGGGAATGAGTGCAGACAAAAAGCTTATTAATTTGGTTTCCTCTCTTTAAAAAAATATCTTCCCCTTTCCCAAAATAACTGATAAATGGTCCTTTGTGGTGGCGGGGATGCTGCTTCAACTGCTGTCAGATGCCTATTTTACATCTTGCTGAAAATTAGGATGTGCAATGCTGTTCCAGACAATGAATCTGAATGCTTGCTTGCTTCAGTAATGCCACTGAGGCTCTGAAATCAGTAGGCTGCAGAAAGCTAGTTGACATCAACTCGTCAGATTTTAATCTGACGATATTTTAGATTTTTAATTTTCTAAATTAAATTGTTTAGGAATTAGAAGGGAAAGGGAATCTGTGACTCCTACACTGTCCCCCAAATCATCTACCCACAGTTTTTGTGTGGTTTTTTTTTTTTTTTGGGGGGGGGCTGATTCTTCCTGACGTTCCTTTCATTTGGCACTTTGTGAACATTGTCCCAGAGGAGTGAAAACTTCTGACTTCCCAAGACCCCACTTATGCCTGAACTCAGCTCCATGACCCTAAATGGCCTGCGTCTTCTCATCAACTTGGCCATCAACCTCTCATTGTTCAGCTGATCTCAACTAAATTTTCAGAAGAAAGAAGTTTTATGCAGCATGAAAAATGAATGGCCAATTGACGGGAACCTTCCCAAGGGAATTTTTATTGTAAGGAGGAAGTTGTTCACATAGCTATCGAATGGGTGGAATTTCAGGTACCTACATCAACATTTGTTGAAGATTTATTAAATGTTGGTCACAATCCTCTGTGTTTTGTGAACAAGTCACAAAATTAAGAGAAGCAGCTTTACACAGAAGGAAGAAATCTTTCTCAACACCTTTCTTTCACGTCCCTCTCATCCTAGGCACCAGCTCCCAACTCACCCAATGTCCACCCAGGTGGCCATCCTTACCCACTGTTCTCATCAAATCTTACTTTTCTACATTCAGCCCTTAACTTGGAGAAGATGTCACCTAAGTACTTATCTTTCTGCATGCATGTCTATTCCTTTCTGCCCCATCACCACCTGTATCCTAAGCCACCAAGAACACCCAAATCCCAGTCTACTACCTCATAGGAACTGAGTTTAGGAGCAATAATAATTTGAATACTAACTTTCTTTCCCATCTCATCTCCATCTCTTCCTCTCCTAATTTAAAAATGTTTTCTCATCCAAAGGAGGTCTTTTCTTTCTTCTAAAATTGGTTCTTTACATGAAGTATTGCAAATGAAAGAACATTATTAGATCCTTTACAAAGATATTTTCATTTACCTGTTTTTAAATTCTTCATCCAGAACCAAAGTTTTCTCATGTGTTCTTGGACCATAAACCTGAACTATGCTGGGGGAGTTTACCTTTTTGCTAAAAATGCAGACATACATAGTGGCTAGTGTGCATGAGTATTCTGTTCAGAGGTCTCCTGTTTTCAACGGACTTCCTCCCAAGCAAACCCAAGATGGAACCTGATTTAACTTTGATCACTTCGAAAACTGGTGACCTTCTTCTTTATGGCTTATGGCTTCAAAAGGAACGCTATCAGCTTTGGGTCAATGTTCACTTGCAACAAAGGAACAGACCTAAAAGCCCTCATGACAAATGACTGCATTGGACAACATAAAATCAAGTCAAGAAAGTGAGGATGCAGATGTCCAGGGATTTTAGTCCTTCCCCTGATAAAAAAGTGATGTTTGCCTTGGTACATCAGTGACTTCAGTTTAAGCCTTTCCCAGAGAATAGCTACTGAATATTCACTGGCATGGATCTTGTCTGGCAATCTTTCTATTCCCTTTGATTAGACACATCAATCTTGTCCTGAAACATTTGAATCTTCTTTTAAGAAGCAAAGAAAATTTCCTGTGGCAATGAATCTGTCAACTCAGTGATCTTGAAAGATATCCTTCTTCTGAATCCCAATAATTCAATGTCAGTATGAACCACCCTGTGTTTGTGAAAGCATGTCTGCCTGTGTTCACTGTAGCATTCCCAGTACCTAGCACAGTGTCTAGTATCAGTCAACATTCAATTGATAGTTGTTGAATAAATAAATGAACCATGATGTAATGAAAGATAGTGCTACATCATGGGTAACAGTCCAAAGGAGCTTCAGAACCTTAAGGTAGAGGAGTGACCCAGTGCTTCTGACATCCAGAGAAGACAATACTCTCTTGTTAAACTCCTTCTTACTCAGACCAAGGGTCACCTCTTCCATCTGCACCTGTTTTCAGCACTTCTCTTCCTTTACCATTTTACTTTGATCCAATTCTCCCAAGGGCTTTTATATTGCTAATGAAACGTTTGTAGAAATAAGATATTGAAGGAGAGACAAGTAGAATGAATAAGATAAGGAGGTGGTTTATAGTGGTTGTTTTTTAGTGTCATTTTCCTGAGCTATAACTTCCATCACAAGACACAGGACTTTATCTTGCAAAATTCCAGGAGACTTCTTAGGGGATGGGGGTACAGGCAGACGGGGTGCTGGTTGCCCCTCGTGTTGTCTGCGCAAGGCGGAGGGTCCTGAGTGAGGAGAACAGGCCAGCGAGGTACATTCAAAAGGAAGTAGAAAATGTCAGGATGCCTTAGCAGAATTGGGACAGAGAGAGGAGCTAAGCAACTCTGGTCAAAGTGAGATTTGAGGGAAGGGAAAGCGTAAATGCAAAGACATCCCTGGTGACAATTGACTTGTTCTTTAAAGCCAATGGCTGATGTCCTGTGTTAAGTTAGCCCCAGCGGCTGCCCAATGACATCTCAATAGTATTACACTTAAAAAAAAACAACACAGGTAGCTAAAGTTAGAAGGAAAATAAAGAGCCAGGTGAATCCCTATAAAAGCTATAATTCCCAAATATTGAGTTTCTTGAGCCATGAAAATATGAAAAAGTTTTTGAACTTAATTTTTCCCAAAGGAAGCCACTAGGATGAGGTGGGGGTGGGATGCTGACCTACATTAACACTATTATTATACAATAGTAAATTTAAACACAAAAGAGTCAGAAAATAAATATTTTTAAAGACAATCTTTAAAGTTGAATTAATTTAAGTTTGTGAGATCCCTTTACAATTGTTGGTATTTTTCACATGCTGTCTTGGGCCAATGAAAAATTCCCCATGGCTCCTAGATCAGTGCTTAGAAAGAACTTCCCCCACAACTCCAAGGCACATAGTCTCCTATGAACTCTGAGGAGATTTACAAACCCTCTCCCAAGAAAATATGAATAAGCACCCCAGCCTCTATGGAGAGTTGTCGGGAATTCATCTCTAAGATAAGCACCTGAGCGCCCAATACCACAGCGTTGCTGGGAATTGGTCATCTGCACTGAATATACCATGGCAGGTAGGGGTCCTTCACAGCTGGGTACACGAAGACATGGCAGCTCAATGGCTGACATGAATCAGTGGCAGAACAAGGCATAAAATTCACATGACCTTAGTCCAACATTGGCTTAACCAAACTACTGAGCACTCTGAGAAGAGATCGTGAAAGGCAAATGATATGTACCCAACACTACAGAAAAGTACAGCAGTGATACCACTTTCTTTCCATCCTGGAGACCAGAGTGAGGACCAGGCCGGGCTGGAAGTCCTGGAAACAGAGGGCCACTGGGAAGAGAAAACAAAAGCAGTGCCCTTTGACATGAGAGAGTAATACACCCACAAATCACTCAGGACATTTTTAAGAGAGAGAGGGAGCGAGACAGGGAGAACTGACAAAATGAGACAGCTTCCTTCCTTCATCTCACTTAGCCTGGGGGCACAAATGCAGGAAACTACTCCAATTAACCCTAATAAAATTAATGTCCTAATATGTGAATTCTTTGAGTTAACTACTACAGAGAAGTCTATGATAATATATATGTGAGAACTTTGAACCCACATATATGTGATAGCAAATGTAAGGTATTGTTTCTGTACAATTTAATTCCAATGACAGAAAAAAAATTTCCTCCCAACCCTTGTAATTTTTTCAGAGACTATGAACTCTGTGTATAGCTACTTAGCAAAATCCAAAGCTAGATTAAATGCAGGCATGAGTAAAATACAGTACAGATAAATTTACTAGTATCTACATACTTACAGTTTTCTTGAATTAGAATATTTCTGCACACCACATGCACAATATAATGCTAAATCACAGGAAAGCATATAAATATTAGAGATTATATATTACCACTTCTTGATCATGACCAGTTCAGTCTCCCTAACATTCCTCTTAGATACGTGGCATAATCACAATTGGGAGAAGCCATCAGAGAAATGATACATAGTCCCTCCTTCTAACACTAGCTGAGCCTCTGCCCATTCCTGAGCCAAGACCTGTAAAAGGTTGGCTTTGTAGCACAATTCCTAATTCCTGCCAAGGTGTTAATGACTCTAGGCATTACTCTTCTCAGACATATTCATACTCCAAAAGATGATTTTAAAGAAGCATATAATTTAATTTATTAAAATGAACTTCAACTGGTGAAATTTCAGATGTAATAACAATTGCATGGAGAAGCAATCTGGAGTAGAAGAAAACATTCCCAGCCCAAATTAAGTTTTATTGTGCTTATTACTCTTTTTGATTCCCAGAATTAACCCTGTCATTGCTATGACTACTAATGAAATGACCCTGCTTACGTTTATAAATCTACATGTATATTTATGCCAGCATTAATAATAAGGTGGCAGGTAGGGAAACTGATACGTTTGCATAATTTTCTAGTTCTGCTGTCATAAATAAAGCTAATTATTCTAATTTCCTTTTTCTTTCTAAATTTTTATATTCCTTTCTCTCCTCTATAATGATTATTGTTATTTAAACATTTGTTATTAATTTCCGGGAGAGACTTACTAAGATTTTCTCTTTGTTACTACATTACAAGTTTTGTATGGGCTCTTGAGAAGGTTTATTTCCTGATATAAGTTTAAATGTGCACCTACTGATACATTCCTATGATAGGGATAACACTTTCCCGTGGATTTTGTCTATTCCATCAGTCAGAAGATGAAAGATATACTTTTAATTGTTTCAATAATAACCATCATGTTTCTCCCAGTTTCTCTTTATATTTTAATAAATTTTTGCTTTGCATATTCTTATGTGAGGTTATTTGCTACATAAAGTTTCATGTCTTTTTCTGCCATTGTTGATTCTGTATCCTTTTCCAATATGCTTTGATTTTCTTAGTCCTTTGTGAGCCATGAGCTCAGTGTGCAGCATACAGATATAAAATCCAGCTCTGAGTCCTTTGGATGCAAGATGTTCCTGGTTCCTTGTTCTTCTGTGTGATTTTTTAAAATAATTCTCTCCCTATTTCCAACACACACACACACACACACACACACACGCACACACACACACACACACACACTTTTATCCTTCCTTACTTATTCTTTCTATCCAGAATCAATGCATTTAGTTGCATCTTCGAAAAATTCTGATTACCTGCCTGAGCTATAATTACCAGGTCCCTGATGTTAAGGCATTGAGCCAAGAAAACAGATGCACACCCAAACCAGATGTACACAGCAGCCCCCATCCGGGTCACTACTATCAGAGGAGGTAGATTAAAGCCCATCACTTTCTGCCAGTTCCTTGGCAACTTTACTATGCCAAGATGCATCTCCCTGTCCTGTTGCCCAGATTTACATTCATTCTCCTGTATGGGCTGCTCTCAGGTGCCTTTGCCCCTTATACTTAATATCCAAAAAAAAAAAAAAAATACACTTGCCAGAAGGTTCTATCACTGTTCTCTATCTTCATTCCAATCCCCCAACACACATACACACGCTCACCTCACACTTCCTCTTCTTTTGAGTTACGGAAGTTGCTGGATGCGCATGGTAGTATGAGGATATCAGCCAGAAGAATGGGGGCTTGGACTCTGGTCACCTACACACTGTCACATGCAAAAGAAAGTGTTATGGCTCCTTTTCCTCATTTATTCATACATGAATCTGCAAGCCAGGAGGCTCCCAGAGGAGGGACAAAATGTATTCCTGTCTTCTCTTGAGGGCACAGGGCTTCTTTGTTTCGTAAAATCAAGCATGATTGGGTCACTGTTTAACTTAAGTTCCATCAGTTTTCGATGGTGGCTATCCACCCGCCCCCCCGGCCCCGATTCTTTTTCCCAACAATTTAGTTTTGGGGGCTTGAGGGAGTTCTTACCATTTTCTGGGCCTCTTATATATCTCAGTGGGGAATTGGAAGAGGCTGCGCTGAGGCCACCGCTCAGATGCTAACTCAAAATTTGAATGACTTGGGCAAGGCTACCATTTTGCATCTGGTTCCTCCTGTTACTGGTGGAATAAAACCTTGGTAATGGGTGTGAGGAAAGAACCCTTACATCAAAAATATGGAGTTAGCATTCCCTACTACTCAAATTAAGCAGTACACATGAAAGTGCTTAAAAACACCATGGTAATTCACAAATGTGTGGTGGCATTATTATAATACCTTCTTATCAGTGTGGTCTCGCATACTAAACTTGCTTCTTTTGCTGTTTCAATGAATGATACATTTCTTCATTATTAAAAATAAAGTCAGTACTCTGCTGAGGTCTGCCAGGACTGCAGTAATGGGAAACAGCAAAGCGCCTTTAAAATTCAGGCAAAAAGAGATCATAATTGTGTGAGAATAAGCTTTTAATTTTTTCCAAATCCTTCCACTCAAGTGGCCCTGGCAATGTAGGATAAAGGAATTTGATGGTAGTTTCACATAGTGCTGCTTCACAATGAGAACTATTTTGGAGACTCCTAGAAGTGACCATAACGACATGTAATTTAAAAGCAATATAGAGGAAAAGTGGGAGGGGGAGCATGCATTCCTTCAGTCGGGCTGTAGTTAGGGAAAACACCAGTATAAAAATAGCCTGTTTTTAGGAGCTCAGTATCTCATCTCTGTAAATGCTTCTGAGTCATATTTTACAAGGGCGACACACTTGGCTACTGTTGGGCTGCCAACAGCCCAGCTTGGGGGGAATTAAATGGAATTCCAAGGGTGAGCACTTCCCGGCCAAATTGCTCCTGAGCTTCTGATTGCAAAATCTTTACCCTTGGTGCTGACTTAAGTAGCAGGAAGAACACGACTTGATTTTTCAAATCCCTGGTTGATATAACGCAGCTCTTAAGCTTTTGAACCATTCAGTGGGTCTCACAAGTCTCAGGGAAACTGTAAAATTTCTATTTTCAGATTCTTAATCTTTAGTATGCTTAAAACTCCTGGGGCGGTTTTTTAATGGCACATATATAACAAGCAGATTTCATTCTCCTGGTTTGACTGCAATGTCCTTTTTACCGAGGTAGATAGAAAATCCTAAGGAGTTTAGAATACTCTGGAAGGAGAATGCATACCAGATGGGAGTTAGCTAAATCCACATACAAGATTGTGTGGTTTAAAATGATGATCCCCAGTCTATCCTTGTTTGATTGGATAATAGACGGATAGTTATTAATAGACAACTCTGTATCCAACATTCAGCTGAACCCTGGTGACTTTCAAAGAATTGCAAGGAATGTGTCTTTAAATGAAGGCTACGTAATTAAAGTATATGATATAATTTTTTTTAATGAGGAAACGCAGCATAGTGGAAAGAAGTTAGGTTTTTGTCACCCTTGAGAGCTCTTAAACTTGAGGTATGTTCCCTGAACTCTCTGAGCTTAAATTTCCATATCTGGAAAAATATCCAGAGACAACACAGTAACCTCACAATATTGTGGAGAGACTGATAACATAATAAATGTAAATGGCATAGCCAATGTCTGTCTCCTTCTGATGAAGCAAATCAGAGCTGACCAGTCTGGATCTTGCCTGTATTTTGAAGAGTCAGATTAATTCTCATCAATGTCTGAGAATCACTCAGACTGGAGCCGGACACACACTGGGTATAGCACCCAGGAGACCAAACAGGGCACCAACATGCTATTAATTTTTAAATGAAAAGAACAGATTTATTCTTTGCAAGGGAAATATTCATGTCTGAAAAATACATCTCTCCTTCTTAAGTGTAAAGCTCTTAAAATTGTGTCTGGCCTGTACTAAGTGCTTCATAAATCCTAAGATAAAAGTCGTATAATTAGTATTGTCATGGGAAGCATTGTCAAAGAAACAGGAAAAGTGCAAAGTCTATATGATCAGCACATTATGTCCCTATAGACACAACTACTAGGAATTAAAATGAGGGAGCTGGAAGAACAAAATGAGGACCAGCATAATGGATTAGTGGACACCATATATTGCCCACCCACCACCATCTACCCACCACCCCTCTTCCTTCTTGACATTACCCTGATTTTGTTCAGGTACTCACCACTCAGGTAAAGCCAACCCACCCCAGTGCTGATGCTAAATCCAGCTGGGCTGGAGAAACCCCTTTCTCTTTGCAGGTAATTAGTTCACGTTCAGCAGTGGGAACGTAGTAGGGAAATCTGTTGGGAATCTGTTGGGAGGGACCTGTAAGAAGAATGCCCTTTCTTCTCTCCCTGCTCAGTGTCTGGGCTGGATGTGGCACCTAGAGCCTCTGCATTTAAAGGTAATAATTCAGACTTCTCTTGGGAGGGAGAAGGGGGCCATGGCTGATGTTCTAGAGTCCCCAGAAGTGAACACGCCCTACATCTTTCATAGGTTGGGGTCTCTTTTGTTCTCCAGTTCTCTCCCCCACTTATCTCTCCTTCCTGCCTATGCGACTAGGCCTGGTTTTGCAGGTGAGACCAAAAAGTGAGAAGTGGATGGGCAGGGGGTGGGCCAAAGTGATTCAGCCAGGTAAGGGCCCAGGGGGCATTAATTAGCAGCTCCTTGCCTGTAGTCCGTGACAAGCCCAGGTAAATTTGGTAATCAAATGGGCTCCAGAGATCCTTGACATTCCATTCTCCCAGGGGCAATCTCCAACTTCCAGAGGCAGATGACTTTCATGGCCTCCATTTCCTCGATTGGACCAATCTCCTATTTCTACACTAACTGCCTGTCCCCGATTCTGGCCTCAGCAACTGAGCCAATCAAACCTGAAGTCCACTCCTTCTCAGGATTTCAGTTATGTGAGATAATTTCCTCACTCTCTAAAGTTGGGGATTCTGTAACTTGCAGCCACAAAAGCATCTAAATAGAGACAAATTGCAGAAATACATGAAAGTTATTGGCTGACCAAGCCTGGAGACAGCGTAGTCATTGGAACAAAAGCACTTGAAGTCCAATGGCTAAGATTCTCTTTCCCCTAAGCATTGACTGTACAGGCCTAACAATGCTCATCTGAGTCTCCTTTTCTTTCCATGCACATGTGGCTGAGCAACTCCATCACCCCAACCAATTTGGTGAATATACTTCTACATAGCTCTTTAATCAGATAGATACACGTAATTTTATTGGATGAAATTTTACCTGTGCGTACTGTTTTATAATCTACTTTTCCCCCTGAACAGTCTGAAAACAACAGTTTTTGTCTGTACATATCTATCTTCATTATTGTTTTATTGTTTTATATTTAAATATTATTTAATAAAATTTCTGAAGGGTGTTTTAAGTAGTTTCCTAATTTTTTACTACTGTAGTGTGTTGTATATATCCCTGCATGCTTATCTGATTATCCCCTGGAAATAAAGCTCTGGAAATTATATTTGAGTTTCAAAGTGTATACACATTTTGAGTTTTGATTCATTGTTTCAGGATTCCTTCAGCTATAGGGAACAGGAGATTCAAGTAAAGAAAGTTTTAAAAATAAGGAATTAATTCTGTCCAATCACAAGAAGTTTAGGAGTTGGAGTACTGCAATGTTAAGTCAATAACTCAGTAGTGTCACTAAATATAAGGTCTGTTGTCATCATCTTGCTCATCTGGTTCCTTCAGTGTGTTGGCTTGGGCCTCATGACCACACAATGGCTTCACACTTCTAGCCATCACATGGCAACACCAACATGAAGTAGATGAATATCTCTTCACATGCATCTCTGTTTACCATAACAACCGTGTTTTCCAGAAGTTCCCTGCCAATTCCCTCTTGCATCCCTTAGCCAGAATGGGATAAACTCTAAACAAAAAGCAGAAATGGTACTCTGTTTGTTAAGAAAAGTCTTGGGGGGAAGAAATATTGTGCCCAGTTTTATTTTACCATCAGGATGTTTTCCACCTTTGTCAATCGAATAATACATAAAAAGACACCCTGTTCTTATATTAATTTGTTTTTTGAAAACCATTTCAACTATTCATAGGCTGTTTTGCCATTTGTTTTTGCAAAATTGCCTGATTGTGTCCTTTGTTTTTCATGCAAACTTTGTTTTCCTCATTGGTTTGTAAGTGCTCTGCATGTTTGGAAAAGTAAATCTTGCATAGTAGGATTATACATGTTGCTGATTTTCCCACTCATTATGGTGGGTTTTGCCATACTGAAATTTTAATTTTTATGTCATCACATTTATCCATATGCCTCGTATGATTTTTGCCTTCATTGTGCTTACCAAGTCATGGAAACTGAAAGATCGGAAAAGAAATTCAGTTTTTTTTTTTTCTATATTTCTTGTTTTAACTGGCTAGCCATTTGTCCCAGAAAATATGAATCCAGTAATTCATCTCCCCCGCCCACATAGGGAACATTCATGCACCCAATTTAAAAGATGAGCTATCTGTTGATTTCCTCCAACGCTGGACATGCCTGTCTTGAGAGTAAAAGTAGAAACAGATGAGTTCACCCCATCTGTAGCCACGCCTGTGCCTGTGAGTGGCGAGGGGGGATCTGACCCACGGTGACTGGCTTGATCTCCAAGTAGTTCACTCCTAAGAGCTGTGACCTTTTATGACCTTAAACACATTTCTCTCTGGGCTTCAGTTTCCTATTAAACAAAATAGGGCCACAGTAATACTAAAATACCTATTTCGTAGAATTTTATATGATAATTAAATAAATAAATTCACGGAAAATGCTTGGAATCTGACCCAAAAATAGGGTGTAATCAATGCCAGCTATTGCATAAACTTAGAGGTAGGACTTACTCTATTGCATAAACTTAGTGGTTAAATGCAGAAGAGACTCTGGAACCAGACTTGACTCCTTCCCCCGCTACGTTTACTAGTTGTCTTGAGTTAGCTACTTAACTTCACCAGGTCTATGTTTCCTCCTCTTTATAATGGAGAAATGGAGATGGTAATAAAGGTACTTTCTTCATTATAACTATTAAGTAAATTGATACATAAGAATGCCTGGCACAAGGTAAATAAGGTAAATGAAACATAAATATAGTGGCTTTTTTTTTTTTTTTTGGTACCAGAGATTGAACTCAGGGGTACTTAACCACAAAGCTATATCCCCAAACCATTTTATTTCATTTTTTATTTTGAGACAGGGTCTTTCTGAGTTGCATAGGGCTAAGTTGCTGAGGCTGGTTTTGAAATTGTTATCCTCCTGCTTCAGCCTCCTAAGGCATGCGGATTAAAAAATATATAGACACTATGACCAATAGTAGCTACTTTTATTATCCAAGGAATATCATCATTAGGCTCTAGACAACTGACAGATCCCACCCTTATACTGGAAGAGGATGGAGAACAAAGCCAACATGCTCACGGGAACTCTGCATTTATTGAACCACTCAAGTGAATATGCAGAGGACTGGTGTCCTAATTAGCTCAGGCTTCATCACAAAATACCACAAACTGGGTGGCTTAAACAACTAAAATTTATTTCTCACAGTTCTGGAGACTGGAAATGCCAAGGTCAAGGTATCAGTTACCTGGTTCTGGTGAGGACTCTTTTCCTAGCTTTTACATGGTCCTGTCTTGCTCTGCACTTACCTGGCCTTTCCCAGTGCATAGGAGGAAAGAAAGAGAATGAGCTCTGTGGTATCTCTTCTTAGAAGACCACTGATCCCATTAGAGTGGGGTCCCACTTAACTTTAGTTACTTCCTTAGAGGTTCCATCTCCAAATACAGCCACACTGGAGGTTAAAGTTTCAATATATGAATTTTAGGAGGACAATTCAGTCCATAGCAGATAGTTTCCAAGGCATCTCCAGCCTGTACATTATGCTTTGTCCATAAGAGCTTTGGGAATCCAGAGGAGGCAGGAACTACCGTGGCCTTAGGACTTCATAGACACACAAGTATTAGACTCCACAATGATGATCACACAGCAGAATTTCATTTAATCCAGGCATGTTCTCTCAATTTTATAATTGGAATAAACTCTTTGCATTTCAATTGTATTTTAATCAAAATTTTTGGATTCCATAAAGGATGTTTTGCATTTTGTTTTATTTTGTTTTCACCTGAATCGTATCCAAATTCATCATTATTGCATTGGCTACCAAAACCATTCTTAGTTTGGCCAGGGCATTCCCCCACAACCCTAACAACCCTCTAAACCAATCATTGTGCATGATTATGCAACCCCAAATCTTTACGTGGCCTCTGAGGGAAGGATGTTGTAACTGGGTATATGCTTTGGTCAGTCGGTATGTGTAATTGTGCTCAGCCATCCTCTCTCAGCAGAGACTGCAAACATAGGGGCCATCATATCTTCCATTCCTTCCCCGAAGGGCTTTGCAGTACCTTGGAAGTCTGCTGTGCTGGGATGTCCACAGCATTCTGTCCAGCCCTTCTGGTTCTATAAGAAATAGAAAGTTTAATCTGTGAAAATCCAATCTATGCTCCCTAGATTAGGTTCACCATCAAGAGTGATTTTCCGTAAATACCCTTTCTGTGAAACGTAGTCAAACTTCCCTTTCTAGTTTCACCATGCTGTAGAAAATGGTGGAAGTGCTGGAGAATGATGTTGGCCAAACTATATTGTTAGAGTGTGTGCACATACTAATATCTAATTACTAATATCTAACAATAAATCCTATTATTACATGAACTGTGATGCATCAATTTTTAAAATGTGGGAAAAATAAATAAAAGAAAATGGAAAGTGCTGAATATGAACAATAACATAGTTGTTACAAAAAATACCCTTTAAAATAACCTTTATTGAGATATAATTCACATACTATGTAATTTGCTCATTTAAGGTGTCTAATTCACAGGCTGTTTGTAGCTCACAGCGCTGAGGGACCATTGCCACAGTCAATATTTTCACTACATTATAAAAGAAATTCTATAATCATTGGCAGTCATTCTCCATTTCTCCCTCCCCATACTGATCCTTTCTTCCCAACCCAGGTCCCAGGAAACCCCTTGTCTACTTCCTGTCTCTGTATATTTGTTTGTTCTGGACACCCATTTAATAAGCAAGTACATAGAGATTTTTAGAAATTACTTTTACATGTCTTCTCTCTCAGACTCTCTCATCCTCTGCCAGTAGTTTACTGACCTAGGTTACGCACCTAAAATATAAATGTAAAAAAAAGATTGTGATGAGAAATAAAAATTTTGAGACTTAAAGTATGCATTTTGAAGGATATATTTAAAAGAACAGTTTGTCCTTGGAAAAAGCAAGAGGTGTGTTAGCTCAAACTTCAGGCAAAGCCTAAAGCAATCAATTTTGCTTGATGATGAATTTGGTATGAAGCTAGCCAGAATCCCCACCACTTTCTCACCCAAGTGGGCTTGGGAGAAAACCAGAGGAAGGTAGCATTAGGGGAGTTAGTAGAGGAACTTCTCCCACTCGCCATCACTTTCTTCAACCAAGTCCAGACTTCCCTAAACATTTCTCTCCAGTTCCACCCATCGGAGGAGCCAGAGAATGTTCTCATCTACACCAGGCTCCTTGCAAAGCCCCGGGGAAGGTGAATGGTTTGTTTGCAGGTAACTAGATCTTACTGTGGCAGGAGTACAGGGGAGTATAGTTGTAAATGTTCATGATGGTTAACAGAAATGCATTGCCTCGTATCTACACATAGGATCAGTGGCAGCAACAGGAAGATAGGTTAAAAGTTTAAGTTGGAGACAGTTAAAGGAAAAGCGCTGCTTGCTTCATCCTTAAGATGAACTGTTAAGAAGTGCCCTGCCACTACGTCCAATGTTTATGACAAACAAGAAAACATCAAACTGATACAAGCAGATCCCACCACATCCCTGGACTGAAAGTAACTGGGACCCTCATTTAAATGCATCCCCATGTTAAAAGATACTGGGAAGAGGAGGGTGTCCTAACACAATTTTAGACACATTTTGAACCGTGTGCAAACATTTTTGACTGTACAAATTGATGTAGGCACAATAAGAGCTGGGCCCATAGCTTATAAATATGTTAATTCCTAGTCCCAAATGTACATATGCTGTTCATTCCTTGACTTCTTTGCCACTCTGTCAATTGGGTACCACCTTGCTACACTAATCAGTGCAATAAATAATTCTCTCTCTTTGTTAGCCATCTTTGATTTCTGTCCTGTGTGAACTCAAGGACAGCTGACCAGATGACATTAGTGACCTGACCAAAGCTAGTCTTTTATTTCTAGGTGAGTTTATTGTTTTTTGAAATCATGTCCACTAGAATAGACAAGCAAATGCATTTAGGTCCAAAAGGAACTGATACATTACAGGAGATTCAGAAGTGTAGATAAACCTAGTCAAGGAGAAGGGGGCCCTTTGGTTTCAGCACTACATGGCTTTTGGCTTACTTGATTCCTGTCCCCTTTTCCTCAAAAGTTCTGCAGTAATGCAAAACAGCCATAGAGCCCCGTGACTATCATTTTCTTGCATCAACATGTCATACTCTCATAAACACAGCTCCAGGGTGAAGATAATGTGTAAAGATCCTATATTAAGATTATGCTGAGGAGTTGGGGGGGAATCTTTTGTTTTTTACTTTCACTTAATTAAGAATGTCTCTGTGTTCATTAGAATTTGAAAAGTCAGGTAGCTGTCTGTTCTCTGTATCTATTGCCACAACCTAGAGGCAAATAATTTTGAGTCTAGGAAATTACTTTGCATTACAAATTATATTGTATTACATCCCATCACTTTCCATGACCCAAAAGCAAAATGCCTGAATTGCAAAGTTCTTTGAAGCCTCATTCCCTGAACCCAACTGAAGAAGACACATTTCATAGCTGCAGCTGCTTAGCTCTGACAAGCAAAGGAGACTAGAACTTGTCAAGCCACTGACTAAGGCTTCACGGTTTTGTGACAAATCATAGTCTGCAAGACTCTAGCAACACCAGAGATAACCTTATGAACCGCACTTTCTACTTGGGAAGATGCCAGGACAAAGGCTTTTCAAAAGATCCCACCAGCATTGTAGTTAATTTTTATTTCTCCAATTTATGAGAAGCAGAAAGCAAGAATATAACCGTTTTTTTTCTTTCACCAAAAGAAACAAAGCAGCAGCAAAGAGCTTAACAATGCATTTGAAATGCCTGATATTTGCACGTGAATGAACCACAGCAGATGGCTGGGAGGTCTCCCAAAGGGCTGTGGGTTTGGATAGGATGGAAAATGCCTGAGCTACACTGGAAGCCAGGGGTCCAAGGAAGTGTACCAGGAAAGAGACTGATATAGGAGTTGTAGTGGGGAAAATCTTTTTTTTTTTTTTTTTAAGTTTCAATTTAAAAAAGGAAATCAATTAGTTGGTATTTTAAAACTAAAAAGAACAAACACCTTTAAAACAAAGGCAGGTATTTATAGACTTTCTAATTCTTCAGTTGTTATTTCCAAGGCTTTGTGAGAAACCAAGCAAATCTGGTTATCTTTTGGTGCCTGCTGCGCAGCTGCAATTTGCTGGTTTTAGATCTTGAGAGACAGAGACAGAGTGTGTGTATGTGTGTGTGTGTGTGTGTGTGTGTGTGCACATATGTGCATGCACACAAGTATACATGGAACAGCATAAGATAGAGAGTGCAAGAAGTCAGGAGAAAGAAAAGACCAGCCTTACGCTATCACTGTGGATCTTATTTTCTTGATGGGAACACAGATCACAGGACATGAAGATAAAAGTGACATCCGGAAGGACTAGATCCACTGATACATATTCATGTAGTGCAACTTGGTAACCAGGTCCTAGAATCTTTTTTAGAAAAGATGGAGCATTTTTGTATTAGTTAATTTATTAACAAAGTGACCATCGTTGAGTTGCTGGAAACGAAAGTCCAGATAATACTTAGGTGACTGGAGGTGGGATTTTCTCTGAAGGAAATCCTTATCTTCACTTTCCCACTTCCTGGGAAGATGGTAAAACAAGAGCTCCAACAAAGTAGACTTGAGACAGGGTTATAGGAAACCCCTCTCTTTACCTTTAGGAGGTTGCTTCTCCTGAAACTGAGACAGGAGAGACCTGCCCTGCAGGCTGCAAGGTGGCCTGCCCTTGTGTGGTGGAGCTGTCTATGTAACAAGTGGGACACTTGGTATGTAGCAGACTCCAGGCTGAATCTACATTCATAGAGCAATCTGAAGGGTTTTTTTTTTGTTTGTTTGTCTGTTTGTTTCCCTTGCCAAGTCGCCCAGGCTGGTCTTGAACTTATGATCCTCCTGCCTCAGACTCCAGAGTAGCTGGAATTGAGTGATCACTATGCCCAGCCAATAAAACCTTATGAAATGTTCCAGCCTGTTCTTAATTGTGGTTTAGGAAATAGGGATAAAGCTGTACCCATTCTTAGGTCAGAGATATGCAGGGAAGAAAAACCGATTCCTATCTTGAATCCAGAATTGGGGTAGCAATGGCTGGGTCAGGAGAGGAAATCCTCCCATGGTCACCAGCAACACAGAAGGTAGAGAGGCCACAGCAGTGAGATAAAAAGACCAGAGCCAAAGGACCAGACTGACTTGCTCCTGACTGTGCTGAAGAAGTGTCCTTGGGAAGTTCAGGAAATAGTGGCGCTCCACCTGATGGAGGAGGGTGGAGGCCTTAGCAACCAGGGCATGAAAAGCATAACCCTGCTTAGGAGTCAGAGGTGGGTGACTCCCGGCTGTAGGGATGACAAGCAAATAACTAAAAGCAAGTATTCAAGGAAAGTAGGATAAGGGAGTTTCCTCCATGGGAGAGGAGAGTGAGGCAAAGGATTGTGGGAAAGGTAAATCTGAGGCCATGTTCTAGGGGAATAGGCATTCTAACTTCCCGTTGGGGGAACTTGGCAGGGCAGGGCTCTGCTGACAACAATGCCTTATGAGGGACACGATTTTCTGACTGTCCGTGGAATTCCTGCACATCCTTGCCCCACCAATCTCATGTTTTGAAAGGTACTGGCTTGTGCAGAAGCAGCACTACTCATGGTGATCTGACCCTCCTTGGCTGTAGCTAACGGACACTGCTCTGCCATCATGGATCCATGGCCATGGGTCTCTGCTAATGTGCTGCTGTTTAAACACATGTTCTATGACCTCCTCTCCTCATAGCTATTATTAGTCTGAGAAAGAAAACAACAACAGATCACAGTAAAGCATTTATGTGCCTTCTGGAAATCCTCTTTCCTAGTTCTGTTAGTTGCCAACTGTCCTTAGCAGTTCTTGTCTTGTGGCTGCATCCTATGGTTGCAATGTACCCCTTAACTTCATGTGTTAGGAACTTAATCCCCAAATTCATATTTCAAGGTAGACCCTTTGGTGCTGACTAAGACAAGATGAGGTCATGAAGTTGGGCAGGCTTCTGTGAAAAGAAGAAGAGAGACCTGAGCTAGCACTCTTGCTGTCTCACCATGAGATGCCCTCCACCATGTTAAGATGAAGCAATACAGCCCTCTGGATGCCAAGCAGATGACAACACCATGCTCTTAGATTTCCCAGCCTCTATACTATGAGCCAAATAAACTTATTTTCTTTATAAATTACCCAATCTGTGGTATTCTGTTATAGCAACTAAAGATAGACTAAGAAAACACATCACTCTAATCTCTGCCTGCATCTCTTGCTGTTCTACTCCATCTCTGTCTCTCTGGGTCTCTTCCTAGAAGGACATTAGTAATATTGCATTTAGGTCTTACCCAATTCCAATATGACCCCATCTAAATATAATTACATCTGCGATGATCTTATTTCCAAATAAGCTCACATCTGAGGTTCTAGGAACAGCATGAATTGGTGTGGGGGGAACCCATTCAACTCAGTACACTATACAAATGAAATGGTTCTCTCAGCACCTAGCTGGCCTCTGATATTCCCTTCTTCCCTGTTCAGGACCCTCTCCTGGAGAGATGCTTTCTGCTTAAGCCACTGAGCCTCCACTATAACTGCCAGTGTGCTGTGCAAACCTAAGCTGCCCACAGAACACTGGATGCTACAGTGACACCTCCTTCCACAGGGTCATGCTCCCTACGAATAGCCTGTCACTGCTGCCCCCCAGGCTATTGAACCTGCTGACGTCAACTGTGGGGTGTGAGGGAAGCAGTTTCTTGCTGCATGTTGACTACAGTATTTCCAGCTCCCCTCCCCTGGCTCCAAGTGGAAACCTGAGGGAGAGAAGCCAGGAAACAAGCTGAGTGGTAGACTCCTGTGCTCACAGCAGCCCTCCTCCATTGGTTTTTCTCTGGAAGAGTTTGACTCTCTCTGCTTTAGAGTGTTCGCAGGACTCCTCACAAGGCTATGCCACGGCTTCTTCCAAACATGCCCAGAAAGGTCTAGATCCTAGGATGAGCACAAAAGATGGAATAATACTGCACCTGAGCATGTGCACCCCACCTGACAATGTTTACTTTAGCCATGGGAGATAAAAGGGATCCAAGGTGGGAGAGAGAAAGATTCAATTAAAAAAGAAAGCAAGAGGAGATAATTCCAAGCAAGATATGTTGGTCAAACCCTTAGATACTTCTCAACCCTCCAATTCTCAGACACAAGTGTGCCCCGTGATCAATTCAATTCTGACACTATCTACCTGGAGTTATTGTCAGACCCCGTGAGTTAAGGGCTCAGCCCTGCTTCAGATGGCAGACGCAAGTCTGGGCCTCCACACTTTGGATCTATTGACTGTAAATCAGAGGTTCCTATGACTCCTCTGCAGTTTCAATAGCTTGTTAGAACAACTCACAGAGAAAACACTTTGCTCTGTTTACCGGATTATTAAAGGAACACCCAAATCGAAGAGACACACAGGGCAAGTGTGGAGACGGGCCCAGAGCCTCCATGCCACTCTCTCTGGGTGAGCCACCCTCCTAGAACCCCCATTTGTTCATAACCCAGAAGCTCAAGGAATCCTGTTTTTGAAGGGTCTTATCAAGGTTTCATTGCCTAGGGACAGTGATTGAATCACTGGCCATCAGCCCTCTCCCCTCCTCTCAACATGGTCTTTCTGGTGGCCTCTAGCTTGAAGCTACCTAATCCTTCCTCTTTCTCTTGTGAATCAATCTCACCAACATACAAAGGACAGGGGGAACTTTAGACTATGCAGAAGGAAATGAGAGGGAGGCGGGTATGGAAAATGGTGGAATGATATGGACATCATTATCCTGTGTACATGTATGATTACACGAATGGTATGAATCTACATCGTGCACAACCATAGAAACGAAATGATGTAGCCCATTTGTGTACAATGAATCAAAATGCAGTCCATAAAAAATTAAAAGATAAATTAAAAAAATACAAAGGACAGTAAATTCTATAGGTTTTTAGGAGCTCTGTACTAGGAAACTGGTACACCAAATAGAGCCATGGGCCACATGACAATGTTTCCTTCAACAGTGGACCACAATACACAACAGTAGCCCTACGAGGTTATAATGGTGCTGAAAAATTCCTATCACCCATATTGTGTGTTTTAAGTAATGCACTATTATAAACGAGTTTAAAAATCTTTAAAAAATTAAACTTTACAAATAAAAAGCTACAATGAACTAAATTCCATTTATTATGAAAGAAAGAATTTTTTTTTTTTTTTTTTGTAAATTTAGTGTAGCCTAAGTGTACAGTGTTTACTAAGTCGACAGCAGGGTGCACGGTACTGTCCTGGGTCCTCACATCCGCTCGCACTCACTCACTGACTCCCCCAAGGCAACTTCCTGTCCTGCCAGCCTTACTCGTGGTTAAAGGGCTTATACAGGTGGATCTTTTAAAAATCTTATAAAATAAATTTTTACTCTGCCTTTTCTATATTTAGATACATCTAGATGCACAAATATGCAGTGTTCAATTGTCCATACTGTTCAGCAAGTAACATGCTGTATAGGTATATAGCCAGGAGCAATAGCTGTACCATATTTGAGGTAGGCTGTAATCTGCTTTTTAAGTGTACTCTATGATTGTCACACAACAATGAAATAGCCTAGCAACACATTTCTCAGAGTGTGTCCCTATCTGAAATGAAGGACTGTATTCTTTTTATTATATCATAACACTAATTTGTATTAAGAACCCTTACATCATCTCTGTTAGTCTTCATAGTAACCAAAACATCACTTAAACCACTCCAAGCCTCAGCTCCTCCATCTGCAAAATGGGGGTCATAACAGGACATACCCCATGGTGCCTGATAGAACTCAGAGAGTTAATTCACTGCAAGGTTCTCAGGACAGAGGTGCCCAGCACTCAGGAACGGTTCTGTGAGTGACAGTAATTATTGCTTGGTGTGCCTTTGCTTTGTGTCAAGTACTGTTTTCAGGGCTTTGCACATATGAACTCATTTAATCTTCAAAACAGCTCTGCCGGACCAATGCTATTAGTCCCACTTTACAAATGGAAAATCTGAGACATCAAAAAGTTAAAGAGCCACCTTAACATCACTCAGAGGCAACCAACACCTACACTTGAAACTAAAATTTGTTGCCTCCACACCTAGGTGTTGACATGAGAAGGTTTCTAGAGTGCCAATCATGCTAGGTAGGTCAAAAACAAAAAAAATCCTTATTTTTAATCAAAACTTTACACAATAAGGTCAAACTTAAAGCAAACAAACAAAGACCCAACTACCCCAAAGAAAATTTGGGAGGAAAAACGATTTACTCTAGGTCTCTCTGAAATCAGGATTAGCCTGGTGTGTTTTCTATTATTGTACCAACAACCATCCTGAGGGGAATTCCAGTTTTAGAATGTCAGAATCCACCTTTGGTGCCTAGAATTCTTGACTGCTGGCCAGCTTTGCTCCAACTTCCTGTTCCCAGCCTGTTTTGAAGACCCCATCTCCTGTGACATTCTACACCTCACCATGATCCTCACCTCTGCTGACAGGGATTCCCTGACCCTCAAAATCCCCACAGTGCATTTATCATTTTAATTGATTCTTACTCAGTTTACTATCTTTAAACTTCTTTAATTTGAAAAAGGAATGAGAAAGACTATCCCCTCCCCCCATATCTTAGGGTCTTACTGTACGCAAAACAGAAATAATGCCTATTATTTATTGAGTGACTCTGTGTTAGGCTGTGTACAAAATGCCTGATACGTTTTTCATCAAATGGTCAAAACAGCTCTGTGAGGTGGGTACTGTGGTCCCCGCTGTGGGGAAAGAAGTTGGGACCTAAATTCAGAAGTCTGTCCCAAGGCCCACAGGTGGGATGCAGTGAAGCCACAATACCAACTCTGCTCCGGGCAACTCCAAAGCTGCTCTTGTCCACATTACTACCTTGCCACTCATGGGTGGCAAAACCCCAATGAGCCACATTCTGCCATACGTCCTGGACTTGGGAATCCCTCACAAAGAAACATCTCCAAGCTGGAAAGTACTTTTTTTGGCTCTAAATCGATATTTTTCATATCACAGTTTGTTTTGCTTTCTGGATTGTTCAGAACCAACACACTGGGATTCTTCTTTGGGTTTTCAAAGTGCATCAGTGAAAGAAATTTTCAGAAATATTTAAATTATCTTATCTATTAAGCGAGAGGCAACTGGTGAGCATTAGGGATTATATAGCTACCAGACATATCATGTTTATATTAATCCCCCATGGGCCTCTGGTCTCTTAAATGACTGAAAATGATTGAAAATTTTACCCCATTTTGAAAGGCTGAAGTCAACACACTGGATTCTATGTCTTCCTTACTACCTGTGTTTTCTTGCTTTCCCTTATTTTTGTTTTGTTGTTGCTAATATCGATGATGTTCTTCTTTGTTAATGAGCCCTACTGAAAAGCTCGCAAAACTCTGGCCCTGCCACCTAAATCGTGCACAAACATTTATTTACACACATTTTGTTAATGGTCATCAAAACTTCCCAATCCCCTTGAAGCTAAAGGCCAAATTCCTATAATCACCATCAATACTCAATTGACAGTTTTTGAAGGAGATGCTCCCAAAGTAATCAGACGGTCAGGCATAGGCCCAGACAGTGGATGTGGTGGAGCCTAGTTTTAAGGCCCTCCCCTGTCCTACCCAGGCATTTGTGAAAGCAGCACCACGGTAGTCACCTCAAGCCTGGGCTTCAGAAGGTAGAAGCCAACGACCACTTTGTCCTGGGCAGATGGGACATCAAGCCTGGAGCCACTTTCCATTGCAGGCAGCAGTGTTCACCTCCCACAGACACGATTAGCCATCATCTCAGTGATCTCCCCAAGGGTGGATCCTCTGAAGCAACTTAAAGCTGAACATTCCTATCTTCAGGATCAGAGAAGAGAATATGAATGAACTCCATCCTGGTAGGCAGGAAGATGACAACTTTCTAGTTATTCCCTGGAGCCCAGACTACAATGACCATGTTACTGTTTCGGAAGCCCTCTGTGCCATGTTGGTCTGCTATAGTCAGAGCATATGAGGATCTTGGGGGGACTTCACACCAGAGTAAGTAAGGACTTGTTCTTCGCTTCTTTTCCACCAGACAAGGACATCAGTCAAAGCGAAATTCCAAGGGATAGAGGAGTTAAAGCAATTTACCTTGGTGTATTTTCATCACAAAGAATCTATTCTTCTTTCAATGAATCTAATTCACAGAATTGCAATTTGGACACAACAGTCATCAAAATTGAGTCAGGGCAGGACATCATTGCCTTGTAGAGAATTATCCCACCACATTCTAAGAACAGTCAGGGATAGAAGTTCAACCAGCCCATCACTGACAGATCAGAGGAACACCAATGTTGTGCCCCAGGCATGTTGCTGCACAGTCTATACAGACCTTACTCTCTCCTCTCCAGATCATCTCCAGCCACAAGCCCTGATAAGCACACTTCCCAATAGCCAAAGCACTTGGGAATGTTAGGGCCCCATGTGTGAATCGGTTTGGATTTTCCTCATTAAGCAGCCACAGAATCATTTCTTTAACTAGTCTTCAGGCTGCTTCAGGGCAAAGCCTGATAAGATATATAATCCCTGTCCATCAAAAAATTATAGCTGAGAGCAGCCTGGTGAAGGTCAAGGTTTGATCGTCACCTTGGGCAAACAGAAAGCCTGTCCTGATAACAAAGTTAGGAAACAGAATGAGAAAACCAGAGAAAAAATTGAGTTAAAAATCATCACCACCTTGGCATTAGCAAATACCAAAATAATTCTGCCTTTCATTTTCTTAAAGTGTTGTCAAACCAGGTCCTTTGGACTCAATTGATCTGAAAATGAAAATGACTTGAGAAAAAATAAGAGTTATAGAATAGTACTGTATGTTGACCCATATCTTCTTATAGTATTACAGAACATTCCTCCAACATAAGATAAAAGAGGAGAAGGAACACCTCCTATTTCACTACCAAGCTTCTCCCCAGGGGTACAGAGAGCAGTGTCATAGTCCCAGGCACTGTAGTCACTTTAGAGCAGTAGTGATTGTACAATTCGATTGTGTTTCAAGCAAATACTTGAATTATTGCAACACATGTGCAGGCTGGAGGTGTGTGGTCAGTGGTAGAGTGCTGGCCTAGCATAGCTGAGGCCCAGTTCTATTCCCAACACTGCCAGAACAAAACACATTTACTTTAACAAATTGATTATCAGATGTTCAGGAAAGTGAATCAGAATTTGTGAATATGATAGAATAAATCAAAGCTGACAATCCAATACAATCCGTTATAGTTGGTCAGTAAACCTACAAGCAACTTTCACCGACCTGACCTACTAAAACAGCATTCGTTTATGGCTATGTCTTAAATATTTCATGATAAACTTGTTCAAAGTCTATGAATCACTATAAAACAAGACAAAATGTGTACATGATGGGGGTGCTAGGAGTGGGCGTTGACAGAGGGAAAACCCATACCTAGCTGAGCAAGGAAAAGATTCAGGTGCATAGTAGAGCATGTGGAAAAAGTAGTAGTGTTTCACTAGGAAGAGGTCAAAGGGAGGAGCGACATCAGACTTTGTCAACACAGAGTGAAAAGGACAAGGGTGTGCTGATGGAAGACCAAGCAAGCAGTTTTGTTAGGCTAGGGTGTAGTTCACATGCAGTTGTAACAGCAGAAAGACCAGAGAACGTAGCCTGACTGGTAAAGGTATTAATTTAATCTAGTAGACAAGAGAGTCATTGAACATTCTTAAGCAGACAGTATCATGTTTGAAAATAATGTTTTATGACAATTATAATGCTAGCTGTATTCCTTTCCTAAGCCTGCATAGTGAAGTACTACAAATCAGGTGTCTTCAAACAACAGACATATGTTCTCCCATATTCCAGAAGCTAGAAGTATGAAATCAAGGCATTGGTCAGGCCATGTTCCCTCTGAAGGCTCCAGGACAGAATTTCTTGCAAGGCTTTCTTCTAACTTCTGCTAGTTGACAACCATTGTCAGTATTCCTTGGCTTGGGGCTGAAGTTGTGGCTCAGTGGTAGAGTGCTTGCCTAACCTATATGAGGCACTGGGTTTGATTCTCAGAACCACGTATAAATAAATGAATAAAATAAAGGTCCATCAACAACTAAAAAAAACTTTAAAAAAATATTCCTTGACTTGTAGACGAATCATTCCAATCTGATCTGACGTCAATCCACCTGACCTCACCTCGTGTTCTTTCTGTGTGTCTGTGTCCAAATTTGCCTTTTCTTATAAGGAAACCATTTGCATTAAGTGTAGGGCCCATTCCAATCCAGGATAATCTCATTTTATCTTGATTCCATGCACAGAGTCTGTTTCCAAATACGGTCATATTCACAGGTTCTAGGTGGACGAGAATTTGATGGGATGGGGACGGGGGTGGCACTGTTCAACTTAATAGCCACGTGGCGGAAGAATGGGAGTGGGGCAAGATGGGAGCAGGAGGACCATGGAGAAGCACAATAGACAAAACCGTGAGGTCAAAGCTGGAGTAATGAGCTGGCACTAAGAAGAGGACAGTGTGAAAGGCAGATTAAGTTGGTGGCTGATTTGAAATTCATAACAAAGAAATTAAAGATGGTCCAAAGATCTAGGAGTGGATACCAGGTGAATGGTCGTGCAACCCAGATTAGGAACTAGAAAGCTCTAACCAGTTTAGTGAGAGGTGACTTTGATTTTATGTTTCATTGTCTATTGCTGGTAAGCAATGTAGTTGTGTACAACTCTTGAGCAGCTGGGCATGTGAGCTGGAGTGCTGGACAGAGGTTAGAGCAGGTGGTAGGAATAATCCAGAAAAATGAAACAGAAGAATTAATATCATAATAGCTAAAATCCCAAGTCATGATAGGATTGGAGAGGGTAGAAATTAGAACTTTAGAGAACAACTCAATTGTATATTCAGAGAGAAAGACAGATGAAATAGCAAAGGGAGAATTCAGGAAAACAGCAGGAAGGAAAAAATAGTTTGGGGGTTAATTCATGCAATTTAATACTGCTATAAAATATAAACATGTATTCCCACATATTTCCTTTGATTATCACCTTTATATCCACATGGCACAAATCAAATTTAGAATTTCTTCAGAAATACTATGGAGCGTAATGCTAATGCTTCTCATAAAAAATATATTCGGAAATATATTTATATTCAGTCCTCAGCAACTTTAAAGTTAGGTGTTCACATTTTTCAACAAATAAATCATTTGGGTTACCATGTCACAAATAAAAACATGCTCTCAAACAAGCTTTCTAGGCTATTCCATTTCAGGTGGAAGACTAACACTTTCCAAGTGTCTATCAACAATACAGTTTTCCTCAGTATTTGTGGGGGAGTTTACCAGAACACCCCTTGGATACCCCATCCCTGATACCCAAGTTCCCTTATATAGAATGCTGTGGTATTCCCATGTTAACTCTGAACATCCTCCCATGTGCTTAAAATCTCAATCTCTAGTTGACTGGTGACGCCTAACACAATGTGAATATTGTGTAAATAGTTGTCCTACTGTGTTGTTTAGTGGACAATAACAAGAAGAATAGTCTACATGTTCAGTGTGGACACGACTATCCAAGACCTAAGTAAACTCTTTCTTTTTTTTTTTTTTTTAATCTGGGGTTTGAACCCAGGGCCACTTAGCCACCAAGTCACATCCTCCATCTTTTTTTTTTTTTTTTTTTTTTTTTTAAGACAAGGTCTTGCTGAGTTTGCTTATGGCTTTGCTAAGTTGCTGAGGCTGGCCTTGAACTTTTGATCCTCCTGCCTCTGCCTCCTGAATCACTGGGATTACAGATGTGTGCCACCATGTCCAACCTAAGTACATTTTTATCTGTGATAAAAGACAGGGAGGGACCACTGATGTAGGTTTTTGTTATGGGGATTGTACAGGTTGATTTTCTTGTTCAGCACCAGGGAGAAGTCAGTGTCTTCTTGGTTTTCAAATAAATTCCTCATCGAAGTATAGTCCATGCTTAGGAAATAGTACAAATCACAGAAGTACACACACATAAATCTACACAATATGAACAATGTATGCCATATCCCAGGTTAAGAAACAGAGCAGTCCTAGCACCCAGGAAGCCCCCTTGACCTCATCCCTGTCACCATCTCCCCCTGCAAACATAGATCCTGTTCTAATGTTTACCAGCACTGGTTTTGAACTTTATGTAAATATAGCCACACAACACATACATTTTTAACTCTAGCCTCTGTCCCTCAAAATGTATTTATAAGATGGAATGATGCTGTTGAGCTCAAAAGTGGTTCATTCATGTTTATTGCTGTATTTTGTCCCATTATATGACTATACACACATTCATTGGTTCTTCCCCTGATGTCACTGGACCAATTTCACTTTGGAGCTCTTGGAAACCGTGCTGCCATAACAGTGTCCACTGGCATCCTCCGGTGCTCACACGGACTCCCTTCTTAGCCTAGACTTACAATTTATTTATAAATATTTCTTAATTTTGACTCTTGTTTAAAAAAAATAGCTCAGGTATGAAGATCACAATGGGTTTCCCTTTTGTTGCCAAAAACAATTAATTTATAAACAGACAAAAGGAAATTTTCATGACCAGATTTTCATGATGGAAAGTTAACTTGTGAAACGAATCGTGGAAACGTTAGATAGAACAGAACAACAAAGCCAGGCTTTTCAGAGAATGTTCTAAGAAAGGCTTTTTGAAAGAAAAGTTAGAAGGATCCAAGTTAGGCTGCCCTCCAAACTGCTCTGAAGAATTCGTAGGACAGAAAGAGCTCTGTTTTATTTGGAGAAAGCAGAAGTGTTCTACATTTGTCCTGATTGCCCAGTTTCAGCAGGAAAATGAAAAAAAGAAAACAACAACAACAACAACAACAAACAAAAAAGAAGCAGCAGCAGGGAGTGTAACTCCATACACCCCAGGAGTTTTTCAAAGCTCTCTGAGTTGCTGTTTTAAAAGCTTCATTATGATAAAATAAGTCAATCTGCTTTCTCACGAGGGACCCGTGTAATTCCTTTAATTAAGAAGTAGAACTGTTATTCCACTCCAAAGGCCCAGCCCATGCTCCTTTGCAGCCCAGTGAAATATATTTCTTATGCTTGTGGAGGACGGACAGCCCACCTTCCTTCTCCTCAGACCCCTTTCAACCACCTGCTCATCAGCACCTCGTTAGTGGGAGGACCAGCTGAGAGCCTCATGCACAGCAGGGTGAGCTCATGTCACCTCTAGACCTTCGCACCTCTGCAGAAGGCCTTGGCCCAGGAGGGAAGAGACACCTGAGCTAGTCCAAGGCGTCCAGGAGTGAGTAAGAAGGGGTGCGCCACCTGGACGGACTAGTCTGGCTTCTGGTCACTGGAACCTGTGTGGCCTTTAGCAAACAGGTCAGATGAGGCCAAGGTCCCCAGGGCCTGTTCCCTCATCTCCAAAATACAGCCAGCCTCCTCCCAACTGAATTGCCTCATTCTGTGATTTTTGCTCCAACATTAACTTCAACTAAATTCCTTTTGTACCACCACTGAATCTCTCCATGACACAATGGACATGCTATTGAGATGGTCTCATAAGTGAATACCAAGCATTTTCCAGCAGCCCTCCCCCACCACACACACTTTTAAACCAGCTTCGCTTCCCCACAACAACTCTCTGTTTCGTTCAACAGGATGATCTTCCTCTGTGACTGGGAGCAAGTGATTGTGAAAACTAGAATGGTGTACACACACACGTCCAGTGTAGTGGTTCTATCACTGACTCTCGAGTCAGAATGCTTGGGTTCCTCCTGGATTCTGCAATTTGACTAGCTGTGTGACTATGAGCAAGTGACTTAACCTTTCTGACCATGAGTGTCTCCATCTGTAAAAATGAGGTTAGTAAAAATAAAAAATACCTATGGGTATATTGTGAGGATTAAATAAATTAATATTCCTCAGGCATTTAGGAAAGTGCTTACAATAGGCCTAATATTATATGACAGAGCAAATAATAAGATCTTACTTAGAAATTAAAAATACAAATTCATAGACATGAAAGACCTACCTCCCTATAGCATATATAGCACCTATCCCATTGTGAACAAAAGCCTATTATTTAAAAACAATACGGTAAATAGTCTAAACACAGGTCACATTCTGTAAAACAGTCTTCTAACAATTTGTGAATCTAAGCAATTCCAGTCACAGGATTAATAGCTTGGTGCTCATAGCACATAACAAAAATCACTGCAATCTCAATGAGAATTCAATGGGAAACAACAAGCTGAGTAAATATTCGATATGCCAAATTATGTTAAATTAATTAATTAATTATTTAGTTTGTTGGCTTCTGCTCTATAATGATTTTTTTACATGTCCAGGAAATTAATGGTGTCTTCATGGTCCCTTTCAAACATGCTCAAATAAACATTGTCCTGAAGGTTGATGTTGCTATTGTTTTGTCCAAATACAGCTAGTGACCTTGAGAATAAGAGGAAACCTACACAGAAAAAAAGAAAAAAATACAGACTCCAGTGATAAATTCAGGGGAGCCCAGGGGTCAGCCCCACGGATAAAAGTCCCTGATAAGAAGTCTCTGAGCCTTCAAACCACAGACTTACCTGATGTCTCAGACTTACCTGAGTTTTTGATGCACTTGTTTATCTTGGAGCACAGTGGAATTCTGAGGGCCTTTACTGCCTGCACTGCTGATCATTTGTAGCTTTTGAGCTTGAGTGACTGACAGCTCTTATCAATTTTATACAGTCCACTTCGGATCTGTTATGGTCCAAAGACTTTCAGGATTCAACCCTTTTATGGCTTGGGCATCTCTTCTCAAGGCCACAGGGAAATTTGACTAAGGGGGTACGTGCATGAATTCCCCTTTGTTCTTGCTTAGTGTGGTTTTAATTTTTCATTCCCCCTAACAGGTGTCCTTTTGGTACACAATATGGAGATGCATAAGGGAACCATTAGTACAGATTCTCTTAAATTACCTTTAAATGTGGACTTCAGCGTGTTGATGGCTCTAACATCCTTGTGTTAATCACTTGCTTATGTCTATTACTGGCATGTTTGGGGGACACAGCTGGAACCACTTGGATCATTGAAACCATGGTTTAAAATTTGTCTTAGGAATTTGTCTTAGGAAAATATTAAGAATCGGTATGTTGGCTTATGAAAGGAGATTATAAATTGAAATGAAAATGAGACGCTATTTTTTATCCTCATATTGCCCAGGATTCCAAAGTTTGCTATTGTGTTGTATGGGGTGTCATTTGGCACAACCTCCAATGGAGAGCAAAATTGACAATATCAAATTTTTTAAATACACATGACCTTTGATCAAAAATTCCACTTCAAGAAGTCTACCATAGAAATGCATTGGCACATATGCAAAATACATTTTCATGTTTAGTGACACACACAAATATTCATGAGTGAGGAACCAGTTAAATGAATTATTCCAGGCAGTGAAGTACAATTTATAATTGTAGAGCACATTACCGTGTGTGTGTGTGTGTGTGTGTGTGTGTGTGTGTGTGTGTGACTGTGTGTTTATGCCTGGATCTCCTTATAACATCACAAGAAACATAAAAGTGGTTGTGTCTAGTGAGAACTGGGTGACCATTGGGCAATGGTATAAGAATAACTTCTCATCTATGCTCCCTTTATAATTTTGAAGTATATATCATCTGTGGGGGGTATTACTTATTTTGAAAATACAAATGAAAAGAGTTTCACATTTTGTGTGTAAGAATTGGGTTGTTCCCTTTCAAGCATGTGCTTAGAGGGGAGAAAAATCTCAGTGAATTCATGACCAAAAGTGGGGAGCAGCACCCACAAAGCACCCATGGCGTTTCAGACACACCTGTAATCTATTTGGATTGTTCCAGAAGCAAAACAAGCATCAACCCTCAGATGGCTTTGTCCTTTTCCTGCAGCCCCTGCAAAGGACAGGGTGTTTATTTCAGCTTCCCTTTCTGCCTTCTGGTGGTCTCTTCTGTGGGGTGGCAGGAGATGAGAGGAGAAGTAAAGCACATGAAAGGGAAGGTGGAGGATTCTGTGTCCAGCAACTTTCTGACTAGTTAGTTTCTGCATATCATTAGGAACAGTGTGAAGATGTATTAGAAACCGGAGATACAATCATATTACAGCTGGATTGAAGCTGAGCATTCTCTTGTTCTCTGGTCCTAGACACTTGTCCCTGATTTTCATTGTAATAAAGTCCTCACCAGTCTGCTGCCCAGGAGAAAAATACAGACAACAAGGGAAGTTTCTATCAAGCTAAATTTATTCCACTTTAAATCTCAAGATTATCTCTCTCTCTCTCTCTCTCTCTCTCTCTCTCTCTCTCTCTCTCTCTCTCACTTATCTTGGGTATGTGTTAAAATGTCTTTTCAGGTTTTTTTAAAGTAAACTTATGGGGATGGCAAATAGTAATTGGCTTGTTTTGTGATTTGCTTGTTTTTAATGCCACAACTTAGCATATTAAATATTGGCATCTGCATTCATCAGCTTTCTGTCACTGTGACAAAACATCTGAGATAATCAAATGATAGGGAAGAAAGGTTTGTTTTGGCTTATGGTTCCAGAGGTTTCAGTTGATGATCAGTTGACCTTGTTGCTTCAGGTCTGCGGTAAGGCAGAGCATCATGGCAGGGAGCCTATGGTAGAGCCAAGCTGCTCACCTCATGGTGTCCAGGAAGAAGAGAAGAAGAGAGACAGAAAGGGGATGGACCCAAATTCCCTTCAAGGCATGCCCCCGATAACCTAATTTCCTCCTAGTAGCCCCCATCTTTTAGAGGTTCTGCCGCCTCTAAATATTGCCATGGACTGAATCCCAAACCATTCACACATATTTGAGTCTTTGGAGAATATTACTGCCAAACATGCCAGCAACCCTACTGGTGGGTCCTTCCAGTATTTAGTTCTTTCCCAGATTTTATTTTTCCATGATACCCAAAGCCTTGAAACCCTTATCTTCTTGAAGCCTGGAATCTGACACATGAGGAAACGGAATTGAGATCCTCAAATCACTTGCTGGGTGACACTAGTGTTCCTCCATGCACCTGCATTGGCAGGAGCTTCCTCCTATAATGAAATCACCCCTAGAATTGTAGCTATTGCAGAAATGTCAGACAGCCCGTGAAAGAACACATCCTCTTCTCCTCCAGGGACCATCTGGGTGAGGGCGCATGTGCCAGATCTCAGGCCCAGTGCTGCCCTTGTGAGGTAAATCCAGGCTGTTACATGCCCTTCCTTCTTTGGGGTTAACACTCAAGGTGAACTTGACCAGAGATTTGTAAATTGAATGAGGAGCTGGCATTATTTATTAATTAGGGCTGTGTGGTATTGGTGAAAGTCACCCACCTGAAACCCAGCATCTGATTCCCTTTCCTGTCCAGAGAAATCCTTATGAAAATCTTCATTTTGTCATGTGGAACCTTCATTTTTCTTAGGGATGTGATTGTATTCACCTAGTGAATGGTTAAAGCTAAGAGATATTTCCCATTGATATTCTGTAGCCAGCTGTACATAGAATATTCCTCCAAGTTCTAAAGATCAGGGATAGAAAGTGAAGGGCTCTGCCAGCTCAGGAATCTAGAAGCAGTCAGATTCAGAGCCCGTATCTCTGAACTCTGAAAGCTACGCTCACATGCTGGGAGCCTGCCCCAGCTGACTGTGACCAGCCAGCTTCTCCATAGCTTGGGAGATAAAGCAGGAAACGCACAGTACAACAAGTGCACTTTGATGAACACCTGGGAAACATTAGGGTCTGCAATGCCATGGCTTCTCAACCTGTCCTTAGTAGAGGACCCTTTGCTCCAAATGGAAAAATGTCTAAGTTATAATAGATAATCCCTGCTGACAAAAGACATGGTTATCTCAGGAATGTAGCAGAGACTGATAGACTTTCAGTTCTATTCCAGGCCTATCTGTGTACCTGGTGATTATTATAGCCTCCTTTTCCCAGGTTTATCTGGAAAGTTACTGAGACTGGAGGGAACATGTGTGAGTTACAGCCACCCTCTCTCCTGCTCAAACACACTCCCATGTATACACACACACACACACACAGGTGTATTTTCTTCCATCCAAGTTCTCCCTTCACCTTTTATCACTAGTACAGCTCAAGGATACTCCTTCCCAGCAACAGATAAGGTAGGGGTGACAGCAGGCAGCACAGGGGACACCACACTGAAGTGGGGCATCTCTGGGTGGTATACTCCCAGCAGCTTCCCTGCACAGGTGCACCCTGGCAACTGGTTCTCAGGCAGCAATAGGGAGGGCAAAGGATGGTGGATGTGGATTGTAGAATCTGCCAGTTTCCACCATTTGCTGACTTTCCCAGGAGTGCAACTCTCATGCAAATCAAGGGATGATACTATTCTGTTTTAGTTGCAAATCACCATGTTATTATTCATGTTTCAGGAAAAGCCCTTCACCAAGGCAGTTAGTTCCTCAGTGGTATGTGAGTTCCAGACAGAACAGGCAGAGGGAAGTTAGCCTTTGTAGCTCAGGACTTCACCATGATTAACCAGCCCACTGCTACCCCATGATTTCCCAAAGCAGTTGAATTATATGCAAAAATATACATATGGTTGTGTTATTTGATGGTAGTTTGTGTCCCTCATATTTCTTGTTGACATAATAGAAAGTAGCACTGGTAAGTTTAAATTGATGTGTGTAAGTGGTTTCCATTGTTCATGAATCTTATTCAAGGATAGTAAGGGGCATTTCAAAATATTTGTTAGACAATAGGCCATTGACTCTGAAAGGGCTGAGTCATGGATCCTTCTACAGTGCCATGGGAGAGGTTTTGAGTAGAGCAATCCCCAAAGTCAGAGTTACTTGCAGTGGGTGGTGGACCTCCTGGGGCGTCTCATCCTCTGAAGACCTTATCCTTTTGGCAATGACCTTAGTGAGCAAACTCCCTCCCTGGAAGATGTCTGAGTGGAGAACATGTAATAGCAGTAGCTGTCACATCTGTCAGGTGCCCAGAGCTTCTTAATTGAGATTAGTACCAAGTGTTTTATCTAGAGCTCTTGTATTTCTTCCAAAACAATTCTGGGAGACTTGGAAATCTTTAAATCTTCCAAATCTATTACAGACAGAAAAAGCAGCCTGCAGTTAGGGTCGGTGTTCCACAAGGTATATTTGAACTCTGGGAAGCAAAGTACCCTGGAAAGCTCATATGGCAGATCCAAATGCACCATTCAGGTGGTGACCTCAGAATCCCCACAGTAGAGCATGTGACACGTGGCAAGACTGAGAGAAGCTCAGATAAGTTATTATGTGTCTCTCTCCACCAGAAGCCCAGGATGCCACTGCATGTACCAGACACTCATTTCACTGCCTGTTAGTTTTGAACACCATAAAATTCACCCTTGTAAGAGAGCAGGCACTGCGGATGCTGGAGGCAGGGGCTACAGTAGGCTGGTGGGGGGAGAAGTAGAGGAATGGAGTCTTTGTGCTTGTCAGAGAGGCTGTCAAAATGGAAAACGCACGTGAGTGGGGAAGACAAGGTTGGCTGTGTAAGCCAGCAGACACAAACGCCGGGAGGATGAGGGCAGGCGCCAACAGAGAACCGGGACCTGATCCCGGGCCAGTGCCAGCCTACAGGGGCCCTATAGACACAAACTTCAAATTAGCACATTTGTTCTCCAAGAGATGACCAGAGCCAACAGGCCAGGCTTTGTAACTGCACCCAGACAGACAGCTGTCTGTATGGCCATCAGGAGGGCCTGTTTTACTTAAGCACAATACCTCTAATATCCACTGTCTTTCTAGTATGAGGTAAGGCAGAAGCTTGACAGACAAGTTCATCAGTGAGCCACTAATATCAGTGCTTTTGTGCACCTATTGAGGAGTTTATCAAGGAATAGTTGACAAATAAAATTGCATACATTTAAGGTACGAGACTGAATGCTTTGACACATAGTGAAATGATCACCACAATCAAGTGAATTAACATTCCCATCACTTCATGTGGTTGCCATTTTCTTTTTTCTTGCTTTTCTTTCACATGTGGGGAGAACACTTAAGATCTACCCTCTTGGCACATTTCAAGTGCACAAGAACATTGTCAGCTGCTTTCCCACTGCAGTGCATGAGGTCTCCAGAACCTATTCATCCTGAATAACTAAACAGTGTGCCCTTTGGCCCTCACTCCTCCCTGCCCCTCCCCCAGCTTCTGGCAACACCATTCTCCTCTCTGCCTGTGTGAGTCTGGCTATTTTAGATTCCTAGCATAAGTGAGGGCATGCAGCATTTGTCTGTCTGTGTCTGCCTTATTTCACTCAGCATAATGTCCTCCAGGTTTGGGAGGGACAGTCTCTTCAGTGGTATTGGAAAAACTGGGCATCCACATGCAGGCAAATGAAACTAAACCCTTGTCTCACTCCATATACAGAAATCAAGTCACAGTGGACTAATGGCTTAATCTTGTTGAGGGTTTATTGCACTGTAAACTCTCTGTGACATAACTGAGTGATCAACATAAATCAGTGATCTTTTAAAAAAATCTCAGTAATTATTTTACAATTGGATCAAATTGCTATTTAGACTGACCAATCCAGGCATAAAATGGTTAAACAGGTGGTATTGTTGAACAATTCTGATCAACCATGTGCTGGTCTGATCCATTTCTTTTTACTTCAACTTCAAATAAATTATTTTGATGAGTATCAAAATAATTGATCTTTGGTGAACAGAAAGAAGTTTCCAGAAAAATATATGTTTGTATATTTGATTGTCCTTGATAGAGTGTAGTTGATATAAATTGAACTGTGATCTTATTGAATTGGAAGACCTTGCTTTTCTGGAGTGCCCATACATTTGAAGTTGATTGTTTTTAGGGCTGCAAAACCATATAGTAGTTTCTAGAAGAGTGGTATTCCTTTAGTTCTAGGAAGAAGAACATATGAAAGATTGGTTGCCTGACTGGATAGGAAATTCAGATAATTCTACCCTCCAGAGATTTTTGTTTTATTTGAGTCCTACTCCAAAATGTGAATCCTGGAGATTTTTCATAGACATGGGAGGAGATGATCATCTGAGATTCAAAGAAGAAATTTAAACTTTCTCTAAATTTGAAAACATACCCACAGGTGTTATTATTTACACATGCAGAACAAATTCTAGCATTTACCTACCATATCATGGGTGCTACTGATTAATGATTCTCAACTGGCAGGCCCCAGCCTGGTGGTTCATATCAGGTTCTTCTCTGTTGACCACCAAGCTATGATCAGTACTTTCCAACTGAGGTATACACCATCAAGGTGGTATCTATGCATGGTATTGAGATTCTGTGCTACCAGTTTTGAAACCTTAACTTCGACCTCCTCAAACCCAGTGGTCTCCCGGCTCAGGCCCACTTAGTGCTATAAATCCCACCCTCAGGAGCTGTACTCTGTACCACCACACTCATTCTTGCTCATTGCCTCCCCCACAGCTTGGGAATATAATGTTTACTTTTCCCTTTTTACTAGTGAGCTCTCTCTTATCCCCCAAGGCTCAGAGCTTCTGTCCCTGATAAGGAAGTAACAGTTGCAGGTTCATATCCCCAAGAAAATATATTATAAAATTACGTTAACATATTATGTCATCTTTTCTAGGCCACAGGATCTTGAACAAGGAACTCTGTTGTAATCTTTTTAGAAAGCACCAACATCTATCTCAGAATCTGGCCCAGATATTAAATCAATATTTATTTAAAGGGTACATGAATGAATGAACAAACCAATTAAAAAACTTTAATAATTACATACATGTGTGTATAAATAATTAACATATATCTAGATTAGATAAAAATGGAGTTACTTAGAAAACATCCACAATTGATCACAGGCCATTCTTTCCTGTGTTCTCAGACTGGTAAGCACTGACACCAGCAAACTTGCCTGCAAGGATATGTCTTCCTCAGTTTCCCCATCTTATTACTAGTGGGGTCCCCCTGCCTCCTTAGTACCAAAAACTCCATGTGGCTCATATCATTCTCTTAACAACAGAATTCACAACAAATGTCTCTTTGGGATGACATCCACAATCCAGGAGCAATCTCCTCTTCTTCAGGCTAATTCCCTTTTGGAAACTGTTGAAGTGACTTTCTTCCTAAACGTAGCCTGCTGTTGACGCATCCTGCTCAGAGACCCAGCTCCAGAGCACTAACCACTTACAAATTGTTTACACTTTCTTGTCCCTGGAACTTGCTGTTCATATTCAAGGAGAAACCACTGCCTTGAACCATCCTTAAAGCCCCCAAAATTGTCAGAAAATAGCCCAGTAAAGTCACTCTTGAGGCTGGGACACTGATTCCTTAAATGAGAAATAGTAACTGCTCTCCATTGGCTGACCTCTGACTCATCCCAGGAAGAAGGTTGATGAAATAAATTATGGGTCTTTTATGAAATTCCAGTTATTAAAAATGTTTTGTCCAAGTCAGGCACAGTGGTAGACAACTGTAATCCCAGAGACTTAGGAGGCTGAGACGGAAAGATCACAAGTTCAAAGCCAGCCTCAGCAAATAAGTGAGGCCCTAACCAAATCAGCAAGACTGTCTCAAAATAAAAAATAAAAAGGGCTGGGGACATGGCTCAGTGGTTAAGCAACCTTGGAGTCAATCACTGGTACCAAAAATAAATAAATAAATATTTTGCCCATTCATAAAGGGACTAAAGAAAATTAGATTTTGAACACTGCCCTGAGGCTGCAGGGAAACCAGAATAATATTGTACTTATGTATATACACATCCTCCCAGAGTCTTCTCTTGCTTGGTGAGAAGGCAGCTGGCTCTTTGAGCACCTCAGGACAGCCACAGTTTTTAGAAAAGAAGCAGCCTTGCAGGAAGAAGTATAGCTATGGTTTTAACAAAGATGGCAGCCATGTGGCAGGAAGTGGTCTCGCGTTGAACCTTGGTTGCCCATGCTCTTGCTCTGGTTATTGAATCAATTTCAGACATGGCAAACACATCAGCTGATAGGAGCATCTGTGAATGAGTCTCCCCGTCAGGGAAATGTATTTTCTCTCCGTTCTCAACTATTGAAGCCATTCATCACAGCACTGCCACCTCTCCCCAGTGTCACTGCCTAACAAGACACACCTGCAGAGCAGCCTCCTCTGAGTCCTCCAGCAGAGGCCCAAAAACCGGTAGAAACCAGAACACCACGAACATTCATCCACAATTTATGACTGACTGTCAAGATAAGCTCGTTTGACAGACGCCAAATTTGCTTTTAAAATAATATGATGCTTTTTATGAGGTGTTTTGTTTTGTTTTGATTTGTTTTGGGGGGTATTTTATGTCAGCTTTGTTTAAATGTTAAACTCTGAATGATGTCCATCTGTATCTTTTTCAGGAAAATGAAAATTCATGGTCAATACTAAATTTGCGTGTTTCTACTGTTCACATTTTAGAGGGTTTTGATAGGGTGGAGAGTAGTTTTATTGAAGAGAAGAAACTTTTTCTATTTTTCTGTCCTTGATTTAACACAGACTGCCTTCTTTGGCATCACCATCAACTGCAATCAAGAGACTGGCGTTACAGCTCAGCACTTGTTTAGATAACACTGGGGACAGAGCTCAGGATTTACTTTCCACACCAAGGACGCTTCTGTTCGTGTGGTCACAGCACTGATAGTCACTTGAGTTTTGGCAACCATGTGTCCCTGATTTTTCTCAGGCCTGAAAAATTGTCCAAGACAATGGTCTTTCTTAGGATTTATAATTTATTGTCTTCAAAAAGAAATTCTGACATGTCTATAATGCAGATGAATCTAGAGGACATTATACTGAGTGAAATAAGCCAGTCATCAAAGAACAAATACAGTCTGAGTCCACTTTGTTGAGGTCCCTCAGGTGGTCAAATTCACAGAGACAGGAAGTAAAATGGTGGCTGCCAGGGCTGGGTGGGATAGGAAGAAATGGGGAGTTGGTGTCTAATGGGTACAGAGTTTCAGTTCTACAAGACAAGACATTCTGGAGTTGGTGGTGGTCTACAACACACAATTTCACAACAGTGAATACACTGAACACCCCCAAACTACACACTGAAAGGGTTAAGGTGGCAAATTCTGTTATGTGTATTTTACTACTGTTTTAACATTTTAAGTGAAAAAGAAAGCTAACTTTGGAAGCAGAAAAGCATTCACAAGATCCCATGGACATTCTACCTGGCAGAAGCTTGAGGATTGGACCTGATAAATTTATTTCTTTCCTTGATGTTTATCTATCCTTGCAAGGAAGGGTTGTGGAGGACCCAGGGTGGAGGAGAGTGTATGGATCTAATAATATTCTGAGGAAAAATTTAGTACCCACACAACTTTCGTTTCCTTGTTTTTCACAAGACTATGTGCTTTTCTGTCATGGTGTACAGAACAAGGTCTGATACGTTTTCTACAAAGAACCATTGATGGCGTGTCTGTGTGAATTGCCCTAGCATTGGTCACAGCCAACTTCTGTGGGACCCACTGCCCCTGTCCGACAATACACTCCAGTGTGTTTAGCCATTTACAAAAGGTCAGAAATGAACTGAGAAATGGGCTGGAGTCAAAAACATGTGGCCCTATAAATATCAGAGACAGACGCTTTACTCCATTTTTCCCAGTCTTGTTCTCCCCCATCGAACGGTCTTCTCAGTCACTCTGTCAGGGTTCCCTGTATTTGGCCAGCACCTCAGACTGGGGACTAGCACAGAAAAGGCAGCAGCTAGCTTGTTCACCTGCTGACCTCACTTTGTGCCTAGTCTGGTCCTGCAGGACCATTAATAGAGGCTTGTTTTGTTTTGTTCTTTATCCTTTGTAACTTCTGGCTAGGAAGCCCTGGCGGTCCAGTCTGCGATGCTCTGTTTTGCTTTGAGCGATTCCACTTCCCATTAGCGGCAAGACTGCCTTGTGGCTGAATTTGTTCCTGACAGTGTTTTGTGAGCTGAAGAGTTTGCAGATTTGAGCTCAAGGGGGCCTGCGAGCAAATTGGGACGTTCATCATGACTTTAGCTGCCAGACTGGATGACTTTGAGGTGACGCTGGAACACCTGCTCATGGACGTGTTTGTAAGTAAAGGTTTTTCATATTCCATGTGCAAGGATCCTCCCCTGTCCCTCTGAAAGTCCTCGGGACTCTGTCCCCATTACTGAACCTTCTAATTGTCCAGTTTCTACAGTGTCATTGTTTCTTATTCATATAACGTGAAGGCAAGGCGGGAAAGAGAACCAGCACATTCCTAAATGTCTGAGTGGCGCAGAACAGTCCATACAGATTAAACTGCAGAAGTGCTGCTTTGTAAATCAAGTAACTTGCAGAAGTCTGAATGAATGGGGTGAAGAAATGCACGAGGCTTGCCAGAAGAGATCAAAGCAGCATCAATGGGCATTCCCTGGAAGAACCGGGTGTGTTTGTGAAGGGATAGGGAAGAGAACACCATGCGGGATAGGGTGACAAGCGTCGCTGTGGTCAGAAACCCACTTCCAGATTCTTACCACTTTCATAGGTATTCAGCTACTAAGAGCCTCTCAAGAATTGATTTGCCATGATGAGGTTGTTGAGTGACTCACCTCCAAAGGAAAGAGCGGACAGGGACACATCTACTCCGGTGATGCTTTTAGCATCAGGCTCCCTGGCACTCGTAACCCAGACATCATTTCTAGCCCAGGCCAACCGCAACAGCTCTTGCCCTTTGCTCAGGATTTTCTGTTGGTGATGGGTCTGTTCGTTCTGAGTTATTGGCAAGGGCTGAGAGGACCCAGACTGTGAGCCACGCAGGTGGTGAGGCAGCCGGGAGGTGTCCCCTTCCAAGAACAACACTGGCACTGCCCACGGGAAGGCGGCTGTGTTACATGCCGAGGACAAACCAGTCTGCATCTTGAATCTAGAAAGGCCCTGGAGGGCGACTGCTTTCATTGCCATACATCACCCGGTCCCTTGCAGGAACCTTTCAGAGAATGGTATGTTTTGGCAGAAGTGAAAGTCTGGGGCTTCTCCCCCCCTTCCTTTCTTTATTAATTTATAATTTGTCTTCAAATCGAAGCAACATTGTGCTGGCAGGATTCCCAGAGGGACTCGCCTTTTCCAGGGCTGGGTGCGGGAGCTGAGTGACTCATGTTCATTCCCAGCGTGTAGATTTAGGCCTAAAGGAGGAGCGGGTGGAGGATGGAGAGGGTCCCTCTGGGTTGCCAGACTGGGGGATTCATGGCCAGGGCCATCACTCGATCAGAAGCATGAATAGAAAGTGGACAGCAGGACAGGGAACATTGGCTGATATCCTGGGGGGTGTCAGCTGGTGGTCATAGGATTGAGTTTTGGGGGTAGTCTGTGCATGCCAAAGGCTAAGTATGTCTTTGGTTGTCTCAGAGGATAATTTTTAATCAGGTAATTGTCCTGCTGAAATCCCCCACAGTCAGTCATGTACACCTCTTCCTCCTTAACCACCGCTACCTCCTTGCTCTTTCCCCCCAACCTCCACTGCCTCTGCCTTGTTTTTAAGCCACAGTCCCAGCTAGGTCTTTTCACCTCTCACCTGAACTAACCTTCTAATTATTCTCCTGCCCCCAGAATTTCTGCTCCAGTTCACCCACCCATCATCATCTCTCCCCACCATCTATTTTTTAAATCCTTAATTCCAGAGTATTTACCACCCTCCGTAGCAAGGTTTTGTGTCCACACTTCCCCACTGAGAAACGTCTTAAATCCCCTTCAGCATGACCCGAACAGTCCAAGCAGACAGACAAGACTGGGGTGAGGTCACACATGGCTTCAAGGCCAACTTCTCTCTCAAGCCTTATCTCCTGCCATTTCCCACTGCGAACTCCCCAGTCAAGCCGGACTGGCCACCAACAGTCTCTACCCTAGACAAGGTGCACTGTCTCATTAATGTGGCTGGTGTCTGTGATTCTGCTTCCTCTGGACCTGCTCAAAGTCTGCACATCCTTCAAGTTTCTGTGAAATTCCCCCTCCTCCGTGGAGCTGCTACTGACAGCTCACAGTAATTCCTTAGGCCCGTGGATTCCTGCAGCACTTCTTCTCTGTACATTATTCATTGACCTGAATTAGTAAAGGTCAAAGAAGCCTTGATAGCCTCTCTAGCACCTAGAATATTGTGTGAATTGACCCCAACTGATACATATCAATCACTGAATTTTTATTAATATTATTTATTTTCATTGAAATTTTCAACTTTTGGCAGGGGCACTAAGGTACAACACAAAGAAATTTCATGTTTCCACGTGTTCCTCAACAGGTTATAATCTGGTCTCTGACACAGTCATGACAAAAGCCACTATGGCGACAAATACTGAAGAAATTATTGTCTGCAATGCAATTTGTTGCAGTCATTTCAATTTGTTGTCGTAAGATATTTGTGAGATGCAGAAGTCACAAGACACGTACGAACAGCTTAAAGAAATATTTACAAAACACACACCCTGTGTAACCACCATCCAGACTAAAAAAAGAGAGAATATATTAGTCCACTGGAAGAGTCGTGTGTCTCTTCCAGATTAAAATCCTCTCCATACCTGAGAGGAACTCCCCTGAATTTTAATTTTGTGTTAACATTTTCTTGGTGTTTTTTGGTGTAGTTTTTTTTTTTTTTTTTTTTTTTTTTTTTTTTTTTTTTTTTTTTTTTTAACCTATGCACACGTTACTAAAGAAAATGGAGAGCAACCCTCAATCCCAACTTGGTACCATATCCTAGTCAAGAGACCATCAGCAAAAGTTTCACCTTCCTGAGCTCCCATTTCCTAATTCCCCATCACTAAAGTTAGTCGATAGGGTTGCGGTGAAGACTTAAAGAAGGTGACCTAGAGTCAGTGTCCATGGTTGGACTGATACAGAAAAAAGCACAGGTGAACTAGTTCTCTTTCCCCTTGCTTTTCCCCCGGAAAGGGCATCTGTTAGGGATCTTATTACACAAATTTAGTTCTCTTTCCTCTGCCTCAAAACTCTCTCCCACTATTACCACCTAACCCACCCACTTCAATTATTGGGAATTTTGATTCCTTCCAAGCACAGACTCCCTCCCTGCCTGAGCTACATTAATCTGTGACTGTTCTGTCTGCCACCAAAATGGCAGAAGTCATCCGCTCCTGAGCTCTGATGGTGAGAAGAACCCCTGGGATTCTAGCTGACTTTGCAAGTGGGGTCTCTGAGCCAGGTGATGACTTTTGACTGTACTTCCAGATACATCTGCCTTAAAGGTCAAGGGAGAGTGATATTCTACAGAACTCAGGAGGATAAAAACTCTCAATAAGAAGGAAAGGGAACATGAAATCCGTGGCCAGTGTCTTCGTTCAGACTACACACAGGCTTCCTCGCATGCATGAATCTAATTGTCTAGAAAGAATATTTGCATCAGAGTCCCATTAGTGTTGGCTTTCCTCTATAGCATTCTTATTAGGATGTCATCCCCTATCTCAAGAACAGCTGTTTCCATATTGACACTTCCTTCCCAGGATTACAAAGGGCCACTGGGGGGCTTTGTGGGAATGTGAGACTTCTGCAAGATGAGATAAAAGGGACAGATCAGACCTGGTGTTTCGTAATTACTTGTCGTCACCCTGGGCTCCTCTAGCTGTGGCTGCACTCTGTGCTCATGAGAGGAGGTAACACACATGTCAGGTGCACAGGCACACACGCAAGTACACCCCAAGTCAGGAGCTCAAAGGGGGAGATCAACTGAAGTACACGGGGGTTCTTTATAAATCATTGCCAGAATTGGCGGTGTTGCCCTTGTTGATGGGTTTGTCCTACTTCCTTTTTCCTGTCCGTCCTCATATTGTTTCAGAAAGTTTAAGGCACTCTCTCCAAGCCCAGAAGCTTAGCATTCCGCACAGTTCCAAGAGCAGATCCGCAACTAAGGGGCATGCGACAAACGTCAAAGAAAAAGGAAATGGGAAATCAAGCAGGCTTCTTAAAACAGTCCTTGTTGAATCAAATAACCTGATATTTAGACTCAAATGTGTCCTTAGAAAGGGGTGGGTGGCTGCAGCTTTCCCCTCTTCGGTCTCCCTTCTACCGTCAGCCTTCCAGGCACATTCTCCAGGCCATGGGGTATCTTCTAATTGTCACCCAACTGCTTTCCATTCTTATCTGGCTCAAAATGCCTATCACATTGCTTCTTCTGTTTACAACTTAGATTTTATTTTTATCAAAATAGTATGTGCATAACCATGTTCATAACAAATGAAAGTTCAAGATTACTCAAGGCTGACAAAGAAATCTCCCAGCTCCAGTCCTTTCCTGGCAATTTCTGAATCCTTCTCCCTAGGACCTCTTCTGACTTTTGCATCTGGTGATTAACTCCAGGTTGCTCAATAATGTTTATCTTGTGACTTCTTAATTATTCAATTTTGTCATTTTATGCTGCCACCCTGAAAGATGAGACTTTAACTCTTACTACACACACACACACACACACACTCCTCTCTTCCCATCTATCATCTTGATATATTGATATTATAGTTTATTATAGTTTAAATAGTATATATTGATATTATAGTTTATTGTGGCTACCAAAATGTTGTTTACAGCAGAGAAATATTGCATATTATGATTTTATATCCTGGATTTTACAACTTCATGTTTTTCCTGGTGTTGATAATTGCCTCGGGTCAGTCTTTGCTTTATGTTCCATGTATTCATCAGTGATTTTCCTCTAAGGTCTTCAATAGAGTTAAATAACTCCTCTTGGTTTGATAAGTTCAACATGCCTTTGGGAGCACTCCACCTGCCTTTGTCAGTTAGATCGGCTCCTTTCTTGGTCTCTTGCTTGACTATCTTGTAGGGGCTCCTCTTTTCCACTATTCCACAAACTCCCTTTGCATCTCTTCTATAATTGGTTCTCCTTTTTTTTTTTTTTTTGCTTACCCAACTTCACACCTTGTATTCATTTGAGTAAATAAGTTTACCTTTTTCACAAAGGCAAAATAATAATAATAATAATAATAAAACCAAGAACAACAACAGGAAACTTTGTGGACTATGATACAATAATCCCAGAAGCTATAGTTCACTAGACAAGAACATATTCAGGAAACTGGACTTCAGTAACAAATAGGTCCTCCTTTTCTTGGAACTCAAGCTCCCTCTTTCTAGGTTTAACATTCTCTTGTTAAGAGTATATTCTAATCAATTCCTTAGAAAAGATGTGATAGAAGTAAATTGTGTGATATTTCATGTCCATCCTCACGGTTAACCAGTGCCTTGTCTAGTGGTTGCTTATGTGCCGTTGAAATCAGAGCTACATTTTCAGGATCAAGGTCCTCTTAAGTTACAGGTCAAAATATCCAGGCAACAAAAGCTCAGTATGGTCAGAACTACTCATTTTCATCTCCCCAAATTTGCCCTTCCTCCTGTACCCTTATCTTGATTAATAGGATCATTCTCTCTGGTCTCTCAGAATATAAATTAGGGAGGACCAATGTCCTAATTCTGGACTTAATCATTTCTCACTTGGACAACTACAATAACCTTATAAATTCTCTCCTGGCTGCTAATCCTTTGACTCTCCATTCTGCCATTAATCCTTTATCAAACAACTCCTCAGAACTCAAGTTAGAGGGTATCACTTTCTTCCTAAAAGTAACTTTTAATGGCTTCCCTCTGCTCACAGAATGCAATCTAAAAGGTATTATTTCCTAGGATGCAAGTCAGAGTCTAATATCAAGGTCATTTCTTACTACCCTTGTTCTCACACATGTGACTCCAGTATCTCATGTAATTTCCACAACAGTATTAACTTCCTTATGCTCTAGATGTTTAAAATTTAAATAGAGGGAGTACCTGAATCAGGCAATATTAGAATCCCCTACCCATCCTCACCTACTTCTTCAGAGTTGGCCCTCTGAAGATCTTCTACCCATTCCAGCCATGAACTTGTACTGGAGAAACCCTTTGGCATTTGGATTTGCAGAACTGAGGGTGACCTCCAGGGCACACTTGAGATAAACCATCCTTCCACAGTATGAGGCTTTGAGGCACCAGCCTAATAGATTCAAGATGCTTTTGTTCCTTCTTGGGAACTTACAGACCCTGTGGCTTATCCCAGAGGCCCCTAGAAAATGGGCACTTGGAAGTGACACGTTCCTGGGCACAGGAGAGAAAGCAATCTGGTTGCCCAAAAGAGTCCCCTGGAGGGTTTGTGAAAGCCACCATGGACTGTTCTCCCATGGAAGAAAATTCCATGCGCAAGTTCTCCTCCAGTGGAAGGAAGCACAGAAATTCAAAACAGATTTTAAAATTGATCATTCATCACCCTGTGCTTATCTAAGACACCTGGAATTTGAGAGCTAAGCCAGTGAAAATAAAAAAATAATAAAAAAAAATCAGCCTGCCCTGGCTTTGCTTGGAAGTATATACTATATATATTCAGCTAATTCTGGGTAGTCAATACCATAGATAAGGACATTATTTATTTTGCCATTCCAGGTGCAATTACACAGTTTACCCTGTGCAAAGTGCACTTCATAAACATGGCAAATCAATGCTAGTTATCAAAATCCATCTTCAACAGACAGCACGTGAAAAAGGGCTTTGCAAAATGATCTCGAAAGTCGGTCTACACAGCCAGCCCCACAGAGGTCAGCTTATTACTTGCTTAATCACACAGGCATCCTGGCAATCTTATTGATTCCTCACACCCTGGACATGACATCACTCCTAATAGCACAAGCGATAAGCCATTACCACCATGCAGAACGGCCATTAGCCTAGGCTGCAGCCATTGATTGTCTGAGTTGGCCTCACGTAGGAAGGGCAAGTGGAGCTCTGACAGGCGCACATCGTATTCAAGGCCAGACATGAAGGATATTCAAGGGAAGGAAAATAAGTCCGCCTGCGGCTTGCCGGCGAGAACTCTCTGCCTGTTCCCTTTCTGTGGGTGAAGAGTGGAACAATCTTGCCAGCTTGCAGGTGAGCCTTGTGTTTGAACTCCCCATGAAGCGAGGCGTGCTGAAATGGAATATTGACTACTCCTCCACACGTGTCATTAGTATTTCCCACTTGACTTTCTCTGTGGCTTGACCACTGCCAGAAAGATAGAAGGAGACAACAGGAGAACTGATCAGCATGTGTGGTTTCCATGCAGCACATGCTGCTGTGTCTCTTCCCTGCCCTGGAAGCGTGTGAGGTCTGCTTTCATTTGTGATGGGATGTTTGTTTTTGAGTTGATGAGGACAAGGGGTCTTTTCCTGGGTGAATTCATTCTCTATCCGCTACCTCTCAAATGAAACCTACAAACAAGGAGTCCCGGAAGAGGTCTCTTTACCATCCAAGTATGTGGCTAAGCCAGATGGCCCTTGAGGACTCCAGATGGATGAAACATGGCGCTTAGCACGGAACATACCTGGAGAGACAAAGAGCTGAATATGGGGCCAGGAAGGCTGTTGTGGTAACTGAGGCAACAGGAGAGCAGCGTTCAGAATTGAGAGTGGAAGTAAATGATGTGTGCGTATGTGCACGGGTGCGTACCCATCACAAATAACTTTCACAAACAGTCATTCCTTTCTTCTTGTTGGCCAGGGTTTCTATACCTCTCCAAATGTAGACTTGGGTCAGAGGCCAGTGGTTTTCCATGTCACCTTGTACCTCATCATGAAGAGGAGCTGAGTTGGAGGAACTGGGTGGGGTGGCACACACCTGTAGTCCCTGCTACTTGGGAGGCTGAGGCAGGAGGATCACATGAGTCCAGGAGTTGGAGGCCTGGGGGACAATGAGACCCTCTCTGAAAAAAGGAAAGGAAGGAAGGTGGGAAGGCAAGAGAAGGGAAGGGAAATGAAGGGAAGCTTTATCTGCCCACCCAGGTTAGCTACATCATCTTCCCAAAGTCTGTCCAAAGACTGTAAATAGCACACTAAAACCAAGAAAAAACCAAAACAACTCCACACCGACACCCTGGAGACCAGCTCTTGGGACCTGGGTATGCAGGTCTAGTGATCGGAGTGTGGCTTCGTATCTTTGGGTTCCATGTTTGACCTAAATTCTGGCCACTTTTCAAACAGAAAATTGTGGTTGTGGGTGGTGTTTCTGCTGGTACAACTCCAGTCACGGCGTCCATTAACGAGATGTGACAGGAACTGCCCGGGTTGGCTGAGTTAGGAGCAAACGGATGGCGCTGGAATGTTGAAGAAGTACAGGACCTCCTCCAGACTCCCCTTCAACTCTACAGTTTCCAGATTTATTAAGAATACGTTTTCCTCGTGCATGTCTGGCTTGGTTACACCCTACCTTTATCCTCTTCCTTGTTTGCCTCGACAATACTTAACACCCAAACTTCATTCAGCACTCCAGCATCCCCAGCCTAGGGGGGCCTTGGCTGGGGTGGGGAAGGAGGGTGTTTGGGCTCCTTCCCCATGTCCTGTCCCCAGTCCCTCGCCTGCCCCCTGGGTCTCCCTCCACCTCTACTCACTGAGTTGCTTCCTGTGCTCCCCGGGTTGACCGTAGGTGGAAGGACAGCTCTGAGCAGGGGCCTTGCTCGCCTGACCTGCTGTGAGCACCTAAGACGACCCAGGATGACTCTCTCAAGCAGCCCAGATCTGACGTAAGGCTTAAGATGCAAATGCCTTTTCCTACCTTCCGTGTGCTGCCTCTCGCTTCCCTTTAAACAGCTCACTGTGTCCCTCCCAGAAGCCCCGGAAGCCCCTCTTATAGACAAGAGGCAGGGAGCAGAGTCTCCCACCCCTCCTATCTCTTCCTCCTCCTCCTCTTCTGACAGCCTGAGAGGGTGAGGCCAACTCGGAGCTCACACCTGGTCCTGGCACATCCCCCTGGCACATCCCCTTTGCCAGCCCTACTAGCCCTCAATGGAAAGTGCCAGTAGATGGGGACAGTTGTCACCTATTGTCTTGAGACCTTCCAACACTGAGAAGGAGCCTTTAAACATCTTGCACGATGTTACAAGAAATAATGGCTCCGTCAGAGAGGCTCGGTCAGCTTTGTGCTGTTTCCTTCATGCAAGCAGTATTTCACTTTTTACATAGAAAGGATGGTAAGGCACCTGAAAGGTCACAGCTTTCACCTTCCCAGTACTTCCCTCAGCTCGCTGTCCTCTGCTCCTTCCCCTTGGGCTCGTGTGACCTCAACTGGGACTCTGCCCAAGGAGCTCCCGTCCCTGAAACCTCGCTATCCTAGGACCCCTTCTTTTAGTCTTCTGCCAAATGAACTCAGTAAAGCAGTGCGAATAAGCTTTATCAGAGCCAGCCCGTGACAGTTCAGAGGTAAGATAATCATAGCTGTGGACTCTCAGGGGAACTGGAGGATTAGCCCCATCAGTGGTCATTGCCTGCACTAGGAGACCGCTGCATAGGCCTCAGGCTCACCTGGGTGGAGGGTTGCATTTCTGTGTGGGTCCAGGGCTCCATCAGGAGGCCTGTCCCCCTTGGCACAGCTTGTAGCATGCTTATCATTTGCAACTGTACATGCACACCGGCCAGTGCACACACACCCACGCGTACACTTTGGCCAGGTGGCTCTTCCCCTGTTTACAGCCTGCTACTAACACAAGTGTTGCAAAATGCTTTCTCTCAGATGGGCCATCATCCCCAGTCACCCCTTTCACGCTCTGCTGTTCATGACCTACAATACGCATTTGATTTGATGCATCTCGCTTTGGCGTGTTGAACCTATTGATTTTCTTGAAATAGGGCTCTTTTGATTCCTGTGCATTTTCATTACTGAGTTTTAACGTAAATGTTTTCATTGAGACTGGAAGGAAATGTTCAAAATAAACAAACAAAAACTCCCTCCACCTTAAGTGCTGTGCCCCGGGAGGCATCAAAAGCCATAGCTTGCTGGACTGGAAAGTCAAAGTGTGTTTTCCCATCTCCATCTCTGCTCAGCTCATTGCCTCCCAGCCCCTGGGCATCTTCCCATCTCCCCAGTGACCAATAGGCTGTTCCCTGATGCTCAGGGAACCCCATCAGCCACCATCTCAGCAAAGACCTGTTCTCTGAGGATAACTTTCTTTCAAGTGCTTTCCCCTCGCCCTCTGCTGTCTTGGTGGCCCCTGAATTCACCATTTCCAGTCTGTTGTCCTGTCCTCCCATCCTCAGTGCCCATCCCATTTATGCTCATGTCCGTCCCTCGCCTGCTCCTTGTCCTGCCTACCTAGCTATTTCCACGGCTGGCGAGGGAATGGGAGGCAGTAGGAAGGGAGAAGCCCCTGACTCTCCTCCCTGTGGGCTAGGACGATGGCCCCAACCCTGGCTGCACTCTGCCGGGTGGATGGCCCTGGAGGTTCCATGCTCCCTCATGTGACCCTGGCTCTGGGCTCTGATAACTCAGCTCCCGGATGGCCCCCTCAGGCCTGAGTCCTGCTGGCCTCCCTGGCTACTGGGGCTTTTAGGGTCCTCTAGCACCAGTGCTCAGCCCAGCACCAAGGGACATGAAAGCAGCAGCTCCAGAGACCCCAGAGCTGCTTGCTCCAACACAAACTCCTGAACTGACATTCTCCCCTCCTCTAAGACAGAGCTTTTCATTTCCCTCTTGAGTCCAACGGGTTGATGGCCTTTCTGGATTTTGAAACTGCTATAAACTGCAAAGGGTTCTATGACAGGTGAGTATTAAGTGGATGAAGTTGGACCCTGAAATCATACAAATTGACTCTTAGCTGTAACATATTTAGCTGTGGTGCTAGAATAAGCCCCAGTTTCTTTACCTGTAAAATAAGGATATTGAAATTCATTTTTTTTTCATTGAGATTTCTTTGGCAACCTCCCATTCCATTGTCTGACAATCACTGGATCAATGAACATTCATTCCCTCACTTTCCCTAAAGTGGTCACATCATCCAAGGTATGAGTGCCTGTCCCCTCCTAACAAACATATTTATGTTCTAACCATGAAAATAAATACCAGACATAAAATACTTTAGATTCAATAATTAATTTTAAATGTGTGAATCTTGAAACTTCATAGTAAGATAATCAAAAAGATATTTGTGAGAAAGTTGAAGGACTTTTGAGAGTTTTCAATTCACTCGAAGGAGGCAGACACCTACTCTACAGGGATTGGCAGTGGGGTTTGTGAGTGGGGAGGAGGCCCTAGCACTGATATGAAAAGTGATCCTGCTCCAGCCCCCAGCCCCCGGGGAAGGGGTGGAATGTGTGGGACTCAAATGTGTGGGAGTCTGGCCCAGGGTTATTTTTGTTTCCATTAACATTCTCTTCTATATGTATTTTAACCTTAATCAAATGCATGTGTTTTTGTTTTATTTGCACTTAGTTCATCAAAGTGTCCCTTATGGTCTGAACTATGCCATGAAGCCATAAGCTCTTTGTGAAACACTCATTAATACCCCTGGGAAACAGGAAGTTGCATTTAGTCAAATATAAATAAACCCAGCTCTCAGGGGCTTTGCCCTGGCCCGGGTCAGAGAAGAGGCAGTGACTACTCAGTGGATCTCCATCCACTGCCTGCTCTCAGGCTGAGCCGGAAGGGTGCAATCCCATGGCTCTCCACAGATAAGTGTTTTGAAAATGTGTCCATCCTTTGTTCAAAACTGTGACAGTTAAGTGCAGTTTTAGAAAGGAAAGAGGTCCTATTGATTTAGCTACATAATTGGGTATTGTTCCAGAATTATTCCGGCACCCCCCCAACACTTTGAAACCAGGAGGTGCTGCAGGAAGCAAGAAAGGGGGCGGGGGAGAGATGTAACCTACACCGCCTCACCGAAGACACTGGGCCAGCCGCGGTGAGGGGCGCTGCGTCCTCGCCGTCCTGCCCTGCTCCCAGCCCCTCGCCAACTCTCCAGCTGCACATCTGGAACCAATTATGAACAAAGCCCGATTGTTGTATATTTGGAATTTCCCACATCAACTTGATGCTTTCTTTAACTGCCTCTTAATGTGTGTCTGCGTGGGACAGCCGTGCCCACGGCTCCAGCCCCCCAGCCCCGGCCCCAGCAACGGCTCCGCGGAGCATCTTTTTCCTGATTCATTTTCTAGTAGCGCAGGACTCCACTTCTTCCCTTCGCACCCCTCCTCCATTTCCTATTAGATTTGTTTGAATAAACAGAACTTTCTTTTCCATCCTTTTCAATAAACTAAGTGTGGGTCTGTGGAGAGTAAATAAAGGCTGGTTCCCAAAGCAGAGGAGTAACAGGAGACTGGCCAAAAGGCATGGGATTACTACAGAGGAAGTGGCCATTCCCTCCCCAACCCCAGCAGCGAAGTGCGGAGGATACGCTGGAAAGGAGAAAAGCCCACATCCTCCAATCCTGGAAGCCCTTGCCTGGTTTTTCTCTACAGTAATTTTCTCTGCTGTGGGAATAAGCACATGCAGGGAGCCATAGTGACAAGAGAGGCCAGGTAGCAATGTCTAAGCTACAAATATTACAGAAAATTTAGAAATTGGGTCTATTTATACCATTTGTCTGAGAAAAGCATCCGATGTGTGATAACATCATGAACAGAAAAGAATCAGCAAGTGTGATGGATGAATCTGAGCTTCGACAGCCCTGCAAAATCAAACATGACTTTGTCCTGTCTACTGGCACACATAAAAATACACATTCTAAAACACAAACGTTCACACCAGGAGAGGCAAATGCAAGCCTGTTCTATCTGGTTGGATTCATCCAAACCACGTGATGCAAACATTTTTTCCTTCTTTCCCCCACACTTGGTGGGCTGCATTCACCTAATTAATTATATGCATCCATTATTTTCTATGCACCAGAAAGCAGAAAGGAAAAAGCAGATATACATGTCTGACGCTCAATTTCTTAAAGATCATTTATGATGATTGCAAAGAGACTCCCCATCAGTCCTCAATGTGATGTCGCTGGTCTTCAAATATTTTTCCTGCAAGAGAGTGAAATCAGAATGTAGGATTTCACATTAATCTCTGCTCCAGATGGGGATATTCCAAATAGTCCTTTTAAGATGAGCATGTGACCTACTGTACAGCCCAGGGGCTTGGAGTCACGTGATGGAATGAATAATACGTCTGATAGAGCTTTGATTAGACAGCTGACCTGGTTACCATCTGCAGCTCCAAGAAGCAAAGTTGACATTTCTGGATCACTCTCCCCAGAAGCACACTTGCCCACTCCTGGGACAGCGGTCTCACCGAGCCAGCACACAGAGACTGCCCGAAGGAAGCTGGAGGTGCTGCTTCATGCAAGCTGAAGTTACAGGACTTGGGCTGTTTTCCTTTTCCCATCCCCCCACCTTCGACAAACCACATCTTGACTCATATGGTCGAAAGAAAAAAAACTCTTTCAGTTACTTGATATTTGGGAAACTTCCAGGAGATCATAACTGAGTTTTGAGCAAGCCTCCATCTCTGCCTTTGCTGGGAAGGAACACACACACACACACACACACACACACACACACACACAGCTAGCTGTACACCATGGTGGTTCAGGCTGCAGTAGCTCCAAATAGATCTCAAAGACTTTTACTGAAAATACCTTATGGATCTCTGAGAAGACGCAGCGTGGAGAGGGTAAGCTACGTGGCGAGCCATTTGTTTCTCACTGAGCAATTGCTCCACAGAAAGCGAGCTGTTGGTTTTCATTGTGCACCGCGTTGCTTCTGTGTAAATATTTTCTTGAGTAATTCGAGTCCCTGGGACTGTGCATAGAACGCTATGTCGCGTGTAATGTATTTTTCCAAAAGATACTGATGAGAAATCTGAAAAAGGAACTTTTGTCAGCAGTGGGTGTGGGGGCTCTTAGGGATACAATATGAGGGGGAAGTCTGGGGTGGGGACTTCCCCCTGGATCCAGTGTGAAGGCAGGAGAGCTTGTGAGAAATCCGGCTGCAAATCTGATTTCTTCTGCTTCCTGAAACGTACTTAGGAGAGCAGCCGGGTGGCACATTTCCTCTGCTGGGTGGCAGTGTCGAGGAAGGAGGTGATGGAAGCATGGGAGCTCTGGAGGTTTGACTTACCCAGCCCGTTGACCAAACGCACCCCGTCGTTGTCATCCTGGTTGTTGTTGTTCTTTCAAATGTCTCGCTATCATTTTGGGTTCATTTTTTTGGTAATATTATGGACTTTGACTTCATTGCCCTGTTAATTTCCTGAAAGCATGTAACTTACTTTATGGCAAAGAAGATCCTGTAAAGCAGGAGTGAGGGTTAGTCCTCCTCTGGGTCAGGAATGCAGCTGATGCAGAGCTGGCCCTGTAGGGACAGTGCAGCACTCACACAGAGAGGAGGGTGGCTGCGTCTCAGAAGCCCCAAAGCCCCTGTGTGAATGGCGGCAAGCCCTCTGTGAGTTGCCGGCGTCTACACAGACATCCTAGGCTGAGGTGCAGTGAGGACTAATAAAGCAAGCTCAGAAAAGTGAGGGAGGTAAGGAACCTGCCACGGCTTATAAAGGGGGCAGACTTTAAGTGACTTTTTCTGGCTGGTACACTTCCTACTCAGGGATTTTTCAATTTTAAGAAAACCTAATTGAAGGTTTAAACATAAGAGGAGCTGTCTAGAATACACAGACAAGGCAAGGTTGATTTCCGGACTCTGATGAGTCACATTTTTTTCTGCCATTTGAATTAAAAAAAAAAAAATCTTCCTATTCTTGTTATAGGTAGGTCTTTATCTTGAGATCTTGAGAAATACTTCTGTGCTCAATATCAGGATCACCAGTGAATGTGTATTCAATGCTTACTATGTGCCCCCTCGTATTGCTTTGAGCATAGGAACATGGGTGATTAGCAACATTTACACATTTATTTTTTGGATGTGATTTTAGGTTCCGATGAGAACTCTTTGGCCTGCGGGTAACTCAATATATGTAATATGTTCTATTCTTAAGATATTTGTTCGCCAGTCCTCGGTGGGAACGGGGATTGTGTGCCTCATGGCCATGTGGAGCAGACAGGCAGGGGGAGCAGCTGATACTCACCGTTTACCAATTAAGTCACAGACAGCACAGGAACCTGGTGTCACAAGTGTCACAGTCTGTCCCTGGATGTGTGTTACACACAGCATTGCATTCAAAACACGCAGAACTGTTTTCTGCCCTCGAGCAGAGGCCCTGGTTACTCAGGTCTTAGAAGTCAGGTCTGAGAGCTCTGGACCCCGCAGAGCATCTGTAGAGCCCTGGACATCCCCCAAGGGCCTGCCACCTCACCACCCCCCCACCGCCCCACTGTGACACAGGTGAATCTGATTGGAATACATGATGACCTGTCAAGTTCAATTGGACATCTTATACTGTGGGTGATTCCGTGACACTTTCCAGAATCAGAGTCATATATTTATATAAAGGAAGGGCAGGGACGATGAGAAATGGCCTCTGCTGTCAGGGAAGACCCTAAGGACCTGCACTGTCTCCCTGGGACTCCCTGAGTTAAAAGCAGCAGCAGCTTTCTCAGTTACATCAGCAGCCTCGCAGTGACAGATGCCAGAGTTGGCTTCTGTTGTCTCATGATGTCTGGGGATAGCAAGGCCTGGTGTTTCTAGAATGGCACTTCACATCCCGTACCTCACTTTACCATCATGAATGGCTAATGAGCCAGAGAGCAAGGGCTCTTCCCTTTGTCCTGTATGACCAGGAAACCAAGGCATGGGTAGCATTCATCTTCTGTCCAGAGACATTTAGTCAACAACAGGGCACCACCAAATCCAGGGACCTGGTCATGCCCATCCAAGCCAGAGGGCCCTAAGTACTTCACTACCTTTGCTCTCTGGAGCCTGCGTGACAGGCAGCCTGGCCCCAAGCTGAGGGTTACCACCAACCTCTTGCCACATGAAAGGGCATATAGAAGACATACCAAAGTCAGAGAACCTTACCAGGAGAAAAAACAGCATGGTTCTCATGGCGTCCATGTGCCACTGACACTTAAGGGTGTCCAGGACCCAACGATTGCTTCCTGTTTTCCAACTGCTCAGAAGTTGTGTTCAAATAAAGAAATGGACACTTTTTAACAGTGCCACTTAAGGCACCTCAAATCCTGATTCCAGAAACTCACTAGCCCTAAGACACCCAGCTTAGTTCTTGCTCATATTTTTTCCACAGACTATCATGAGCTCATCCCTGTGCTAACTGGACAGGATGGAGAAAAAGAAGAGAAATAGAAGATACTACATTTGGTCTGATAGGAAGGACCAAGCATGCAAGTTGAAATGAAACAATTTTAAGTCAATATTATATAGGTTAGAATAAAGTAATCCAGACAATCCAGGTGCAACAGAAAACAGCAAGGTGTGGCAGAAGGACCAGGTTTGAACCACGCTGTCCCAAGAAACTGCAGCCTCACTGTGTACTAGTTATGTGACCTTGGCCAAGTGTCAGACTTTCTCAGCTTTGGTTTATTCACCTGCCTGTTACTCCTTAAGGGTGGTTGTTAAGGAGTAGCAGTAACATGAAGGACCTAACAATACCAGGAATCAGAATACAACCAGTAAGGTCAAGCATATTTTTAAGGTGTCCAACTTCATATGGGAGAGGTGTATTTTTAATAACCGATGGCCTTTGGCACACCACACTGTCACCTACAGAGGTCCTGATACAGCCAAGACAAGGAGTACTCTGTGGAGACAACTTCTTTTGGACTTCCAATTTTATATAAGGTGCTCATTGCACAACCATGCCGACAACCTACCAGAGACTTCTTTTTGCGTATTCCTTCCAAAGCAGGTGTCTTTATTCCAGAGGCCAAGGCAACATGAACTTCATGGAGATTTCTAATAAATGTAAGAACAGATGTAAATGAGTTAAGGAAAGAGAAAATATGTACTTTCTTTCTGGGAGTTTGTGTGTTGGAGATAACCTTCATAGAGTATCAAGGCATAAGAATTAGAGAGCAAATTTTTATGCACCTCTCAAGGTTTTATTTTGTGATTTTAAATCGAGGTGGAATCTGCTGGGATGCCATTGGTATCCTCTGTTCTGGTTTGTGCGCAGGAAAATGAGAAATGTGTATTTCTCTGCACCTGAGATGCTGCCCTGTCCAAGTTCTGAACTGTTCAAGCAAGGACTGACCACTTCAGTTTGCACCCACTGGTTTCCCAGCTGTAAGAGCTCTTGAAATGAGCATACAATTTCCTGCATTTATTAAGGTCATTCATTTCCCCATCGATTTATCCTAACACCCAGACCCACAGGTCCTAGGGTGGATGGGGCATCTCCACTCACTTGATGATCTCTACCCCTCCAATTCCAACATGTCCCGAATGGATTTCATCATCTCCCCTGCCCCACCCCCATCCTGCCCCTCCTCCAACCCCAGCATTACTCGCTAATTATGCATTACTCAGCAACCAGGAAGCCGTCTGCAAAATGCAGTCAGTACCTACATTGTCATGCGACCATCATCGAGTATTCTTACACAAACCTTGATAGGACAGCCTACTACACAACTTGGCCTACTATGCACCATATAAACAGCACAGTCTATTGCTCCTGGGGCCATGATGAACAAAATAGTGCCAGATTAAATCAACCACCAGAAAAAATAACACAACCAAGAGAAGCAGTAAACGTGAGAGGTGAGGCTGCCGTTGCGGTAACAGGACGTACTGTTTCACAGTTCACTATTATTTTTAGTAAGGAGGAATATGTTCTAAAATGACAATAAAAAGTATAGTAAATACATAAGCCAGGAACAGACATTTACAACACTCTCGAGTATGATGCACTGTACGTAACTGCACGCACTAGATGACTGGCGGTGTGGCAGGTTTGTGTGTACCTGCGTGGAGCAGACCCAAGAGCGGCACGGGACGCCTTAGGTGTTGTGTGGCTGCATCGCCAGCAAGAGGAACTTTTCGACACCATTGTGATCTTATAAGGCTGGGTATACACAGTCTGTTGTTGACAGATACATTATGAGGCACATGACTGTACCCAAGGTAGAACACAGGCCTCTTCGCCCTGTCCCTTTCCACTGTCTCCTGCACTGTCACCACATGCTGTCATTTCCCTCTCGTTCTTGCGGCTCCTCCCCATTCCCAGGGTCAGATCACCATCATCTTTCACCTGCCCATGACCTTCTCACGGTGGCCCAGCTTGTACCTTTCAGTCCACCCTTTGTGCTACAGTCACTGCGGCCTTTCTAAAAACAAGGGGTGCATACCACTTGTCTACTTAAAGCCTTCAGAGATTCTCTGCCCAGGCATAAGGACAAACGCATGAATGAAACCACACGGCCCTTCATAGTGAGGACCCTGAGAACCTCCCCAGCTCACCTCTTCCCAAGCTTCGCCCTGGGTGTGCTGTACTTCAACTAAACGGGAACATGCTTCCAAACTACTATGCTCTCTCTTGCCTCAGGGCCTTTGCACCTGCTTTCCTCTGCCTAACTCCAGAAGCTCCACCCTCCATCCCCTTAACCACCTATTTGCATCCTTTATAGTAAAGGTACTATCCAGTGGGAAGGTCTTCCAGGCACCCCTTTTCTCCTTGAGTCTGAGCAAGTTCTCTTCCTGAGTTTCTCTCACAGTACGGTTCTTTATTGGAACTGGAAGTTTCCACTCTGTTAACTCTCCATACCATGATGAGACCCTCGGGGACAAGGAGTAGCTCTTAGCCCCTGGTTCATAACAGGAGTGCAACAGATACACAATGGCAATGAGAATGAACGAGATCTGGAAGTTCTTGTTTCATGAACTTCCCTCAATGAGAGAACTTGGGAAGAGGATCAAAATTAAGGCATAAACAGGAACAGCCTCGATTCCCAAGCTAACTGACTGCGAGCCCCATCATCTCTGCTGGAAAATGTATTCACTCTTCCATGTTAACACAAAACTGAGAAGAAGAATGTTCCTGTCTTATGTATTCTGAACTCTTAAGAGTGCAGCATACATCTCTAAGTGGAACAAATTGTGACTAACCAACCAGATTCAAATTATATGTCTCTTTACAAAGTAGCGTAAATTTGACAGATTTTTTTTTTTTGAGAAAAAAAAAATGAAACAAGAAAGCATTCTCTTTTACCATAATTATTCAAATATTTTAGGTGAAAAGGGTCTTTTTTTTGTCTTGGAAAGACTGAAATGGCGTGATATTTCTGGAGCAGTATTTTTAACACAGCATAAATTAAACCTCTCTGCACCCACATCATTCATTAATGGGTGTGTTATTCCAGGTTGATGTATTGCCAGTCTATTATTTTGCAAACCATTACATTATCACAGCTGCTAAGCTGCATAACTTAAGAATTCAGAATACAAGAGCGTCTCTATAGTCGGGTGTGTGTGGTGCTTACATTCTGAATGTATTCATGCAGGGAAGTGTGAGACGTTACCAAAAACACATACAGCAGACGGCTTTTAGTGGATATTTATTACCATTGAAAGCAGACAGCCAAGAACTGTTCAGACAGATCAGCGCATTCACACATATTATTATCCACCCCCCTCATCCTGCATACAGTTTTGTTCCTTCTATAAATATACGCCTCTCTGGAGAACAAGAACATGGACTTGCAGGGGCTCTAATTCTCTGGTTCACAGAATGCGCTGAAGGTCATTTTCCCCATGTTGGTTATTCCCAAGCAATTTTAAGTGACCTAAACTTGGTCAACCAAAATTAATTTTATTTCTTACAGCCAGCATATGTCACGTTAAACCCATGACTCTTCATCTTGGGCAGAATGAGATTGCTTGTTGACTCAGGGTTGGGAATAAAAAGCATTCCGTACCCATTTCATTCAGGAGTTTTCATTCCTCAGATTGGTATAGGAAGCAGGACTGAAAACCTTTGTTCAGATGGTCAGGACTCCCAGGAGCTTCAGCATCCTGACCCAAGAGTTGGCTGCTGAGCTGAGCATGAAACTGGACAGTAGTTTCCTCTGCAGACCACTTGTCCTTGTCTTTCCTCCTTCTCATGACTCCAATAACGTCCTGAGTCAATGCCAGGACTCACCCAGAGTGGCCCTTCTCCTTGCTTTGGTTTGGAAAGACCCAAGAAGCTTTAAAACTCCCAGTGCCCAGGCTGCACCCCAGACCAGACATAGATCAAAATTTCTGGTATCAGTATTGAAATTCCCAGGTGGACCCCCTGAGTAAGCAGCATTGAGAACAACTCCCCCAAGGTAATGTGATAAATTATTCAGGCAACATGCCGGCTTAAGGAAATTTACTGGTGTCTTCACATGAAAGAAGAAGAAATTAGATGATTGTGTTGATTTTTTTTTTTTTTTTTTTTTTTTTTTTTTTTTGGTCAGAAGTGTCAATCTCAATAACAGAAAAACAAATATTTACATTCCTTGGGAGCTGGGTTCATGTTCCTGGAACATCCTATGTGGTGCCCTGCACACTGAGGCCACTCTCAGGATAGGTGCATGCAGTCTTCTGAAATCATAGAGCCTAACACACAGGACTTCCTTCCAGACTATTTAAGATCAGAAACACCCAGTCCAGCTACTCCTGCATGCTGCTTTTCTCCAGTAAAGCTTGGACTCAGACCCTTCCAGTGTATTTCAATCCTCCATACTGTAGACACATTCAAAAAATCAATCATGTGTTCTTAGGGCACTTCTTATAAGTGTTTTAAAAACAGCTCTCTTACCAATCACTCTAGCAAAGTGAATATTCTCCACCTATGTAACATAAAAGTTTCTTTGATGAAATGGTTGGGAAAAAAATCCACTTTATTTTGTATTGATTCATTAATAAACCTTTGAGAAGAATAGTATCTTGTATACATAAAACAATATGGAACAAAATATGCCATTGGATTTTTGCTCTCTGATCTGGGAGTGAATGAACCACATCTATGGGTTGATTCTTATTTATTTATTAATTTATTCCATTACTATTACTCAATAAATAATTGCTTCAAAGGACTGGTCAGTTTTTCTATAAGGTCCCAAAGTCCAGATGAGTGCCTGGCACATAAATAGGATAAATGAATGACTATTGAATAGATGAATAAAAAGAATGCCTTCCTGACCATAAAGTCAATGCTTTCATAAAACAAAAGTGTCTTCCAAGAAATAGGATTGCAGTGTGCCTGCCTTTCCTAGGCAGATGAACACTCATTTCATCATCAATCCTAACAAAGTGACTTATTTTAGAATGGTAACTCTTCATAGTAGAGACTTTAGTCATAAAAAAAGAAAACCCTCTTGAAATCTGACTACACAATTAATACCTTTGGGTCCATGGATACTCTTTTTCTCTTTCAATCAGAACTTGGTTGTGGGTACTTAGAGATGGATTGTAAATAAACCTCTAATCATTCTCCTATGTTGCTTTCTGACTTTTCTCAGTAATGTCAAGGTCACATTTCCACTTGGACAGATTGCTTCCAAATGGTCCCTCCAGTCTTTCTATGGGAGCATTAATGAGGGAAGCCAGAAAACGTCTTAGAAGTTTATTGATCCCAGAAATGTTGTCCCAGTCCAACCAAACAACGGCAACCTCAGAATACAGATATCCATAGGAATATAATAGCTAGGGCCCAACACTGTCTATTAATTCTACAGATTCTTATTTAATACCTATTACCTGCCAGAAAGTGCTCTAGGCCCACAAGCTATTTAACAAATTCTCTGCTTTCATGAATAGATGTGTTAGGTGGCATTAGGTCTCTAATGGAAAGTAAAGTCTAGCAAGGAGTGAGTGGAGATGGAATGCCTTTTTATACAAGCTGGTTCTCTGTTGAGATGATTTCCAAGGAGAGACATGCAGGGAGCAAGCCATGCAGTCACATCAGAAGAGAACATCCCAGGCAGAGGAAGCAGGTGTGAGGCAAGAGAGCTCTTGATGAACTTGAGGAACAGCAAGGGGGAGCTGGAGCTGGAGAAGGAAAGGATGGGGAGGGGAAGGGGCAGAGAGGTACTTGCAGCCCAGCTGACACAGGGTTATGTTCGCCATGATAAGGAACTTTGGGTTTTACTGGAAGAGAGATATGAAAAGATCAGTGGGGATTTGCGGGGGAAGGACGACAATAGCTGACACTTGGCTACTTTGTTGACAAAGGAACAAGGGTAGAAGTGGTGTGACCCATTAGGTCATTAATGCAATAATCTCAGTGTGCAAAGATAATGGATTAGACCAGATGATACCCTGGAAGTGGCTAGACGTGAATGAATTCTGGATTTTTCTAGAAGGAAGGGCAGGCAGGATTTGCTGATGGATTGGGTGTGGAGGGAAAGGGGAGACAGGAGTCAGGAGTGACTCTGGAGCTGCTGCAGACACTTACCAGGAGGGGAGCTGCTGTGAGAAGAGCCATCTGTGGCGGTGACGGGGGTGGGGTTGTTTAAGAGTTCTTTTTCAGGTGCATTAAACTTGAGATGATGAGTAAAAAGTCAAATGGAAGATATTTAGTTGGATGTGCTACTACTGAAACACAAGTTCTGCCATTAGGTGCAAGGTCTGACCTGGAGACAGTGTGAACGTTATCAGGGTGGCCAGAGCTGGCCTGTAAGTATGATGTGCGTCTCTTCCCAGCACAACACGCTGGTGACACATGGTGACTTGAAACGGGCCATGGAGGGAGAATTTACATCATGGAAGTTCACCAACTACAAATTAGGACTCTTTTCCCCCTTAAGAGTCAAGGGTTAAGCCTGTACCAGTGCATTCCTGGAGATGGTTTAAAGCCACAAGACTAGGTGATTGTGGCCTGGGAGTTATGTGTGGATGGACACAAGGATGTGTCAGGGGACTTGGACCCCAGTCCACTCCAAAGCATAAAGGCCAGGCCCATGAGGAGGAACCAGCAAAGAAGACTAGCAAGGAGTGGCCAGTGAGGGGCCGGGGGAGAATTGAAGAGAAAGTTCCAGGAGGGGATGGTGGACTTTTGAATGATGCTGACAGTTAAGTAAGGCAAGGACAAAGGAATCGCCTGATTACAGGATTAACAAAAAGACTACACAGCTGACATACATCAGTATCACCTGGGTGTTTCTAACCACACAGATTATGGCTTCCATCCCAGATGTACTGAGTCTTGTTCTCAAAAGCACATGACATAGACCAAAGTTTGAGAAGCAGTACGTTAACAGATGGTTTTCTGGAAATAGGCACCAGTGGGGTACAGAAAAGAGCACAGAATAGAAAAGGGAAATAATGCAGATAGAAAAAGTGACATGCTCTCAGGACAAGTTTTATCTATCCTGATGTCAGTTCTGGACAGGGCAGTTGGAGACCATGGTTGGGAGAAGACTGTGACAACAAGGCAGAAGTGAATCTTCCTCCCTCCAGCACCATGGAAACCAGGGCTCCTATTTTAAATAATACCCTCCAAAACACAGCTTAAACCACCATCTCAGGAAAAGTGGAAATGTGGTTTCCCTTAGCTTGTGCCCCTTGTCAAGAAAGAGACTGGAAGACTGATGTCATTCTTTTATGTTGGTCATTTATGTCAAAAGCCAGCATCCCACCCTGGGTCTTAGCTTTCCTAAGATGAAGCCAAAGGGAAACCTGTTTTGTTTTGTTTTGCTTGGCCTCTGGGGGAAAAAAAATCAACGTCTCGATATAATCACGTGGCAGGGCTTCATAACCCAGCTGAGTCCCAGAATATATTTAGAAAGTATAATTTAGGGTCAAGCCAGCCATCAAATGTCCAAAATGAGCAAGTCCTAATTTGAACTCTGAATTTGAGGATTTAGAACTATCCTGTAAAAAAAAAAAAAAAAATGGATTTGAAGTGAACTGGAAGAAATCATGTTTTTGATATGAGGTCTGTTTCACTGGTTCTTCATGGAGTTCTTACAGAAAAAAAAAATCTGACTCTGCCAATTAGACTGAAAGAAAGTCAGCCAATATCGTCCCCTATGTCAATACCCCATGCAGGTTTTTTCCCCTGGGGTCCCCCAGTTACAACTTGCATAGATTTCCTTCCTCACCTCTTTTCATTAAGAGGGGGCCTGAGGCACCTCAAATTCAAATCTGTGAAAGGGATGTTTAAAATTAGACACATGGTGTGACTCCCTCCTCTGGGCTGCTGTTCCTGAATCAGTCCACTTTGTACCACGTGGAGTCTCTGGGTCTGAGTGTAGATGAACAGTTCCTGGGACTCCTGCAGCGCTCCTCTTTCGCAGTTATGGAAGAGCCTTGCTCTGCGTTGCTGTGTGGCATGGCCAGGTCCACCTCTGTAGACGGTACCCAAGTAGAAGCTTCTGGACTCAGTCTCATTAAGATGCCAAGCTTGGTCTGAATGCTTTTTTCCTCCCCAAAATCCACATGTTAAAATCCTAACCCCTAAGCAATAGCATTAGGAGGTGGGCCTTTGCCTTCACGATTGGATTAATGCAAAAAAAAAAAAAAAATGATTTGAAAGACCCCAGAGAGTTAGGTTGTCCCTTCCATCATGTGAGGCCACAGCATGAAGGTGCCACTATGACCAGATGCCAAATCTGCCTGCTGAGGTTAGACTTTTCAGTCTCCAGAACTGTGAGAAGTAAGTTTCTCTTGTTTACCAGTAACCTGGTGTATGGTATTTTGTCCTAACAGCCAGAACAAGCTTAGACGCAGTACTGAAAGGGAGGGAAAGAAGAGGCCACTGTCTTCATCTGTCAGGCCCCAGTTGTGGTGTTCAAATGTCAGAACATTTAAAGAATGGAGTTACTTTTTTAAAGAAATTCACTGGAAACACACAGGGCACTTGTTGATTTGAATTCAGCAACACAGAATAATATGCTCACATCATCCTGCTGGGTAACTGGGCTTCTGAGGTTCAATGCCCCACCAGTAGGAGCCAGGCTCCCCAGGCCACATGTCATCTAGTTCAATATGATCTCTAGGGACAGTACATAGATCCTGCGGCATTTGTTTTCAGACCCAGGGTCCATTTACAGTTCATCTTCACCACCCTTTATTTCTTACAGAATCCCTGAACGTGGGTTTTGTCCTGGAACAGTACTGGACCAACATGCCCAGAATTAAACAAAAATATCTTTGGGACTCTGTGACCTCCTTTTCCCTTCTGTCAAATGGCCTTAAGGTGGCATGAGAGAAACAAGGATAATGTGTCTTAGAATAGGCCTGTGCAAAGCAAGAAAGGCTCTATCCTTTGAGACCCACTGATCAGAAATGGGCCATTTTCAAGAGTTTATTTCCACCTCTATGATACCCTTAGGGCTTAATCCTTCACCTTAGCTCTTGGGGCTGTGCCTCTATTTGCCCTAGTCATTCCATAAAATAGGACCCCATACAGGCATTATAAACTCAAATGCTTACTGCAACCCAGCAAGGAAAATAAATGTAGGACAATAAATAAGGTATGCTTTACAACTTAGACCCTTACCAAATGAGGCCAGGGCACACACTCAGCTTTCCACAGGGACACTAGGGCTAATGTTCTGATCTTCTAACTTTGCAAAAGAAGCATCTTTGTGCATATTTCCTATATTTAGGAAAAATGTATATGTATATGTATATGAGTGACAGAGATAAAATATCTGATTTTTTATATGTTGGCAATCAATCCCACTTTAAAGAAAAACATCATATGCTAAGTAAAGCATGTTTTCAGGCCACATCTGGCCCATGAGATGCTGGGTTTTAACTTCCATGAGAAAATGTGCACCATTCCCCCAAATATGTATGCATTCTCTCTCCCCACTTTTGGATTTCACAAAAAAGAAGACACCTCCATACCAAAAACCTAATCTTGGAATAGACCTTCAGATCCTCCTGCCAGCATCATAATCCTACTGCTAAATCAGAACATTATTATTTTTTAAAAACTCTTTTGACAGGTCAAATGCAAAATTTAAAATACATTTGAATAAATTGAATACATGTCCTCCAGCTAGAGGTGGGAAGAGTGTACCCATGGTTTTATTACCTAGCAACAAGACTAGAACTTAAGAGGCAGCTGAATCTCTGTCTAATTATTGCCAGATAAGGCCATTTCTCATCAGTCACATCCTTTGGTTTGGGGCAGGTTTCCCCCAGTGTGACCATGGACCATATCAAACCATTATATCCAATAAAGCAATCACACCACCACCTAGTAGTGTCTTTTGCTGCTAAGTCAAATTTACAGACCAGCAGAGTGTGGTCCTGCTTGAAACCATAGAAGCCCATCTGGAGTTCTTTTTGATTAAGGTGTTTGACTGATAAGCGCTCAACTAAAACCTTCTCATTCTGAATCATCTCTTTCATGCTAGATGGAGCAGAATTCTGGGGTTTCGGCCAAATCCTTGAGCAAGAACATGAAAATATTCACAGCTCCTTTTTCTGATTAAAACATGGGCTGAACCTATAGGAGCGCTTCATCTCACCATGAAGTCAAAGTGAAATGATGCTCCAGCTGGGTGAGACCGCAAGTCGCACTTCTCAAATGGCCCTTCTAAACATCCATAGCACTTGTCACGTCTACAAGTAGTGATTTATCTCTTTAATTTTAATCTCACTTGTGCCTTTTGCTGGATGAGGCAACTGTGAAATGACTGCCTTCTAACCCTTGACCAGAAGCTTCTTGGGGACATCTGACACCCAGGAGAAGCAGATCAATGGCCAAGTTGTCCATTCATTACTTTAATGCCTCAACACTATAACCTTATTAAATTCAGCAGTAAATATCAATATACCTGTACCATATTTTCTCAATTCCCCAATGAAATTACTTTATGGAGTTAAGATTTAATTCATTTTTATTGAGGGCTGCTGTTTAGTGTACTTTTTAAAAGATGTGGAGTGTGTTAATCAACTTTTTATCATTATGACAAAATGCCTGGGAAAATCAACTTAAAGAAAGATTTATTTTGGCTCATGGTCTCAGTTTCTGGTCCACTGGCTCCATTGCTATGTATTGGTCTGTGTTAAGGCAGAACATCATAGTGGGGAGGCAATGGTGGAGAAGAGCTGCTCACCTCATGGTAGTCCATGAAGCAGAGTGAGATGGGAAGGGGACAGGGATAAGACATAGTCCCTAAGGGTACATCCACAAGGATCCATTCTCTTCAACTAGGTCCTGCCTCCTTCAGATTCTACACCTTCCCAGTAGCTCATTCAGTTATTACTCTTCCAGTGCATCAATCTATTGATGAGGTTAGAGCCCTCTTGATCCAATCACTTCCTAAGAGCCCCACTTCTGAACATGGCGGCCTGGGAGACTGCACCTTCAACACATGAGGCTTCAGAGAATATTACTCACATCATAACACAGAGCAATTCATTCCAGGGCTGAACTGGAGTCAACTAATGACTGAGGACTTAGGCAGGACATGGAGGTGGACAGGCAGCACTGACAGAATGTAAAACCAAGGTAACACGCAAGAGTTTGCTAGAAGCAAAGATCCCTAAAACAGGACTCATAGACAGGCTAACGAGTTACTAGTCTCAGTGGTAGATGTGACAGGAGAAACTGAGAATGAGACAGATGGAAACCAGAGATGTCAGGGAAGCAGCTGATTCAAAGCAGAGGTAGGAGGAAGAGTCTGGTGGAGCCACATGAACTACTAGCATAGCTGCAGGAATGTCTGGGCGCAGGCTGAGGTGTGGAAGGGTGAGGTAGGTAAAGCGCTGTCTTGCTCGGAAAGTCAGTAGAAGAAGCACCTGTAAAAATGCTTCTGAAGCTTTCTCCAAATGACCACTGTTCCTTCTGATACTCAGTTCCCTTTCAACAACCCCACCCTGTTAATTCCTTTTAGGAGATAGTAAGACATATGTTGATTCATGTGCTTAACTTTTTTACTTTTGCTGCCAGGAAACACAAAAGCTTATGTGAGGGCCCAACCTCAGTGACTCACTCATTCTATGAGCAAGTGAAAATGATGCCGTTTCACCTTCTTAACTCACTTTCTCCTTTTTTCTGTATTTTCTATTATTCCTGATTTCCCACTGAACCCTTATGTTCTACGTATTCCGTACATTGTGTGCTTGTAATTCGCCAAGCAGTGTGGAATCCTATAGCTTTCTCTTCTGTTTGTGTTAGTTTCTGTGAGAAAAACCAAAACAGTGGAAACGTAGTCAATTGAGAGTTAAAAATAGAACAAAGTTGTATGCAACTTCTCTTCTTTTGGCAGGACTAATGGTCAGCAGGTGCATCAAAAACGCTGCCAGGTAAACCGAGACATGGGAACAGGACACTCTGGACAGGGTAGTTCTTTTCCTAGGAGGAGTGAATTCATTTGAAATGGTAGTGCCTAACAACACAGGGCCACTCCATTTCAGCCCATTGTGTACTGGGGTCCCTGGGGATTTGGCATACCCCTTAGTTGAAGAGGCACAGAGAACACATCACAGAGGGGGTCCCTGGCAGGAGGCAGCAGGGGAACATTCTAATTTATCTCCCACGGTCAGCACCAATGTCTGAAGACGACTGTTCTGCAGAATCCAAACCCAGAGTCCGGAGGGCTGGAAGAGAGGTGTTCTTAGCCTTCTCATCCCCACCAGGATGCTAGAAGCCTCTTTCTGTCCTTTTTGCTCTTCACTTCTTTTTTTTTTTTTTCTCTTTTCCTTTTGAAATATCGCAGTCAGTGTTCTCAAGCGTCCACTATCAGATGTACAAATAACAATAGCTTCCGGGGAAAGATTGGCTGCTGCCGGCCCTGGGCCAGGGCCAGGGAGAGCAGGAAAACTGAGAACATTTAGGAAAACTGCATCATTCAGAGAGCAGTTTGAGGACAATGATTCAATGCCATTAGGGATGCTGGCTCAGAATCCCTCTCCGACCCTGGCCTCAATATTTCCTCCAGGAGAACTTTGAGTCCCACATACCCCAGATACCTTGACTTTCCTTTTTGTTTAATTTTGAGAATCATCCATTACAAGAACCTAGTACCTAATTTTGTTCGTTCATGGAGAAAAAGAACAAAAGTCCAGGGACTACAAGTCTTCTGTGGTGAGTCAGGTTTACTCTGAGTTAGAACTGACACATTCCAAATGCTGATTCTGGCTCTTAACAGTTTCTGAGAACCTCTGACCTTGAGATGTGAGCTGTCACCTCCTGAGGCTTATCCACCATGCCTGGCTAGTGGGGCTCCAGTTGCTCAGCTAAGTGCCAGGAAACAAGATTTGTCTCCCTGCAGGCCAAGATGCTCTGGCCAAGGGAGGTCTCCAGAGCAGGCCATACTTCCGCCCTGGAGAGAATTAACAGGGTCAAAAGGGGCAAGGAGGACATATCAAATTACACATTTTCCTCCCTCCTTCCTCAGTCCAGACATGGCCCCTGGGAAGGTGAGGAAGGGCGTGCACTCTGCAGACAGCTGGGCCAGGCCAGGCCCTTGGAAAGGAGAGGAAAGCACCTCCCTCATGGCTTACCCCTTCCTCTTCTCTGTGTTCCATGTCCCCTTCAGATTGGTCTCACATCTTCAAGAAAATGACCAGGTGTAGATTCACACACAAAGAAAGTTACTGAGGCCCCCTAAGACCCCACCTGGATAGACAAGACTGGAAAGTTCATTTAATGAGCTCTTACTATGTGCACTGCTCCCTTCACAGATCTGTTCTCCTTTGATCCTCTGACCAGTTTTTTGAGGCTGCCCTATCTTTGTATCCCCACCTCACAGAAGAGGAAAACAGAACAGAAAGATCAAATCATTTACCCAGGGTTTTACAGCCAGCAGTGGCAGAACCCAGGTTTGAATCCAGAGAACTCTCCAGAGGGAAGGTGACTGGGGCTGAACCTGAAGTGAGAATATGGGGGCCCAAGCTGCTGAGAAAAATGTCATTCAGAGAGGCACAATAGGTAGAGCTGTCAGATTCTGCAAATGAAAATATACCATGCCCAGTTACTTTTGAATTTCAGATAAACAAGAAATCATATTTCACAATAAGCATGTCCTGTTGTGTGTGTCTGAAAGTCAAATATGACGGGGTGTCCTATATTTGATCTGGCCACGCTAACAATAGGGTCACTTCCCTTGCCATCTCTGTCGTATCTTCTCATATTAAGTGTACCATCTCCCTGCTTTCTTTTATTTCTCCTTCTATATCCATCCATCCCTGGAACTTCTAAGCTCTACTTCTCCATATTTTCTTTTGTTTTGGTTTGCATTTTGGTTTGTTTGGGGTTTTGTGTGTCGTTTTTGTTCTGTTTTGTTTGGGTGCTGGGGATCAGACCCAGAGCCTCACACATGCCTGGCAAGCCCTTTACCACTGAGTTACACCTCTAGTCCCATGTAGTCTTACTTTAGGATCAGTTGCTGCTGCTGAGGGTGTAGCTCAATGATACAACACTTGCCTACCCTGCTCATGGTCCTGGGTTCAATTCCCAGCACCAAAAGAAAGTTCAGCTGTTAATCACTTAATATTGCTGGAGAACCCATAATATGCCAGGTTTTGTTTATTCAGAAGGTTCACAGAGGTGGCCTTTGTTCCCCAGATGTTGGGGTCACCACTTTCAGGTACAAGTGATCTCTGTCACCCCCATAGAAGCAAAGGCAGCTATTACAAGAAGTGGAGGGGCGTGGGGTCCCTACCACTAGGGGGCTGGGAAGACCTCGAGTCTTCGCCCTTGTCTCAACCAGAGGAGTTGTGTTTCTAACGTATTTCTTGTGTTTCCAATGGAAGATTTCATTTGGGAAATGATTTTCATAATGGAAAAAAAAAAAAAGAAAGAATTGAAAATCGTTCCTCTAGGTTACTGTGTGACGCTGTGCTTCTCAAACTTCAACGTATTAAGGAATCACCTGAAGATGTTGTCAAATGCAGATTCAGTCCACATGTCCGACAAACTCTGAAGTGGTTTTTGGTGCTAGGTTCCGTGAGGATGCTTCATGGTCAAGGTTCTCAAGTATCCTTGGGAGATACTACATATAGATGATTGCCCTTTCTGATTTGATTCAGAGAAGAACAGATGAATATTGCCCTGTTAAATCTCCATCTGTCATATTTACCATAGTTTACAGGGACATTCGGGCAAGATCAGTAACTATCCAACCCACTCAATGAGAAATGAAATCCCTGTGGCTTAGGGGGTCATAAGACAGAAAGGAATAGACAGCACATCTGTATTCCTTCCTGAAATGCATTCCTTCCTTGGATACTGTGGACATAAAAATATAATCCACTCTGCAATGGGCTCTCTCTCCCTGATGCCCCACCAAGGTCAAAGAATCTGCTATGAGAAGTTCACATTGGCCAAATTTGGAAGTTCTGCTGACCTGAACAGTCCAGGGTCTTAACCTTTGCATAATCAAATGAGTCGTACATAATTCTAAAGTCCTCATGCACAGATTAGAGGCATAGCATAGTCTTTGGACATGAAGGTCATTTTCATTCCCTTCTCTGCCTGTATAAATATTAATAAGTACACCTGAGACACCTCCTTTGCCTACTGTCTGATCAGATTATTTTATTGTTATTATTTTCTATCCTATCTCAAATGTGCTCCTTTCTGTTAGATTGAGAACTCCTTCTTTTAAGAAACAAAGTGTGTTTGACATGGAGTGCTCCTGCCTTGGAGTGATTTCATTTTGTCTTCTTCTCCCTTACAGCTGTGACCTAGTTAATTTTAGGTGGGAAGCAAACTCTGAAATCATTAGACTTTCGACTTAGCTTAGAAATCTTGCTCAGTTAAATTGTAGGATGTCCTCCTTAATAACAGGAAGTCAGGTTCCCAGATCAGCAATGTTTGTATCCTTTGTGCCTCCAGATAAAGAAAACTGAGTGTGTCGCCTGCAGTTTCCTGGTGGTCAGGGAGGAGAGGAGAGAGATAGAATAATAAATGACCCAGGGATGAGTCACTCATTTCTAAAACAAGAGTCTAAATGCTCTTTGTTGGATGCAGGGTGTAACCTTTGTTCTGGTCTCTGGTCCTCAGAGAGAAAGGGCTTGGTGGCTTCATTCCTGACAGTGGGATATCACTAAGAAACCAGTGTAGTATAGGAGCAAATACATCTTCCTAATACCCAGGCTCAAGTCAATATGTGGGCTCTTATGAGTCCTCAAAATTCTATTGCTTTTAAGAAAAGACTTTAACTATTTTATTTTTTTCAGTCATAAAGCAATGGACTCAGATGGCGTCTATTTCTTTCAATCATTCTAAGTGCAAGAACTGAGAAGTATAATGGTCTTAGACCTGGGGGTCTCAATGTGGCCCCAAGGCCAGGACACCAGAAACGTGTTATTGCAAATCCTTGAGCCCTCCAGTAGATCTACTGAGTCACAAACACACATTAGGCCCAGAGTTGTGTTTTAGCATACCATGCAGGCAATTCTGAAGCAGGCTAAGGTGAGGGAGCCATTGGCCACAACCCTTACACAACACCACCATGAGGGTGGGACTTGTCTATACATAAGAAACTCTGGGATGCTTCTTAGAAATAACAATACCAGTCAGGCATGGTGGGGTCTGCCTGTAATCCCAGCAACCTGGAAGGCTGAGGCAGGAAAATACAAATTTAAGGCCAGACTTGGTGACATAATGAGACTCTTTCTCAAAATGAAAAATAAGAATTGGGGATATAGCTCAGTGATAGAGCACCCTTGAATTCAATCTCCTGTACCATATAAAAAGAGGAAAAAAATTCATTCTCTTTTGTTTCCTGGTTCATCCAACAATAAAGTCTAAGCTAGTTTTCCTTATAAATTTTCATGTTTTCATAGCCTGAAGGGTGTAATTACATTTTCTCTCTCAGATGATTAAAGGGCATTCCATTTCTTTCCATTTGGTATTTACCTGGCCCTCCTGGCTCTTCCATTCAGAGTTCCTCAGCTTACAGAGGATGAACTTTGCTTTATTCCAAATGAGGAAAAGGACATTTTGCAAGTTGAAGGACACACTGCACAGTGAATTAAGTAAATATTTCACTTCTAGAGTTCACCAGGTGGTTTTCAGAAATTGGCAGGATTTAGACAAGATGCAAATAGAAGGAATTCTTTGATGACTGATACAGGTAGCAGTGCAGGTAGCCTGGCCTCACTTCCTCTTCACCTGCTTCCACTGGCAGGTACTTGGTGCCCTGCTGGAAGCTAGTCCTCTGCCCCAACAGGAAGGATATCAAAATCCCCTGGCTCAGGCAGATGATTCAGGGTCTGACCTGCTGGCTCCTCTTTAGGTCTATGTCGCTCCAGGTTGCCTCTTCCTTTATATTTTCAGTCTGTTTTCTTTTGATTCACCTGCTTTCTGGCCTCCTGGTTGACCTAAACTCTGGATTCATCATTCACAGATATTTTGATAACAGTTTTGAACTTAAAGATTCATCTTAACCCTTAAATTCTGAATGACAATGGATGCCTATGTCTACTCTCCTGATTTCCAATTTCCCTAGACCTCCCACACCAAGATAATTGTGAGCTCTTGCTTTTTCGGTCTCTGTCATCAAATCCTAACCCATACCTACCATCTTAAGTCAGCCATGGATACAAAGCAGACCACACCACCTATGGTTGGGCTAATTTAAATGGTTCCAAAAGGCAGTACTGCAAATAAATGTTTTTATCTGTAAGTGATCTTAATGAGAAATTACAGCTTGAGTTAGTCAGCAGAAGTCTAGGCAACTCACTAAAATAATAAGCTTATTCTAAAACAGGTCTGATTTTGTGCACACCAAAGGATTCATTTTTTGGTTTACTTTGAATATGTAATACAAAAGTCCATTTCAGTAACTAAATGAATCCCTTTTGACCAACTTAGCATAGATAATGCATGGTTGCTTGTAGCTTTATTGGATTTTTTCTGTCATTTTTGTTTTGAGTGTTGTTTCACAAGGGGAACTTTGTTAAAATAATAAACAATATATATTTTTAACTTAACCTATTACCTATAAATCCCTTCACAGAAGGTTCCAGAATTCCCTAGCATGTACCGTCATCCTTTGGTCACCATGCAGATACCAAAATCCCTGGATGCTCAAGTCCTTTATATAAAATGGTGTAATATTTTCTTGGGATCCTTACATATCCTTCTGTATACTATAAATCATCTCTAGATTACTTATATCTAATACAATGCAAATGTTATATAAATAGTTGTTTTACTTTATTGTTTAGGAATAATGATAAGAAAAAACATCTGTACATGTTCAGTACAGAAGTGTTTAAGGGTGGGTACTAGGGATTGAACCCAGGGGTACTCTACAAATACCGCACATCCTCAGCCCCTTTTATGTCTTATTTTGACATTAGGTCTTGCTAAGTTGCTGAGGCTGGTCTCAAATTTGTAATCCTCCTGCTCTAGCCTCCCATATGGTTGGCATTACAGACATGCACCATCATACCTAGTCAAGTGAAATTTTTTAAAAATATATTTTTAATCTGAATCTACAGTTGTGTAGCCCACAGATATGGAGGGCTAACTGTATAGAATATGTGATGAACGACAATAAAAGAGGTTTCAGTACAGCCATGTGGGAATACAGTCCTGTAGCCACCAGGCAGTTAAGAACTTGGAGAAGTATCAGGCTCTGAACTCAATGACACTGTGACACAGAGCTCTGGAGTGGGGCCACTCATACTTGTAGACAGTTTCCCAGCTGGATTTTTCATATGGCCAGACTTCCTTTACACCTCTGCTTTCCTTTTCCCCTTGAGAAAAGCATTCTAAGAAAGTGAGAGGAAAAAAATGTAGACTAGAAAATGGCTTCCCAGAGTCATTAGCTCAGCAAAAGTGCATCTAACCCTCAGCACCTACATTAGCAGGGCCTTTCCAGTCCCATTCATCAAGCTTCCGACCTTGTCTTTGCCATGTGTGTGACATTTTCATTTTTGAATGAGAAAGGAGCTTTTTCACTCTGTGACTAAAGGACCCCACCAGCACAATTGTAAAGGAAGAAAAATTTATTGAGGGCTCACAGGTTCAGAGGTCTTCATCCATAAAAGGCCAGTTCCATTTCTTGGGGCTCAACGTGAGACAGAACATCGTGGAGAAAGAGTGTGACAGAAGGAAGCAGCTCACATGGTGATCAGGAGTCAGAGACAGAGACCCACTTGCCAGATACAAAAAAAATACCCAAAGCTATGCCCAATTCCCATCTCCTCCAGCCATTCAGTTAATCCCTATCAGAGGATTAAATCACTGATTGGGTTAAGACTCTCACAACCCAATCATTTCTCCTCTGAACCTTCTTGCACCGTCTCACATGTGAGCTGTGGGGGACACCTCACATCCAAACCATAGCAAACCCTCATAGTCTTGCTCTTCGAGAAATTGAAAAGAGAGAAACAGCCATTCTGCAGGTTGGGGAGTTTAAGCCACACCCGAGTAGAGCAGGTGTAGGTGTGGTCACCCAAGAGCAGCACTAAAAAGCACTTCCTGTGCTTTCCCAGACAAGACACACCCCTGAGCTGAGGAGGCCTCTGTGGTAAAGTCTTTGCCTAGCATATGGGAGGTCTTGGGTTCCATCCCCAGCACCACAGAAAATACGTTTTCATTCATTCGATGGTTTCTACATTCCCATTAAGTTTAAGACACTCAGGATAAAAGGAAGGTAAGATTGCCAGTCAGAAGATTTGGAAGGGCTGTGGGTGTAGCTCATTGGTAGAGCACTTGCCTAGCATACATGAGACCCTGGGTTCAACCCCCAGCACCGGGAGGAGGCAGAGCCTTCCACATTCCACTTGTCCTCTTCTACGCCTGAGAGACATGAACTTTCTTCTCTCTAAGCTATCCTAAAACCTCCTCATAGCTTCTAGTCACCAGCTTACTAACCTCTCTCAGCAACTCTTGGAGGGAAAGTGTTAATTATCCCCCCGGCAACTCTCCCACGTACATTAACTCAGCTCCATCTTCCTCTGTGGAAAGAAAGAGGCTCTGGGCTGTGGAGATGGTTCTCAAGCAAGCAGACCCTCCTTTGTGGTGTGACCAGAACCCTCACTTTACAAATATTGAGACCAGGCATGGTGGGCATGCCTGTAATCCCAGAAGCTCAGGAGACTGAGCAAGAGTATCATGAGTTCAAAGCCAGCCTCAACAAATTAGTGAGGGCCTAAGCAACTCAGCCAGACCCTGTATCTAAATAAAATCCAAACAAGACTTGAGGATGTGGCTCAGTGGTTAAGCACCCCTGAGTTTAATACCTGGTACAAACAAACAAACAAACAATAACAACTCAACTATTGACAGGTCCCAGACCACTGCTCTTTTGAATGTTTGTAACTTCTAAGCAAAACAAAAACCCTCTTTGTTTTCCACTTAAGGCTGTGATCGTATAAACATAAGTTGCAAAATACAAACTAAAATATCATCCTTGGCCACTGAGATCCATGGAAACCAAGTAAGATAAGGTTATGAGAGCAGAGGGCATTTATTTTTTTATTCAGAGCTTGGACTGATTTAATTCAGGATGCTGTGTTTATTTCTGTGGGGATCTGGGGTGTATATGAAAGCTTACTCTCCTGATGAGGTAACTGATAGATGACATCACTCTTGTGGCTATAGGATCACTAACATGATGGTTTGTAGAGTTTGGGGGAATTTTTCTAAACTTAGCTCTTGGCTGCTCCAAAGTGCTTAAGCCAGAGGGCAGCTCCTGACTCTCTTGTACTTTCCCAGGGACCCAAAATATTTTTATATACACAGCCAAGCATTTTTTAAAAAATTATTCTCCCAACCCCCTCAAATGAGCATAGTGAGTTCCGGAGCATTTATATAAATGAGTCTTTTGGGTTCTTAGGTTGAGACATGGTGATGCAATGATGACTCTTTGTCAGAGCTGGGACATTTTCCAGATCCAAATATGGGATTAAATGTGTTAGTGAGCAGTCCTGAAATGCCTCCAGATTTCAAAAGACTGTTTGGGTTTGGGTTTTGTGCATCACCCACTCACTTAACCAGGCAAGTGCTATTTCTAAATATCCTTTTTCCAAAGAGTTGGAACAGGGATTATAAAGTGACAAATGGTAACTTCCAGAAGTGTTTGGACTTTTGCCCCAGATGGTGGGCGTGAGAGTGTCAGGAGCAGAATAGGCTAGGGGAGGAGCTGATGCAGAAGGAAGAGGAAATGCTGGTCTCTTCAGCTGTCCGACTCTGTTTCCCCAGAGTCCATGAGCAGCAGTATGCCGGAGGGCTAAGGCAGGAGAAACAGTGGCCTAACCCCTTAAAAGCAGTCCTTTCTGCTTGTTGCCTCCAGATGCCTACCCAAAGAACATGGCATGGGATTTAGTTAGGAAAGCAAGAACGCCATCACTTCCCACCCAATAGGCTGACTAGAATCAAAAAGATGGGCAATAACAAGTTCAGTAAGGGTGTGAAGAAATCAGGCCCTTCCTAGGCAGCTGCTGGGGGTGTAAAATGATACGGCTAGTTTAGAAAACAGTCTAGCAGTTCCTGGAAAGGTTGGAGTTACCATAAGACATACCAATTCTACCCCTCAGTATATATACCCAGGAGAAATGGAAAACATACATCTCCACCAAAACCCATATGCAGACACTCATAGCATTATTCAGAATAGTGCCAAATTGGAACAACCCAAAAGCTCATCAACTGATGAATGGCTAAACAAAAATGTGATCTATTCATACAAGGAATATTTATTTAGCCGGAAAAAGAAATTAAATACTCATGCATGCTCTAATGCATGAACTTAGAAAGCGTCATGCTAAGCGAAAGGATCCAGACACAAGGACCCCATGGATGTAAAATGTCCAGAATAGGCAAAATTGTAGAGACAGGAAGTAGATAGTGGTTGCCAGTAACTTGGGGAGGAGCAAGGAGAAAAGGGAAGTAACCATCACAATTCATGGGTACAGGGTTTTATTTGGAGTGATGAAAATATTCTAAAATTAGATTGCGGTGATGGTTGTATAGTCCTGTGGATATGCAAAATCATTGAATAGTTCCCTTTGGTAAAGTGCATGCCATATAAATTATAGCTCAGTGGGTTTTTTTGTGAGTGGGATTTAAGAACACTAACAAAGAGTTATGGTCCTCCTTTATTGAAAGAACAAAGCTTCAACTCTGCCCCCACTGGGCATTTTGGTTACACATGGAGAATTCATGACAAGAATTCATGACCATGGCAGGAAAGAAAGAAATGTACACTAAATTTAAACCTTGGTTTGAGTCCTATGTTGGGAGGTAGAAGGAGAATGCCAAATTCAAATGAGGATTAGTAGCTAAGCGTTGAAGAAGCACATAGGTTGACAGTTGACTGCACACAATTCCCCAACTCACACCCAAAATGGGCTTCCTACAAAACTTGAAACTGGTCAATGGACATTTCTATGCAAATCCCTGCCTTTCCTCTGAATGTTTTCCTATCACCTTCTCAGTCTTGGTTTGGAATAAGTCACCTATGGATCCTCTTCAGTTCTTCCAAGAGAATGGATCTGGTTTGTGCCAGATTCATTCCTGACTGAGGTTTCTTGGTGCCGGACCACATGTGAACTTCAATGTTGGAGTAACCACCCTTTACCTCCAGATCCTATCAGGAAAATATAACAAAACACATACAAGAGCATCTCTTTTAAAATGTCACTTACTGGGGATGTGGCTCATGATTAAGCACTTCTGGGTTCAATCCCCAGCACAAAGTTTTTTTTTAATTAATTAAATTTTTAAAAATGCCATTTGTACCTCCCAGCAGCTGATTTTGACCTGGCATAAAGGAATCTCCCAGCCAATTTTGGGGCTGATGTTTTCTCAAATAGATGCCAGTCATAATCAGTAAATGATTATGATATGTTATGTTAGATAGCATTTCTGAATATATTTCTCTGGTTGCTATAAATATGCTTCTCTGTACATGTGCTATTTCCTGTGTATTTATGTAATTGCAAATTTTGTTCATAATTATGCTACACATTACTTCCAACTTAGTTTCCCCAAGTTTTTTTCAAGGCAGTAATTATGTCTTAAACATCCCCAGCATCAGGCAAAGCATTTATTGACTTTAAAAAAAAAGTTCTTCTGTCTTAACAAAAGCAGGGAAGAAGGATTTGAGAGCTGGAGTAGAAAACACAGAGAAGCTGAGACAGGGAAGATGAACATGAGCTGGACCCATGTGGGAGCTGTGAACAAGGCACCTGGGGAGAGGCTCAGTGAGTGCTGGCTATGGTCCTCTGTGCCATTCCCATCTATCTCTCCTGCTCTGTCCCCAGGTAGGAGCCAGTGACTTTAGCAATGGCTGTCTCCCTCCTTAGTCACCCATGATTTTAGGGTTCCCAGCCCTGGATCCCTTCCCAAATGTAAAACCCGGAACCCAAGACTTCAGCTTCTCCTGGTAATGTTCCCCAAGGCATGCAATCGGCAGCCACTCCGCAGCTAACCCAGCAGGGCCAACTCACTCTGCTTGCACTTTTTTCACCCCAAACATTAGCCAAAAAGCCTGCCAGGAGGGGAGGTGATACTGTGATGTTCCTAATTCTGTCTTTCTAGTCTAAGGTGCTCCTCACCCTTCAGACACCTAAGAGATAACTCTGTCCTGCTCCTTTATTCCTGAATTTTTTTTTTTTAAATCAACTATGTAAGTGGCAGACTGCCTTTAAAAATCCCTTATTTTCTAAGAAAAAAATAAAGTGTTGAAAAAAGTTAGGATTAGGAAGAAAAATTCAGGTCATTAGCCCTGGTGTGGCGGTCCAGCTCTATCACAACCTTCCTGTGACAAGCACTCTGGCCCTCTGCACTGTGATTTCCTCCTCTGCAAGATGAAAGTGTGCACATGTACACACTCACACAAACATGACATGTGCATACACACATGGTCACACAGACACATACTCAAGTACACATTTGGATACACAAAACGTACATGCACACAAAGACAGACATACAAACGTGCGCATCTAATTGCTTTGAGGATTCTAAATTCTTTTAAAATCTCAGGGCTTCGTGCAATAATAACCATCACATTTGCAATACTTTGACTATCCTTATGATTGTTTGAGTCAGCAACCTGAAGTCTAGGACAGAGTCAGGGAGATAAATGAAGACCCTGGGCAGTGAAATCCATCAGGATCCCCCACCAGTCCTTGGCACAAGCAGTCTGTCACCCTGTGCTTTGGTGGATTCAGACTCAGGCCAGTATTACCAGGCTTCAATTCCAGACCCCAGAGCAAGCCTCCATGGAGGATGTCCACAGGTCCCCACAAGTGGTAAAATTTCAGGACAGTATGAGTAAGTCTTACTGTTCTCAGGAATTCATATGTTCATAATCAGTCATGGGTTTTAGAAAATTTATTATGGCACTTTTATACTGAAATTCCCAGACCATAAGCTAAATATATATTTAACCTTTTTTATTTTTTAAAGTCACATTATTTAATCTTAGAATAAAACAATGCCTTCAGAATTTCCCTATCTGTTCCATAATTACATGCTTTGGATAAGAGCCTGGTTCACAGCCAAATTCCCCAAGAGCAGAGAGCTTTCGAGCCCATATGCAGAACTGACTAGCATATATCTTGCATTAGTTTTTTCTAGAAAATACCAAGTCAGTTAGCTAATGTTGATGGAACCATTATTTTCTGCATACTGTTTTTAGTTTTTCTTTCTCCTTCCTTCATTCCTTCCCCTTTTAAATAAAAGTGACCCTGTTGATGGGGTATTTGTAGAAATGCAAGATTTTTTTTGCCCTGTCCCCCTCCCTACACCTGCACTTTTATTACAGGAATATAGAAATGAAGGAATTATAAACGGGAATAAAATCATGCATAGTGTTTTACCGAGAATCATTCATGGAAAAATGATAAAACTCAACAACGAAAAATTTTTAAACTGAACTTATACATATATCCATGCAAAAGAAGAAAAGGGACTAAGAGAAGATGATTTAGAGAAACACAAATTTCAAAATGATCTTAAGAGCTTTATCAGTGATGGGTAACATCCTTGAATTACCAGATCATGGTGAGTGCTTAAAAAATATCATACACCACGTTATTCATTTTAAATACATTACCTCATTCAGTCTTTGCAACAACTCAATGAGGTAGCTACTATTTCCATTTTATAGATAAATTACCAAAAGAAGTTAATTAATATGTATAAGGTCATGCAGGAATTGGTAGAGCCAAGTTCAAGCTCAGGTATGTCTGACACCAGGACATTCCAGTAGGCTAGTAGGTTATGCTCTGGTGAGATTAAAGCAAGGATAAATAAACAAGTCAATAAATAAACATGCAGAAGAGAAATATGTCTCAGTAGTATCCATGTTTTTCAAAACTATGCAACCAAAATGATATTAAGTTTAAATTTAGTCAGGCATGGTAGTGTATGCCTTTAATCCAATGACTCAGGAGGCTGAAGGAGAAGAACCACAAGTCCAAGGCCAGCCTCAGAAACTTAGGGGGGCCCTAAGCAATTTAGTGAGACCCTGTCTTAAAAAAAGAAAAAGAAAAGAAAACAAACAGATTAACTTGCTCCTTCTCTTAATTGTAGGAGTCATGGTGTGTGCTGTGACTGTGTCCTCCTTTATCCCTTACCTCCCCTTCCAGCTTTGGGTTCTTACCTCTTAATATAAAATCTACTGAATTAATATGCATGTGTCCTTTTGAAACATGGTTAAAAAATAATAAGCAATCAAAGGGACTTGAGTGAAATGGCAAGCAGTTGTGACACATCTAACTGAATGTCTGAGCTTGGGGTTAAGTTCCACATGTCATTTAACCATAAAATAGCCAGAGCTTTCCTATAAACTCTGGAGAGAAAGATGGAATAGGTTGTCTTGACCTCCTTTATCCATTTTCCTCCAAGATCTTGGATGTGGATATTATCTGTATCAGATAAGCTTCCTGGCAGTTCTGTTGATCCCAACTTAAATTTGGGATGCTTCCAAAGAAAATGTCCAGTTTTTTACAAGTTGCCCACAGAAATAGCAATCTCTCCAGTGTGGATATAAAATTGGACTTTTTGTTTCACCCTGCAGGAACTCTTGGGTTCTCCAAGTTTTAAAGAGTTAAGAAAATAGATGGAATGTCTTGGGAATGTTGGCAGGGGAGGCTGCAACTCTCTTCGCTTCACTTTCTCACCCTGGAATGTCTCTGGATTTGTGCTGTTCTCTAAATTCTGTTCGGACCTGCAAAAGAGCCAACTTCAGTGTACCGGACAGTCCACCAAGAAGCAGGGATGTGCGATTATCTGTACACTGGGGTTTATTTTTCCCTGGTGCCTGGTGAGTCCCCAGAGACAAGGAGAAAACATTTTGATTTAGGAGCCTTCTGCTAATCCTTGAGGGAAAACAGTCTCTGAAGATTAGTGAGGGGAGTGGTGAGGGTAGGTAGGGGGAGAGGAGAGCAAAAGGAAGCAGAGTTATTTTGACTGCATTTTTCCCTTGCCTGATTAAATCTTAGTGGCATTGGAACTCTCTGTTACTGAAAGAACACAGCCCTGTATGTAGGGCCCGGAAGCGGAGGGGCAAAGGCAGGGGACCTAGGAGCTGGCATGGCGGCAGGGCTGCCTGGCTCTGAGGACGTGCAGTGTAACTGGGACCTCACTTGCCGGGCACTGAGGACTTGCCGAGGGGGAAACTTTCGGGTCCTGCTGCTGATGCTGAAGCCATGGTGCATCTCCAGGGCCGTCTACCAGGTGGGACCAACCTCCTCTTACTTTTCTTTGCAGGGGGAGGCAGTGATGGGAATGAGCGGGAGGGAAGTAAGCTATTGTCACTTGTGCTTAGGACTCTGAAACAGGTTACAATCAACAGGGAACAAGTTAACATTAATTGAGCATCTTCTTTGAGGTGCCAGGTACCCTGTGAGGTGTGCTGTGTTTTCAAGGCAGCCCTCTGAAGGGGGTGCGCATGTCTCCATTTGACAGATGAGGTTGTTGAAACTTGGAGAAGGATATAAGTTGTGCAAAGTTACCCAGCAAGTAAATGACAGAGCCCTGTAATTAAAACGGTGGTACTTCTGGCTGCAAAGACAAAGGGTGCTCTTTTCACTAGTTCACATTTCCCTCGCAATAGAGGATGCTTGCTCAGTGTGTGTTCCCCAGCTGGAGGGGCAGGGATGAAGAGCAGGTAAAGGGAATGTAGCTATGGGGGACAGGAGCAAGAGCACCAAACAGCAATATGGAGTCTTCATCTCTCTGTCTCCCTTTAGTGACATACTCAGGGGCCTCTAACACTTGTACACAGCCTTCACCTAAGTTTGAGAAAAAGAACATTTTATGGGTTTCATTTTTTTCTTTTATGCAATGCTGGGGATTGAACCCAAGGCTTCATGTATACAAAGCAAGTGTTCTACCACAGAGCTATACCCCCAGCCCAAGGAGGGTATTTTCTGCGAGAGGCTGGCACTTCCGAGCTGACTGGCCAGCGGTACAGAGTACTTCAAAAAGGGGAGACAAGAGCATCTGCCTTTGCCTAGCATCAGTCTAGATTGGTGGTATTAGTCCACGTCCCTGCTTGCCAAGGAGATGTCAATCCTGACAGCCCTAGCCCACCTTGAGAGGGATCAGCCTGGTTGGACAGGGGGAAGAGAAGGAGGCAAAGTAGAAAGTGGGAGTACTTCCCCTAGCCTGGCTCTGGAAGAAGGTGTCGCTCTGTGTCACTCATTTTCCCTCTGGCCTGGCAGATGCAATTTTTGGTAATGGGTTTTATTTCAATAAGTCAACTTGAGTGGCTTTGGCAGTCTCTCCTTGCTTGTTGGCTCACCTCACGTTTGTAACCAGGCAGGCACAGCTGGCCTTTGTATTTTTAGGAATAATTTGGTGGTGCATAATCTCTTAACAAACCATAATGTCTAAACAGCTCAGGACCTGGAGCCTCTGCTCCCCTCCCCCACCTTATGGAATGTCTGGACTTGCTTTGAAGGGACAGATCCTTGGAAGCCATGCCCAAGAGGACCAGTCACTGGCAGACCACTGCCCTGCGCTTCATCTTCCCATGGGTACACAGGGTTTCTGGAGATGACATTTCTCCAGAATTCTTATGCTCGAAGGGCACATACCTATAGTTTTACTCTAAACAGCAACTATGGTTCCAAAAGATCATATATAAAGGGAACTGGAGGAAAATCTTCCCAAGTTTGTCAATCATCTGAAAATTTTACACAAAATATTTCCAATGACAAGTTGTGAATCTGAAAGAATTTTGGAAAACAACCTCCCAGCTGGGAGACTCAAGAAAGAACATGATTGGTTTGTCCATTTGAAGCTTTTCTGAAACCTTAGTTCAGAGTCAAATATCCCCCAGTTTGGTATTTGGGGTAATTACTTAGTGAAGATAATTCCATCTTTTCAATTCATTTCTGTGGTTACAGAAGTGTTTTGGGGCCTGGCTCCTTGCCTGCACATCCTACTTTCTTTCATCTCTAGGTTTGTCTTCTTAGTTGTCTCATAAAGTTACATAAAAACTGAGCTTCCAAATCAAGTAAGCAGGGTGGGCCAGACCCCCCCTGGGGGCTTTCTCATGATTTCTATTAACATCTTAAGTATGCTGAAAAGAACAGTGAATTATTAGTAACCAGACCTGGAAAAAATTTTATTCCTGCCCAATCACAGTTCATTTCAGCAGACACTTGCTGAGCCAGTGATGTACCTGGCTCTGTCAGGGGCAATTGAGACTCATAGGTTAATCAGTTCTCAGACTTGTCCATGGTCAGACTCTGGCCAACCCAGGTTGTTTGACCCAACCAAATGCCTCTCACCCACACAGCCTGTTTGCAGCTGGGAGGTCATTCCCGCAGGGGGTGTCTGGAAAGCAGTTGCTGAAAGGAAGGCCAAGGTAGCAGGTCTAAACTAGTTCCCCAGCCCCAGGGGCCAGGTTAACAACAAGGCTGCTGGGTTAGCAGTCTGCAGAGCCAAGCTGAGGGGGCTGCGAAAAGGTAGGGAAGCCAAAAGCGAAATGCAGCTGCACTGGACCAGGGTGGTCTGAATGCCGTCCAGACAAGACTTCCCAAGTCCTGGGCAGTTTCTACCTGCTCCCAGGCCTGCTGTCTACTGGCCAGCATGGCTGGTTTAAAGGGATATTCAAAATTATATACTGACCCAGCTTCAATTGCTCATAGCCTCATGGGGAAGAGTTAAGAACACAAATAATTACATTTCAACAAATAGAGGCTTTGAGAGAAATGCAGAGAATAATATGCTCAAGGAAAACTTAGACGAAAAGTCTCCTAAGTCTCCCGGTCTTCACCTTCTCCATTACTGAACAAGGATATAGCTTCATAGTGTTGTAATGATATATGTAAGACTGTGTAGCAAATACCGAAGAATCTACAGATGTGAAATGCTATTGTTGTTTAACAGACTGTATTCATACTGTTATTTATCTTGGGAAAAATTCAGCAATAGTGCATTTATTTATTAGAGATACTGTGATTGATGGCCTTTTTTTGATGTATTTTGCTTAAGCAATTGTGTGTGTGTGTGTGTGTGTGTGTGTGTGTGTGTGTGGTTCACAGTCTGTTCATTGGCTAAAGTGATGGTTGTCAATTCCTGGATGACTTTTAGATTCATCTGGTGAATTCTAAAAACACCCTTCCCCAGACCTACCTCCCAGAGATTCTGATTTAATTGATCAGGGGTCTGTGCGCTGGGCTATTTTATAAGCTTTCCAGTGGTTTTCATGTACACACTGCAGCTGAATAGCCAGGGCTGAAGGAGCCTCTTCCCACCATTAGGGAGCAAGTAGTTGCTTACCAAAGCCCAAATAGGCAGCATTGGAATCACTGGGAGTGGGGACACTTTAAAAATATATACATAATGTCATGAGCCCCACCTTAGACTTAAAGAATAAGCACCTCTGGGGGTGGAAGTTAGCAATCGGTATTCCTAGTAAATGATTCTTAATATAATTAATTGTTTGGCTTAACAAAGGAGCAGTACACATGCAGTCGAAACCATACTTTAAATTTTGAATTTTGATCTTTTCCCACACTGGCAATATGCAGTATGAGTCCTTCTTGCCACGCTGCCCATGGGCAGTGAGCTGCACTACCAATCAGTCATGAGATGGCAGGGGTAAACGCCCAGCACTCCACGGTGTGCTGTGTTGTTGAACTATGGTGTTCCATAGGCTGGATGAATTAAGCACATTTGCCTTACTATTCTCAACCGATGATGGGTTGATCAGGACCATCATCAGCTATGGAGCATCTGTAGAGGACAGACAGTACTATAGCAGCACCTAAAAATGAGAGTTATAAGCAATGCCTCAAGAGAACAATTGTGAGAACCAACTCCGATCACTTAGTTTATGTCCAAGGTTGGCAGGGGGAAGCATTCAATAAACACTAGCAACCTTTAATATCACAAGAATTAATGTGGTCACCTGTGGCCACACCAGAAAGAGGAAGAGGGTCAGGTTTATTCTTGGACTGAGCAATGCCCTTCTTCACAGAGGACTTGGCTTCAACTCTAGGGGTCATTCCTTCACACCCCAATGTCCATTTTGCTTCCCAAACACTGGTTGGGATGTGCAGCAGCTCAGATGGGTAGCACCAACCATTTCTCAACAGGGACATGTGGTTTTCTGAAGTGTTTTTCCACACTCCTTTATCTCATTACTCTCCCAAGCAAGGGTTAATTGTAGGTCATGAAACGTCCATAATCAGGGAGCTTTAGAAGGAAAATCATTTAAAATTGTACAAACTTAGAAGTGAAAGGAAAATCACAAGTTTCAAATGGAAGAAAGCTGCAAAGTTTAGAAGCATCACAAAATCCAGAAAAAAAATGCAAATTTCTTAATTAAGCAGCTAATCATCCCTATTGTTTTCTTATCCCTATGTCTTTCTGCAGCCTACCCTTTGATCTCTTCTTCATGAGACCATGAGTTTGTAATACATTCCTTAAAGGAACTAGAAAGATAAGTCAGTCTTCTTCTACCAAGATAAACGGATATTTGTCCTTTCAGTACCCAGAGTTTGGAAGGGTGACTCAGATTCACAATTTTTCACTGGAAATGTTGTGCTGATTTCAGAACCATTGAAGAATTTGGGAAGATTCTTCCTAAATTTCTTTCATCTATGATCTACTGCAAAACATACTTGCTGTTTATAGTCAAACTAGAGGTATGTGCCCTCTAGACACAGGAATTATGGGAAAATCCAATTATACTCTATTTCCTTCAACAAAGAAAAACTTATATGTCACTTTTACAAGTGGATGTGCCGTATGTTATATATACTCCTGGGAGGAAAAAAACTGCTACCTTTGGCTAGGGCTTATGAGAACTAAGCTCTCTTTATAACTTTACCTGTCTAATGATTGAAGATATCCCCTGGACTGACTTTTGGATCTCAGTGCTTCATACTTCATTCCCTTCTGCTGGCCACATACCTCCATCCAGATGCTGTAAGGTGCAGTTCTTGGTGGTAAGATCTCGAGCTGTCCCTGGGCAGCACAGGGTGAGTCAGCACCTGGGCTGAGGGCCGCTGCCAGAAGCTGTGCCTACACTGGTGCAGTTCACAGGAACTTGGCTACAGATGGAAATGACTGTGAACCTCATACGTATGTCCCTCTTATCCCAAACCAAATGTGTCCTCACTCAAAATGCCCATGGACATTCCGATGCTACTAGATCAAGCGGGGATGTTTAACACAGGGGAAGTCAAAGTGGAAAAGGAAATTAGTCACAACTGATGACACTTGTGCAAAAATTGTTATACAAACACATTGCTAGGAATCAGCCCAGAGACACCAGCAAATGAGAACCCCTGAAGTTTAAGCTTCCAGATGAATCTCCCTCTGAACCCTCTGCCACTCTCCCAACCCCACCTCACTCCTGGCTGTACAGTGCAAAGTAAAAGAAAAATAAAATAAATAAGATGAACGATCTGAATTTTGGCTCACTATAAATTGCTTCTGGCCTCAGAGCTGTAGAATACATATGTATGGCATATGTAAGCCTGTTTTACATTATTATTTTTTTAAGTTGGATGCCATTAGTTTGGGATTTATTTTCCCCTCTATTTGTAGAAACTACTCCCTTCATAAGGGTTGTAAACTTTGTTTCTGTTTTTTTGTTTTCCAATGCCTGCTGACGCACACAACAGTCAATGTGCCTGGTCCTTTTCTGCTCCTGGCTTTAGGATGTAGGCTATATTGGAGGTCACAGGGCACATCCCCATTTTCTTCTAAGAAATATGGTTTGGATGCACTTGGTGTTCCAAAGTTGTAAGCTCACCCATCACTGCTTCTTCTAGAAGGAAATAGGGACCAGTGGCCACAGTGACCACCCAAGTGTTAGGAATTTGAGAGAGCCCTCCACCTTTTTCCCACTTTTAATCTATGCAATAGTTTTTAGCCAGTACTCTAACACTGGCCCTCACAGCACCAGACCTGCCATGACCTACCAACACCACATTTCCACAACAGCAAGAAAAACAAACATGTGAGATCACCTAATCAACCTGGGTTGGGGGTCATAGTCACAGAGTGGGTTTCCTCCAGAGTAGAAGGCGCGCTTCTGAAACTGGGAGTTCTAGAAACCGGAGTCAGATCGCAAGTGTGACCTTATCAACTGTCCGCATGATTGGTTCTGATGCTATCAGTGGTCAGCCCCCTCAAGGACCAGTAATACCTCTAACATGAGTCAGGGTTTTCAATGCTTCCTACGTATCTTCCAAAATAACGAAAGCAACCGATCAGGACTGATGGGGTAGGCTGTGATTCAAGAAAATGTTTCCACATGTGGAAAGTGGAGCTTTGATTCTCAATTTGCTATTTTTGCTGTTCCCCTTTCATCATTTTGTTGTGACAATGTATGTTTTCAAAGGGCGATATCCTTTGTAATATTTAATGCCTGCACATGGCTTGGGCCTGGGGTCTTCTCTGATGATCTGCAACACGTGCTGTGCTTAGAGGACAAAAAGGCTTGCTTAGAGAGGAACAATTAGCTCATGTGTTGGATTTCTTTGCCAAGCCGGCTTTTGTTTGTTTTAGTGTTTCCAGCCACTCATTAAGTGCCTGTCAGTAAAGGATGATGTGTTGTATCTGCACCACCGTGCTTAAATTTCATGTACCCTGACTTTTGCAGCAGTATTTTCTTATATGATATAGAATCATCTTTGCGATAGAACTGAAAGCAAAACTCTTATTTGGGGATTTTTAAAATTCTTCTTCCTTGACAGAGGAAATAACTCATTTTTTACTCTGTTCATTAAGCATTTTTTTAATCTGACAAGGGGATGTTTTCATCCTCCTGGATAGCACTTTCTCTGTTCCGATGAGAAAATCATACTTCATTTGGAGGTTTAGTGTCAGCCTCCAGTTACTATATCAGCCACTGTTCAGTTTGGGTCTGTCCCACCCAGTGTTGGCTAAGCCATTGCCAAAGCAATGCAGAAATCAACTCAGAATTTTAGCTTTTGATCAACATCCAGCTGCCTTTGAACAGTGAAGGCTTCTCAAGTTCTGCTATGGTGGAACTTAGGGAGAGTAATCCCATTGGAAGGGGTGTAGCCAGTTTTTTATTTAAATTGTATGTTTGGTTGAGATCTCTTGAGTGGAGCTAATGAAATGATAGGGAATCTAATTGTTCTACCATGGCCTTGAAAAAATGATTATTTAATTAAATGGAGAGTTTATTTATAGCCTCAAAGTGTTCTATTTTTCACAAGTGTCTTTTCAGAATTCCATCAATTGAAAGACATGTATGTGTTCTAACTTCAAGAAAACTATGAATGTGTATCTTTAGTAATTTATAGAGTATTTTCAAGGCTCAGAGCATTTAGAGGCAGGGAAGCATCTCAGGAGCTACAATGTAGTTATTGGTTCTGGGGCTATCATCAGCTATGGAAGTGATGGTTATTTGGAGTAGTCTGTTTCACAAAAGCCATTTGGAAGAAGATGCCTAACAGCCAAGTCAAGCATCCTAAATTCTATGTCCAGTTTTTACATTGAATCCAGGTATGGCATATTCCACTTCCTCTGCCTCAAGTTCTCTATTAATTAAATGAAGGTTTTTTTCATTCATTTGTTCATTCGTTCATGTGTTTTTTTTTTATTCGTCTCACAAATCATTAATGAACACCTGCAATGTGCCAGACAGCATGCTAGGTGTTTGGAGATGGGATAGTGAACAAAAACAAATAAAAGTGCATATTCTTAGAGGTTGCATTCAGTCGAGATCTGATGATCACTAATCACGTGACAGTGTTCACACAAGACTCTTCAAACTCGTGTAATGATAAAGTTGAAGGTCATTGCTTGGAGGACAAGGTGCCTGATGGCCTAACGGGGAAGCTTCCCTTCTCTGAGCTGTCAGAGAAAGCTTCCTGAAGGGGCAATATTTAAGCAGAGATCTTAAAGACAAGTGGCAATTAAGTAGGAGGAGCAGGTGAGACAAAGATGGGCGAGAAAAACACTAAGTAGCAACCCAAAGTTGCTACGCATGCAGGACAAGAGCACTGAAGTTGTTAGGCCTAACAGTCATGCGACCATGTTTAACACGTATCATAGTTTTAAATCATTTGTACAATAATGTTGACTATGCTACTGGGCCACCGGACTCTCTACTAAGCAGTGTTCCCTCACCACTGGACCTTTTGAAAGCCAGCTGTCCTGTTTTGGAAGCCATACCATCCAGCCTCAGATGGAAATTTTCTTCATTCTCAAGGGTATGAGCTCATCACCACACCAGATGGGTTTCCAATGAATGATTATTGTGCAATCTGATTATTTTCATGTCATGCTAATTCCCTTTGAAAGATGGAAACAGGATATGGGCTCTCTTTATCATCTTTGTAAGTTCGAGGAGAATTTCCCAGTTATGGCCACATCCCCTGCAGATTGAGGAAAAAAACATACAATTTAAAACTAAGTGGCAATTCTGGTATAAGAGTCCACTAACAGTAACATTTTACAGTATACGATCAATCAAATTTTATCATATGATACAGCAATTAAAGTAACTTTAGAGTCTGCAGCAGATAACTAGGAACTCTCAGTGACATAATGAGATAGAAATTAATTTCTCACACCTATAAACTTAAACATACTCTGGTTGAAACTTCCACAGTTTCATTCAGTGTCATTTTGTGACTCTGTCCTCCTCCAGGATCTCGGTTTCTCTTCATTTAGCTGAAGATAAAGAATGGAAGGGCCTCAGTGAGAGACTAGGGGTCAGACCTAGAAGTGGGGCTCATCTGTTCTACTCACATCTTATTAGCCAGAATTCAGTTACATGACCACATCCAACCTTCAGGTACAAGTGGGTGGTTAACTTAATCCCAGGGAGTTAGCTTTACCTGAGGTTAAGGGCATGTACCCTGGAATCAATGAATTAGACTTACAGTAATTCCCTTTTATCCACAGGAGATATATTCCAAGACCCCTAGTGGATGCCTAGAACATCAGAGAGTTCTGAACCCTTTATGGCTTTTCCTATCTATGCAAAAAACCTCTGACAGATTTTAATTTATAAATTAGACACAGTATAAGATTTAAAAGAATAACAATAAAATAGAGCAATTATGACAATATATTGTAATAAAAGTTATGTGAAGATAATGTCTCTCTCAAAATGTAGTACTTTCACCTCCTCACTTAAAGCAAGCATTTTATGACTTCTCCTTGGCATATCCAAATTATTAACACCACTACTTTTGCACTTTTGGTTCATTATTAAGTAAAATAAAGGTTACTTGAACACAAGCACTGTAATATCAGGACAGTGACTAAGGGCAGGTAGTACATATAGCATGAATACATGGGAAAAAAGGTGATTCAGGTCCAAGACACAGGGAGTGGATGGTGAGAGATTTCACAACACTATTCAGAACAGTACACATTTTAAAACTTGTGAATTTCTTATTTCTGAAATTTTCCACTTCATATTTTTAGATCATGGTTGACTACAGGTAACTAAAATCAGGAAAAGCAAAACTAGGGATCAGGGCAGATTAATAGAAGTCCCAACTCTAGGAGGTGAGTCTAAGGACACACCACTCATCCTTTGGAGCCTCTCATCTGTAAAATGGAAACAGCAACACTATTTACTACATGTGGTACCCTTGGAATTGAATGAGATGTTATATGTAAAGTGCTCAGACCAAGACTGAAAAGTAATACATACATATCAATGGTAAGTCGTAATTATCAATTTACTCGTTTGCTACAGAGTAAAAAAGCAAATTAAAAGAACCTGATCTATTCTTATCATCTCATCTGAGACATGATGAGTGGGGATATAAACAATTCTTAACTACCAAAACCAAACAAGCATCAATCTCCAATATAAGCATAGGCTGAGTGCTAGGATGATCATAGTTATGGTGAGCCACCTTGAAGTTTCCAGGGAAAATTCAAAAATGTTTTTTGACCATCGTGCCAGGAAACAGTCTCAACCAAAAATTTTAGGCAGGCAGTTTTGGTACCTTAAGTAGCAGAAGCCTGCTGGGGAGTCATAGCAGGATGAAGGTCATGAAATCAGTAGTTTCTAGAAGTCCAAAGAGCTCTCTGTTCTCTCCCCACTTTTGGCTGGATCCAAGTGTGGGGGCTGCCTCTCCCACACCACGCAGCTTTGTTTGTGCTTCCCCAGACCAGAGTTTTGTTTGTGATTTGCCTGTCCTAGGGCAGTCACTGTGACTTTTCCGTGAATGTACTGTTATTTACAGGCTGGGCCAAATAACCTACAGTTTGCACTCTCTCTTGGCCAAATAAAGAGTGCAGGACACCCTGAGCATTTTCTGAAAAAGGGGAAGTGCTTGTTGATACTCAGCCCTGGGAGGCAAATTGCAGCTGACACCATGTTTCAAGGCTCTGCTCCAGCAATGGCAATGGAAGGTCATGAATTGCCAGCTCTTGCTGTGTGCTCGGGGGTAGGAATCAAGGGCACGGTTGAGGTTGGCATGGCCTCAGACTATGTCTATGTTATATTTAGTTTGCCTCCATGATCATGAAGCCCAGGATAAACCCTTGAAATAATTAGCTCATCTGTTGTGATACAAGCCATTGTCTAAAGTGTCTGTCTCAAGAAATTCTGAAGAATATTCAGCAGATCGCCTGATGATATCAAATCAAAGAAACAAATACAGTTTTCAAATGTGGATAGACATTATCTGGTTCCCATTGTTGGAAGAAGAGAGAATTCTTATGAGAAGTGATTCTCACCAGCGAGTGCACATTGCTGAGAATCCCTCCAATGCTGTCCAGTAAGATTCCTGTATTAAAGCCACTTCATAGAATGAGAGTGTTGTGGGATCTGGTGAACCTAGTCCAGTGGGATCTCTTCTACTAAGGCTACAGCTCACCCATGCAATGAAACAAATTGTCCAGATCTGTTAAAACTGCAAAAAGTTCCAACAAAACAAAGAACAATGTCATTTATTTAGTTCTGTGCAGGTGCTTTACATATACATTGATTTTCCCAATGATTCTATGAGGAAGCTACTTTCACTAATTGCCCCATTTCACGGGTAATAAAATGTAAGTTTGGTCACAAGACCCAAAGGTACACAGCTAGTAAGCAACCACCAGAGGCCATATTTGGGTCAGCTCTTAATCACTGTGTTGGGTAACTGTAGAAAACACTGGATCACACACAGTGTTAACCATCTTCCACCAGCAGGTCCTTTCTTTTGCTCACCTTAGCACTCACAACCATTGGAGCCAGGGATTTTTTTTTAATATTAAAATTTAGTTTTTTATTGTTCCCTTTAATTTTTAAAAATTTTTTCTAATTAGTTGTAGAATGCACTTATACATTTTGATAAATCATTCATAAATGAAATATAATTTCTCATTTTGTCTGATTATACATATTATAGGATCACATTGGTCATGCAGTCATACATGCTCATGAGGTAATAATGTCTGTTTCAACTCTACTATCCTTCCTACCCCCATACCCTTTTCCCTCCCTTCACTCCCTCTCCCTAATGTACAGTAACTCTAGTCTCCTCTATCCCGCTCCCCACCTCATTGTGAATCAGCATCCGCATATCAAGAAAACATTCAGCCTTTGGTTTTTTGGGGTGGCTTATTTCACTTAGCATGATATTCTCCAACTCCATCCATTTACCAGAAAATGCCATAATTTAAAGTCAGTCTTTTTTACTTTTTTTTCAGAGCTAGGGTTCAAATCTGTAAGTAAATTGCCCATTCCAGAGGATAAGTAGGTTCAATCTGCAACTATATTGCTATTTCCATAGATACAGCACATCTCTTATTCATATCTCCTTTTCCTTCAGCCCACCATTTCTACATCATGTTCATCTTAACTTTGAACATCCCTGCCTTGTTTCATTGTTGTTTTAATCAGTCATCAAGGATTTCTTGATTAGGGCAGGGTGGGGTGGTGGTCATGGCTCTGGGCTGAATCTCAGGTTTAGCATCTTTTAATAAGGTGATAATTATCTTGTTATTTCACATCAGTTTCCTCCACTGTAAAATAAGGATAAGAAAACCTAAATATTTTATAGTAATGAATGCACGTAAAGCTCTTAGCATCTTTCTGATAGACATTATGCATTCCGTAGAAGTTAGCCACTGCCGTGGTTAATATTGTTTTACATTGAGTTGACCTAAATTCGTTGTGTTACATGCCAGTCTTTGTGCTAATACTGAGAGAAACACAAGAGAATAGGATAAGCTATTTGCTTCAAATTTCAAAGTAGCTGGGTAATCAGGGGAAACAAGAAAAAGGTAACTAGAACACAGGGCAGTGGCCAACAGAGGCCAGGTGAGAAGTTCAAACAATAAATACTGTTAAGTTTCAGGGGAAGAAGGAACCAGTTCTCAGAGCAGGATTCAGAGAGGAAGTTGAAGAACAGACAAGATTTATGTAGGCTATCGAGGCAGAGAGAGGTTCCAAACAGGAAAAAAAAGTGCAAGCAGAGAAAAATAAAAATGCTATGCTCAGAGTTACCATACACAATCAACTTTCTAAGTGACTTGCAGAAAGTGACAGGGAGAATCTTGGAAACCAGAAAGATATCAGATCACAAGAAGGAATGCAACTGGGAAGTGAAGGCAGAAATAGGCTAGCATTTTCCTAGACCCTGTGAATTATTAATACTGCAGCAGAAATAACACCAAGGATTCCTGGTTCTAAATCCTGGAGATCCTGAGCCTTCCCTAGCAAAGCAAGATTTACACTTTGAGTTTTTTCTGTGGACCCTGCTTATGCCAAATATTAATCAAAAAGGAGGGGTAGAATTCATAAACACAAACAAAGAGGCAGCTCAGCCTTTCAAAGGTATCTGCTTCATCTTTGAGCTTTAAGACAGTCACTGCCTTCCCACACACATCTGTGCCAAGTCAGAGCCATCCAGGGGAGAGAGAGCTGGTCTTGTTCTCAATCAACTGTTTGGGTTACCCAGTCATGTAGGGACTGCTGACACCTTTCACAACTTTCTAAGCCACTGATTTAACAAGAATGTTCTGGACAAGTAGAGGCTTCCTTCTCAGGCCTTGAGGAAGTGCCCAGTGTGGGGGCCGGAGGGAGGATCAGAACTGAATGTGGAACTCATTGTGAATCTGAGTTTTCAAAAATGCTCAATCTATGCTGTCTGCCCCTCCCAGGCATTTGCTGAGAGCCAACACTTGGGACTAGCCTGTGCAAGTTGTTTGCACATCCAAACTCCTGCTGTTCTATAAAATTGTAATACAAAATTATAACGCTGCTGGAAAATTCAAGTCACTTCATTTGAATCTTAAAACTCCCTGCTAAATCTTCTAGTCAGTTAATGAGTTTCTGTGCCACTGAGAAAAATACACAACCACCCATGTGCAGTTATTTTCCTTTTCCATCCTGGCATACTGGAGATGGGCTCGGGTGACTTTGGAATCAGACCAAGTGTCTCCATTCCAAATCCACCATTTATCTGCTGCATGAATTTAGCAAGCCGTTTAGGTGTCCTGAGTCCTTCTGTAAAATAGGGTCAGAATTAATATCACATAGGATTGTTCTGAGGATGAAGCAGCCTACGTAAAGCACTAAGCACAAAATGTTCAGTAACTGGCCGTTGTTTCCTTATTAATCTTTTATTCATCATTTAAACTCTCCTGGGAATTTGGCTTTCCCCAGAAGCCCCTTTGCAACAACGTTAGAGATAAATTTGAAATGGCTTAAAATAAAAACTGTGTGGATATTTTGAACGAAGAATGAGAGAGCCCAGAAAACAGAGGAGTGTTCCTTGTACACACTGCTTTAAGTTTACCACGAATGTCCTGCTCCCATACTGGCTGCTAACCAGCCCCCTCCTCCCTCTCCTTGTTCGTCTGGAAGGCTGGGTATCTCCACATATGGAACACAGTTTCTCTGTAAGGCCTGTAATATGCTAGAAATTCCAAAACAAAGTAGACCCCGGCAGGGCACTGGCTCCAAGTTGGCAAATAAGCCTGCCATCAGGCGCCACCTCTGGTATTACAATGTGCTTTTAATTAGGGAAGGAGCCGCAGCCTTTCCTATGCAAAAGGCCTGTGGGCTGATATTTCAGTTGTCTTGCAGTTGTGATGCAGTTGTCTTGAGCTAGAGGAAACCTTCTCCACCCCGCTGTATCTGGAGCCCCAGCAGCCTCCAGATCCTTCCTTTGCATTTGTATTTCAGTATTTTGGGTAAGAAATACGATGGATCACCCATCACATGAGCTTTTAAGGGCAGGGTTATTAAAAACAGGTTGGATGACTACTTTACCCTACACAATTAAATATGATACATGCATTGTTAAGATCTTGTGACATTTGAGAAATGGGTCCTGTCTAAGAAAGAAAATTGTGTCCATGGCTAAAAGAATTGAAGTCAGTGTCCTCTATCAGGAGAATATTCAAATTGCTTTTGAAGACAATGTGCTGATTATTTTTAGCCTCCCACAACAGAAAGTATCACCAATTAAAGGTGAAACAAAGAAGTCAGGTTGGTGTGAAGCCCCAGCCGGTTCACAGGCACTCTGAAAGTGTTGGGGGCCACCTTTTTGACCCAGTCCTGTGCATCTTTGATAAGGTCCAGCTGCCCCCTGGGCGGAGCTTTGCTGATGACCCCAACAACTCATGAAGTCAGTCAGCAGCAGCATGTGGGGAAATACCACCAGCATGCACATTGGAATAGAGTCTGGGGGGGTGATGGTGCTGTGGCCCAGCCTCTCATCTTGAACTCCCCGCTCCCCAGTTCTTGGTTAGCTGGAGCCACTGAACACACGATAGGAAAGGTTGATTCGAAAGGGATTCCCCTTTTGTTTATTTCAGTACAAACACAACCCCCCAAACAAAAAACAAGCAGCAAAGACTGAGAGGAGAATTGAAAACCATGTGTATTTTCATTGGTTTCTGCTTTGATGTCCTAGCACCATGCTGGACCACTCACATTGCTTCTTCTGTGCTTTAGTAAAGGGCAGATAAGGACTGGATGCTGCCCTGCAGTCTTCATAAAGTGACTTCTGATGTGATTATAATTGTGCTGAGTTCTTCAACTTTCAAAAGGGTAAACATACTGCATACTGCATGGGTAACACCAAGATGCAGTTCTTTTGCTTCCTTGGGTGAACCACACCACAGCTCCTTTTAGAATAAAGAGCAATGTGGGAAACATTGCAGGAAATTTTTCACAAGTTAACGGTAGATGGGAACCAAAGCGGGACACAAAGCCACTCATAGGTAGCGTTCCAATCCCTATGGAAGAGCCTGGAAGGCAAATGGCATCACAGGAGCAAGCACCTGGTCGCACCTCCCCGTCCCAAGGGCAGAGCTGTAGGTTCTGGAGACCCTATAATTTAATCTCACCGCAGCCTTGTCAGCAGGTGCCCACCTCCCTTCCCGTCTTACAGGTGAGGACTACCACACCTTAGAGTTCACAGAATTCAGGCTGGGGACAGAGCTCAGTGACAACACTTACCTAATGTGCCAGGCGATGTGATTCATCCCTTGCACCGCATGACAAAACTTGGCAACCATCTCACAAGAAGCAACAGAGCCAGTTTAAACCACAGGTGCTTCTAGAATTCATGCCCTTGGTTGCTACACTGAAACAGCACTTATTTCTGGGTAGTGGAATTACAGGTGTTTTTAAATTTCTTTTCACTTTTCTGTGTTTTCTATTCTTCTTTTATAACAAGTCTATTTTATTTGAAAAATCAGAAAATCGAAAAGGGGAGGGAGAATTCACAGTGTAAAAAAATCACACTTGCTTTATCTTGGAGATACTGAATTAAACCCGATTTGCCTAGCTCTCAAACAAGCCACTTATTAACTTAAGGCGGATTTCTTAAAGAACACTTTAAGAACTCTAAAACCTAGGAAAGCAAAGAACAGATATTCACACCTTCCACTTCTCCTTAACATTTTAGATCCTAAAACCTGAGCATTCTTAATGCTTTTCTAATCACCCTGGTGACCCCTCCGGCACTCTGGGCTGGAGGAGTCCCTCCCTGTCCTCTGCAGGCCTTCTCTACTCGGTTAGTAGCTTTTTCTATCAACTCTTCAGATACCTTTCTTCTCCGATGCCTCCCTGCTGAGGTTTTCCTCTCAGTCTGCCTTCAAACTCAGATCTTCCCGCGGCGCCTGGAAAACACATTCTCCCGAGCCTGCTACACCCTCCAACGCACACACTCTGCCCTTCCTTCCCCATGAATCGTTGCTGGAGACCCACATCCTTGGCACGCGCAGCTTAAGCCTTCACAGACAGGGCCTCTGCCCTGCTTCCCTCAAAGGCCATTAATGGACGTGCAGTGGTCACACCCAGGGCCATTTTCCCATGTGCCATGTTGTGTGTCTTGGTCACCTTTCTCTGCTCAGTTGCCATAACTCCATCTCCCTGCACTACCTGGCTCCTCCTTCTCTGACCCTTCTCAGTTCTATTTCAGGTCTCTTTTGCTCCTCTTTCCATCTAAATAGATAAACACAAAGATCAATTCTCAGTCAATCTCTTCCCTCTTTATACTCCCTCTGAATCTCAATATTTTTTGCCTAGAGTTATGTTCTTGGCATAATTTGTCCATGACTTCCAAATAAGGGAAGCTTACATGCTATTAAGCAAGAGAAATTATAAGTAAATAAATAAACAAACAAATAGGTCCTCTGGAAGGATGATGTACTAGCTAAAATTCAAACAATGAAAAAGAATGACCCAAACAATGGTTTAAGGGGGGAGCGGCGAAAAACCCAGACAGCAAAGGGAGAAGCATGTGAAAGGGTCCTGAGGCAGAAACAAACGTGGCCCGATATAGGAAGAGAGAGAAGACGGCATGGTTATAGCCTACTGAACAAGGGGAGGGTAGAGGCCAGAAAGGTAGATCTGGCATGAGCTTTAATCCCCTCCTCACTTAGTACCTCTGTTATCATACGGGGCCCCTTCTGCCTTGCAATGGCGTCCTTACATCATGCCTTCTACCTTCTCCTGTACTGCAGGCACCTTGAGTGAAAAGATGGAGTCTACCTCTACTTTCTATTCCCTAAAGTGCTAAACCAATACAGTATTAAATTTGCTGAATTTCAGTGAAGGAGGCAACAGAAGACAAGCGCTATCTGTGAAGACTCAGACGTTCCCAAGTTAAAACCAGTCTTTGAGTCACTAACCGAGATGATGCCAGAAATAACATCATGCAGAAACATCAGTAAAATTTGGTCACAACAACTGAGGCAAGTGTCCCACTCTTTTCTGCCTCAGCCTGCCTGGGAGTTTAGCGTCCCCTGAAGCTGCTTATCTGGGATAGGATTGCAGGGTGGGTGCATGTTTTGCATCTCCACCAGGCCACTGTGCCTGGAGAATTCCTGACACAGACTAAGGTCAGACTGAACCCAGAACACGTTCCTCAGGAAACACACTACATGCTGCAAAGTCAGTTATACCACTAATTAAAGAAATGTTTTCAGAGGTGCTGTGATCTGTCACAAGAAGTGTTGACTCTTGATGACACGGGAAATGACTAGCATCTTATTTCATGCATTCCACAGAGGGGAACACAGATGTGAATGTCTGCTTTTCATACCCATCGCTTCTGAAACAAGAGGCAGAGGGAGCTCTGCAGTTGAGGGTGCAGCTGGGAGTCAGAAAACCTGGGCTCAAGTATCAGTTTGGTAGTATTTCTTGACTGTGTGACATGGGAAGTCACTTGCCCACTCTGAGCCTCAGAGTTTATGTTAGCCAGCTTTCCATTACTACAACAAATGCCTTGAATAATCAACTTATAAAAATGAAAGGTTTATTTTGGCTGATGTTTTTGGAGATTTCGGTTCATGGTGGGTTGGCCCTGTTGCTTTGGGCTCATGACAAAGCAGCACATCATGGACCATGTCAGGGAGTAAAAGCACTCACCTTATGGCAAGAAAGAAAAGAAAAAGAAGAAGGGAATGGTGTCTCACAATTCCCTTCAAAGACAGCTGCCAATGACCTAGAGACCTCCTAGTAGGCTCCATCTCTTGACAGTTCCACCACCTCCCAACAGCACCAAACTGGAGACGAAGCCTTTAACACAAGCCCTTAAAGAACATTCCAAATCCAAACTGGAGCAGCGTTCTTATCTACAAAATAAGGATTTATAAAATCTATCTAATAGGCTTGATGTGGAATTGTTTTATAAGTCATAAAGGGTCTTATAAAATTTAAGTTTGAGGCTTTTGAAAAATCTTGGCAATTTCAATTCTTATCTTAATTATACAGAGCTGCAAGAACAACATATTCTCAGAGTTCCTTTTGATTAAACCTGGCCCCAGACAGGAGCTCCTAGGATGCAAGTTGTATTTCCCAACCTGTGGGGGGAATAAGTGCCCAAAGAAAACTCAACTTGAAGTCATGTACTACTTCCCATGTGAACCACATTGCTATGTGAGTAAGTAAAGCTGTATTTTAAAAGTGCAGTTTTAGAGACGGCAGGCGGAAGTCCTCTCATCTACCCTGTGGCATGTTTTCCCTAGAACCTGACATTAACTCCTCTCACAAATTCCCCTGTGCCAGGGTCAACAGCTCCTTTCATCTGGGCATCAACAGCAGAACTGGCTTTACTGAGTTCATGAATTACTAAAGCAAAAGGCCTTTAAAAGTCCTTACATAGTCATCAAAGACCATTGGATGACTTGTTTTGAATTGTATTTAATCAATTAAAGATTTGAGTAGTACTAAAACACATTCTGATTACTAAGATCCAGAAAATAGCTGTACTTCAGGGAAGCTCGAGCATTCATTGCAAATGTCATAATGGCATTCGAGTGATCAAATAAATTATTTGCATTTGCACTTAGCTGATCATGGGTTTAGCAGTCCTGTGGATACCTTTTCTTCATCTCCACCACCTACTTTCCTCAGACCCTTTTTGCCCATCCTGAGACTATGAGCTGCCTCCTCACTGCTCCTCACCCCTCCCGGAACTTCTTCCCACTGTCCACTTCTTTAGTCCTTTTTACCCACACGGGACAAGTCATTTGTCTGCTAAGACATAGATACTGTTAGTGGGTCCCAATTACCTATTTCAGGGCCAAATGTTTTAGCAACAAAACTCTTTTTTATGTAGAATCATTTGCTAAAGTTCCAAAATATAAAATAGATTAGAAAATGATATCGTAACAGCATAAATGTACATTTATTCACAGCAAAGCCATTTTATGGGACCATATTTAGTTGTACAATAACAGGAAAATCCTGAAACACTCTCATAAGTCATTGTCATAAGTGCATGAACATACAAAAGCCTGAATATTTGTTTTTTTTTTTTTGTTTTGTTTTTTTTTTTATTTTTATTTTTATTTTTTTTTATTGTAAACAAATGGGATACATGTTGTTTCTCTGTTTGTACATGGCGTAAAGGCATACCATTTGTGTAATCATAAATTTACATAGAGCAATGTTGTTTGATTCATTCTGTTATTTTTTCCCTTCCCCCCACCCCTCCCACCCCTCTTTACCCTCTATACAGTAGTTCCTTCCTCCATACTTGCCCCCCTCCCTAACCCTAACTCTAACCCTTCCCTCCCCCCCATTATGTGTCATCCTCCACTTATTAGCGATATCATTCGTCCTTTGGCTTTTTGAGATTGGCTTATCTCACTTAGCATGATATTCTCCAATTTCATCCATTTGCCTGCAAATGTCATAATTTTATCATTCTTTATGGCTGAGTAATATTCCATAGTATATATATACCACAGTTTCTTTATCCACTCATCAATTGAAGGGCATCTAGGTTGGTTCCACAGTCTGGCTATTGTGAATTGAGCAGCTATGAACATTGATGTGGCTGTATCTCTGTAGTATGCAGATTTTAAGTCCTTTGGGTATAGGCCAAGGAGTGGGATAGCTGGGTCAAATGGTGGTTCCATTCCAAGTTTTCTAAGGAATCTCCACACTGCTTTCCATAGTGGCTGCACTAATTTGCAGCCCCACCAGCAGTGTATGAGTGTACCTTTCTCCCCACATCCTCGCCAACACCTGTTGTTGCTCGTATTCTTGATAATCGCCATTCTAATTGGGGTGAGATGGAATCTTAGGGTGGTTTTGATTTGCATTTCTCTTATTACTAGAGATGTTGAACATTTTTCCATATGTTTGTTGATTGCTTGTAGATCTTCTTCTGTGAAGTGTCTATTCATTTCCTTAGCCCATTTGTTGACTGGACTATTTGAATTCTTGGAGTAGAGTTTTTTGAGTTCTTTATAGATTCTGGAGATTAGTGCTCTATCTGAAGTATGATTGGTAAAGATATTCTCCCACTCTGTAGGCTCTTTCTTCGCATTGCTGATAGTTTCCTTTGCTGAGAGAAAGCTTTTTAGTTTGAATCTATCCCAGTGGTTGATTCTAGCTTTTATTTCTTGTGCTATGGGAGTCCTGTTAAGGAAGTCTGGTCCTAGACCAACAAGGTGAAAATTTGGACCTACTTTTTCTTCTATAATCTGCAGGGTCTCTGGTCTGATTCCGAGGTCCTTAATCCATTTTGAGTTTAGTTTCGTGCATGGTGAGAGATATGGGTTTAGTTTCATTCTGTTGCATATGGATTTCCAATTCTCCCAGCACCATTTGTTGAAGAGGCTATCTTTTCTCCATTGCATATTTTTGGCCCCTTTGTCTAGTATGAGAAAATTGTATTTATTTGGGTTTGTGTCCGTGTCCTCTATTCTGTACCATTGATCTACCTTTCTATTTTGGTACCAATACCATGCCGTTTTTGTTACTATTGCTTTGTAGTAGAGTTGAAGATCTGGTATTGCAATACCCCCTGTTTCACTCTTCCTGTTAAGGATTGCTTTAGCTATTCTGGGTTTCTTATTCTTCCAGATGAATTTCATAATTGCTTGCTCTATTTCTGTAAGGTACACAATTGGGATTTTAATTGGAATTGCATTGAATTTGTATAGCACTTTAGGTAGTATGGCCATTTTGACAATATTAATTCTTCCTATCCAAGAACATGGAAGATCTTTCCATCTTCTAAGGTGTTCTTTAATTTCTTTCTTTAGTGTTGTATAGTTCTCATTGTAGAGGTCTTTCACCTCTTTTGTGAGATTGATTCCCAAGTATTTTATTTTTTTCGAGGCTATTGTGAATGGGGTAGTTTTCCTAATTTCTCTTTCTGAAGATTCATCACTTATGTATAAAAATGCGTTGGATTTATGGGCATTGATCTTGTAACCTGCTACTTTACTGAAATCACTTATGAGTTCTAAGAGTTTTCTGGTGGAATTTCCAGGTTCCTCTAAATATATAATCATGTCATCAGCGAACAGGGATAGTTTGAGTTCTTCTTTTCCAATTCGTATCCCTTTAATTTCTTTGGTTTGTCTAATTGCTCTGGCCAGAGTCTCAAGAACGATGTTGAATAGAAGTGGTGAAAGAGGGCATCCCTGCCTTGTTCCAGTTTTTAGGGGGAATGCTTTCAGTTTTTCACCATTTAGAATGATATTAGCCATGGGCTTAGCATAAATGGCCTTTACAATGTTAAGGAATGTTCCCACTATCCCTATTTTTTCTAGTGTTTTGAGCATGAAGGGGTGCTGTATTTTATCAAATGCTTTTTCTGCATCTATTGAAATAATCATGAGATTCTTGACTTTAAGTCTATTAATATGGTGAATTACGTTTATTGATTTCCTGATGTTGAACCAACCTTGCATCCCTGGGATGAAACCCACTTGATCATGGTGCACTATCTTTTTAATATGTTTTTGTATGTGATTTGCTAAAATTTTGTTGAGAATTTTTGCGTCGATGTTCATTAAGGATATTGGTCTGAAATTTTCTTTCCTTGATGAGTCTCTGTCTGGTTTAGGTATCAGTGTGATATTGGCTTCATAGAATGAGTTTGGGAGGGTTCCCTCCTCTTCTGTTTTATGGAATACTTTGAGAAGTATTGGAATGAGCTCTTCCTTAAAAGTTTTGTAGAACTCGGCTGAGAACCCATCTGGTCCCGGACTTTTCTTTGTTGGTAGGCTTTTGATGACTTCTTCTATTTCAGTACTTGAAAATGGTCTATTTAAATTGTTTATGTCCTCCTCATTCAGTTTAGGCAATTCATATGTCTCTAGAAACCTGTTGATGTCTTCGAAATTTTCTATTTTGTTGGAGTATAGATTTTCAAAATAGCTTCTAATTATGCTTTGTATTTCCATCCTGTCTGTTGTGATATTTCCTTGTTCATTCCGAATTTTAGTGATTTGGGTTTTCTCTCATCTTCTCTTTGTTAGTGTGGCTAAAGGTTTATCAATTTTGTTTATTTTTTCGAAGAACCAACTATTTATTTTGTCAATTTTTTGTATTGTTTCTTTTGTTTCAATTTCATTGATTTCAGCTCTGAGTTTAACTATTTCCTGTCTTCTACTACTTTTGGTGCTGTTCTGTTCTTCTTTTTCTAAGGCTTTGAGCTGTAGTGTTAGGTTGTTTATTTGTTGAGTTTTACTTCTTTTATTAAATGCGCTCCATGAAATAAATTTCCCTCTAAGTACTGCTTTCATAGTGTCCCAGAGATTTTGATATGATGTTTCTTTGTTCTCATTTACCTCTAAGAATTTTTTAATTTCCTTCCTAATATCTTCTGTTATCCATTCATCATATAATAGCATATTGTTTAATCTCCAGATGTTGGAATAGTTTCTGTGTTTTACTCTTTCATTTATTTCTAACTTCAATCCATTATGATCTGATAGAATACATGCTAGTGTCTCTATCTTCTTGTATTTGCTAACATTAGCTTTGTGGCATAATATATGGTCTATTTTAGAGAAGGATCCATGTGCTGCTGAGAAGAAAGTGTATTCACTCTTGGTTGGATGGAATATTCTATAAATGTCCGTTAAGTCTAAATTATTGATTGTGTTGTTGAGATCTATGGTTTCTTTGCTTCAATTTTTGTCTGGAAGATCTGTCCAGTGGTGAGAGCGGCGTGTTAAAATCACCTAGTATTATTGTGTTCTGGTCTATTTGGTTTCTGAAATTGAGAAGGATTTGTTTGACATACATAGATGAGCCACTGTTTGGGGCATAGATGTTTATGATTGTTATATCTTGCTGATTTATGCTTCCCTTAAGCAGTATGAAATGACCTTCTTTATCCCTTCTGACTAACTTTGGCTTGAAGTCCACATTATCGGAAATGAGGATGGATACTCCAGCTTTTTTGCTGAGTCCATGTGCATGGTATGTTTTTCCCCATCCTTTCACCTTTAATCTATGGGTATCTTTTTCTATGAGGTGAGTCTCTTGCAGGCAACATATTGTTGGATCTTTCTTTTTAATCCAGTCTGCCAGTCTATGTCTTTTGATTGATGAATTCAGGCCATTAACATTCAGGGTTATTATAGAGAAATGATTTGGTTTCCCGGTCATTTGGTTCATTTTTAAAATTTTGTTTATTTATTTGTTTGACACAACTTGTTTCCTCCTTTATTTGACAATTCCTTTAGGATAATTCCTCCCTTTGCTGATTTGCTTCTTTGTTTTTCATCTCTTCCTCATGGAATATTTTGTTGAGAATGTTCTGTAATGCTGGCTTTCTTTTTGTAAATTCTTTTAGCTTTTGTTTATCATGGAAGGATTTAATTTCATCGTCAAATTTGAAGGTAAGTTTTGCTGGGTATAAGATTCTTGGTTGGCATCCATTTTCTTTCAGGGCTTGAAAAATGTTGTTCCAGGACCTTCTAGCTTTTAGGGTCTGGATTGAAAAATCTGCTGATATGCGTATTGGTTTCCCCCTGAATGTAATTTGGTTCTTTTCTCTCACAGCCTTTAAAATTCTGTCTTTATTTTGTATGTTAGGTATTTTCATTATAATGTGCCTTGGTGTGGGTCTGTTGTAATTTTGTGTATTTGGAGTCCTGTAAGCCTCTTGAACTTGATTTTCCATTTCATTCTTCAGATTTGGGAAATTTTCTGATATTATTTCATTGAATAGGTTGTTCATTCCTTTGGCTTGTTTCTCTAGGCCTTCCTCAATCCCAATAATTCTTAAATTTGGCCTTTTCATGATATCCCCTAGTTCTTGTAGATTCTGTTCATGATTTCTTACCATCTTCTCTGTTTGTTCAACTTTGTTTTCAAGGTTAAATATTTTGTCTTCAATGTCTGAGGTTCTGTCTTCCAGGTGTTCTATCCTATTGGATATGCTTTCTATGGAGTTCTTAATTTGGTTTATTGTTTCCTTCATGTCAAGGATTTCTGTTTGGTTTTTTTTCAATATCTCTAACTCTTTATTGAAATGATCTTTTGCTTCCTGTATTTGCTCTTTTAACTGTCGATTGGTGCGATCATTCAATGCTTGCATTTGCTCTTTCATCTCATCGTTTGCTTCTCTGATCATTTTAATTATGTACATTCTGAACTCCTTTTCTGTCATTTCTTCTGCCATGCTGTCATTGGGTTTTATTGATGTAACATCTAGATTTGTTTGCAGCATTTTCTTTCCTTGTTTTCTCATATTGTTCAGATATCAGTGGACCGCTGAGATATTGCAGATTTCCTCTGTTGACTTACAATGTCCCTGAAGATTTCTATATATATCCCCCCTTAGCCTTCAGTAGGCTGAAGTCTTGGAGTAAGTTGATAATGCGGTGCTCCACAAGGAAGCTGCCTCTCTAGGAGTGGTGGCCTTCAGGTGGGGTATATTCCCTGCTAGTGGGCAGAGGTGCCTCCACTTGTTGACCAATGGTCATCCAAAGGGGACCTAGGCTGTGGGCTGAGGCAAGGCCTGTTTGGGCCTGTGTCTCTGGTTTTACCGTCCTTGTGGGGAAACCTCACCAGGCAGGGAAGACTCACCCAGTGGGGAGGTCTCGCTGGTCAGTTTCCTCCTAGAGGTTCCCCTCAATTTACAACTACTGCCTGGGCTGGGCTGCCTTCCTCTGCAAAGTTTCCAGGGGCCCGGCCCTACCTCCTGGGCCTTGGAGCCTCACCCTTCGCAGATGAATTTCCTTAGACTGCCCCTCCTCAGAGAATTTGCCCATAGGCCTGGAACCTTCGCTCCGCCCTAAGCCTGTCTCTGTGCGGCTCTTCCACCCAGAAGCCTCCTAGATCCTGGGACCCTGTTCTGCACCTAATCGCCTGGCTGCGTGGCCCCTCCTCTGAGCAGCCACCTGTGGCCCCGAACAATCGCTCTGAGTCCCAGAGACCCGCCACAGGCCTCTTCCTCCAGACAGCCGCCCAGTATGCCGGTGCAGTCACTAGGAGTCCAAGAAACTCACTTCGTGCCTCCTCCTCCCACCAACCACCCGTAGCCTGGGGCAATCAATCACTCCGAGTCGAAGTGACCCTGCCCGTTCCTCCTCCTTCTCCAGATAACCCCCCGGGTGTTCAGGAGCAGTCCCTCTGGGTGGCTCTGAATCCACGTGACCCGCTGCACGGGTCCTCTGGGCACCGCCCAGAGCTCTGGTGCGGCCACTCAAGACCAAGCGTCCCACCACGCTTCTCCTCCAGGCAGCCCCCCTGTGTTCAGGAGCTGTCACTTTAAGACCAAACAACTCACCACTCGCCTTCTCCTCTGAGCAGCCGCCTGGAGCGCTAATGCAGTCACTGCGAGTCCAAAGGACCCGCCGCGCTCCTTCTCCTCCTTCTCCTACTCCTCCGGGCAGGCCCCAGGGTTCAGAAGTGGTCAGAGTCCAAACAGCTCGCCACGCAGCCCCTGCTCTGGCAACCGCCTGTAGCTCCCGTGTAGTCACCCGAATCCAAGCGGCCGCTCCTCTTCCTCCTCGTCCTCAGGGCAGGCCCCGGTGTTCAGAAGCGTCGTTCTGATTCCAAACAGCTCGCCGCGCAGCTTCTCCTCTGGCAACCGCCTGCAGCTCTGGTGCAGTCTCTCCGAATCCAAGTGGCCACGCTCCTCTCCTCCTCCTCAGGGCAGGCCCCAGTGTCCTGAGTCCACACAGTTCTCCCCGCCACTCCTCCCCCGGGCAGCCGCCGGAGCCCCAGTGGCTGCTCCGAGTCCCAGCGCTGTGCCGAGCCCAAAAGCCTGAATATTTGAAAAGACTAGTGCAGTTTCTTTTGTGGACCATTGATGACATGGAGAATAACCAAAGAGACACTTGCATAAGTTTCAAATGAACCCAAGTGATAGTAGAAGGAGCTCTGGTCCAAGTTCTACATCAAGTCACGCTAGACCATCAGCATGGATTCAACACCATTAGTCTGCTGTGCTAGAGCACGTGTTTAGTGAAAATGTTAAACTTGGTATCTGCTGCAGTTTTTAAATACTCTGTATGTGTATTTAACAAAAAAATAATTCCAGTCTTAACGAACTACTCCTGGCATCTCATGGAACCATAGATCTTGGTTTGATCATTCAAGACCTTCCCAACTCCACTTCATCCTTACCCTGGAGGATGGTAGCAGAACACAGTGGTTTTAAGGAAGTAAACTATAATATTAGCCTCCCTGAGCTAATGTCCAACCTAGTAATTTCCTGCATGTGAGACCTTAGGTAATTGTGAGACTTCTGCATCTCAGTTTTCTCAACTGTTTAATTGGAGACAATAACAGAATGGTGAAGGTCAAGCGTACAGAACAATGCACATAGACAATGCTACTATTTCCAATCTCATCCCCTTTTACGAACACACAATCTTCACTTCAGTCAATTCCTCTACTCTTTATTCCCTGAACTGCTGGCACACTCTGATCTCTATTTTTCTTCCCAAAGTTTCCATTGCCTGGCATGCTCAGGGATAACAACCTCTCCTTTCCTTTCTAATGACGGCAGTTCTTCTGCCCAATCTTTAAGATGTACTTTCATGGAAGGATTCTGTGATGGCACTGTACAGTCCGAAAGAATCTCCCCTCCTCCAGTCCCGCAGCTCACATATATTTCTGAAATCTCTTAAGCTTCCCCATACAAGCACTCCTTCCATTTGTAATCATTTATCTAATGTCAACCTTCCTCCTCTCTGTAAGATAAGGCCCTGTCTCTGCTGTCTACTGCTTTATCTCTAGCACAGAGCATATGGTCAGGTACAGGACAGACATGCATAGATGACAGATGGGTGGATAGATAGATAGATACTGGTCTATTGAACAGGTCACTCATTTGGCATGTACCCTACTTTGTCAGTTCTTCTCATAGGACCATTGTAGTAGTGGCCCGAGATGATTTTTATCTGAGTAATCATTTCATTATTTAGTAAAGAGAAGGCTAGTGAAAGAACAGAAGTTGAAATGTATGAAAGATAAGATGAGACAAAAGAAAGACTGGAATAGATCTCCATGGTAAAGTACCACTAAAAAGTGATTCAGTGACCACCTTGAGTCAGTGACCACCAGTTTGTAGACCTGAGGGAAGCGAAATGTGTTCAGTAAATAAGAGACACATTGTATGACTCGGGGAAATTGAATTAGATAAATAAACATGTGACAATTACACAGAAGCACCCAAAACTTTTTTTAGGGATATGAACACTCTCCTGTCCTCTCCTCCCCAGGTGTATGGCATTCACTGACTTGCTGACAAGATGGCAGAGGTAGAGACAGGGATTCTGGGTAAACACTACATCTCAATCCCCTGATTCCAGCCCAGCTCTACCCATTAGAAAGTTTCATTATGTTCAGAGAAGGGTCTGCCTAGGAAGTCCAGCTGAATTCAGTCTTGCTCTTAGGTCCCATGTGCATGTGCCTTTGAATTCACTGGCCAAACCTAGGTATGCTGGGTCAAGGAAAGGTTATAAGCGAATGAAGTTCCTTTCTTTGTTCATTTTAATCTCAACTCATTGTTGTGGGCCCAAAATTATTCCATATGGGGGCAATCCTCTTTTCTACCTCCTTAACCATTTGGTAGTGTGTCAGTTACTCTGAGAGAAAAGACAGATCCTGGGGGATGCGTAAATAAAGCTTGGGCTCTGATTTATGACTTTGTTTTCAGCCAGATGAAGGTGAAGCTGGGGCCTCTGACCCTGGCCTGATCTGACTTCTCCTCGAAGTCTGGAGTAATGAGAAAGGAAATGAAGGATCAGTTGCTGGGGTAAGCTGGATAAGAAGGAAGTAACACACATAGTTTCCTTTCCCTATTTAAATGGGGAGATGGTACAATTTCCTGGGGTGACCCCAGCTACATAATCAAGCAAGCTTTATGAAATTATTTGTTACATGGAGCATGTAAAATATCCCAGCCTGTCTTCTAGAACACACTGTTTGAGAGGCAGGAAACCAGTTCGAATTTGAACCTCCACAGAGCTCTGCCTGGCAGATTTGCAGACAGCAGTGCCCATGAGACATCTCAAACTTTACGACTACATATTTAAGCATTTATGAGACTTGAACTGTGTTCCATTAAAATGGGGGGGGGGGTGGAGAAAAAAAAGATCCTGAGACTTCCAGCAAGGGTAATTAGCCCCAAATGTTTCATAAAGGATTTGATAGCGTTCTGGTTTTAAGCTCCTTTCCCAGGTCTGTTGAGGAGAAAGAAAAGAAAGGAACCTATTAAAAAATTCACTATTACTTTTAAAAAGATCACATGACCAAAGCAAGCATCTGGACCCCTGTTTTGAAGGAGGCTAACCATACAGACCTCTTTCTAAGGTAACAGATTAAAATTTTACTGGAGAGAAAATATTTAAGACATGGACTTGGCCCCTTTCATCATACCCACTAAAGAAATTCCTTTCTTTTCTTTTCTCCCTGCTGGTCACTTAGCTATTTCTTCCCTGTTGGTTATAGGTTTGGCTTTGCTTAGTTGGCTTGGTGACTTCCCAACCTCCTTCCCGGCTCAGGTCTATTTCCCTGTTGCTCCCATGGCACTCTGCTGGTAGAGTCGTGCAGGTGGCCACTGAGAGGGCCAAGATGCCCAAGCCAAGTCAGTATCAATCCCTGCAAGTAGTATCACAAAAACATGGCTCAACCTGATAATGCTGGACTCCCCACATTGAGGGCCACATCCTGAAGTTCTCATCAGGCTGGGTCTAGCAAAGACTCAGACACTCCATGTTGTTCATTGGCAGGACAAGAGATTGCTTTCCATTCATTGCTGTGCACATGGGCAGAGATGGCACGTCATCAGAATGCTTTTCTTAAGCCTTCTTGTTTTACAAAAGGGGTTTCCAGAACAATTAGTCAGCAACTAGCAACTGAGGCAGCTGGATCTGCAGAAATAACTACAATTATATGGACAGGAGATTTTCTATCTAATGCCAGGGTCACCTTGAGCCTTATGCAGACCTGTGACACTTTGTTAAAAGTTCTGAGTTCCTGTATCATGAAAGATCCCCCCTATCTGAAGAGAGGTCCTAGAAAGAAATTCTCTTGATTTGTCCAATTCTTTAATTGTTTTCTTGAGGTGGAAGAGACATTGTGAGTGGGTTCTCTTAAAGATGACTCATGTCTTTCATGTTCTCCTCCCTTACACTGTCACCTCAAGGGTGACTTTCTTCCCACTTGAGCAGGTCCAGTCCACTTTGAGGGGGACTTTCGACAGCAATTGAACCCAACACACCAAGCTACTTACACAGCAGGAATTTTAACAGACATATCTATTTGGCTTACATATTATCTAAAAAGAATGAAAACTATTTGCTTTATAGTTGCACCTGGATATCTTTGATTGGTGTTTGTTTTTATCAAATTATCTATTTTGATCAAAAGTTGCATCTGGATTTTGTGTCTTTGTCCTGGATATTTTACAGTGTAAGAAAGCACAAAGGTAATAGAATAATGCAATGTGAAAGTATAGCCCATGGTTTTAGAATGACTCAAACAGCATTTTATAATTCGTGAACTGCCCTCACTTTTGCATGATCAGAGATTTTATGGAATAAACCACAACACATTTTGTTTCTCTCAAGGAAAACAAAAACAGTAGGCATATTTCTCTCTCTCTCTCTCTCTCTCTCTCTCAACATTTTCTTTGCCACCTTGGAAGAAGTCTTTCTGGTTCTGCACAAAGTCCAGAATCTTTGTAAAATTGGTATCAGTTATTCACCTTTCCTAGGTGTCTTTATCAATAATACGCAAGCCACATGTCTGGTTTTCTCTTCTCACCCTGGTAGGCTCTCAGCCCTCTGGCTCCTGCCCTGGGGAACTGTGGTAGTCCATGGCTGGTCATCTCAGGGGCCTTCAGATGGACTCTTGAAAGAAGGCTTCCTTTCTTCATAGGGCTCAGCCTCGGTGGGTCCACCTTCCAGCCTCCACATGAGGGGCACAGGGCCCACCACGGCAACCGTAGTGCAGAAGTCCAGATAGCATGAGGCGAAACGGAGACCTCGTTAGTGCCTTTAATGAGCCTTCCCCAGTTCCATTTGTGGCTGAATCAGAAACTTTCTGACTCATTTACCCTGTCACAGAGCAGCTCTCAGATGGAGTAACTGATACCAGAAAAGATAGGGCTGCTTTGTCCCAATGAGACTGCCATGAAAACTTAACCCCACCCGGGCAGCAGTCAGAGTGCTGGACAGACCCCTGGGCATCGCCTGTGGCTGTGTGGGCGCCCAGCAGCACCTTTCAGAGCTCACCTGGACAAGGAGCCCAGGGTGCTTTGTGGGCAGGGGCTCCGGTCCTGCCCCTTCTGTGATCCCTCTGTTGGGCTCTGTCTCAGCTGTTCTCAACCCCACAGATGGGCCTGGGATTGGCGTGGTGTCTACAGGGAAACCCCTGAGGGCGGGAGCTGGAGTTCCCACGGGGACGGTCCCCAGGCTTTCCTGTTATGGCCAGGCACCTACCGCCTGAGACTCTTCCCCTGCCCTGTGTTCCCTTTGCGAAGCTCTTTGAGCCTTCATATTTCCTTAGGATGTACTTTTTCCATGAGTTTACCATACTACACGCACTTTCTGTTGAACTAAATTGGACTCTTGAATCCTGTGGTTCTCAAATTCTGGAATTTCAAGTTCTTGGTCTCCTCCATCCTCCTGGTGAGTTCCTTAGGATCGTCCCATTCTGTTTCCTTGCTTCGTGGTCAGTATCTGTACAGTAGAGATATGACCTCAGCCCAGCCTCTGTGTGACCCGGGGTATGCTTCACCACTCTAGTCCACAGTTGACTAAAGGATTGGAGTAGAAAACCTAAAGACATTTCTGAGCTGCTTCCACAGGGCCATGGATAAGGCCCAGGATCAGGTTGCTTGACGGGCCAAATGCATTAGCCACTGCTATTGTCTCAAGGTGGCAACCAGACCCCTCCCTCTTGGCATCCTTACCCCATTGCTACACTAGTCACCTCCACTCTTCAGACCTCTCAGAGTTCACCAGGTGTGAAAGCTAAGATGGTGTGAAGAAGCAGAAATGGGACTGGGGTTGTGGCTCATGGTGGCATGCTCGCCTACCACGCATGAGGCCCTGGGTTTGATCCTAAGGACCACATAAAAATAAAATAAAGGTATATTGGCCACCTACAACTAAAAAAATACATGTTAAAAAAAACCTAAAGACTAAAAATACATTTTTTAAAAAAAGGAAGCAGAAGTAGAGCCATTCCTGTTCCAAACTCACAGCCTTCAGGTTGAGAAAGAAATAGCCCCAGATTTTTTTTTTTTTTTTTTTTTTTTTTGGTGCTACTGGGAGCTGATCCCAGGGCACATAACCAGTGAGCAACATCCCCAGACCTCCCCACTACTCCCACCTTTTCTTTTTGTTCGTTTGTTTAGAGACAGGCTGAGTTGCTTAGGACCTCACTAAGTTGCTGAGGCTGGCTTTGAACTTCCTATCCTCCTGCCTCAGACCATGGGATTAAAAGTGTGCACCACCATACCTGGCCAGAAATCTAATTTTAACACAAAGACATATACTTTTTAAAAACAGAGCAAACAATGATGACGTATGACATCAAATTAAATTTAAAATCTCCCATCTTTAGACTGTGAAGCCAATGCTCTATTGAATGATGTCCTCTCATGGGAGTGAGAGAAGACCCCACATTTGTGCCCCTTCCTGCGAAAGCACTTCACATATTCCTAAAGACAGTGAGAGAGGGCCAGGTCTACTGTCTTTGGCCATCAGAACTGAAGATGCTGGCTGCCCGTGGCCATGACCTGGGCCTCAGTGGGTGTTACTCTGAATGAAGAAACCTCAGACCCCCCAGAACACAGCACAAACCTCTTCCATTTCACCAAGTGCCCGTGGACTGTCATCATATGTCTCACTTCCTAATTCATAGGTCCAAACGGTTCTTGGTGGACAGGACTTCAGCAAGTATTGTTTTCTCATATTTAGTTCAATTCAGGGACTGCATTATTTGCTTAGCCAGATAATCAGTAACTAATACCTTAATAAGCCTTAGGAGCATGCATCCCTTTGCAGTTTACAAAGTACTTCAACTATCAGGATATTGAATTTTGTTTTCCAACCAAGGTGATGAGATGGGAAAATCTTTTTGCCGCCAGAATGGGAAATATGACTTCACACAGGCTCTGTGTCCACCTCCCTTGTGAGCATGGCGTTGAAAAGACATGTGACATGTTTGAAAGTCGTAGAGAGGAGAGTCACTCTGCGGGGCCATCGATTATTCTTGTTGTTTTTGGCCCCACGAAGGAGTTCCAGGGTTTTGTTCCATTCTATATTTAGTCATGCCTGCTGTTAAATTAGGAATACTTTTATATTGTTGACCTTTGACCTATGGACATTTTTCTGGAGGGGGGAAAAACATTCATACTTTCACATTAATGTTGGGAAAGTACAATCCTCAAAAATGTGGCAGTTTCTAAAGTTGGAGCCAGGAACTAACCAAGCAGAAGTTTATATTACAAATAAATCCCACTCAGGATGCCAGGGAAGCATGTCAAGGGTTGACAGTTAAGCTGGCCAAGCTAAAATGTTTCCTGAAAAATTAGAATTCCCAAATAACGCATTACAGCTGTTACCTTATGAAAACTGGAAGCAAATTGGGTTGCTAATCTCAGGATAAAAAAGAAGTACATCCAAAATATAACTAAAATCATGTGGCTAACAATTTTCAAAACCTCAAATGATCTCCAGGTTAGTTTCTCTCCTTAATCTCACCCTACATTGATTAATCTCATGGGACTGAACAAGTTGAACCACATGATTTGTACCGGATTGAATTCTCCACAGCTGTTCCATTGGTTTCGCCTTCCCATGTGGTTGGCACTTCCACCTAACCCAGGGTTTCTCAACCCTGGTACTATTGGTGGTTTCAGCTAGCTAATTCTTGGAGCAGGACAGGTGGGGGGAGAAGGGTCCTGAGCATTATAGGATATTTAGCAGCATCCCTGGTCTGTACCCATCAGATGCCAGGAATTTGTTTGGGATGTGTTTGGGGCTCCAGGTGTCACCAAAGGTCCCCCAGGGGAGAGCAAAATTACCCCCAGATGAGAACCACTGTCAATCCCTCTGTACCCAGTACAAAGCTCTGCCGAGACTCAACCTAAACTTAATGCTGAATGAATATATGGTATTATGATCTATTAAGGCAATATAAAAACAGAGTAAAGAGTAGCAAATTCAAACCACAACAAAGTGATTTCTGGATACAAGAAAAGCTTTTCTAGTATGGAGGATGGTTAATAATGAAATATATTCAGTGCCATTCTTTGAAATTCTTTAAAAATAAGATTAGAAGATTATCTGTAAAGGGTGGTTTAAGGGCAAATAAATAGAATAAAATTCTCTTAAAGTTCTTTTTCGGACTTTGTGTTTGATTTCTTTCCAATTTAACAAAAAAGAAAGGCATGTGGCTGGACAAAAATACAAAAGAAAAGCAAATTATTTCATTATTTCTCAAGAGGTTTTTTTTTTTTTTTTTTTTCCTCTTTAACTGAAGAGCTAGGCATAGAGGGAAAAATACAAGAATGTGCTGAAATGAGAAACAGTGGAGAATGAAATCAAGTGGATCATTCATAACATAATATAATGGTTACAATTAAGAGATTTGCCTACTGATAAATGGTTCCGAACGCACGTGGTACTAACTGCTCTTCCATCCCTTTCACTGGTAAGGGATTTACAGATTGAAGAGCTTTTTAAATTTTAATTTTAAGTCCTTTTATAAATTTCAGCTTTATTCATCTTCATCATAAATCATTATTCATGAGTGCCGATGCCCAAGGGGTCTCAGGGTGTTCACTCGCGAAGGATAATGCGTATTACTAACCAGAACACTAAGGATGTGCTACTCAATTGGAGGTGAGTGTACACCTAAAAGACACCCCTCTTTATCTATGACCACATCTGGGAGCAACACCCTAAATATAGTAGACTGTTCAAAGGTGCCAGCGCATGGTTGGTGAGGGAGCCGTAGCTTTGACCTGCGCAGCATCAATAGTTCTTAACCATCTTTAACAAACCTAGTTGTTTTTTAGTTCATGCTGTTTTCCCTCTCCCTTTCTGCTTCACTGGGCATGTGCTCCCTGGGGCAATTATTTCTGATCCTCCCGGGAAGCGCCTCTGTAATCAGAGGATAAGCTTCTTTGCCTCCCACCGGAGGTTTGTTGCTATCAAATGCGTGCTCTTCTTTCCTCTCGCCAAAGATGCATAGCCTCTGGGATAGCAAGGGTTTGACGCTTTCCAGGAATAATGAGGATTACCTGCAGAAAGGTTTGCAGAAATGCCACCCCCAGAGAACATTTTCCACCCCCCATTTGCCATTCCAAGTCTTCCCACCTCTATGAGGACTCAAGTTCCTTTGATCATTGCCCCAGAAGTACCACTGGTACCCGTCTGGTGTTTGGCAGCAATGATGTCCACAGCATCTATGAAGTGGACCAGATGGAGTAAAAGAAATGCCAAAACAAGTCACTTCAGGGGGAAAGCTTTGTCAACACGATGCACATGGTGAAAGCATAACGAAATGAGAAAGGTTTCCTTTGTCCATACAGAGCCTAGAATCTCAGGTCTTGGGGACACATAGCAACCTGAGCATCCTTGGCTCAGACCCTTACTCACAATGAAGGGTGTCTTAGTTGGTCCGGGCTGCTCGAACAGAAAGAATACCATATACAGCACGATTGCGAGACAGAAAATTGTTCCTCACAGTTCTGGAGGCTAGAAGTCCAAGGTCAAGGCACCTCAGTGTCTGCTAAGGACCTGCTTCCTGGTCCCTGGGCAGTGGTCCTCTCACTGTGCCCTCTTGTGACAGAAAGGGTGGGGACTCTCTCTGGAGTCTCTTTATGGGGGCATCCATTCTGGCAAACTCCCAAAGGACTCCCTACCTCCTGATACCTCCACCTTGGAAGTTAGGAGTCCAACATCTGGATTTGGAGGATGGTATTTGCAAATATTCAGTCTAGAACAAAGAGTTGTTCTTCTCAGTTGCACCCCGAATGACAAGGAGACAGACCAAGCAAACCAGCTCGGTGGCAGAACTGTAATCACAATCACTCTGGGACATTTTGCCACTCCACCACCTGTTGGAGCCTTAAAATGATGACCACTGTCCCACATGGAACTAGGAGTCCAGCAGAAGCTCTTTAATCTCCTAAGCTAATGTGCTGTGCCCTCCCTGAAACTTTCCTAGGTTATACACATCTGTCTTGTAGTACCAGCATCTTCTGGGTAAGAATTAGATCTGCTTTCTTCTATCTTGTTCAATTAAGATCTTATATGTTGTTCAATATAATGGAGTCAGTGTGCTACTCAGTGGCATGGGTAAAGAGGAACCTAAAGAAATATTTCCCATTTAAGCAAATTTCCCTTTATTTATGCAAATCATCCATGGTAGCTCCAAGAGGGTGAGTAGGGAGAAACCTCTCCAGGACAACCTGGGGTGATGAAGAGCACACAGACTCAAGGTTTAGGCAGACTTGATTTTGAGCCTTGTTTCCCAATACAGGGACGCATGCCTTTCAGGAATCATAGGACTTCCTGAGCTTCGGATTCTTCTCCATGGGAAGGAGGATCACAGTACCTGGCTTCAGCTGCCAGGCTGGGCTGGAATGCAGTGTGGTGATAAGAAGCATAGGACATAGCTCGGCTCACAGCAGGTGTTCAGCAAAGTGGCCACTCTGTGCTCCCAGGGCCTTGCTTCATTTTACTGCTAAAAAATAAACGTTAAGAGATGATAAATTTGTCTTTATCCAACCTCTGGAAAATATGGCCTACCTGATACAGCAGTATTCTCTAACACTGTGCTTACAGATTGTCATGGGATTTTCTGGAAGATCATCCATCATTTGGTTTGGCTTCTAAAATGAGAGTTGCTACTCTCATCTAGAATTTACTTGGCAATATGGTCTGAATGTTTGTTCCCCCCCCCACCCTCCCAGAATTTATATGCTGAAATGTAATCACGGAGGTGATGGTATCAGAAGGTGGGGACTTTGGGTAGTAATTAGGTCATGAGGGCTCTTACAAGGAGACTCCAGAAAGCTGCCTGGCCCTCCTACCATGCAAGGACATAACAAGAGGACATCATTCATGAGACAGACAAAACCCTCATCAGACACTGCATCTGCCCACAACTTGACTTTGGGTTTCCCAGCCTCCAGAACTGTGAGCAATAAATTGCTGGGTTTTTTAACCCTCCCAGACTAAGATATTTTGTTATATAGCCTAAAAGGACTAAGACCATGCTCTTCTCTTCATAACCTGATATACAATATTTTTCAGGGCAATTGTCTTTCTAGTTGGTCTGGAACAAAACCAAAATACGAGTTAGCATTCTAACCTAACGTGATAGATGTAAAAATACACTGCAAGAGATTGACAGCTAATGGCTAGCCACTTTATTACAACACTTAAGGAGCCCAAAAGCTTATACTCCCAGGACTTCCATCTCTGTCAATACAAGGACTTCAGTGGGACAGCCCTGAGCTTCCTTCACACCACCATTATCTCTCTCCCCCTCCCTGTCCCCCTCCTGTTCCCCCTCCCCCTCTGCCTCTCCCTCTCCTCTCTCAGCAGTCCTGGAGATGAAACCCAGGGCCTCGTGCATACTGGGCAAGCACTCCAGCACTGAGCTGCATCCCCCAACCCAACATCTGCAAATTTTGAATAGTATTTTTAAATGAATATCAAGGAAACTTTGACCTTATTTTTCCACCTATAAAATTAGATCCATCTACCCAGAAATAAATAAAGTGCACCCCTAGGTATTTGTTGAAGGAAAGAGTTCAGACTTTTCTCCAAATTCTGGCATTTGCATGCTAGGAAGAACATTGCTCTCTGTTCTGAGGGTTAGTGCAATTAGAAGCTAAATTGTCTATGCCTTCCTAGAATCTGTTTCTTTTTCTAGCAGTCATGAGATTTAGGTATAAGAAAGGAGATCAACATGTCCCTAAAAAGTTCTTTGGAATCCTTTTCAAGGCCTTGCACATTTCTTGCCTCATTAAATGTTATCCTGGTCAATATATTTCAGGATAAAACTCCTATATTTTTTCAGAGTGTAAACATTTAATTAATCACAAATAAAGATGCTTGCCAAATCCTGTAGCACTATTTTGATCATGTCTTTCAGATCTTCATATATAATAATGTTTCTTTACCACCTTAGTTAATTCTGGCCGCTGCTATTTTTTGCCATGTAGTTATAGAACTGGGAAGGATGCTATATATTACCACACAGGTATACTGCCCTAGAAACAGGTTTCTCCCCTGTGTCTGTCCTACCACCTGCCTCCCACTCCCTGGCCTGTTTGTCTTGTCTTGTGCAAGTCCTTGGGGGATGCCAAGTCCTTTCCATCTGTTCTGTGGGGCCACCAGGGGAAGAGATACAGGAGAGAGGCAACCTACAGTGGCCATGATTGACCAAAATATAAATAAAACCATCAAAACTTCTCCTTAGGGGCTGGGGTTGTGATTCAGTGGTGGAGCACTTGCCTAGCATGTGTGAGACACTGGGTTCAATTCTCAGCACCACATATAAATAAATGAATAAAATAAATGTCCATCAACATCTAAAATTTTTTTAAAAACTCCTTATATTGAAAACTTGCAAGAGAAATTTTTAAATGCAGACAAATATGACTTTAAAACCCATACAGTTCCTCTATTAACAATCTCTGTAATCACATAGTGACATGTCTGTGACATAGAGTGACTCCTATCATATACATCATTTTAAAACTCTTCATTCTGACCAGGCTCTGGAGCACACGCCTGTAATTCCAGCAACTCAGGAGGCTGAGGCAGAAAGATAGTAAGTTCAGAGCCAGCCCCAGCAACTGAGGCCCTAAGCAACGAAGTGAGACCCTGTCTCTAAATAAAATATAAAAAGGGCTGGGGATGTGGCTCAGTGGTTAAGCACCCTTGGGTTCAATCCCTGGTACAAAAAGAAAAAATAAATAAATAAAACAAAAAAATCCCTTCACCTTCTTTCTTTTAAACATCATCAGAAGTACAAAAATTACAATGAATGAAGTCAGTTACTTGTTTGAGCCTCATAAACCTATATAGCTCGACAAATTAGTTGCTATCCATTTTGTTTAGGTGTGTTTTTCTTGATTTCTACAGTGGTGGACCTACATTCCCAGCTTCTACCTGGCACGAAGTCTTGGATTAGATCCTCAACATTGCACAAAGTAAAAATAATAATGATAATAAAATGTAACTACATTGTGGTCTTGGATGGGTACAGATTTGAAATGAACTGAGTTAAGATAGACAACACAATCTTAAGCAGTATTTGTAAAAATTCAAGTCCAGAGGAGGAAAGAATCAAGTTGCCCAAACTTCTGCACGTGGATCCCACAATAGCATCTGCAGAGTCACTAGCTAAACAGAACATTGAGGACCTGTGACTTGCTCAGAGGAGGCCGCCAAGTTATGAAGACTTTAGAAACTATGTCTTATGAGAAGCAGACTATATAACTTGAAAAAAAAAAGACATTGGGAGGTTATGATCAATTAATTAGTTATTTAATTAGTTAACTTAATTAGTTAAAATTAGAGCATTGATTGATCTTTCATAGAGCAGACATTTCTGTGTGCCGCTTGCTATACTAGTGCCCAGGAAACCAAGGGCAAAGGAGCAGACCTGGCTACCACTTTTGCAAAACATAGAGTTAGTTGGTAGATCCAGACCGAAAGGTTTTCCTAGGGTACAATATAATAGACTACTTCTCCACAATTCTGTGGAAATAAAAAGAGTCCATTTGCCTTATTGTTTCCTAATTCTGCATCTCTGTTCCTATATCTCTTTTTTTTTTTTTTTTTTTTTTTTTTTTTTTTAAACTCCCTCAAGAAGAGGCCTTGTATCCCAGTGTGAGATGTGCTGGAATCTGAGACATGAGGAAGCCTCATGGCTCAGGAATACAGGGAAGGAGCATCCCACACACACTTGGGGGCCAGGAAAACTTTTCCTGGGGAGTTGATGTGGTGAAGCCTCACACTGAGACGTGAGGAGGCAGAGGAACTTGCCAATGACCAGGGTCATTGCTACAAGGGTCCTCTGAGCACAATAATGTAGCGAGGCCAGAGAGTGGATTTCGTCAGTACTGGGACTGCAGAAGCTCCAGTCTAGATAGGAGTAGGAAGACAGGCACACGAAAGGCCTGGAACCAAAGGTTAACTGACCTGGATTCTAGTCCTACCATGGCCTCCATTTAGCTCAGAGACTTTGAGCAATTCACCAGATCTCTCCAGAATCAGCTTCCTTTCCTGGCAATGTACTGGAAGACAGTATTGTCTCTAAGCTTCTCTCTACCCACCCCAACCTTTACACGATTCCATCAATCTTGGTCCTAGGGTTAAAATTTTAGAAAGTGTTCCAGGGAAAAGTATGATTTAGAAAAGAACCGATGCTCTGGGAATCTGTGTCAATTAAAGGCTCATTTCCCTTCTTAGTTTTAATTCTGCACTGTTATGTTTCTATTAAAGTGTTCTTTCCCTCCAAGAATGTTTTCATACCATGCTGAAACACAATCCTGAGGCCATGTTGCCAAACCTCCCTGGGCATCAAAAGGCCTGTGCAGCTGACAGACTCTTTCTGCTTTCTTGGAAGGCTCACCCAGGGCAAGTCAAGCCTGTGGTTATCTAGCATATAGACCAGCATTATCAACACTTAATAGAGAAGTTGGGTTGTAGCAGGAATCAACTCTTATCACTCATCGCCTCTTTACTTTAGTTCTGAGCCAGAACCACAGAAGCTACCCCAACCAGTGAACTGCCTTTGATTAAAGCAGGGTGTCAGGAGTAACAGAGCTGAAGTTGAATTCAGTCCTGTGCTCACCTGGCTTTGCCTCTTAGGATATTAAGCTGGAAACGCTCCACAAACACGTAGCTCTGTATTCTGCCTTCTCATTAAGTCTGAAATGCTGCATTAACATTACTGCTCTTCTTTCCAGAAATTCTAAGTGCCTTTTTTGGAGAAAAAGATTCATTCTCACAGTATGTCCTACCACTGAATAATAATTATAATCCTTGCAGATAACATCTATGACAGGCTTATAATATGCTAGGCTCTGCTTTCTGTGATTTACATGTAATATCTAATTTAATCCTTACAACCTATGAAAGGGGACAATATTATGCCCATTTCACTGAGGATCAAAGTGAGGAACAAACGTTTAACTTAACTCCCTCTCCCACACACACATCAGAGCATAGCCAAGATTCAAAAGAATGGAATCTAACCCCAGAACCTGTCTCTTTATCACTTATTTTTGGGGGGGACCCATGCTGGGGATTGAACTCAGGGGCACTCGACCACTGAGTCATATCCCCAGCCCAGTCGTGTATTTTATTTAGAGACAGGGTCTCACTGAGTTGCTTACCACCTCACTGTTGCTGAGGCTGCCCTTGAACTCGCAATCCTCCTGCCTCAGCCTCTGGAGCGACTGGGATTACAGGCGCGACCACTGTGCCTGGCTCTACCATCTTACGGTCATTCGCCTGCTGAGAACTAAATACCAAAAGTGATGAAAATTTTGCCTAAGATCACATTTGGAAATGACTCAAGGCTATTATTAGAAACTGGGCTCTGGCTTTGGGCAGTGTTGTTCCCTCTCTGCCTGCCCTTTTCTCTTAGGTGATACAATGAGGCTGAAGCCCAAGGGTCATACCAGTTGTTCTGGGTTCTCCTCAAGAGGTCAGTTGTCGTCTTCATGAACTGATGTTCACTCTGGAAGTGACGACTCTGCTCTCCTGTCAGACTTCACCACTGAAAGCCTTCAAGGTGCCTCACTCCTGTGACCGGTGACCCATCCCTGAAGAGGGGACTGCTTCTGCACAGTGCCTGGCTTGCACACTGGGGCTCCCGGCGGCACGCTGCAGCTGTGGTTCAGGGTGCTGCTCAGCGCGAACTCAGCCTGGAGCCTACTGAAGAGGCCCTCCAGACTGCCTGCCAACACGTCCATGTGGAAAGAGAACGGACTGGACAAATTGTGAAACATGGGGCTGTCACTCCGACTTTATGATTACAGAAAATTTACATTTTGTATGTCGAGTGGTAACTTAATTCAAAAATAAAAAATTGCCGCCGGCTGCAATCCCACAAATAATTTGTAGCCTGCTGGGCAGCCAAACACTCTTACGAATAATAACAAAATAAAACGTGAGAATAACAAAATGGCTTGGCACAGGAAGAAAAGGATCCCAAGCATGTCCCAGTACTTTTGGACCAATTTCTAACATGCCACCAAGTGCTCAATCATGTTTGGAGCAAACTGGAGGCCCTTGCTCAATTAAAATTCCACGTGATGTTATTCCCAGTCGGCCTCCTGGTCCTCATTATTCTCTTGCATGTCTCTGAACAGAGTTTCCTTCACTCTGGAGAAAGTCCCCTGTGACTTGTCCCCACCAGGCCACCTGTGCTGGCTTAGTAAGTGGTCCTTTTGGCCCTTGGCACTGGAGATGATGGAAGGGTGATGGTGCATGATCCTCTGCAGTGTCCCCTTTGCTGCCCATGGACACCTCCACGCTCCCCAGAGCCTCCCCAGCCAGCCTCAGCACTGTGTGAAATCACAGAACAGGCCATTAAGGAGAATATATAATCACCATTTATCACCGAATGTAAAAAGAAATGAAACGGAGCCACTAAAATAAAAAAGCAACAGCTTGTCTCCCAGGAAGCGTTTTAGTTTTTAATTCCATGTTTTTTTAATGTGTATTTAGACCATTTCCCAGGAGATGAATGCCAATCCAAATAAGTTAATTATTTAAATATTGTGCAAATAATTTAATTTTCATTGAGTAGAATTTGGTATTTTTTTTAGTAGAGGAGGAGAACTTATGAAATCAGCTAAAGATATGTTAAATATAATCATCCTTTTCCTGCTGAACTTCTGCTTTTTAAAATTGATCACTGAGCTATAATTTTAAATTGTGCATACAATTCAGTAGAATTCTGAAAAAGGACTCTAAAAATGTTATGGGGGGTTATGGGGAAGAGAATCAGTTACATTTCTTAATATCTCCAGCTTAATTGACATGTTCCAAAAGAATTTGAATCTCTTAAACTTTCAACACTGCCAACTACATAGAATCTAAAGATCAAACTGCTCTCTTTCCATATGTTGCTATGAAATTACCTCACCCCACGCCTGCATGTGACACGTATGAAATTTAGAGAAGCTTTGCAATCAGCTTCTTCATTTTTCCAAGAAGACATCCTGATGACAATAACTAGATCTCTCATTTTTTTCCTCAGAGGATAGTTTTTGGCATTTTAAAAATTATCTCCCTGTTCCTTGTAGAACTTTTTTATCCAGAGAAAGGAAGACTCTACCTGAACCCAATGGAAATTCAAAATTCTTACTTCTTGAATGTTATGAGAAAAATCAAATACCAATATGTGACTCAGTAATCAGTAAAAAATCAGTCTTCAGTGGCTCAGGAGGCTGAGGTAGGAGGATTGCAAGTTCAAGGCCAGTCTCAGCAACTTAACAAGGCCCTAAGCAACTTACCAAGATCCTATCTCAAAATAAAAATATAAACAGGGCTGGGGATGTGGATCAGCTGTCAATCACCCCTGGGTTAAATCCCCAGTAACCCCTCACACACAAAAAAATCATTCTTCTTGCAGAAATTCATGGGCTAACATGAATTTAGGGTAAGCCAAACATTTCCATCATAGTAGAATCAATGAAGGGCTTTCTGAATGAAGGGCTTTCTGTGTTAGGGGAGAGGACAATGGCATTGAACTTCATTCTAAATAGAAATCTTAAATGAAACGTGTTGAACTTCTGGAAGAACATAGCCATGGTACCTTCTTTAGAAAGGTGGGGATTTTGTAAGTGGGAATGAAGATGAAAATTCCAGAAGTGACCTCCAGTGGCTCATTTTCCCTGCTCTGAAGGTGTCTAGGGCAGGATGGTACCTTGGGGTGACCTTCTTCCATTCAGTGCGTGACATTCTCACCTAGAGCACGTTTTACTTGCTCATGGAAGGAAGCTGTCTAAGTAGGAGGGGCACACATGAAAATAGGCATGCTCAATGAGCTCTGGGTGAGACAAGTTTCCCTCCTGACTGCTACAGTCAAAACTCAATTTCAATAGCAATTGATGTGTCACAAAGGAAACACCGTGCTGTATGCTAGTGTTTGAAGGAGATGGCATTCGGAAACCTGCAAATAAATATACAGGCTTCTGAGCTTTACCTTTGGCTTCTAAATTGCTGGCTGACTATAGGCAGGGTCCTTGTGTTGCCTTGTTTTAAGGACTGGAGTTGCTCTGGGTATTACCATGGCATTAATCAATACTCCTGACAAAAGGAGCGGTCTAGGAGATCATTGTCATGCCTCCTTCCCTTACCTCTCCTTTCACATGTCTTCAGGGACCCAGATAGGATGACTTTCTGGAGTCAAATCTCAGGTACCATCTGCCCTTCTTATTCTCGGGTTCTGCATTGTGATTCAACCAACCACACTTCTTTGATTCAGTGAACTCCTTAGCAATCTGTTAGGACTGATATGCACCAATAAGGTAGAGGCTATAAAAATTATTTAAAAATTGCACCTGTGCTAAACATGTAGACTTTTTTCTTGCCATTAAAACCTAAACAATATAGTATAAACAACTGTTTGCATAGCATTTACATTGTATTAAATATTACAAGTAGTCTAGAGATGATTTAAACTGTATGGGAGGATATGTGTAGGTTGTATACAAATACAATGCCATTTAATATAAGGGACTTGAACAGCCGCAGAATTTGGTATCTGAGGGGATTCCTAGAACCAACCTCCCACAGATACTGAGGGACAACTGTATCTGAACCAGTGTGACAGTAAATGACCTCGACTGTGACGTTTTCTCTGGCTCCCTTGAGATCCGTGTTCAGGGTCTGCTAGGACTGGTGGACAGATGTTTCCCAATTTACAGCCTCACTTACTCCTCTGTTCCATTTCTTCACATCACTTCTAGTTAATGCTCAATACACAAGGGCAGAAATGGGTCAAAATCGGGTTGAATATATTCCCCTTCACTGTGGTTTCCAAATCTCCACAGCCAAGAATTTCTCCTTTGAACCACACACAATGAACGGGCACCTAAAAGGAAAAATGAAAAGTAGATTTCCTTGGGCAGCACAATTTCACCACATACCATATTCAGTCAATCAAATTAAAAGTACTGATTGGTAGCATGAAATTGCAAGGGGGAAAGAGAACCTTTAAAACAAAACACAACAAGATCTTTCACTACAATGGAACATTCCAATGCACATTATAGTGTTAAATGGGTTTTTAAGGAAGGGAGAGAAACTGAAATTAAGGAGCTTTGGCATTCTACCTCTTGCGCAAATTAACCTTCCTGGGAAAAATGATCTGGAGCAGAACTTGGGAAGTGATCAGATTAATGAGGTGGAGTTTTCGGATCCAGAAAATAAACACACAAGCACTTTTGGATGACAGCAAAAGCATGATTGGAGGGAATTCTTCATAGGATGCCTGTATTCCTCTATTATGGTCCATTGAAGTTCAAGTCCCATTATCAGTGCATATTCCTGATTTCCTTGGAGCTGAATCCTCACAGGCGGTGGGATGTGCCCAGCCAGCACAGCAGTTTCTCTGACTTAAGTGAAATATTTGCACAGCCTGGCTACCAGTGCCACCGCAGCCTGTACTAATGAGGCGATGGTCCAGTTGCATCCTCTGTTAGGTCATTCTTTCAACAAATGTCTGCTGAGTCCCCACTCTATGTCAGCCTCCTCTAAACGTGGGGGACAAGGCACAGAACAAAACATGCCCATGTCCACTCTCGTGGAACTTCCACTTTGAAAGGACCCAGGGCAGTCAGAAGATAAACAAATACAAATCTTTACCATGTCTGTAGATGGGCAAAGCCATAAAGAAAAATAGAACAGTCAAAAGGATAGAGAGTACTGTCAGGGGAGAGGATGTTGTTTAGACAGGGTGGTGAGGGAGACATCTCTTTGAGAGATGACCTAGACACACCGAAAGATCCTATCTCCAGAAACAGCTGCAGGCAGAGGTGCCCGTCAGTGCAGCGGTCTGGAGGAGGAACCAGAGCTTGTCCAATGAGTAGAATAAAGGAAAGGAGAGATGGGGAGAGTGAGAGGAGATTGGGTAAGGAGGAGGTGGCCACGTAATGTTGGTGATTTTCAGGCTGCTGTGTGCACTCTGGATTTGACACATAAGTAGATAGAAAATTGTTAGAGAGATTTGAACGGAGGCATGTGTGATCTGGCTTGTGATTTTAAAGGATGGCATGGATGGGACAGTATAGGAGGCCAGGCCCTGTAGCCCAAGCTGTTTTCAGCCATTCCCTAACTGGACGACATTGGTAGCATGTGCACAAGACTTGCAAATAACACGATACTGGGGAATTGGCAATTGAAGATTTTGAAAAGTTCTCACTAATTTTCAATAGCTAGTTAAATAGCAGCCTCTTCTGTACCCTCCCCCCCAATGGTTGAGCCCTCCCATGTGGTTTTTCATTAATGTTTGCCACAGGTCTCCCTCTGTTTTCCCGGGGCCCTGTGATTAGCAGGTGCAGTTGTCTACCTCCAATTTAACCCTGCGCCAACCTTTAAAACAGGGTAGTAGCTTATATGCCTTTGTGTTACCCAGGGCTGGCACACTGGCAATCTGTTAGGACGGATTAGCACAATTAGATAAAATATACTAAAAAATCAACCACATATATATAAGGCCTACCTTTACAACAGTCCAGGTTAATTTTTTTTTAATCTAGTTTTTATCAGACCTTGAATTCAGTATGATATAACTGTTTTTGTTTTTTTTTTTTTTTTTAAGTGAATAGCTAGGTATGGTGGTGCAACCCTGTAATCCCAGTAACTTAAAGGCTGACACAGGAAAATTACAAGTTCAAGGCTAGCCTCAGCAACTTAGCAAGACCCTATCTCAAAATTTAAAAAAATAATAATAATAAAAAGGACTGGGGATGTAGCTCAGTGGTATAGTGCCCCTGGGTTCAATACCCAATACTGCAAAAGGAAAAGAAAAATAAAGTCTTACCATCTACACAGTTTTGAACAATTTGTTGATCAGAACAAAAGCTTCATATGGTGTTTTATTAACATGCCTGGTTTGCATGTGTGTGTGTGTGTGTGTGTTGTGTGTGTGTTGTGTGTGTGCGCGCATGCGCATGCGTGCAAGCACACATGCACAAGTTTGAGCAGAAATATCATCTTTCATTTTATCAGAATAAAGTCCCAACCAGCATAGCCTAAATCGGAAGCTGTAGTGCCAATAGTTTGGAAGCAGAAAGTGTCACATTCAGGAACACCCGGGTGGAGGCTGGGGGATCCATGTTCCTTGATGTTGCAACTTAGCCTTGAGTTTTGTCAACATCTGCAGAAGAAAACCATTTATTTCCATGTACACTGTAGATTCTCCTAAGATGGGAGGAAGTCCTGAATTAAATATCATTTTCAAAGAAACACATATGGATGTGTTTCTAAAATTCCACAAAAGAGACAGAGATTTTGGAATGAAATTCCCCTCTGGGAAGCCTGACTTGACACAGACCCTTCCACCGCCCCACTCTAGGGTCTCCTACCCCACTATTTACTGTGTGCCAAGTATGCATTCCTTGCTATTTCTTTCAGGAAAATACGTGATCACCCTAGATTATCATTACGAATCAAGTGCATTTTTTCGTCCCTTTTTCTCACTTCCTATGAGCATAATTTAACCAAAGAATGAGCTACTCGCAGTTGGCTCTAATACTGAATGGCAAATCAGTCCTGCTGTTTGAATACAGTCTATTTATTGCTAACAATTACTGAAGTCTGAAGAAGTCATAAATAAGCAGACATGGCAGGAGAGTCAACATTTCTGTCACGTGCCTCGTTGTAGTGATTCGGCTCTACTAACTGCATGGGTGGGAGATTACAAAGCACCCAGCTTTGGAGTTTCTACATAACGTTTAACTGGGTTCATAAAATGCCAACTTTATCTCATCGCCTGTTTTTTTTTTTCCTAGTTGGAAGCAGTGTGATCTTGTCATTAGAATAGTAACTTCTACTTCTGCTGGAGGCTTGAGGAGGATGACACCTTTTTATTTTTAGAGCAGAGTTTATTTACCTTAGAGATAGAAAACAATCTTCTCTAGTCCACAAAGTAAAAACTCTCTGCCTACTTTTGTATTTCTGTGTGACCCTGATCATGTCCTTAATCTTCCTTCTAAAATTACAGGATTGAACCATTGTTTTTTTTTCCCCTAGCTCTATGAGATTGTTAATCCTACTCTAACACTTGTATTGGCATTGAGCTTCAAGACCATGGCCCATCTGTTGATTTACATAGTTCCTTAGTTTGTTTGCTTGTTCTTTCCCCTGCATATCATCAATATCAGGGACAGAGAGGCAGATTATCATCCTGTTAGTTGGCTTGGGCTGCTAAAACAAATACCACGGGTTGAGTGGCTTCACCAATAGACACTTATTTCTCACTGTTCTAGAGGGTGGGAGACCAAGATCAAAGGTGCCGCAGGTTAAGCTTCTAGTCAGGGCCCTTTCCCTGGTTTGCAGACAGGTGGCTTCTGGCTCTGTCCTCCTCTAGTGGAGAGGGCAAGCTCTGCTCTCTCTTTGTCGTCTCTTAAGGACACTAATTCCATCATGGTGGGGCTCCACCCTCATGTAAACCTAAACCTCACCCCAAAGGGCCTGCCTTCTCATACCCTCGTGGTGTGGGGAGTTAGACTTCAACATAGGAATCTGGGGACAACACAAACATTCAGGCCACAACAGCAGAGAAGGAATAGGATCGTAGATCTACTGAGTGGCAGAACTGAAATTCAATCCTACCGTGTGGTTCCGGGGCCCTTCATCGTTCTGTATAGTTTCTTACAGCAACCTTTGCCTTCTTATGTGTTAGAATTTAGAAATTTTCCCTGGTAACCAATAGGGACTAAATTATGTCCCTTCCAAATTCACATGTTCAGGCCCTAACCCCTCATAAATGAGAATAAGCCCTTAAAAAAGAGGCCCAAGCAAGGGCCCCTTTCTTCTTCCACCACATGAGGACATGGTGAGAAGACCATCTGCAAGCCAGAAGACAGCCCATACCAGAACTCAACCACATGGCGCCCTGGTGTCAGAATTCCAATTTCCAAATTGTGAGAAATAAATTGCTGTTGCTCACAAGCCACCCAGTCTGTGGTATTTTATTATGGCAGCCTAATTGTGTTACTGATGGAATGTCCAGTTGAAATCCAGGTCCTGGGTGTCCCAAACAGAGAACTGAGTGAGACACACGGAAGTAACGGATAAAGTACAGATTTATTGAAGGTGAAGATAGTATTCCATTAAGTAGAATGAGTAGGCCAAGTGAGAGAGAGAGACTCAAAGCCCCAATGTCTGCAAATTAGGTCTTATATCCTAAAATGTGGAGCTTTCTCTTCCCTACACCTTACCCCATTTTCTCCACTTGGTTATCTTATGATACCTGATTAGAATATTTTCCAATTTCCCCCCATTGGTTATTTTTTTTAATTATTTATTTATTTTTAAATTTTTTACAGATTCCATTTTGATTCATTGTACACAAATGAAGTACATAATTTCATTTCTATGGTTGTACATATTATAGGTTCATACCATTCATGTAATCATACATGTACATAGGATAATGATGCCTGTCTCATTCCACCATTTTTCATAACCCCCTCCCTCTCATTTCCTCCCACATAATCTAAAGTTCCTCCATTTTTCTCTCACTCTCCCCACCCACCTCCATTGTATATCATTCTCCGCTTTATCAGGGAAAACATTTGGCCTTTGGTTTTTGGGGATTGGCTTATTTCACTTAGCATGCTATTCTCCAATTCCATCCATTTATTGCAAATACCATAATATTATTCTTCTTTATGGCTGAATAATATTCCATTGTGTATATATACAATTTCTTTATCCATTCGTCTGTTGAAGGGCATCTAAATTGTTTCCACAATCTAGCTATTGTGAATTGAGCTGCCATAAACATTAATGTGGCTGTGTTATTGTAGTATGCTTTAAATCCTTTGGGTATAAACCGAGGAATGGGATAACTGGGTCAAAATATGGGTCCATTCCAAGTTTTCTGAGGATTCTCCACACTGTTTTCCAGAGTGGCTGCACCAATTTGCAACTCCACCAGCAATGTATGAGTGTGCCCTTTTCCCCACATCCATGACAATACCTATTATTGTTTGTGTTCTTGATAATAACCATTCTAATTGGAGTAAGATGAAATCTTAGAGTTGTTTTAATTTGCATTTCTCTAATTACTAGAGATGTTGAACACTTTTTCACATATAAAACCTGATTAGACTACTGCCCATTTTACCCCCATTGGTCATTTGAACCTGTGGCAGAAGTTGTCATGGTGATAAGTCCTCAGTGATGGGAGTTGTCACGGTAATGACATTTATTGTAAACAAGGGTAGGACTTATCTCCTTGTCTGGTCCTCCAGTGGCTTCTTTCTAATACCCTGTCTCTGCTATCTTGGTGTCCCCAAACTTCTACCTAACAAATGGACCAGGCATCTGTAGAATGGGGGTGGGATATGAGGGTTACATGCTTGGCTAAGTACCTGACACACAAGGAGTATGTATTAACTACATTACTCCTGACTTCCAGGTCTAAACAAAAGTGATGTGTGAGGGAAAATTCTGCAATACTGATGGATGATCAAGTATGGGTCAAGTGCAGGGCACTTTTCTGAAACAGAATGCTCTCACAGGAGAACCCAGCATTTAATTTCTGACATCCCAGTAATGGCTGGGAAATACTTTTCAGATACGTATGGTTTTCTACTACACTACTACAGACCTCTGGAACCACGGTTCGGGTTCTGTGAGTTTGGGATGCAAAAATGTGGATCCCACCAAAAGATATACTGTATTGTAGGTTCTTACCACCTAGGAAGACTTCCTAAAACCACCTTGGAAGTCTGCATTTTGGATGAAAGAATTTAATATGCTCACTATATAATCAGGAAGGAGCCAGTAAGAGCAGGCAAGATGTCAGGGAGGCAAAGGAAGTGTTCAGTTAAAGAATCTCGTCTTAACTTTTGAGGACCAAAATATTGGGATAAGAAAGATAGCATTGAGCCCCTAGCTCCAAAGATTTGCTTTCCACACATATGGCCTATCCATTAGGTGGGCACAGTGGCACATGCCTGTTATCCCTGCGACTAGGGAGACTGAGGCAGGAGGATCTCCCTGAGCCCAGGAGTTCAGGGCCAGCCTGGGAAGTGTAGCAAGACCCCATTTCTTAAAAAAAAAGAAAAATGTGGCAAAAGTTCTGGGGAGTGATATAGGCCAAATTATATTGTTATGTTGTATACTGTATACGTGTATGAATATGTAACAACAAATCCCATCGATATATACAACTAAAATGCACCAATAAAAAATGTGGGGGGAAAAAACAATAATTTTTTTAAAAAGAAAATGGCCAGGTTAAAATACTCAACCTTTTTTTTTTTTTCCATCTAACTGGTTTCACAAAGATTTTGTGTGGCTCCATAATTACTTCCATTTGACGGTTCCCCTTAGTTGCTCTAAACCATTACTTTAAAAGGACTTGCTCCCTTGCTGAGAGAGAGGAGAGATTTGGGACCATAGAAGGGGAATTACTTCTAGAGTTTTCATTAGCTTCTTTGATGATCCCTGTTGAGTTACCAAAGTTGAAGCAGATGTACATAAAGGGCCATAGTTTCAATCCAAAATTTTAAAAAATTACTTAAGATTTTGAAATAGGATATGTATTCTTCCTATAATTGCTATATTTTCTTATCCATGTAAAATAGTACCTCTCTATATTTACATATATCATTTAAAGCATCTTCTACTCTCTAAAGTCCAGCAATGATATACGACTCTTTGAGATAGACATACTGCAAACATATTTCTAAAGGTTCTAAGATATTTCTAAATTTTTGTCTCTTGAACCCTTCCATTCAAGTTGTTTGTGCTGTTAGGGCACAAGCAAAGAAGGGCACATAATTGGAAAATACAGGCATCTAGTTACTTATTAACTCATTAGCAGGATGATGAATGAACAGCTTCCTAAGTAAAACGATACCCAACTGCAATATAAACAAAGTCACAGGCACTGGCTCATTTAAAGCTCATCATGTTAGAACACAGTCTTTTTGTTTAACCTTTTCTGCTAAGAGACTCCAGCTTCACCACCGGCTCCACTCCTTCCATCTTTGAAACTGGCCTATCTAAAGGAATTGCAGCTAGTTTAGAAGCAAGTGTGAAAGAAAATGGACAATACAGCACTTTGCCCTCAAGATCTAATTAAATATTACTTTGAAAAGTAAGACAACCCTCTTCTAAAAAGAAACTTTAAAAAGCAAATGTCCAGTTGGCTGAGGACGTGGCTCAGGGGCAGATCATTTGCCTAACAAGCATGAGGCCCTGGGTCCAGTCGCCAGCACCACAAAGACACCACATAGAATGACTCAGGAATAAATCGGGAAGTAGGACGACACATCTATTATCTATTTGAGACAGGTGTAGTGTCACCAGAGACTGAGGGTGGCAAGTTGAAAACCAGCCTTGGCAATTTAGTGAGACCCCATCTCAAAATAAAAAATAGAAAGGACCAGGGATGCAACTCAGTGAGTGGTCAAGCACCCCTGGGTCCAATCTCCAGTACCAAAATGAATATTTTGTTTGTTTGTTTATTTATTTATTTGAAATCCTTTTTTACAAAACCCGTTTTGCTTTCTTTTACAACATTCTTGGCTGGTGTTCATGACAGACACCTAACAGAACCCAGAGCTTTGTGTGTAGTAGATGCTCAGTAGGAATCAGCTAAGGGAATGAATGAGTAGAGGAATAAACTGCTCTCAAATGCTGCTTCCAAAGCTCAAGTTTCTGAAACCCTCTGATGCTGTGACTGCTCAATGACAACAGTGGGGCTGGGGTGGGGACCAGAAGAGGGAATATTTAGATGAGACATACCATTTTGCACTCACTCATGCAACAAGGAATGATGGAGCCCAGTACGTGCCTCATACTGTTGGAGGCTCTGGGGAGCAACAGAGATCAACACAGACAAAAGCCATGCCTTCATGGAAAGCACAGTCCAATCCAGAGAAACAGAGCGGACAAATAAAGAAAATACACAGCATAGCGGGAAGTGATAAAAACGAAGAAAAACAAAAAGAGCCAGGAGTGGAGAAGAGAAAGTGGGGGCCAGCTGTAGACACAGCAGTTGAACTCTCCCGTTGGAGAAGGTCTGCCACCCGACGTAGCAGCAGCCACTGTGGAGTGCTTTCCAATTCACAGTGCATGTTCTCTGGTCACCACATTGAACTTTGCTGTGGCACTGTGAGATCAGAGATAAAACTGAAGATCTGAAACTGATTAAACTGCTTGGCCAAGGCCACATGTCCAGCGAGCACTGGAGCCTGGTCGTGGTTCCTGTCCCCTCTGACTGGCAGTGTCAACCCTGCCAGCAGGGGGGTGAGGAAGCCTGTGTGGTTGTGTTTGTCTCCTGCTCAGAGTTGCTGCTTTGTGAAGTTTGATATTTACTGTTCCTGGTTGGTTTTTGTTTTCTCCCTAGGGGAAATAAGAGTACAGTATGTGTTTATCATCAAATAAGATCTGTGACTAGCATTCTAACACAACAAGAGAGAAGAATTGGGTGAAATGGAAAGCCTCCCCACCAGGACAGCCTCAGCGTGCTCACCATCCCTAGTCTCCCGCCTTGAATCACACACTAGCCTGGGAGCAGCTCTTTGTACCACACAGGGTGCTGTACGCGTCCATCATCTGGGTCATTCCATCACCCACCTTGATACTCATCAGGCTAAAGACACATCTTGGTGATGAGAAGAGCAAGTCATCCCTGCTGCACTGATTTATTTAAAAACTATTTTGAAACTTCCATGGGCCCCCAGAGACAATTCGTTTCCCACTTGGAATGAACCAAGTATCAAAACTCCAAGCAGATTTGTCAAAGGCAGAATTTTCATTTGAAATGCACTCAGTCACGGTGTGTGTTGAAAGCCATGGAAGATCATTGCCTGCTTATTGAAAATGAGTGGAATATTTGTCTTCATCTCCTAAACACAAACAAGCAAACAAAAAAATAATCAATAACTACTTCCTGAAAATCTGGCATAGTTTCAGTGGGGCACTGATCCAAACGGTGGATTTAGCATTGTACACTAGAGAAAAGGATTGATTTGGAAGCAGACAGGAGGTTAAAATTCTAGCTCTACAACCCATTGAACAACCTTGGAAAGCTACTGAACCTCACATTTATCTTCTGTAAAATGGGTATGACAACGACTCTGGAATGCCATTATGGGGATTATATGAAATTTAGACTAAATGTTGGCACGTTAGATCATCACTAAATGGCCATTGAGAGGCAACTCTGAGTCTGTTGAACATTCCAAGGCAATAAAGGCTAAATCCAGAGGAGGAGTGGGCAGGGTTGGGTCATAAGAGCAGACATGGAGGCAAATGCAGATTGAGACAGAAGACTCCGGGAGCAAGGACTGTCCAAAGGACCCAAGGAGGAAGGTAGAGAGCAGATCCAAGGTGTACCGTCTGCTGTGGAGACCAGGCAGATGAGACTGAGAGGTTCAGATGGCAGAGCTGGGTGGGGATCCCTGGGACAGGGCCATAGGGGAGGGGACATGGGATGAAACCTTCTAAAAGAATTTGCCTAAGCCATGAGTAGGACCAAGCCCAGTCAGGCAGTCAAAGGGTATGTGGGGCTCCATAAAAGAAAATCTGGCTTCCATCTTGGAGAGATCTTGCGTTTCTAATTGACCTGCAGTCAGCGCCATTCTAGAAAATGGTTACTTCTCCAAGTTACTTTAGCAGTGCTTCAAATCAGACAATGTTGTGTTTGTTCTCTGAATACAAATTACTAGTGTTGGGAAACCACAGTGCCTGAGCCAACCACCCAACTGGAGCTCTTTGTTTGTGGTGCCTGCTCCCTGACTCCGCAAGCCAGAAGGGACCTCCGGGGTCAGGAGTCCAACCACCCACGGGGAAGCAGGGGTTCCCACCACAGCAGGATCACAGGTGACAACTGGCCTCTGCAGGAGCACACCCAGCCACTAGAGGTCCACCATCACCTCACAGCAAGCCATCCCATCAGGGAGCAACTTTGAGTCCCACAAAGTCCTTCCTGCAGTCACCGTAAAATCTGTTCTCCAAGAACCCTGCTCATCAGCCCATTTTTTAGGAGCCCTACTGTCATGGGTCAGAACTAGACTCATCTGAACATCTAGATACCAAACATCTGTCAGTATCTAGTGCTGGCCTTCCATCTATTAAAGCTATTCTTTTAGGGACCAAATATCACCATTTCCTTCCATCATTGAAGTTGACCCTGACCACCTTCCCATCCAAATTGTGTCACCTTAACATAGCAGAATTTACACACATCCCTCCTAAAATGTAGCCCATGAGACTGAACACAGCACTCCCTACACCACCTGAATGATCTGTCCTTCCAGCCCTGTGTGAAGAACACAGGTTTGTTTTATACACTAATATCGCATCAGCTTTGGAGTCTAGCACAAAACACTTCAGATTTCTATTCACTCTGTTGTCAATAAAATTCAGGTCATGAGGTTTTTTGTTGTTTAATACTGACTGCTTTTCTCATCCTCAATATACGCAGCTAAACTTCCATTTCATGTGGTCAAATCCATCATTCTCTCTCCTCTGACCTTTTGTAATCCTGCTTTTTAGCTTTCTTTTTCACTTTTTTGTCATTTCAAAAGGTTGATTTCCTACATTTGCCCAGGGGATTAACAAAATTGTTTATCAGTACATAAACATGTGCAGACCTTGTGGCATGCAACCAGAGACCAGAGAAGATCTTATCATATGGTATCTATTATCATTATAAATTTTATCAAATGCCAATTGTTGGCATTATTCATCAACAATATTAGTTTACTACTGTTGTATATCATGATTATCGGTACTTGCATATGCATATTGAATACATTACTCATTACCTACTATAATATTTTATTAATGGATAGTCTTTGTATATGATGATTTTACCAGTTATAAATCTATCTACAGTCAGGGAATATTTTTTCATCTTGTCCCCAAGTATTTTATGAGAAACTTTGTAAAATCTTTCACTGAAACCAAAGTACTCTGCCTCGTAGTCCTAGCAAAGCAATAGGGCCAGTGCATGTTCCCAGCTTTAGACATAGGAGGGTGTCTTACTAGACTCTTCTTGGGCAGAGAGGAGCTGCCACTGAGATACCTGTCAGGCCTCTCTCATCTTGACCTCTGCTGTCCCCTTTGCAGGATGCAAAGGTTGCCCAGACAGGTGGGGAGGTGCCGGGTCTTCAGATATCTGGTCAAGCCTCATCTCCTAAACAAGCTCACTCCCCCTGTATTCACCCACTCACGAAGATTGTCCTTCAGAGGCCTCTGCTCCTCACCGCCTCCTGCGTAGTTCATTCCTGTCTAGTATGATATTGACATTTGTTCATTATCTGGATCTTCCATAGGATGTCCACTTTAGGAGACAGGAACTTGTGAGGTACCTTTGGTTCACTAATTGCATCCTCAATACTGAAACCAGTGTCTGTCATATTGTAGGGTCTCAATGATACTTGTAAAATCAGTGAACAGGGATCACATGCTTGAGGGTATTTGGCTAGACCTCCATTTGAATGTCTCCAGGGCTTGGTTGCTACTATAGAATTCCTCCAGTACCCAAGACCGTGATGGGAGAGAAGAGCAAAGGCACACAAGAGCCTGGAGCCAGTGGCCTACTGAAAACAGATGTACACTAACTATTCTTGAGACATTATTCACATACCGTTGAAGTATGTGATTCAGTGATTGTTGATTCAGAGTCATGCAATTACCACCACAATTTTAGAATATTTTAATTACCCCCCCATAAAACCACCACCATTGCTGCTACTACTACTACTACTACTACTACAACAAACACACACGCGCACGCACACACACACACACACACACACACACACACACACACACATACACACACACACACTGGCCCCATCCCTTCAGCCCTAAACAAATGCGAATTTACTTTCTCCATTATAGATTTGTTTTATTCTGCATTCTTCCTATCGAGAGAATCATATGTGGTCTTTTGTAACTGATTTATTTCATTTAGCACAATGTGTTCAAGGTTCGACCATGTTGTAGCATGCATCGGTACTGAATTCTTTGTTGTACCAGATCCATGTTGTGTATCCATTCATTGACTGACGGTCATTCAGGTTGCTCTACTTTTGCCTATTACTGTGAACATTCATGTACTAGTTTTTGTGTGGGTGTTTTCGTTTCTGTATACTTTCATATCTATATACTTAGATGTGGATCATATGGTCATTCTGTGCATTTTGACGAATTGCCAGGCCATTTGCCAAAGAAACTTCACCATCTTACATTACCATATCTCACTGGCAACATCTGAGGGTCCTTGTTTCTCCTCATTCGCACCAACCTGCTGTTGTAAGATGCTTTTTAAAGTCTCATTGTTTATCTTACTTTCCTTGTAAATTTTGCATTCTTTTCCAGAACCTAAAGGGTTCTTTCACTGCATCAGAATTATTTCACTGCATCAGGAAAAATAAAACTGGGAAACATTTAAATTGTACTTATTCTTTTAGGAGAACTGAGCTGCATTAAAGAAAGCTAAAGCTGTCCGTATTCAGTGTCCTGAGTGTCTTTCCTCTGTTTTGTTGCCTCAGCATCTTGGAGGACCCCAACTCCCCTAAATATGGGAGTCTAAGTGCAATAGCTCCCTCCTTGCTTTATATGCTGGGCCATTAGAATCACTGAAGAGATTTCCTGCCAGGTACAGTAGTGCACCTCTGTAATCCCAGGAGCTCAGGAGGCTGAAACAGGAGGATAGTGAGTTCAAAGACAGCCTCAGCAAGAGATCTCTTGGGATGCTACCCAACAGTGGTATCTGTAGGCTTCTACAGGTGAAAATTACAGAGAGTGTATCTTCTTGCGTATGACAAACTGAACTCTGGTCCATTAGTCAATCTCCTTTAAATTCTTGGGGAACTCTGTAAGTGAAGTTGCTTTTCTTTATTTTTAACCCCAGCACTGTGGTTTGCGTAACTTGAACCAAACAGAGTTACAAAGACTAATTGCTCCCTACAACCATTTGCATTCATCTGCAGAGTTTTATTTGGGGGGAAGAGATCTTGCCACATGCGGGAAGAAGCATTCATAACTTTGTACTAGTTAACTCTGAAATTTCAGCTATGGAAAAAAAACTTTGTGAGCCACTCCTCATACTTAATCCTTTTTATTTGGGTTTTTCAAAACTATCGTCATATTTTTAGCCTGTCTGTATTTGTTTTCCATGAGGAAAACTAACAATTCATCCCTGAGTTTAAAACGTCCAACTGGCACTTGCCCCGGGTGAGGGAAAAATATATTCAGAATGCTATTTTTTTTTAAAGTCGAATTTCAGAGGAAGTTTTCATTTTTAGTTATTTCCTTAAAAAGACAAGTTTTTAAACCATTAGATTTTGTTCATGACCCTCCCAGAGGCTTACAAGTCTGATGTTCTTGGCAAATGATGCAGTAGTTGCTGGTGCATACAGAGGGCAAAACGGGTTGATGCAGCTGTGCATCTGTCATAGATGGGTGCCCAGCTGTGTACACGATTCTTTATTGGTTCCAGATGACACTGTGCTCAATAAAACACTCACATGTTTTATTGAGAAGAAATTCATCTGTTATTTTTCCATCAAGTCTTTTTCATATCAAGCTATAATCACTGGTTTCATCAGTATAAATATAGCAAAAGAAAGAAAAAAATTAACAGCCCTGTCTTCTGTAAGATGAGGAACAAAGTTAGTCTGTGTCCTAGTTAACTGTTGCTGTGTAACAAATGATTGCAAAAGGTTGTGGCTTAAAATAACCAGCATTTAGTTAGCTTATGATTGTACAAGTTGGTAATTTAGCCTGGGTTCAGCAAGACAGTTCTTCTGACCTCCCTGGTACATCTGTGTTCAGCTGCGAGTCAAGCAGGCAGCTTTGCTGATCTTGGTTGGCTGTCTTGCCTCTCTGAACCTCAACTGGGACAAACAGGCTGACTCCATTCTGGTCCATTTGGTGTCTCAGCTTCCAGTCAGCTAGTCCAGGCATGCTCATGTGGCAGCTAGATGGTATTCCAAGATAACATTCAGAAATATGAGGGACCTCTAACGGTCCAAGTTTTGAACTAGTGTTTTGTTACTTCTGCATTATGTTGGCCAAGGCAAGTCCATCTTTAAGACAAAAGAAAAATAGACTTTATTTCTACATATCACTTTGCACCCACGTTATAAAGGCAGACATGCAGGGAGGAATGGGAGATTATGGCCCCTTTTTCAATGCCCCATGACCTATTTCATGACTATTCAAGAACATATTGAAAACCATTAAAATGTGTCATTTTGTTGTATCCTTTGATTACAGAGTTTTTCTGTTATTATGTATGCTGTGTAGCTTATGTTTCTCTTTTGGACCTAAAAGAGATTAACCATATCTATAACAAAGGACTTTATCAAATTCTTTCTTTTGACCTGAGTTCTATGCTTTTGATAATGCCAAAGTTGACCCTTTTTCTTTCCTTTTTCCCCCGTCCTTTATTTTTCCTTCTCTGTGTTGCTGGGGATGGAACCCAGGGCCTCGTGAACGTTCACCAAGTCCTCTACCATTGAGCCACAACTTCAGCCCTGAAGTTGATCATATATCATGTCATACAATATATATGTTTTCATTTTATTGCTCTTAGTCAAGATTTCCTCCTTTCTTTGTTGCAAAAAAAAACCAATAAATGAATCGATAGGTTTTCCTCATTATTTCTACCATAGACTTTTAAGTAACAATGCAACTGTGATGGGTTTGTGCAATTTTTGTTTTCTGACACATGAAACACCATGGCTTAGAACTAAACAGTCCTATTGTCTGTAATAATCAACACATTTTTTTAAATAAGTGCTTAAGAACATCCTACACCCCTTGGATTAATAATGACTGTCTATTATGAATTCACTAGCTGTAGTTGACAAGTAGTTTTCTTGTGTTTTCATGCTGGTTTTAACTATTGCTTCAAAAATTAAAACTATTCCATTTTCTAAGGTAAATAAATAAAGAAACCATGGATGTGGGAAAATGGGGACCTGTAAATGTTGCTGATGGAAATGGAAAGTAGTTCAATCGGTTTGAAAAACAAATTGGCAAGACATATGCATGACAAAAAGGAATTCCATTTCCAAGTTTTTATCTTAGAGAAACAGATAACAGTCCAAAAGACAGATAAGAAGATGGTCCTTGCATTCTTTTATTCTCTTACTCAGTCATTCCTTTATTCATTTATTCAGTAGTCAGCCAATTTTTATTGAGCACCTACTATATCTCTCACACTACTCCAGGGATTATGGGTAGAGCAAAGGACAAAGGAAAAATCCTGTCTTCAAAGAGTTTGCATTCTAAAGAGAGAAGACAGAAAATAAGCAAAATAAGTAAGTAAAAATATATTGCAGGTAAATTGATGATAAGAGTCATGACAAAAATAAAAGAGAACAAAAGAAAAAAAGCATTAGGAAGGAAGTTAAAAATTTAAATAAGATGTACAGGAACAGCCTTGCTGAAAATGTAATAATTACAATTAGATTTAGCAAATTAAAATATAAGCCACCCCTTAAATTTTAGATAATTAGTGAATTATTTATTTGTGTATGTGTATCACATACTTTATGTGTAGCATATTTATACTTAATATATTTATTTGTTGTTTATCTGAAATTCAAGTTTAACTGGATATCCTGTATTTTATCTGGTAGTCTTAATAACAACTAAGTAAAAACCTAAAGGAATATAGGAGCCAGTCAGGTACATGGTGAGAAGGTTGCTGGGTGGATGGGTGAATGGGAGGCAGGCACGGCAGAGGAGGCCGGCAGAGTGAAGGCCCTGGGTGACTGTAGCAGTGAGAGCTGAGAACTAGTAAGCAGTGTTTACCCTTAATGGTAGCAGTTCTAGTAGTTACATAATAGCTTAATACATTCTCTGTGCCTTTCTGAATGCTTAAAAACCTCATTTTAAATACTTTTCAAAGAATGGAATCAAAATTAAGAAACAGAATTTTAGGTGCTCATGACTTAGAGGGGGACACTGTCTATTCTCATTCTAAATGTCCCACAATTCCCTGGGAATGCCGTTTCCTTGTCTGTCAGGTGGAGGTGATGACGGGCCCTTGGCCCTCAGAGCAGTAGTGGGAATAATGAATCAGATAAAAATGGCACAGACACCACCAGTATCATGAGAGTGAATGGTGATGGGATTTCATTGCCTCTGATCTGGAACCACCTGAACTTCTGTCAGGCTCATTCTCATGTAAAATAGAGTTTAGTTCCAATTCCAATAAAACACTGGGGCTCTATATCACTTTTGTTTGGAGTTTGTGGGATGTCCCAAATACGAACAGACAGCTCCCCTTTCTAAGTGATGGGCACTGCTCACCAATAGCTGTCACCAGTCTGTCTGGGTTCAGGATCCTTGCTGGATCAGACGTTTGCATGCTCACAGGTTACTTCCTGTTGGGCTGAGCTCCTGGTAATACTGCTCTTGCTGGCTTGCCGAGTAACCTATGGATGCAAGCATCTGAGCAGGTAGAAGGAACTGGAAGTTCACACGTGGGTGTCGATATGCTGCCCAACACAGCTGAGGGCAGGATATAGTGACACTTTAGGGCTAAATGCTGAAGTTCAGAGCCAGAGCATTTCTGTGACTGACTATCATTCCCAGGGGCATTCACTGAAAGCAAACAGTGTACCCCCAATTGCTGAATGAAGTTCAGGGCCACTTAAATGGGTTTTTCTTCCAAGTTAGTCACAGATGAGTTGGCAAGAAGTTCTCTAAAAGAAGACAGCCCACAACACGCTCAAAAGAAAGGGATGGAATTTGGGGCACAATTATTTAGGCCAAAGATATTTCAATGATTTATTTACCGGACTTAGCTCACCGGGGTCTCATTAGAGCTCACAACACTTACATATAGGATTCACACCAAGAATCAACATCTACCACGGTGGATAACCGGATATTGTACAAAGACAAAGGCTGCCAGATTCCAGGCCCTTTAGTTGACTTAGATATGCAAATAAGAATACTAATAGCATATATTTTATTGAACACATGCTCTATGCCAAAAAAGAAAAGAATTCCCTCTATGTACTTTACAGTGTAATCCTTGTAGCAATCCTACCTAGGAAACTGAGACTAAGTTTAGAACCTATTAGTCTAAGGTTATACAACTAGTAAGTAGTTAGTCTGTGGTTAAACCCAGGTAGTCTTTTACCTTAGCCTGCATTCCTAACCACTGCAGCATCACTCTCTGCGTCTTTGGGCAGGAAAGTAGATTATGTCGCCAGTGTCAGCCTGTTGTGTAGACAGGTAAGAAAGGTCCTGCTGGAAGATTCAAATGGACCTGTCTACAGCGCCCCAGGAAGGAGGGAAGATCTGACTGTGAGAACCACTAGGATTATGCTGGCAACCAAGACGACACATATGCAACTGTATTAGAAGTACATACCAAAAGCTATGCCAGAGTCGCAAACTGGGGACCAGCAGGGGCTCAGACCACCCCCTGCCATTGAACTTTGCCATTGAACTTGACCCTGTTTCTGCAGAACACCTCCAGGAATCTGCAGAGCTCTGGTTCTCAAGCAGCTGGGGCTGCTATCAGCACAAACATTACGCAGCTAAATATTATCTCCGGCACTTCCCACTGCCCATCCGTTCTCCAGGCTCCCCCTCCTGGAGAGGGAGACTCTTCTCACTGCCTGTCCTTTCCCACCCCTTTGTCAACACTAAGCTGTCACAGTGGCAAGAACATGCTTTGGAGGTTCTGAGGTCAGACTTGGATTCAAACATCTCTCTTTCTGGCTGTAGACTTCTGGCACATTTCTTTGTGTTTCTGAACCTTGATTGCTGGACCTATCCATGAGAATAAATAATACCTACTGTGCAGAGTGCTGCAAAGATTGCAAAAATTGCACACTATGTGCCTCACACCTCTCAATAAATAATAGATATCATCATTATTATTGACAGCAGATCAAAGTTTAGGTTATAACTATTTCCAAGGGCTTTTTTTTTTTTTTTTTTTTTTTTTGGTACCAAGAATTGAACCTGGGGTGCTTAACATTCCCAGTCCCTTACATTTTTTTTTTTTTTTTTAATTTGAAACAGAATCTCACTAAGTTGCTTAGGGTCTTGCTAAATTGCTGAGGGCCTTGCTAAGTTGCTGAGGCTGGCTTTGAACTCGTGAACCTCCTGCCTCAGCCTCCTGAGCCACTGGGATTATAGGCACGTGCCACTAAGCCTTAGCCCAAGGGAATTTTCTTTGGAAGGTGCAAGAGGCCTTTCCTGCTTTCCTGAAGGTTTGTAAAGTACTTTCCTTTTTCTCCACTGTTCATTTCCTCTTCCACTGAGAACCCAGTTTCTGTTTAGAGCAAAGACCTGTGAAGACCTTCCCAAAAGCCCACGGAGAATTAGAAAATATAAGCAAAGGAAGACACTTAGACTTCTGAAAACATACAACAAAATAACTTAGGGTTTACTAAGGAGAGAGGTAAGGATGTCCGTTACAAGACAGAAATTATGGGCTAGGGATATAGCTCAGTGGTAGAGCACTTCCTAAGCAGGTGTAAGGCCCTGGGTCCCTCCCTAGTCCTGCCAAAAAAAAAAAAAAAAGATAGAAATCACACCTACTCAATGATGAAGTTCTTATATTAGACCCCCACAAACGCTGTCATGAGTCTTCAGGACATTTCAGGTTTTCTTGGAAAAGTGTGGTTGGGTGTGGCATTGCAGTGGCGCACCTGGTCCCAGGTCCTTGATGACAGACAGAGCCCCCTACATGTTCAGATGGACGAGAAGCCTGCTTTATTAAAACGACAATAAAGAATTGCACAGAAACACAGGTCAAAGGCTGTTTTCTAGCACCCCAGCGTTTTCTCTTGTTTCTTTATTAGTTTGGATGGATTTAATTATAAAAATCAATGGGGTCTAATTGTAAAAACGATCGCAATGCTTGGCCAACAGAAAGTGATAAAGCAAAATTAAACACATGGTGTAGAGAGTAACAAATTTTGAGGACGTGGGATACAATAACGTTCTTAAAATATAAACAAAGCATTGCGGTAATTCCTACCCTTGGAACACAGGCACGTGCAAAGCTGGCCATGATAGAAGCTAAGAGATGCGTCCAGGCCATTCAGAGCACGGGAGTGGGGGCTCAGAGAGGCTTTCCTGGAGAGTGCGGCATCTGCTCCCACTTTGAGGAATGAGTGGGAGTCAGTTCAGTGTTAGGAAGAGAGCGCTTGAACAAAGCAAGAAGGCGAGACGCAAGGGGGACTTCCAGGAACTGACATGAAATGCCAGCAGGGAATGGTGACTGGGGACAGGCAGGTGAGCCCCATTTGCAACCAGGCTGTAAACAAGAGGTTATAGTCCATGTGAAACTGCAAGGTGTCCCTCACAATGGGGACCAGCAGCAATGCTGCATGGCCTCCTCTGAGTCTGGCCACTGCCACATCCCAGCCCAGCCAGTGCCTGGGGTGAAGAGATGCCAAGGAGCTTTGGCTTCACCAGGGTGTGAGAGGCATGTTTCAGAAACAGAGCGACAGGGCCACATTTCATTCTAGACGTGTCTCCATCAGAATTAAATGCTTAAAACCACAATGCTCCATCCAAGAACCCTTTCACTTTATTCATCCGTTCAACAAGTACTTACTGAGAGGCCAGGCTCAATGGCATGTGCCTGTAATCCCAGCAGCTTGGGAGGCTGAGGCAGGAGCATCAAAAGTGCAAAGCCATCCAAAGGGGTGGGTGAGGGTGGGGGACGGAAAGATAGTAGAATGAAACAGACAGTATTACCCTATGTATATGTATGATTACATGAATGGTGTGAATCTACATTGTGTACAACCATAGAAATGAAAGGTTGTACCCCATTTGTGTACAATGAATCTAAATGCAGTCTGTAAAAATTTCAAAAAATTTTAATAATTAAAAAAAGTTCAAAGCCAGCCTCAGCTACTTAATGAGGTGCTAAATAACTTAGCAAGACTCTGTCTCAAAATAAAATAAATAAATAAAAAGGGATGGGGATGTGGCTCAGTGGTTAAGCACCCCTGGGTTCAATTCCTGGTACCAAACAGAACAAAACAATCCAAATGTTTATTGAACATTTAATATGTGCCAGGGACTGTCCTATGCTCAGGAGACTGAGCAAGACACGAAATAGGCACAAATCCCTGCTCATGGGATAACATGAGCCAGATAACAACCCAAACATCTAAGTAAAAATTGTACAGTTTGTTAGAAAGTGATATGAACAATGGAGAAAAATAAAATGGGGAAGTGGTTAGGGAGACAGCTGCAGAAGAGTGGGTGTGGAGTTGCCATTTTAAAAAAAAATTAGTTGGGGGCATGGGTTATAGCTCTGTGATAGATGTAGACCACCTGCTGAGCATGTGCAGACGCCCTAGGTTCAGTCTCCAGCATGGGTGTGTGGGGAAAGAAAACGTTGGTTAGAAAAGATTTAACTAATAAAATGATGTAAGTAGGAAACTGAAAATGAGAACTTGATTCCTGCTGATATCCAGGAAAGTGTATTCCAAGCAGAGGGAAGTGCAAAGGCCCTGGGGCCAGTGTGAGCCTAAAGATGCCAGGGCATCTGGAGTAGACTGAAAAGTGGTGGGAGAGTGGTGCTGAGCAAAGGCCCAAACCAGCCAGCAGTGCCAGTATCTTTGGGACTTGTTAGAATTGCAAGTCATTATACTCTGACCTTGATCTGGGAATCTGAAACTCTGAGCTTGTGCACAAGGATGCATGAGCCCCAGGAACCTAGTTGGCTTGATTCTGTTGGCTTGATTCTGGAACCACTGCCTTAGAGTTAGAGTTTGAGCATTTCTTTCTTTCCCTCTTTCTCTCCTTTCCTGCCCCCTCTCCAATATTTTGCTAAATGATTTCATCACTGTCCATAGGTTTTAAAGCTTCCCATATGTAGGCATCTCCAGCCTTTTTCTTTGCCATCCAGTTGTCCCTTTTTGCATCCTGATCCTGTGTGCTCAAACCCCATTTCAACCGGTCGCCTTCACAGTCTCCCCATTTGGTGAAGTCAGAATCCTGGGATCTTGCTAACCTGAACCCGCATTATTCTTCATCAATAAATGATCTGCCATTATAAATACAATCTAATTTTACATTTTAGGAGAAAGCATCACTTTCCAAGTGACACTTGCTGGTAGTTTCCAGCCCTACTTTAACTCTGAGAGATTGACTCACCCTTTTCCCCCTGGGGCCAAGGCATGCTTTCTCTGAAGCCCTGGGGCTCTCGCTTCCAGCTCTGCCCATCTTTCCAATACTTTCTTACAGTTTGCCTGAGAGATTGATTGACTGATGTCACCTGTGCAATATTAGAAGTTACAACTGAAAAAGGAATATTTGCTGAAAATCTTTCCCATTCCATTTCCCAAGTATTTCTGCTTTAACTGCCTCTGGTAGTGAGACATTGGCTGAGACAACTAAGAACTAATGAATTCCCACTGATGGGCACCAGGAAAAGCACTCTAAGGGGTGCAGTGCCACCAAATACTTGACCCCTGAGAGGTGACTGAAGTTGAGGGACAAGATTACCAACTCTGGATCACACTGCCTGAGCTTGGTAATTCCTGTGGTCCACTTGCCCTCTGTAGGACCTGAGGTGGCTCACTAATCCTCTCTGTGCCTTAATTCCCTCGTCTATAAAGAGCTAGCGATTATGTCCATCTCATGGGCCTGTTGAGAAGATTGAATTAGTATATATAAATCACATAATCAGTATCTGGCACTGGGTAAGCATTAACTATTCTTACTAATATATTTATATTTATCTATATATTTCTTATAGGTTAAACAGAAAATATTTGGTTAGAAAGCTAACCTCAGGTACTTGAGTGTCCTTTTAGTGTTAAACAATTTTATACCGTGGTACTCACTGTAATACAGCTGCTCCCTGGGGCTCAAAGTTACATTAATTAGCTCGTGATGTTTTGGATTGATTCTCATCTGTGTTTCAAAAAGACTTGCCCTGGATTTTTGTTGCTATGAGTCGAAGTCATCTAAATTCTGATTCCCAACCAGGAAAAAATAATAAGCATCTATCTAATGTCATGAGAACACAGGATTATAAAACATAGCTATTAAAAATGACATCACTATTTTTAAAAATAATGAAATAAAACACAGCTCTTAGATAATTCTTCATATACTCCAGGGACCACGGTATTAAGCACTTGATCATAGGCCATGAGAGGAGATGGAATTCTTTCTTTTAGATTGAAGTGGTTCAGAATTGGCCTTTAATTGACCTGGAAGTGAGAAGAAAAAGGATTGGGTATAAAAAATATAATAGGTTCACTTGAAACGCACCAAGCACTTTAACCTGCCCCAGAGGGGCCTATCTCCATCCTTGAAACCTGGTTGAAATATGAAAGGAAAAGGGGCCAGCGTTACTCTCTAGAAATGCAGAAACTGGAAGGTGATGCTATTTCCACATGTACAGTTAGGAATTGGCAAGACAAGACATCAGATCTGCCAGTCAACTACCGGGTGCCAGTCAACACCAGCCATGGTTCAAGCTGTAATTAATCGTGTCCATAAAGTAGATCTGTGATTCCAATATATTTCACGTGCAGATAGGTAGCAGTCAGCGTGGATGGTGAGCACTCGCAGGTTGGCCTGGGTACAGATATGACCAGCAGAGGCACTCCAGGCAACTTGCTTCATCTTTTTAAACCTCTGGTTCCTTATCTGTAGAAGAGGGATAAAGCAGTTTCCGTCTCTCGCGAATCCTGTGATGATTGAATTAACTCATGTTTGGAAAGTTCTTGGCACTGTGCCTGGTACAGTACTAATAGCACCGTTAGCTATTTATTTTTATTTTATTTTCAGTGCTGGGGATTGAGCCCAGGTTATCACATGTTCTAGCCACATGCCCTAACTCTGAGCTACACCCTCAGGCCCTCAAGTTTATATCTGTTGCATGGCTTTAGAAAGATGAATATGTGTTGAATCCATAGCTCCCCTAAGGCCGAAGATAAATATTATTAGCAAGCCCATTTTAAAGGTTACTTTGCAAGCAAGTGCCTGGGTCTTGCTGGTGGAATTGGCTACTCTTTGGGGAACAGAGCATTACAGAGTTTCAACTGGCAAAGCTTTTTATCTGTCAACTCTAAAGATAACTGTGGGTGAAACAGAGAATTTTTTTTTCATGCTTTCATTACCTTTCAGATAACCCTAGTTTGAATTTTATTTCATTTATTAATTTTAACCCTGGCCTATTTCTCTTAGGACTTCAAATTTTTCAAACATAGTGTTTCTTCCCATGTTTTTATCCATTTCCAGTCCATGCTTCAAGCACAAAAGGTTTAGGGGCAAAGAGGTCTCATGTCAGGTGTTAGTCCAAACCATGTAGAAACAGTGAGAACAAGACACACAAAGACCATCACAGAGCTTATGCTTACATTGCCAGGCCCTGTTCTAAGTGCTTTACATACACAAATTTATTTAATCCTCCTAACAACACTGGGAGGTAGGCAATACTATCATCCCCATTTCCTAGAGGAAAAACAGACACACAGAGAGATTAAGAAACTTGCCTGAAGTTGAACAGTTAGTAGGTGACAGAGAGGCAAAATTCAAACATAAGCAATCTGGCATTGATCTTTGCCTTTAGCACAGGGCCATGAATAAAAACCATTGTTCAATATACAGGGAAATTTTAATTTTTTTTCTCTGTTCCCTACAAGTTTAGATAATTTTAGTCTAATAAACTGGCAACAGACAGACGAGCAGGAAGAAGACACACAAATTTTATTATGTACCCATACAAAGGAGATATGATCATACAGTGTGAAATTCAAAGGACTGGATAGCTGAAGCTTACATACTGCATGGAAAGAAATTTGGGGTTCCTGGAGGAAGGCGGCCACAGGTTAAGGGAGGGCCGGGAGGCAAGTCAGAGTTGTCTTGTCATACACATTAGGTCTCAAGTAGCAGTCCACAGAATAGCTGGTAGCCTGGAGTAGACTGTCCGTGCCTAGAGAGATCTCTGACCTCTTTCTTTCTGTGATTTCTAGCCAGGAAAGGGAGTTTTAGCAACAAAGCCTCCCTAGGCATCTGCCATCCACCCCACTAATGCAGACAGATGAGAATTTCTTTTACAAATAGGCAGTTTTTCAGCCCTCTGCAGCTTCCCTGAATTGCCATTTCAAAACCTGTCAGAGAAATATATTTCAAGGTGGCACATTCTGGAGTCTGACGAGTGTTACAAAGGAATGAACAGGATGCCGCTGCCGAGAGCGCCCAAAGGAGGCCACTGCCTAAGGAAGGCCATCCAGGAGGCTGAGACCTGGAGGATGACAAGGATCCAGCCGTGTATGCGTTGGGTGGGCAGAGCGGATGGACCTTCCCAGCAGGAGGATTTGGAAATGGGAAAGTCAAGAGAGGGCAAGAGTGGTTCAAGGGCAAGGTAGCTTGTATGACAGAGCAGTGGGGTTGGGGGAGCAATAATACGTGAAGATGGAGACCGTGGTTGAGAGCAGTAAGAAACCACCACAGTCCTTAAGCAGAGCTGTGAAAATTCCCAAGTGGTTTCTAAGGACTGGCTGCTAGGTGGCCAGGGGATGAATGAGCACCTGGTATATATGGGGACCTGGAGGATCTGGAAGAAGAAGGTGTGGTCCCTGGTGGAGTCAGGTAGCAAAAGATGAAGCTGATGGGTCAAGAGTGTCTGATCCTTGAACCCAGGGAAAAAATTGTAGCCTTTTTTTCTAAGAGCCAGGGAAGCCCCGAGAGGGCTTTAAGAATAGAAATTATAAAGGACCTGATCTAAGTTTTGAAAGAATTGTTGCAACTGGTGTGGAGCATGCCTGTGGGAGACCCGATGGGAGCTGCTCATGAGGCTGCTGGTGTCGTGGGTGACAGGTGATACGGAATGAAGGCGGGAAACAGCCATTACTCATTCAAGACCAAGCACTGTCGAATTAAGTCAGACAAGGGGCTGCTCTCCAGAAACTGTAAAGAGGGATCTGTGAGTTCAGGTTTGTTGATCAATGAACATAATGAATGAGAGAAAGGAAAGAGAAGAGGGACTTCTGTCCCTGCTTCTGGCATTGGGGTGAGTGCTGTTTACCACAACAGGGGACGGTTTACAGCATATTGAAAACTCCAACAGCCAAGTCCCAGGTAGGTGTAGATGGAGTCCAACTCCCCTAACGATGGGAACTAAATATTCAAAGAGAAATTTAATAGGTCTGGACATTTCCTCAGTGTGGTAATCAAAAATCAGAACTGGAAATAATCTGCCTCCAATGAAATAATATTCCCATTTAGCATGTGTGAGGCCTTGGTTTCAATCTCCAGCACCAAAAGAAAAAAGAAAGAAAGAAATATATTCCCTGTGAGGTTCCCAGAACACAAGGAGACGGGTTTCAATCACATGTGAATCACAATGTGATTTTCGTTAGAACAATCCTTGAGCTCTCCAGAAGTACAGACAACTCCAATTCAAACCCAGCTTCCATTAATTAGATTTAGATCATCGAGTCAAATCCCCAGTCTTGAGTGTGTGATCAGAACAGCCTGAAACACGATCAGCCCTTAATGCTGGTGTTCATTTTTCTCCAACAGTGACTGTGCACAGTTTTCCTTTTATTGGTTTTGAGACCCCTTGAATTGTCAGGAATCTCACTAGTCATCTCTAGAATAGAATAGAATACAAGACCAGCATCTGTAAAGGTTAATATCCAGTCATCCAAAAGATAGAATGTGAAGGATTTCTTTTCATGGTAGTTTCTAAGTCCTCACTGCCTGCCCATGTCCTGAGAATAAGGGTACCAGACCTACCAGAGTCTCCTTCCGCATGATGGATTCAAAAACCTACCACAAGCCTGAAGTGTGGATTGGGCACATGCTGAGAATTCTTGAGAGGAGGGGGTTCCCAGGAGAGATCTCACCCCTGAAACAGGTTGGCTTTTGCTAAGTGGGTGCCAGGATGCCTCCTTCCCCCTTTATTAAATGTGTTTAGACAATTCGTGAAAAAAACAAGTGTCTAAAGCAAATTGAGCTCCTCGAGCAATAAACATTTAGACATACAGTGTGAATTGAGTTATTGTTCTTGGTGGGGACCTAGCCAGAGTTCGTTTTCTCTTTTTCTGTTCAGAGAACGTGCTAGCCCCTTTCCCTCCCCCAGGTCTCTTGAAATGGAAGTCTCCCTTTCTCGGGCATGTTGCGAATCCTTGACAATAGCCCCATGACTAGGTTCTCCTGCAGCAACTTCCATTACCAAAGAGTTGAGGGGAGATTAAAATTCAAGACAACCGGACTAGATCGAGGGGTAAGGGCTGCGCCTTCAGTCAAGGGAGCCGCCTTCTCCCGGCTCGCAGGGTAGGCGCGGGCCCCGCACCGTGGATTTTGGTGGGGTGGCGTGGGGGAGGGGGGCTGAGGATCGGCGTCCTTAGCATCCCCGCGCGCCTCGGATGCGCGCAGCCTCTCTGGTCGGGAGCTAACTTTGTCTCGCCTGCGGGTGTAGCGGAGAGGAGCTGGGAGGCTGAGCCAACTCGGGGGCGACTTGGGCGTCCCCGGCTTGGCAAGGCGCGGGAGCGGGGGCGCTCATTGTTGTCCCGGGATCGGGCTGCGCTCGGAGGCCCTGCGGCGGGCGCGGTCCCTGTCTTGCGCACGACCTGGCGGCCCGCCGGCCTCGGCCGGGAGCGCGGGGCAGCATGCGGCGGGCCGGGCGAGGGGCGGGCCGGCGGCTGTGCGCCCTGGCGCGCGGCCAGGCTCGGCGTGAGAGGCGCGAGCGGGCGATGGGCTGACCGAGGGCCCGCGGCGGGCGGCGGCGGGAGCTGGGGTGGCGGCGGGGGCGGGGACCGGGCGAGCCAGTACCGGCGGGGCGGCTGCGGGCGCCGTGGAGGAGGAGGAGGAGGAGGCGGCGCCGGGCGCGGAGGCCGCCTGGTAGGCCAAGGGCCTGCGCCCCGGGGCGAATGGGACGCCGGTTTCGGTGGACTAGCGGCTTCCGACCCGAAGTTCCTCGGCTCCCTTGGAAGCGCAAAAAATAAAAGGTAATGTGTCTTTGTTTCCCAGTCGCGATGGCAGGGGGCGATTGATTATGCAGCACTTCTCTTTCCATTTTTTTTTCATGCTGGGGCTGGGCCACAGGGACGTGCCACTTCTCTACTGGGGGCTTAGTGTCTTTTATTTCATGTATGTTACATTTTTAAAATGCAAGCCCCACGTGGGGCACATACTATACTCCGTTCTGCTATCCTTACCCCCTACGCTCACAGTTCCTTTGGCACCGCAGTCCCACACTATCTGATTTTGCCAAGGTAGAAAAGAAAAGATATTGCTGTAAGCAGATCTAGGTGGGATTTTTTTTTTTTTTAAGCACCGCATTTTCAGGACATGACAGGGGACTCTTGTCTTTTGGGTGCCAGGGAGAACGCTTTAGACAAGGTGATTCAGAGGCCGGCATCTGGGCATGGACTGGGGAGTCTGTTAAGATGGACTGTTCTTTTCCATTCCAGATGGCTGCAGCAAGTTTGATGCAGAGAAAACCGGGAACTGGGAAGGGGAGGAGAACAGGCGGGAATCCCCTTTAGTACCTGTTCATTCAGAAATGGCTCATGGCAGTGCTTCAGTATTGTAGGCAGCCGCCCAGATGTTGGTGCACACTGAATTCAGAAAAGATTACCCAGTCCTGCACTTTGAAAGCTGTGGGGGCTGCCTGTGTGTAACCCAGCAACTCGGTGCCATTCTCCAATCCCTTGTAGCAGAGTAACTGCTCGCTGAATTCAGACAAATTCTGCAGAATTTCTAAGGGATGGCTGTTCTAATAATAGCTCTGGTGGTGGCTCCTTAATAGACACCCTCGTTTCTGAATGATGCAGCCATGCCAGCCACCCGGGAAGCTAGCTTGCTGAGAGACAAGATCCAATGCCGCTAAAGGACTCCCTGACCCCACCATGAATGGATGAGGCTCTGCCTCCCCTATGAATGGAACATCCCAACAGAGGCTGAGGCTGCCGTTTCAGGCTAATTTCAGTTTGAATCCTCACAGATTCTGATGAGAGGGAGTCTCAGAAAATCCGGATAGGCATTTTTAAATCTGAGCAGGTCCATATTCAATTTTGGATTGACATCTGCATTTACCTGCTTGAGTGTTCAGCTGCTCCTTACTCCTTCCACCTCAGCATCCGTAAGTCTCCTCCTTTTCCAAACCTGTGATTGATATGTGGGAAAGCACCAGTCAGAGAGCTCTGTTCAAACTGCTGACTTCATGCAGGGCAGTCACCACAGCCTGGGGAAAGTACCTCACGAGTTGGATGCAATATCTGTCCCTTAGACTTCACGGAATTTAACTTTGTACATCATCCCCAAAATGTGCAGCAAAATGCTTTTAGGGGGAGGGTATGCAGGAAAGGGAACACATTTCATTGTTTTGTTTCTAGTCCTTAAATTGCATCAAGCCCATTCATAGTGTTCGGCCCCAAAAGACCACACAGAGCCTCAGATCAGCAGAAATCTGGTTTTGATTCTAAAGTGTTACTTGTCTTCTGCAACCTCAAGTATCAGATGAACCAACTTGGACATTGTCTTCTGTTGGCAGAGGGATCTATTCTGCTGCCAGTGAAGTTTAGGTTTGTCTAAAGCACAAGAAGAATGAGGGTCCTAAGGCAATTAGATTAGAATCCATTTAATTCTCAGAGGTTCCATAGATACAATTAACTTAATTGGGGGCAATACTTGGACGTGCTTTGAAACCCACATTAAATTGTCCAGCCAATGAATAGAAAGTTGGGCCCACGTCACTTGGAAAGAAGTGCAAAGTTGTGTGTAACCTTTTATAAAAAACAATCAAATGACAAAAAACAACAAAAACCAAAACCTCTTCTTGCATAAAAGGGGATAGTTTTAGTAGGAGTGAGGATCAGAAAATCTGTCTACCCTCTTTTGTTCTGATCAAGTGTGATTTGCTCCGCTATTGCTATATTCTTTTTGGCATTTGTCCTGAACTAATTTTATTAATAAGACGTGTTATTTATGGCCCAGAGCCTCTTTGTAATTTGTGGACAAGGTTGCCAAGTCCCTTGATAGCCTGGCAGGTGGGTTACTGCCCTTTGTATGATCTTGTCATTGGGGAAACTGAGACCCCTTGAGGTTCAGTGAGTTGCTGATTTCCTAATTCAGGAGAAAGACATCCCAGATGTATACAGTGTCATTTTAATTGTCATGGCAAAGTTACAGCCTGAGGTCAAAGAAAAAGATAAAAAAAATGAGTTCTTGCTTGGGTGCTGAAACTTGGGCAAAAGCTTTGTGGAATAGATATGCAATAGTTACCGAAGAAAGGTCTCTAGAATCAACCCTGTTGAATGGATGAACGCAGTGAGGTTAGTGTGTGATAGAGAGTAAAGAAGTGGAAAGTTCAGGAAATCTATTGAGGGAATTTGGTAGGCTACTTTAGTCTTTAACTAAGTAAGTGGGATGGAGGTAAGACCACCTTCAAAGATCATTATTGACTTCACTACAAAAAAATGCCACTTGTACTCACATTGTTTATGCTCGTGTGTGTGTGTATGTATATGTTTGTGTGTGTGTGTGTTGTGCAGAATGCTTATAGTTCTCTTCATGTGCAAGCCATATTCTCATCCCTTAAATATACCTACTTCTCCCTTATTGCATTTAACCTGATGACAGAAAAGGTGATGAGGTAATTTACACTTTAAACCATTGTCCTAAGATATTTTTGCCTAAATAAATATGTCTTCAAAAATAAAAGAGAAATATAATTTCTGGAGAAATTCTAGTTAAATAATTCTAAGTGAGAAATAGGCATGCTAATAGCTAACTAGCTTTTGAAAATCATTTTAAGCAACATTGTACACTGTATCAGAATGTCTAAGTCTGACTTCGTAACTGGCTTTAATTCTTCTCTTTTCCTTTTTTTAAAATAGTATCAGATGTGTCAGTAAAATTTGTGGTAGAAATTCTCTTTTATTGGTTGTGAAATAATCTAGCATCTCCACTAGAAGTGATTTCTGGAACCTTCCAAGGATTATTCAATCTAAATGCTAAAAACTATATTCCTGTTGACCTAAAGGAACAAAAGGGGAGCTCCCTGACCTTGCCAGGCCCCTCAGGTAACTCAAACCCACACGCCCTTGTAATCTCCCCAGGGTCTTCCTCCTGCGTTTATCCTTTTCTCCCTCCACCTTGCCCATAGCTAATTCTGCACTATTCACTGCTCTCTGCAAATGTCATGAAAGGAACAAAAGAAGGTGCTGGTTGTCTCTGGAAAGGGAGGCATTGCATTGAGAAAAGCAAAAGGAGGAATCATTCCATCTGATGTGAGGATGTGCAGTTACACAAACTTTTTCTACTGTAAGCAAAATCAAAAAGTCTTAGGAAATTTGGGGAAAGTGAGTACTGAAAATCCAACCTGCTGGGAAAGGGCAGATATTTGGGTCTTTACCTTATAGTGTTCATTCTAACTGCTGTCAGACTGAAGAACACTGGTAGTGCTATACTGGTTGTTTTGTTTTGTTTTGTTTTGTTTTGTTTTGTTTTGTTTTGTGTATTTTGCTTTCCCCAGCATGGTTCATCCCAAGACCCCAGTACAGTGGCCCTGGGAACTCTACACTTCAGAGTCACTATTGCACACAAAGTCCAGATGGCCCCACTGCTCTTTTCTGTAACAAGTTTTCTGAATCAGCATAAATCCAGCTTATTGAAAACTCTCTCCACAGCAATTTCCTTTGAGTTCCCTAAACCATCAGCTGCACCCAGTCCTCTGTCCCACAGGATCAGCATGTCTTTCTTTTGCAAGGAGTAACATAGACATACCCTGATATTGAGGGTGTGTAGCTCCACCACTGGTAGCATTGTCCTAGACATACCGATTCTGGGTGCCTGTCATCTCCTGGAGGTGGTGTCAGAGCTGTTACTATTGTTTAGTAAATTGCACTGAGGTTTGTTTTGGGTGCTGATGAGTGTGTGTGTTTTCAATTCTTAATTGTGTCCATGAAAACCAAGTATCGCCCCACTCCAAAGAGAAATATCGTTTTCTTTGCAGATGGAAATTATTGCTAATTTCCTAATGCTATTGCATGAAAACTATGGTTTTTGGAAAGTAATACAGGAATAGGAGGGGTCTGGTTCAGTTCAGTGTTCTTAATACTACCAAAGAATCAAGAGATGAGCTGGTGAACTCTCTCTGGACGGAATGAGTAATATCCCCCCAGCCACATGAACCTGACTGACTAATTCAGAGATTTGTTTGAAGGACCTAGCTGGCTAGGCAGCGTGGTCTCCTTCATATGCAACATTTTTTTGTTTGTTTGTTTGTTTGTTTTAAAAGTGGAGCTCCAGCCATTCCATGGTGCAGGATAAGAAGAAACTCATTATCCCTGCTCAAGGGCATTGAGACGTGCACACCCTCTGACCTCGACTCTGACCACATTCACGTGCTTCTTCTTGTTCTTTTCATTAGTGATTATATGACAACCTAGAACAACATCATACTCTTTTTTCCTACTGTCCATGGCAATACTGCAAACACCTTGTTCACATAATGCTCACTACATTTAACCCACTGCTTGTGATGAGCGCTCTATAGCACATTGCTGTGCAAATTCATCATACCCTCCAATACTGATCTGTGTAGGCTCCTTTAGAAACCTGGAAAACTCAGGGATCTTAAGGAAAATATAGTTTGTCAGGTCCTCCTGTGTCTAACCCATTCTCTATTTGTACTGTGTCGTGGCCCCTCTTTCTCAGCAATTTACTGTGAACCTCAGGGCCAGGTACTGATGAAAAACAATTAAACTTTTTAACATTGTTTTTCACTTTAGATTAGCCAGAATCTATGTCTCCAAACTTAAGACTGTAACTCCACAATTTCCATCAGAATTAGCCTGTTCTGGTGTTGCCATATTCTTTGTGGGGCTCCTGCCTTTCTTTGTCCTTGCTGTATGAGGAATGCATGAAAAAGTGGCGTGTAATGGGGAATTAGATTGATAATGCATGACAGCGAATGGAAATAATATTCAGAGAGTTGCCAAGCTGTGCCATTCATAACCATAAAATGCACAATTACGCTCTCACCAAATGCCGAGGAAGAAGTATATAGACGTGACAAACCTAAACTAGGAACCCAAATAGTATGGAGCCATCTGGAGCTGGGTGACATGCCTACAAATAGCTAGGGAGGACAGCACTGGCTTCCCCATTTCCTGGCTCCTTCTGGCTACCCCCAATAACTATCCAATATTTATTTCTGTGTTGCTCAGAGAAAAAGCAGAAAAGAGAGGAGGGTGGTGAGGACATGAAGCAGACATGGAGCGAGCACAATGGAGTACAGTGTTCTGCCTTCTCAATCCCCTTTTATTGGGCTGGTTGAGTGTTTTGTAACAGAAGAACTATAGAGTGACCAGTAGCACAGATGTCGCCTGCAGGTCTTGGCAGGAGGGAAGAGACATGTGCAGAAGGCGATAGTTGCAAAGGCTGCAACACCAGTTGGGAGGGCTGCATGGTGCATTGAATGCTTGGTGCAGTCTGCAAAGCATGCGCATGTGTGATTTGGAGATTGTTAAATATTTTAGGTAGAGCATTTTAGGAATGAAAGGGTTGAATAAGTTATTTTTGCAAGTCAATAAGAGCTTATAGTCATCAAGGGCCCTTGCCAGGGTCTCAGTACTGTGCCAGGGCTGGAGTTCCCACCTCAGGACATGGATTTACACCATGTGTCATGGTATGGCAAACACAGAGCAGACCATGATGTCATCTGCCCTGGGTTTGATCCTCTAGCCAGCTCTGCTACTTTCTAGCTATGAGGTATTGGGTGAATTACTGAATCTCCCTGAGACTAGATTGTCTTATTTATAAAGAAAAGTTACACTCAGAGGATCAAATGAGATAAAATTCTAACATTCAAAAAATATGGAAGACTCTTAGAATAAGAAATTTTGTCTTTGTCTTCTGTTGTCCTCCACTTGGAAGGCTAACTTTGAGGGGATTTAGGTCACAGTGGGTGTTAAAAAGACAACTGATTGTGGAAGTGGAAATATTACTGATTATGTACCTTTTCTCTATAAAATTTCAGTATTGTAAGTGCACATTGTGCTGTTTTTGATACAGAGATCTCCAACTTTCAACTTATAAAGATATCCAAATACTCAGAATAATATCCCAAAACACAGTCCTGTATTTCTCATGTAGTTTGATTCTTCTTTTTTTCTTGCCACTGACCACACTACTTTGCACACTGTCATTTACAGTACTGAAATTTTATAGAGAAAAGGTACATAGGGGAACAGACTTTAGCATTAACATTTCATAAATGTTACCCCGCCTTCTAAACACGGCTCTGCAGGTGAAGACATGACCTTGGCAATCATTACCAGGAACAGGGAAAGTTTATGAAGATCACTAGGTGGTAGAATGGAGCAGCATCTCTGAGGTGAGGAAGGGATGAGGCTGAATAACCAAGCAGTGACAAGGGAGCCCAAGGGTGCTTTTGCTGCTTCCAGGTCTCCAGTGAGTCCAGGAGCATGAAGATGGGGGACTGGGAAAAGAAAAAAGATAATTTTGCCTTTGTACTAATGGATTATATTAAGCTACCTTTCTAAAATTCCTCAAAAATGATCAGAAAGCTTTTAGGGCTTTTACCTTAAAGAAAAAAATTCCAGAGTGTAAATGAGAATTACAAAATGTGCAGAGTACAAATAAGATTATGTCCCATTTAGTAGCAGTGCCATCCTTTTCTTAGCACCAAAGGCAAAAATCCAATCACTGCATAATAGTCTTTGGTTACTTCCCATTCATTGCCATTAATTAGGAACATAGTCAACTCCTGTATATTATGGTTTTCACAAATAATTAATGCAGTAAGTTAACAGCAGAAATCAGCCTATATTCCGAGAGTATTGGATGCTTGTTGAAGTGTTTTTTTTTTTCTTCTTCTTTTTTTCCCATTGCACCAAGCACTCAACCACATTGTAAATACAGGGGTAGTTTCCTGGTAATATGGGAAATCAACATACGATGTGCATGATATTCAATAAAATTATTTAAGCACTTAACCTTCTAAGTGTTATGTAAAATAAATCAGTATGAGAGATGATCTGTCTTCTGGTGACTGATTAAATGGACACACATGGGTAGCAGAATGAAAACATTAAACAAATGTCCAAACAGGGGAAGTATTTATAGAACATTATATCTGCATCCAAGACTAGGATATATTTTAGGTGAACCCTTAGGGACAGCTTATGGCCATCTTTTGCCTAGACAGGGTGGAGTGTGTCTGTCATTTTATGGAAAAATTATAAGCTGGTATTTGTTTGTGGTTCCTTCCTTTCTTTATTGTGGAAAATATGGTTTTTGTAGTCCACAACAATTTAGTTTGTCTCCCTTCCTGTTCCTAAGGTTGTAACTTAGTCGATAGAGATTTTGTGCTATTTTTGATGCAGAGATCTACAACTTCCAACTTGGAAAGATACCCAATACTCAGAGAATGATATCCCCAAACAGTCTTTGTTTCTCATGGAGCTCGATTCTTCTTTTCTTCTTGTCAGTAGAACTGACCACACTGCTAGAGAACCTCACAAAACTCAACTGAAAAATTCCATGAGCTGTAAGTTTTATTGCAGCTTTAGGTTTTTTATGGGACACAGAAAAAAAGTCTATATGTGAGCATTGTGCTTCTGCTTCTGGCTTGTAGGAAAGCTGACGGAGGAGCTCAGGGTTCTGCCTGGTTGGCTGCAAGGCCAGCACACAGACAGCCACAGCATTTGCCGGGTGTCCTTCATTGGGTCCTGTTGCCTGAGGTTTTCAGACTGCCAGACTAGACTGGCTTTTGAAATCGCTGATGCTTGGTTTGGCCACTTACCAGTTTTCCCTGAATTCTCTTCCTCATCTCCCTCCCATAGTGTTCAGAGTTCACCAAGCTTTGGTGCTATCCCATTGTTACTGTGAGTCCCACCTGTGGTTTTCTGATTACTCCTCTTCCTCTTCCTCCTACAACTTGAGAATCATCATGATCCTGTGATGGCTGACTCACCACCTCTGCCTCCCACTTCCTCTGGTTGGGTTACTAGGATCCAGACTCTCTGCACTGGGCATTTCACATTCATTTTCTCCTGTGCCTTGAGCAGGATACATTTGCTTCAGAGTCTTTTAAAGTGAGGGGCCCACTGCTACGTCATGTCAGGGTCTCTTCTCCTTCCTGAGTCATTATAAAATCATCACAACTCGTCCCTCGACCACCCTCCCATCCCCACCTCGCGCATGCTCCACCTCTTCTCAGACCCTGTCCCCCTGTGTTCCCTGTAGACCACACTCAGCGTGGGATAAAAGGCTCATCACAAACTAGCAGCTTCTTATGTCCTCAACTTCCTTTCTTCCATATCCTTCACACACACACACACACCTGGCCTTGTCTCTGACTTTCTCTGGGCTCCTGTTACTGCCGATGCTCCTCCTTCACATCAAGATGCCCTGCATCCCTTCTCCGACTGGGACGCAGTTACTCTAACTGGAACCTCCAGTGTGACTTCTGTTTATTCCTCCAAACAGAGTTAGTCTCCCTCCTTTATTCTCTCAAACCATCCTGCCCAGAACACTATTCCAGAGTGATCTCATAACTGTGATGACCAGTCTATACCCATCACCCACCTGCTTTTTAAGGGAAGGACTGTGCCTCATTTATCATTGATTCTGTATCACCTCCAGCATGCCTGGCACTTGGTAGGTGCTCAAAAGCATAAACGAGTCCTTAATTGTCACCATGTGGGCCCACATTTTCTTACTCCTTTGCCATATCTGCAATTTTCTTTTTCCTGCTTATGCGTGGCACCCTCCTTTGTGGCTCTTTTCTCTGCCTCACAGCTCATCCTTCTCCACGTGGCTTTTTTGTCAAAGGGTAGAGCATCAGGATGGTACAGCACAACCCTCACCATTGAATGAGAGGATCAGCTTGAGAGCCTGGTGATGTGGGGAAAGCGTGCAAATCCAACAGTGCCTTCTTCCATGCCCTCAGCCAGCCACCCAGCGCAGACCTGGGGGTGCATTGCCTACTTTGCAGAATATGTCAGTTAGAAAAATGACAGAAATTCTTGCCCTTGGAGAACTTTTGTTGGAAGAGGAAGGGGCAGACGAGAAATATAATCAATGAGAAAATGATAGCATGCCAAAAGGTGGTGATTGTTATAAGAAAAAATACAGCAGAGGAAAGGCAGTGTGGTGGGGCTACTGCTTTAAATAAGAGAGTAGAGGCTGGGCATGTCGCTCATTGGTAGAGTGCATGCCTAGCATGCACAAGACCTTGGGTTTGATCTTCAGCACAACATATATAAAATATACATATGTCAGTGTAGACTTTACAAAAGGTTATAGTCAAGCAAAGATTTGGAAACTGTGAAGAGGGGTGGGGAGCCATATAGGTGTCAGGGGGAGAGCATTCTAGGCAAAGGGAGGAGCTCATCAAAGGCCCTGAGACTGAAGCATGACAGGTAGGGCAGAGAAAGGGGCTAAATGTGATGGAGCAGAGGCAGTGAAGACGCCGCTGCACTGGGGGCAGTATGGAGCTAGGAGCCTCCAGCCCGCTGAGGCTGGCAGGGGTGGTTTGGGTGTTGGGTGGAGCAAGATCGCAGGTGGGCAGAGGTGCAAGCAGGGCACAGCTGGGAGGCTTTGCAGCAAGTGATGAGGTGATGCTGATGAAAAGCGTGCTGATTCTGGATATTTTAAAGAGAACTAACAAGATTTTCTCGTGTCCTGGATGTGGGATATGAGCTAAATAAAGAGGAGTCCAAAATGTGGGAGCTAAAAAACAGAAAATAAAGATAAGTTGGAGTTGCCCTTACCTGGGAGAGGAAAGCCATGGTGTGGGGGAGACATCGATCCAGAATTCCACAGGGAATCACTTAGCTTGAGAGGCTTAACACACACCCAGGTGGTGGTGTTGAGAGGGCAGTGTTCTATGTGATTCCGTGCAAGCCTGGGTAAGGGACACCAGGCGAGAGAAGCAAAGTGGGACTTATCTATGTACCGATAATATTTAAAACACAAAAGGCAGCTAACTTCATAACTCAGTTCTGAGTATGACTGAGAAAAGTTATAAGCACCAAACCTCCCATGAAAAGAATATGCTATATTAAAAAAAAATGATATAATTCCCCAAAGGATGAAAAACTGTTGAGATGTGCTGTTGCATAGATTGAGCCTCCACATCCTCCTTGTGGAGGTTTTTTGATATAAAAAAGGAATCACTGTCATGTTTTGGTGGATTTATTGATACATCATTGACATACAACATACTGCACATATTTAAAATATACTGCTGGATGAATTTTGACATAAGTCTACACCCCTGAAACACCACCATGATCCAGAATTACACCTTTGTACTTTTAATCAGTCACCCTCACTGAGCCTCTTTTGTGTTTCAAGCTCTGTGCTTGACTCTAAGAAGGATGTGAAATGTCATCGCTGTCCCTGCCTCATGTGTTTGTCCTGATTTAAACTTCTGGCTTTCCTAGCACCGCTATCTAATCACGCCCTTGTTTCCAGATCTTTTCTGAAAGCTCTCCGGAAAACACACTGAAGTTTGGTTTCCAAAGGGCTTGGAATGACATGGTGAACTCATTTGCCATCAGCATCACTGTTTTAAATCAGGAAGGAGCAGCCGGCAGAAACCCTGCCATCTCTTAATCAGCTCCGATCCAGGCAAAAACACACCCTCTTCTTTCTAGTGTGGAAACAGCACAAACAGTAGGCTCACTGGCAGCCTTTTTTTCTACGTGTAGTCAACACAATAATTACCTCCTGCCGAAAGCTTTCAGAGATCGTTCTGTATCCAATTAGAATTTTTGATTTGAATAACAGATACAACAGAACATCTTTATTTCTGTAACTGCTTCTTAATGCTGTGCACCCTGGATATTTTTAAAAGTCCCATTTGCCATGGGCCCTGCATTTTAAGGCACTTGTATTTTCTCCTTGACAATATTTGTACCTAGAGCCTTTGGTAGACAGTGAAGCCAAAAGGTGGGATGGGGGTCCTTTTTGCTTCTGGAATTCTCTTCCTTTCCACCCCTCCCAGTTTCTCTTCTTTTCCTAGCTTGTTTTCCAAATTGTCAAATGGCCTTAGGTGACAAAGGGGAACAGCTCTGGAGCTTGCTGTCTCACTGGAGCTGCTGCAGCACACTCAGGCACCCCAGAAGCAGATCTGGGGTAGTTCATGGGGGCAGCCAGCCAGTGTTGAAATCTCCCACGAGATGAATGGGGAGAGGATCTGCCAGGGCAGCTTGTGCAAAAGTGAGAAGTTCCTGCCAACGACATTCTAGCAGGATCCTTTCCAAAGAACTCGGTTATGTAAACATTGAGGTGGCAGCCTCCAGCCCAGATGGACTGCCCCGTACAGATGTCAAAGTAGCTGTCAAAATTTCCCTTAATGAAAGCACTCTGAATTCCTAAGCTCTCCCTGTGCTTTTTATTGCTAGGGTTGGGGCTAGCTTTCCACCTCCCAGAGTTGGGAATCAGTGACCACCCTGCAGGGCTGGTGGTTTTCCAGTTCTGGAGGTCTGGAAACTTGGTCTGAGGTGTCACTGGGGTGAGCTGTCACCTTAGAGTGCTTCCTGCCAGACATGGCAGAACTTGGCGCCTGAGCATTCAGGCTCCTGGGACAGCTCATATCCAGTGCAGTTTCTGCCAAAGCAGGTGGTCTGGTGGGCCATGCCAATTCCTTAAGTGGCACTTCTCCCACTCTGCTTCAAGAGTCACCAAGGACCCAAGTGTGGAATTTGAAAAGCTTGCAGATGGCCTAGAATACTATATTCCACCTCAGACATCCCCTGGGGGCAATGGAGTTGTTACTACAGTAATGCACAAAGGATCATTTAGGGGAGCAGGGCCCATTTCCAAATTCTCTTACCTGTGTGGCAAGATGCACTGCCTGCCACCCATGGTAGACTGATGTTGATTCTGCTTGATGCGTGTCACGTGGTTATATGGACTACAAAGGGTACGTGTGTTCCTGAGTCTGAGTTTGGGGTATATTTATACAGAATAAGCAAATTAAAACCTATCTCATTGAATGCACATTAATTTGTATAGTACCTGTGTTATATAATTGCTCCTGAGTTGGTAGATGAGGATGTATGCTATTTAAATATATGTATTTATTAATTAATGTAAAAATACTTAGTGAATGGTGTTTTGGTTTGGATCTTTAATGACCGCAGAAAGCTCATGTATTAGGTAATGCAGAAATGTTCAGAGGTGAAATGATTTACAGCAGGAGAGCTGTAACCTCATCACTGGATTAATCCTTTTGATGGATTAATAATTTGAATGGATTACTGGGGGGTGGTAACTCTAGGCAGGTGGATGTTTATCCCTGGTCCCTTCCTCTCCTCTCTGCTTTCTGACTAATATTAACTGATTGGACTTTGCTTCACCACACTCTTCTGCCATGATGATCTGCCTCATCTAAGGTCCAGAGCAATGGAGCTGGCCAACCATGAAATGAACCTCTGAAACCATGAGCCCAAAATAAACTTTACCTCCTCCAGTTGTTCTTGTCAGGTATTTTGGTCACAATGATGAAAAGACATCTAACATAAATTCTATTATGGCAGAGATATAATTCTAGTTTAGTCACATATATATTATCATTTTAGTGTCAATAAAGTATTTATAACCCAACTGTGGGTTAACTTATTGTATAATAAGACTCAAGCATTTTTCAACTCTGAGTTTACATGGTGCTATGTCACTTCCCATTGATCACAACATAAGCAAAATAAATTTAAATTTAAAATGAGAGATTGAATTAGACATTGGAGCAAGGTGGGTAAATCCATGTTATTAAGATGTCAATGATATTTTTTATTATCAAATATATGAATAGTCCACCAAAACAACAGTATGCACAAGTAAGCGCTCCACACAGCATTAGATTTTATTTCATTAAAATTTTTTTGTTGCTGGGAATTGAACCCAGACCCTAAGGCATGCTAATCAGGTGCTCTACCTCTAAGCTACAGCCCCAGCCTCAACATTTATTTTAAATAAAGAATATTTAATTGTACATTTATCCAAGGGAAATTGACAGCCTAAGAAACTAGAAAAAATGTGCTCATACCTGTCAGTGTTTGGTGCAGTTTTTTTAAAAAAGCCTTCCAAAGCAGTAAGTGAATGTGGTGAATATTTGTTTCATTAAGCCATGTAACTTGTAACAGGAAGCTTTACAAGTAAATATATCACTATTAGAATGCATGTTTTTTCTTGAAATTCCTGCATATTGGTGTGCACATATAATCCTGTCTTGGAAGTCACCTCTTGCTGGAGTGCAGGTAAGGGATTTGGGAGTGCATCCGTTCTACTTTCCTCCTGAGTTCAGTAATCCCTGCTGCAACTTTCCTGGCTGATGATCTCCTGTCCTCTTCTGATCACTTGGGGTGATAATAAGGCAACAGGTTCCATTTTGAACCATGATGCCTGTTTAAAAGTTCTTCCTTCTATTGAATTTGAATGTGTCTTCTGGAATACTCATTCCTTCTCCTATCTCATACGCACTAGACCAACCAGTTCTCATATCAAGGTCTGCCCAGGACAGGCCAGTTTTATACCTGTTCTCCCTGTGTCAACTCTAAGAGCCTTCCTTTGCACTCACAAAACTCTCTTGGTTTGGTACTGGAGCCTTTGATATTTAGGCTACATGGGCCATTTTTCCAATCTGTCCTGGGAAGTTGTGATTTCTGGACTTTTTCCCAATCATGCTGTCCTTCCTTGGACTTCTCCAGTTGCTTTCATTTCTTATGTAAAATATGGTACCCAGAATTGAACACAGATTTCCAGAAATGGCTTAATCATAGTACAGAGTGCCTCTTAATTTCCTTGTTCCAGCACTGTGCTTTTGGCATGTGAGCTATGAGCAGGACACAAAACCATAAGCAATGTGATCCCAATTTTTAAATTTCAAAGCTACCATCCAAACCTCTTCGTCATCTGTAAATTTGATAAGTGTGCCTTCTGTGTCTGTTTACATTTTACTAGGGGAAATAACATATATTGAAAAAGACAGCTTATATTTTAGTATCACTTTACAGTTTTCCAAGTGCTTATATGTCTTGTTAGGCACAGAGCCTCAGCATTTGCAATTGGAGTCCTCTTTCCAGACTCCCCTCATTTCTGCTCACTTAACAACGAAATTGATTTGGAAACAATGTACAAATTCATAAGCAATTTAGCCATCCTCAGATGTTGGAGCCTCCTTCTTCACAGGGTTCTCTGCCTGTAGTTCTCACTATTCCTCATTCACCCATCCTCCATCCCCCATCCCGGCTCGCTGCATGTAGATCTTTCCAGGACATGCCACATTCTCTCCCGTTCTAGGGCTTCTTATTTCAAGTGGCCTCTGCTAGTCATCAGTTCTCCAGATAACGCTTCCTCACCAGGGTATTGATCCATCCTCCATAGGTGAGTTAGGACCGCATCACCTCCACCCCTCCGCCCTACCCATTTTACACCCACCACTCTGTAACACTGATTCCCTGTAATTGCCAGTTAATCTGGGTATTGCCTTTCCCCATTCAAGACATAGACTCTTCCTAAGTATCAGAACACCATCAAATTCATCACTATGTGTCTAATAAAATACCTGGCACATAATAAATATGCCATAGAACATACACCATGGTGAACATTATTACATATAATCTCTTAACTCCTTTTCTCTTATTTTATTAGATGAAATTTCTAGAAGAGAAATGACAAACCAAAGGATACAAACCTTTTAGCTATTTGCATTCTAGTTTTGTTTCCTTTAGGGTGTTAGTGGTCTTCTAATTAAGTAAGTTGTAACTGGTAATTCAATAATTTTATCGTTAGCATATTAAACCCCTCATTATCATTATCATCCCCACATTTGCATTTGCTCTTTCTTTCTGGGAAGTAGAATCACTATTTTTAGACTTATTTTTAATGTAATCAAGTCGTAATTTTGCCTATTGCTTTCATGCTTAGAAAAGCCTAATAAATAATCACCTATCTGCTCTTAACATTTAACTTTATGACCATCTGGGATGTATTTTGGGGAAAGTGCTGCAGTTGGTTTATATTCTTTTCATAATCAACCCTCCCCTACCCTTTCTTGATTGAGAAGTTTGAAACAAAACAGGAACAGAGTAGGTCAGCAGTTCATCCTTGCACAAAAATCCACTTGTATACAGTGAATCCATTCCTTTCCTTGCTTTGAACATATCATTAAAGGATCTTTTATTGTCATTAGAGTTTCTTTGTATTATGTATCAGCTTCAGGTTTCCAACTTTGTTCATGTATGTTTGTGGTGTGCTGAAAAATATTCCTCATAGATCTTGTGCCTTTGATACTTTGTACATGTCACAGCAGAATCCTTTGGGAGTTCTCCATGCAGATTATTTCTATTCTTTGAATGTCTCAACCTTTGCTTTTTCATTTAATTTTATTTCCCTATTTTGAACCTTTTTACTCTTGCTTGTTTGTTTTATAGCAAATCCTGGGCCTCATGCGTGCTAGGCAAGCGCTCTACCACTGAGCTGCACCCCCAGCCCCATTTTAATTTATCTAAAGTTTACATTCTCTACAAACAATAGTTTTTTAGATCCATAGAATCAACCTCATCTCCTTTTTCTCAATCTTATCTTTTTTCTGGACTTTAAAAAAACTTTTCTTGAATGGTGTCCCTGTCTACTAACTCTCCTTGTCTACTCTAAAAATTCCAAGTACAGTCACCAAAACAAAAGAAAGAGTAAATATTTGCCTTTTCCTTTGCAAGAAGTCTCTTTATTCACTAAAAGCAAAACCCAAGCAATACCTTTGTCACTTACAGAGTCTGAAGTCAGAACTCATGTCAGGTGCTGATCTCTTTCATCTTTTCTTGCTTCGAGAAAACAGTGGGATGTTAGGTGGATACACACTCTTGGTACTTCTTTGCATGTTCTGTTTCTCTGGGGCTCATACCTCACTCAGTCATCCACGCAGCATGTCTGCATGGATACATATGCTGGTAATAAGAATTACGTGTGATGCAGGTGCACGTGGGTGCGTGTATATAAGAATAGCACCTGAGAGTTTCCCCACATACCACACTTTGAAATTCCTGAGCCTCCTTTCTTAGACCAACTCTAGTATCAGCTCTCTGTTGAGGTTCTGGTCTGGGAGACCCTTGGAGCCACTATTGCTGGGGAATGAGAACAGACCTCCAAACCCCTGTGTACATGCAACCTGGGCTCTCTGAAGACCTGGCGCTTGCTTAGGCACTGGGGACAGCCAACCAGATGCCACCTGCCCAGAACCAACCTCCTTACCTAACCTACCTCAGCAGTGAAAAACCCAGAGTGAGTGGCCAGAAAGGGGCACCCTACCTGGGCCTGCCATGGGTGGAGGTGGTAGGTGATATAGCATTGGCGAGAAACTGCCTCCATCCATCCTGCTGAATTGGCTGGGGTACATGATTCAGTGCTCTGTGCTCTCTATGTAAATTAGTGCTTTCGTTCTCACAGTGGTCCCCATGAGGTAGGTACTGCCATCTCCATTTTACAGATTACAGAATAAGGCCTGAGTCCCTGATATAAGTTGTGGCTGTCACACTCATTAGCAAGTAATGAAGCCAGGTTCAGAACCTGCCTCCTACTCACTATGGGCCTAGCAGCACAACCTAGGAAGGGCCTTAAGTTAGGACAGTGTTCAGTTCTGTGCTTCTAGGTCCTGGGGTGACTGGGGACTGAGATGGGCTGGGTGCCTTCAGCTTCTTCCTGTATCCCGCAACCCCTGCAAGCCATGAAACACCTGGCAGAGTTCTGGCTTCTCTAGCAGTAAAAAGGCTGCACCCAGTGAAAGGGCTCTGTTAGAGTCCCAGCAGAAGGGGCAGGGAGAAAGGAGGACATCATGTCCTGGAGTGGTGGTCACACAGGGCTGGGAAAATTCCCCCGTGGTAAGGAGAAAGTGTTAGATCAGTAAGGCTGAGCCTAAAGGTGTGCAAAAGTTAACGTACATCATTCCCTCAAGCCACTGACTACTGTCAAGCTGGGACCGTGGTCTTCCTGTCACCTGTGTCCGCAGTATAGAGTATGTTCATCTCGCTGCAGGGGTGAAGTAAAGTATTTCTAGATCCAACAAAGAGCATGGGCAAGGCCATGAACGTGGGAGAAGGTGGCCCTCAGAGAAATCGAATTTAGTCTCAGGATTGTGGGGGTCAGGGGAAGAACGGTTAAGAACACTGGATCTGGTGAGGTGAGGCCAGTTGTCAGAGGGCTTCTCATCCCCTGCTCAGCCAGTCATCTTTCACAGATGTTAGTGACAAGGTACAAAGAAAGAAAGGTGGTTTTACAGCCCCATCAGGGGTCCCTCTTTTTTTTTCTTTTATTGTAAACAAATGGGATACATGTTGTTTCTCTGTTTGTACATGGCGTAAAGGCATACCATTTGTGTAATCATAAATTTACATAGGGTAATGTTGTTTGATTCATTCTGTTATTTTTTCCCTTCCCCCCACCCCTCCCACCCCTCTTTACCCTCTATACAGTACTTCCTTCCTCCATACTTGCCCCCCTCCCTAACCCTAACTCTAACCCTAACACTAACCCTTCCCTCCCCCCCATTATGTGTCATCCTCCACTTATTAACGATATCATTCGTCCTTTGGCTTTTTGAGATTGGCTTATCTCACTTAGCATGATATTCTCCAATTTCATCCATTTGCCTGCAAATGCCATAATTTTATCATTCTTTATGGCTGAGTAATATTCCATTGTATATATATACCACAGTTTCTTTATCCACTCATCAATTGAAGGGCATCTAGGTTGGTTCCACAGTCTGGCTATTGTGAATTGAGCAGCTATGAACATTGATGTGGCTGTATCTCTGTAGTATGCTGATTTTAAGTCCTTTGGGTATAGGCCAAGGAGTGGGATAGCTGGGTCAAATGGAGGGTCTATTCCAAGTTTTCTAAGGAATCTCCACACTGCTTTCCAGAGTGGCTGCACTAATTTGCAGCCCCACCAGCAATGTATGAGTGTACCTTTCTCCCCACATCCTCGCCAACACCTGTTGTTGCTCGTATTCTTGATAATCGCCATTCTAATTGGGGTGAGATGGAATCTTAGGGTGGTTTTGATTTGCATTTCTCTTATTACTAGAGATGTTGAGCATTTTTCCATATGTTTGTTGATTGCTTGTAGATCTTCTTCTGTGAAGTGTCTATTCGTTTCCTTAGCCCATTTCTCGACTGGATTATTTGAATTCTTGGAGTAGAGTTTTTTGAGTTCTTTATAGATTCTGGAGATTAGTGCTCTATCTGAAGTATGATTGGCAATGATATTCTCCCACTCTGTAGGCTCTTTCTTCGCATTGCTGATAGTTTCCTTTGCTGAGAGAAAGCTATTTAGTTTGAATCTATCCCAGTGGTTGATTCTAGCTTTTATTTCTTGTGCTATGGGAGTCCTGTTAAGGAAGTCTGATCCTAGACCAACAAGGTGAAGATTTGGACCTACTTTTTCTTCTATAATCTGCAGGGTCTCTGGTCTGATTCCAAGGTCCTTAATCCATTTTGAGTTTAGTTTTGTGCTTGGTGAGAGATATGGGTTTAGTTTCATTCTGTTGCATATGGATTTCCAATTCTCCCAGCACCATTTGTTGAAGAGGCTATCTTTTCTCCATTGCATATTTTTGGCCCCTTTGTCTAGTATGAGAAAATTGTATTTATTTGGGTTTGTGTCCGTGTCCTCTATTCTGTACCATTGATCTACCTTTCTATTTTGATACCAATACCATGCCGTTTTTGTGACTATTGCTTTGTAGTAGAGTTGAAGATCTGGTATTGCCAAGAATCTTATACCCAGCAAAACTTACCTTCAAATTTGACGATGAAATAAAATCCTTCCATGATAAACAAAAGCTAAAAGAATTTACAAAAAGAAAGCCAGCATTACAGAACATTCTCAGCAAAATATTCCATGAGGAAGAGATGAAAAACAAAGAAGCAAGTCAGCAAAGGGAGGAATTATCCTAAAGGAATTGTCAAATAAAGGAGGAAACAAGTTGTGTCAAACAAATAAATAAACAAAAAAGGGGTCCCTCTTGAGAACCTGTGTTCACCCAGGCTCCTGTCCAATTCTGCTCAGGAGTCTACAGCTTCTCTTCTTACCTCGCTCTCCTGCCAGCCTCTGTTCAAATTGCATAGCACACCCTCTCTGATCCAAATCTCCAACTCCCTTTCTTTTATCAAGATTAGTCTCCATCTCTCTCCAAATAATAATAATAACAACAACAACAATATAGTACCATGTTGAGTAGGAGTAAGTATCTTCAGAGATTCTGGTTTCTGTGATTGCAGAACCCAGATCAGGACTGAAGTGAAAGCCCGCAGTTGTGTTGTATCAGGGTGAATATGTTTTAATGAGTGTGTGCATTTGGGACAGGCAGAGGCAGAACCCAGTCGAGACAATCAAGTAGCTGTTCTTTAGCACTCTCTGCATGGAGGCAGTCAGCACCACCGATGGCTTTACTGCTCTGCACTCCATGCGGTGGCCTCCAGGAGTTTGCTCTACTCTGGGGCCTGTGCATTTGGATCTCCTAGTATCCATTTCTCCTGACCATTTAGTCAGTGTGTTGGTTGCCAGGCACAGAGAGGGTGATTGTCCACTCTGGCCTCTGGGTCAGTACACATCATCCAAGCCTTGGCCTTCCACATCTGAGATGCACCTGCCCAACATCTGCACCCATAGCTTGTCCTCAGTTGGGATGTTTCATTGAGAGGTGGGAAGCATCCCTTCCTGCCCCATCTCCCATAGCTGAGCTTTAGTTCAGGGTTTCCTACTTGTGAGATGACCCAGAGATCATCAGTAAGACCCCTGGTTGTCCCCCCGACTTTCCTGCCCACATCCATGCCCTGTTTTCTGGATTTTAGGCCCAAAGACTAATGATCAGTGTTTTCAGACACTGGACCGAGCAGTATCATGCAGAGAGGATTAAATTGATTATCTCACAGGAATTGTGGCTTGAATGCATCCTGGCTACTGGGTCCTCCTGTCGGTGGCATCAGGGCCTCTTAGGTGCAGCAGCTCTTCTCTGTCCTGGTGCCCTGAGTGCAGCCCATGACAGCATAGCTTCTCTTTTTGCTTGATCAGAGAAAACCCAATTTCTTTTGGCTGTAGGCAAAGAGAAACCCAAGCAGCAGCTGAATCACTAGAATACATTTACCGAAGATCCTCTGTGACGGCACTGTCCCCAGCTCCAGCCTCATCCAAGGCACGCACAGCAGGTTGAGCTTGGAAGAGAGCGTTGCCCATTCAACCTTTATGTTACTGTGCATTTTCATGTGAATTTGTTTCTCATAGAGCCACTCAAGAATTTTCATTTGGGTTTTATAAACTACCGCTGTTTTCAACAGCCTCAGAGGCACTCCCGTGTGTGATCTGAGTGTGGAGGAGTCAGGATAATGACAGAGGGGGAATAATTTGCCAAAGGTCATGGAACAAGATAAGGACAAAGTCAGTTTCTCTGAATGAGACTCCGGATGTGCAGCACTTGTACTACCTTTCCTTCCACTCTCACACTCTCATCTGATTTTTAAATGATAACTTTTTATTTTTTTTTTAGAAAGTGAGTTTGAGATAAATCAGGCAGAGAGGAAACTGTATAATAAAAATGGACACTATCCCTTTAAACATTAACGGTTCTGAGCAGAGGTCTTTGTACCCACCACTGTCACATCTCTTGTGGCCACAGTACAAATTCAGAGTGGGCAGGGAATGGGTTGGATATTTCTAACAAATTTAAATGACCCAAAGTCCTCCATGTCTGCAAATTTGCCAGCTAGAATTTCTGGAGTTGCAGTGAATGAGCAACTCTTCATTCATTTCCTCCTAGGTAGGAAGTGCCCATGAGTATTGAGAGTTCATGATCTTGTAGCTTTTTGGTACCTAGATTGGTCCTCAGGCGTTTGTTTTTCTGAGTGGAGAGAGGAATGTGATGCAGTTGAGGTGACCCAGAAAGCTGGGCTCCAACAATGAGTTGTACTTGGAAGTTGTAGTCATAGCCTTGGAATTTCCTTCAGAGCCACAGAACAGCCTGGGTCAAAGGGCAGATTGTGAGGTGCTGTTGTAATGCATCCGGCATCCTTAGGTTGGCCCGTGGTTTAAGGGAATCCGTGCAGGAAGGATTTGCTGTAAGAAGCAATTCTCCATGTTTGGGCTTGGCTCGGATGCTTTTGAGCTCTGAATTTTTAGTTTGATGATAAAGTTTCCAAAGATGGCATTTGGGGTTATTTAGAGACTATTGGTAATTTTCCTAAATCAAATATGTCTTGGAGATGTTATTTCTTCATTTTGTGTCATCCTGAGTCATTAATATTTTTTTAAATTTTGTTGTCTCATAAATATATTGTCTGAAAAATGAATGTGAGTCACAAGTCAGAAGCTTATTTTGCACGGAGACAAACAAGTAGGCATGTGGTAACTAGGTTAAAACTTTCTTACAGGCTTGTGGGCATTACCCTACAGAGCTATCCTCCATTGCCCATCCCCTTCCCACCCCCTGCCTCCAACATCTTCACCATAACAGTTGCAGTGTAAATTATCTCAAAACACTGAGAAAATATAATAACTTGTCAACTGACTATTTTTTTCAGTTTTTATTTTCCTATTTTTTATTTTTTGTAGTACTGAGGATGGAACCCAGGGCCTTCTCACACATGCGAGGCTAGCACTTTACAAATGAGCTTAGCCCTTTTTATTTGTTTGTTTGCTTTGAGACAGGGTCTTGCCAAGTTGCCCAGGCTGGCCTCAAACTAGAGATCCTTCTGCCTTAACCTCCCAAGTTGCTGAGATGGCAGGCATGCTCCACAGTGCCTGGCTTAGTTTTGATTTTAAACCATGCTTCTTTTTTTTTTGAGTTCAGGATCTGTTATTTTCAAATGGATGTGTACCATTTGTACAATTGCATTGGTTTCTATAAAAATACCATTAACAGCAAAACTAGGATTATGTCTCCAGAGCTGTTCCTGCATATATATATACCATGGTATGTGAATTATTTGTTGAGGAGCAAGAAAGGGAGAAAGAGAGGACATCTAAGCAGTGGCTGAACTCCTTAAGACAGAGAGAAAAATATGTGGTATGGAGAAAAAAGTGATAATAAGAAGCACATGAAAATGGGGTGGACTTGGTTTTGTATTGGAAGAGAAAATATTCTTAATAAAATATATCTGAGATTTTCCCACTCAGAATGTTTATAGTGTCTTTAAGAAAGGACTGGCCAAACCTTGAATTCCATTGCCTTCTATATCCCCGCGTGGTGAGGGCAGCAGAATGCTTTCAGGGTTGCCGTGTTGTGACTGTTGCAAATCTGAACCTCAGTCAGAAAAAAGCAAATCCATACTCTGAACTGGGCACCTTGCACCTCTCCTTACAAAGTATTCTGAAGCCACCATTTAGGGAGTTGTCATTACTATTTAGTTATTTGTATTTTCACCAATTATTTGTTGATTTTTTTTTTTTTAGTCAGACCCCAAAGAGGGGACTCCCCTGTCACATTTGAGCAATAGTCCCTGCACCACTGGGACTGTCAGATGGACACCCATTGACATAGGTATTTATGAACTCCCACTTCCCAGTTTCTGAACTCCAGGAATCACTTCTGGTCCCAGTTGGCTACCTATTATTCTCTATAGGGAGGGAATGTGTTAGACATTCAGTCTTGAATATTTGGACTATGTGACATCTCTAATTCTCATTTTTAAATTCAGAAACTTGATTTTACATGTTAAAATAGAAGCCATCTAAGTGAATTGACTGATTAAGAATCTTGTCAGGCTCCATTGCCTATGCCTGGCTTCAAACAATCTCATTCTTCTTTCTAGATAAAGTTTCTTTTTCAGCCCTTTTTTAATTGAAGAAAGAAAGAAAAAAAAAAAAAAAAAAGGAACAAGTTGAGAAATAATATTTGGGTGGGGTGGAGAGGAACTACCCAGGAACCTCCACCCTAGTGCATCAACTATTTTGATTTTTACCTTCTAATCCCCATCCATTTGCATGACAATTTTATTGGCTACTTTATAGCACACATATCATTTCATGTTCTGCTATGCCCACTTATGTTAGAATCATATGTATCTCCCCTTACTGTTGCGGTCTTGATGATTAGGAGTGTAACGTTAATAGCAAAGTTGAATAAATTGGGGAGGACACCTCACTTTCAAAATTACTCTTTTCATATATCCCTTAGAGGCACAGAGCACTTGGCAGGCCTGTGCTTGGTATAGAACTTTTTTGCAGCAAGATGATTTATGGTTGGGATGGTAGCCAGCTGACGTCTCTGCGAAGCCTTGTTCTCCAAAGGATTTCCTTTGAGGGTGATGCCAGGGCTCCGATTGTGCCTGAGCAGCTGAAAATGAAAGGAAAAAAAAAAAAAGCAGTATTATTTTACAATTGTTAGTATTCAGAAGAAATTTTCACTATGCCTGGCAAGCCAAACAAAGCTACAGATGTCTCCGCTTTCTTTGTACACACCCACGAGGATGAACCTTTTCTGAACCGCTGATGAAAATAGGGAACTCCATTCTGACTAGAGAATGGAATAGCAAACACTGCGCTTTGAGAAGCAAACCCCGCCAGTCCTGTCAAAAGAAGGTCGCACCTTGAAAAACATCATGATTCAAACGCAAGTTTCTGTTCCGGCTCATTTATTTGTACCAGTTTCTTGCAGGTAGATTTTGCTTTCCGCAAGGGAGGCATTAAAATCTAGAGCAGGTTTGCAAAATTCGGAGGAATAGATACCAGCATCTCCATACACAGTGCATCAAGTAACTTAATGAAAGTTTTATTTTTTTTAGATGAAAATAAGACCCTTGGGTTAACAGTTTTAAGTCTGAACTTTACATGCTTGGAAATAGTTTGAGAAAATGCTGTACTACCCATTTTTTTTAAAAATTACTGTGATTAAACTTTATTTGATATAGTAATTTCTTTCAGATACCAAATTGTTTTCATGAAATTTGGTAAAACCTGAGCACATAACTTGAAAACATGTATACTCTCAAACTATTACAGTGTAATGAAGCTCGACACTTTGTGTTTGAAAGATAGAGAGGACAAGCAGACTTTCTTGCATAAAACTCTTCCAATCCTTGTGCTTTGGAGAATTTTCTCAAACCCGTGATAAATATATCTTTTTTACATTTCAAAATAATATGCTCAGTGGTGGTACCATTTTCCTTCCTAGAACTTCCACTTTATTAAACTTCCTAGTGAGAGCAGAATTCTGTGACTAAATTTTTATCCAGAGTACCTATGTAGTTGCTATTAATTGCCCTATTGAAATTTGAAATCAACATTTTGTACCTAGTGTCTTTTTTCATTATAAATGAATCTTTTATGCGTATTAGTATGGCAGCACAGATTTTTGGTCTATTTAAAATTGTAACAACTTCCATTATTCTTGATTGTAGATTGATTGATTAAAAAGAAGTAATGTACTTTTTTCAAATTAAGTCAATCAATTAGGATGCCTACTATGTGCAAGGTTGATGGATTCTAATAGGACTTTGAGCCTGTTTTTTTACTGAAGCAATTAACACCCAACCTTGAGTTCAAAGAGTCAGAACCTTGCATAAACCCATCTCAGGCCCATAGCTGTGTGTTCTGGCTTGTTCGTGCAAAACGCAAGCCTTTGGGCTAAAGATTTGCGTCACTTTTAGCCCATTTAAATCTCTTCGTTAGAGTGCCTGTGAATATGTGAAGTTTGATGACTGAGTCATTCAAATCAAGAGGCTTTGAGATTAGGTTTATCCAAGCAGACCAAGCTGTTTTGTTCTTGTTATTTTTTTAAGTACATTTTACTTGTTCTTTTTAGATATACCTGATAATAGAGTGTATTTTGACATATTGTACATGCATGGCATATAACTTCCCGTTCTTTCAGTTGTACATGATGTGGAGTTACACTGGTCATGTATTCATATATGGACATAGGAAAGTTATGTCCCATTCATTCCACTGTCTTTTCTATTCCCATCCCCCCTTCCTTCCCTTCATTCCCCTTAGTCTAATCCAATGAATTTTTATTCTCCTTTCCCCTTATTGTGTGTCAGCATCTGCAGATCAGACAGAACATTCGACCTTTGGTTTGGGGGGACTGGTTTATTTCACTTAGCACAGTTCTTTCCAGTTCCATGCATTTTGATCAAGATCCTAAAACTGGGGAACTCAGACTTGATGGAAGCCCGAGGGGCTGACTGCTTTGAGGAAGGAGTAAGGGAATTTTCTCCTAGGGCTCTAGGAGAGCTTCAGACATGCTCATAGTCAGAGAATTAATCCTGTTGAATAAGAACAGAAGATTTTTCCACCTTCCCTGGACAGAGTGCTCATGAGGACTTGTGACCATGCAATGGGACGGTGCCAGGATCTTCTTATATGTGTCCTTTCTTTTGATCTGTTTAAGATGACTGGTCACTGGGGGAAAGGTGTCTTTTGAGAGCACTGTTAATTCATGTAAAGTACTGGGCAGGAAGGAACCCTATGGGTCATCTGACCTACACAGTGTGTGGAAGCAACTCACACCACTTTCTGGGAGCTGATTGCTACATTTGCAAGAATTACAACAGGGTGCCAGTTGTCAAACATAGCCATTGTTAAAATTAAATTGTATAAGTCCATAATTAAATGCATTATTTTAAAAGCAAAGGTCAAATTCAAAGGACATCACTTCCAGATTATTTTACTACACTTTGCCATTATCTGCACTCTCAAGATTATTTTATGTGATGTTGGATACACGGTCAGCATTGTCACGCCAGGAACCTGACTTCAGATGTAGTGAAGGTGTTTGGTGTGCAACAAGTCAGTTTATGGCCAGAGCCGTGGCCACCTGACTTGCTCTTCAGAGGAATGTTTGTGAGGGCGATGCCAGGACTCTAGCAAGTGCTACAGATCAGGGCTCCATTCTTCCAGAAAGCTCGCTGACACCTTCACCAGCATGTCATCAGACCCAGCCCATTTTTTTTTTTTTGTACATGAGACTGGGGTGCAGAGGTGAACAAAATCCTGCAGTTGTAACCATCAGTGCCAAGTCTAGACTGCAGTCTCCCAGTGATGGTCTCAGTGCCTACCTTTCTGTTTTACTGCTCAAAGAGAGCAGTCCTGAAAGGCACAAGGGACAAGATCAGGGTTATCTGGAGGCATTATCTCCAAGGTTCCCCTGTCATTAATGACAGCACTGCGGGGACTCAGTCGTATATGAGGAGAGGAGATGCTTAGCTAACCCAGAAGTCAAATTCAGTTGCCAGATGGGGGCTATCTGCTCCCTGGAGATCACCTCACTCATGTCCATATGGTTATTGAATAGAAGAGGGAATAAAGAATGACTAACACTTACCACCACTTGGTGGTATGTTCTACATGTATTTGCCAATTTATTTCATGCTTCCTCCATGAGAATGTAAGTTCCACAAAGTCAGAGACATGTCCTTGTGTGACACTGTACACCCAGCTCCCCGAATAGCACCCAGTACATAGGAAGCACTCAATAAAGATTTTCAAATGAATGAATGAATGAAGCAAACAGTCCAGCTTGGGACCCTCTGACCCTTTGAGTTCTAGACTCTCAGTGACCACCATTTCTCTTCCCCTGTAGATGACGGAGGGCCGTCGATGTCAAGTCCATCTTCTTGATGACAGGAAGCTGGAACTCCTAGTACAGGTAAATTTTTTCTGGTCAACCTTCAAAGTTTCTTCTGAGTTTAATGAGATTCAAAAGTTGCTTCAGCGGGGGTTGGGGGGTGGGGGGTGGACGGGAACAATGTCAACTGTTTTTAAGTTTCTATTAAAATCTGTGGGAGAATGGCAAGGACACACCATGAGTTTTGTGTGTGTGCTATTTTTGTTCAGTCAGTTTCTGTGGACACTGTACCTCAGGCATTCAAGGCCAGATGTATATCTAACCTATTGTTCCAATCTCTAGAAAAGGAAATTCCACAACTGCCATTAGCTATTCTCTCTGCTCAGAAGGAGTTAACTGTAATGGAACCTAAATAATAACTCTTGCTGTAACTAAAACTGATTTAGTCTCCCTCGGTCAGAGGGGATAGAAAACAGTTCATTCTTTCCAAGTTGAGCTCTCATAGTTGTAAGGAAAAGGAACAGTCTCTGTGCTCTGTCTTCCCTCCAAGGTCTAAGTGACCCCCTCCCTTCCCCCATCCAGTGGGTGGACGTCACCTTCACTGGTGAACATCTGGAGAAGCTGAGACACAGGAAATCAGCCAATTTTTCCCCAAACTGAGAACACATTGGGGTCAGAAAAGTCAGAGAAATCATTAGCATCACAGACCCTAGTCTTGCTCACCTTGTTCTTGAAGAAGAGGATTGTTTTTCCCAGAACCTAAAAAATGGTGATGTTTCTGAACCTGATTTAAAGAGCTCTAAAATCTGTTGTTCATCTTCAACTTTTATAACTCCACTTGGCTGATGTTCTCAAATGTCTGTCTCAGGTTCTGAGGGAGTTGCATCTTGTCCCCCAGGACATTTTGCCAGAAAGATGCTACAGTTCATCAGAGATCTGGCATGCTGCCCACTGTCTCGTTCCCAGAGAAATTAGTGCATTGCAGAGTAGAGATTCATGTGCAGACAGTCTCTGGTGTCTTGTACATGCTGCTAGGATTTAAAAATGCTCAGATTGCAAACGGTAAGAGCTGGTACTTTGAGACTGCAAACTTTTAAGAGTTGATTCTAAAGGCATTATAATTGCAGTAAAGGAAATAGAGAAACTAGGGAAAAACTCATAATCACATCACACTAATTCAACTACTGTTCTCATTTTGGTGCAATTCTTTCCAGTATTTTTCATATTTATATTTTTTGTACGGTTGTAATCATTTATTTATTTTTAATTTTTTTAAAAAATTATAGATGTAGATGAACACAAACCTTTATTTTACTTATTTATTTTTTATGTGGTACTGAGAATCGAATCCAGTGCCTCACATGTGCTAGGTGAGTGCACTACCACTGAGCCACAACCCCAGCCCAGTTGTAATCATAATGGTTGTATGATTCTATATATTTTCTTTTTCTGCTTAACACTGTCTTTTGCTAACATTTTCCAACACACTATGAATTGTCATCTTTGTTAAGAACTGCAAAATTTCCAGAAATGGATACACTATTATTATCTAATCTTCCATCCATTTGGGTACTTTTAAGTATTTTTTAAAAATTGTTTTTCCACTATTGCAAGTAAATGCTATGATGAACTTATTCCTGTGCATAGTTATCCCATATCGTAGGTTATGTCCTTATTAGGCTAGATTCTATGGCCTCCGGTCTTGTTAAAAGTCCGACTTGTGTTTGGATGAGGGCGAGTGGAGCAATAAAGGAAAACTAATAAGTTAAGCAAAACCTTTCCAATTAGCAGAATCTCTCACTGACCCACATCCGATGCTTTGTATTGTTAGGAATTAGGGTGAAGAGTTTATTGGTGAGTGGTCTCTCTGGTATGTTTTATAGGCTTTTCCTAAATCCACGATTGGGGCCTGAGACGGGGGCCATCTTCTGGGCAGGAAATGAGACTTTGAATGGCAGTCCAGTTACTGCACCTTGGCCTGGGAAAATCTGAATGGGGGCAGCCTGGATAGAATTGAGTCACAGAAAATATGTTTAGTTACTGATGTGCACATTTGGGAACTGTTGACCTCAACACTGCAAAATCAAGAAACTGTTGAATTAGGTCAAGCAAGAGGAACCCGTGCTCTTGCCACCCCTGGATGGGATACACTTTGCATGGAATTCCCTCTTCCTAGAAGGCTTTCTTTCACTCCCCTCCCCTCGGCCTGGCTAGTTTCCATTCAGGACACTCCCCCACCCAACCCTAGAGGCTTTTCCCGAGCCTCCCACCACCCTCCCCGCATCTGGGTTTTAGCTACTGCCGCCCTGTTTTTCTCTTCCAACAGGATCAAGCCTTGTCACCATTGCTTGTTGACTTTTTCCCATTTCCCAGAGCCCCCAGCATCTTGAGGGTTGGGCCTGTGTCTTGAGTCCCTAGTACCCAGGACAATGCCTGGCACCTGATTTCACTAAATAAAAATTTGTTGAATGAAAGAATGTACAAACCTTCAGATGCCTCCCTGTTACTTCCTTCAAGGACTTCTTGCCATAGTAACAACTGCTTGGCAGGGGACTTGTTTAGCACACATGAAACATTATGTGTAGCCCAGCACAGTAGCGTGTGCCTATGGTCCCAGTGGCTTAGAAGACTGAGGCAGGAGGATTACAAGTTCAAAGTCAGCCTCAGCAATTTAGCAAAGCCCTCACCAACTCAGCAAAGCCCTCACCAACTCAGCAAGATCCTGTCTCTAAGAAAGAGAGAGAGAGAGAGAGAGAGAGAGAGAGAGAGAGAGAGAGAGAAGGAAAGCAGGAAAAGAGTTTTTTTGTTGTTGTTAAAAAAATGTGTGTGTGGGTGTGTGTTTATGGAAAGATTCTAACGTCCATTGCAGAGTGGGCTTTAGCAAAACTTGGAGAAAGAAGGTTAAAACTAATGGACAAAACCCAACTTAAATACATGAATTTTATTTCTCCTCTACAAAGTTCTGTTGTCCAGAAATACAAGGCAGAATCTTTTCCAAAGGCAGTCCCTATTCTGCAACTTTGGACCCTTTTCTAGGTTTTAAATAGCACATAACATTTTGGTGTTCTGTGTTTGTAGGGTGATAACTTTCAGTCATTTATACTTTAGTCACCAAAATACATGAAGTATTAAAAGTGTTGTTGTTAAGAATAATTTTGGAATTTTTGTCATAAACCTTGAACTAATTGGTGCCTTTTGAGATCTTTTGGCCTGTGATTATAGGGAAGGGGAGAGATGGAAAAGGCACCTGCATTTTCCTACCAAGCTTTGTAAGGTGGGGAGGCTGGTTTGGAGGAAGTGTTGGTCTCCTACAGAGAAGCAGAGTTTTTAACAAGGTGACTTCGTTTATACAAGGTGATCGTCTGACAAAACATTCATAAGAAGTGGCAGAAGCGCCAGGTATAGTTTGCAGCTACTAGCTAGCCGGGAAGGAGACTCATCCAAGCCTGCACACAGGCTTCAGAAGCAGGAGGCTGCCTCCAGCGTAAACACCATGGCTTCAGCAACTCACTCCCTGGCTGGCCACTGTCAAGAGTCGCTTGCCTTCCGGAGGATGCTGGGAAACAGCCAGCCATGCAGATAATTCCATGCAGTGGTGTAATCCTGACCTCTCTGAGCATAACAGTTCCTTTCTCTGGGTTACAAAGAAAAATGGCAGTAATTCTAATATTTAATGTTTATTCTCCACAGCACTTTGAGATTACTAAGTGAAATCTATGCTTCCAAATCTCTGATTGTTCCCTGTAAATTGCACATTGCCCATAATGCGGGAGGGCAGAAGGTCAGCTGTGCACGTATTAGAAATTACTCCTTAATCCACAGGCAATTTCCTGACACCTGTGTCTTTGCCATGTATCTCCTTAAGTTCTTAAATTCCATTAAGAGCAGCTGAAAGGACCGGGTGAATGTTCAGGAGCAGGCCGTGGATATGTAGGTGGCAGATCACACAGCCAGGTCACTGTTCAGTCCAGTTTGCAGGCAGTGTCTTTTGCTCTGTCATCTGAAATTGTTTCCACCATTTCCAAATTTACTCAAAAAGCTTTCATCAGAATGAGAGAGGCCAGCATCATCCATGTCTCTGAGTTGACCTCTTCCTGAGGCTGCTGTAGCCGGAAAAGGAGGTGTTGGGTTTGTTTAGTGTTAAGCTCAAATTCTCAAGTTTTGTCTTCTTATCATTGCTCCTTTAAAATATTTTTCTTAATTGTTTATGTGAACATGTATTTGGAGGAGCATTTTTTTTTTTTTTCTGGTTTCTGAAAAGTGTGACTCATTTCAGTTTCTTCACTGGCTTTAAGGGGACCTGCCCAACTTTTCATGATCAAACTTTAACATGATATCAATTGCTAGGTCCTAAAAAGCAGAGTACCATAATTTTTTTTAAATTTTTTTTTTATTGTAAACGAATGGGGTACAACTTGTTTCTCTGTTTGTACATGAAGTAGAGGCGTACCATTTGTGTGATCATACATGTACATAGGGTAATGGTGTTTGATTCATTCTGTTATTTTTCCTTCCCCCCCACCCCTCCCACCCCTCTTATCCCACTATACAGTCCCTCCTTCCTCCATTCTTGCCTCCCTCCTACCCCCCATTATGTATCATCATCCGCTTATCATTGAGGTCATTCATCCTTTGTCTTATCTCACTTAGCATGATATTCTCCAATTTCATCCATTTGCCTGCAAATGCCATAATTTTATTATTCTTTATGCCTGAGTAATATTTCTCTCTCTCTCTCTCTCTCTCTCTCTCTCTCTCTCTCTATATATATATATATATATATATATATATCACAGTTACTTTATCCATTCATCAATTGAGGGGCATCTAGGTTGGTTCCACAATCTAGCTATTGTGAATTGAGCAACTATGAATATTGATGTGGCTGCATCACTGTAGTATGCTGATTTTAAGTCCTTTGGGTATAGGCCGAGGAGAGGGATAGCTGGGTCAAATGGTAGTTCCATTCCAAGCTTTCTGAGGAATCTCAACACTGCTTTCCAGAGTGGCTGCACTAATTTGCAACCCTTCCAGCAATGTATGAGTGTACCTTTTTCCCCACATCCTTGCCAACACCTATTGTTGCTTCTGTTCTTGATAATCACCATTCTAATTGGAGTGAGATGGAATGGATCAAGGACCTTGGAATCAGACCAGAGATCCTGCATCTTATAGAAGAAAAAGTAGGTCCAAATCTCAACATGTCAGCTTAGGAACAGACTTCCTTAACATGACTCCCTAGCATAAGAAATAAAAGCAAGAATCAATAACTGGGATAGGTTCAAATTAAAAAGCTTTCTCTCAGTAAAGGAAACTATCAGCAATGTGAAGAGAGAGCCTACAGAGTGGGAGAAAATCTTTGCCACTCATACTTCAGATAGAGCACTAATTTCCAGAATATATAAAGAACTCACAAAACTCTACACCAAGTATACAAATAACCCAATCAACAAATGGGCTAAGGAAATGAACAGACACTTCACAGAAGAAGATCTATAAGCAATCAACAGATATATGGAAAAATGTTCAACATCTCTAGTAATAAGAGAAATGCATATCAAAACTACCCTAAGATTCCATCTCACCCCAATTAGAATGGAGGAGAGCATTTTAAAAATAAACAAAGGGCTATGTGCTTTAGCTATAGTGAGAATAATTTAAGGAAGACTGAGGGAAATTTGCAGACAGAGTCAATAGGTAGACTACTGGAACCTGTCCCTAGGAAGGGTTCTGGACTCTTTCTCCTGAGTTTCTTAAAAATAGGATGGATTTTTCACTAGAGTGGAATGACTGAGGTGTGGCCCTTCCTTATTAGGTTCCCTGGAGGCTAAGGATATTCTATGACATCGTGTCTTACAGGAACACAGGCCAGTATGAGAAATGAAACTTTTGCCTTCTTCCCTTTGACTGTCTTGTTTTACTGCTTTGTCCATCACTTTAAGTGAGTAGATATTATGCTCCACTGGCCAGATTTCTTCCTTTTCATGATAAAACTTCACACACCAGAGTCCTCCCCATCCCACAGTCTGTGGGTCTGTGTAGGAAGTTTCTCCATAATGTGAGATTGTGTTCTAAGTTCCACATTGTCTGAAGATAACTGTGTTTCCCTCCTCTGACCCAGTCTCTCAGCAGCCACTGGCAGGACATTTATAACTGCCACATCTAGTATAATAGAGGAACAAAGTATCCCCAGGATTCTGAGAAATGGAGCAAACTAACTGGTCAATGTTTTCAAGAGAATTAAAGATAACATCTAGATTGCTGCTATATGTAACATGGTGTTCCTAGGACAGAAGATCAGGACAGGTCTTAAAGCTGCGCTGTATAGGACAGCAGCTACCAGCCACAGGTGGCCATCAAGTGCTCCAGATGTGGCCAGTGCAGATGAAGATGTGTCTTAAGTATCAAATACAGGCCAGATTTTAAAGATTTTATATAAAAAAAGTAAAATGCCTTACTAGTGATTTTTCCATTGATGATTCCACATTGAAATGATAGCATTTTGTATATATTAGAAAATCTATACTTAAAATATAGGCTTAAACTAATCTTACCTGTTTCTTTTCCTTTTGCCATACTGCCATCAAAAAATTAAAATTGTATATTGGGCTCACTTTGTGGCTCACATTATGTTTCTGTTGGATGATGATCTCTAACGGATAGAGAAAATAACAAGAGAAGAAATTATCAACATAACGAGATCACTGAGAGTTGCCCAGATTTCATATTGGATGTCTGGCACAGTACTAACTACATTTTATAATTCTTTTTAGAGTTTCTGTGGAGTGTATCTGATAAACCCTCACAATGACTGTGTGAAGTAGGTGCTCAGATAAGCAAACAGAATCACAGAGGTTAAATAACTTGCTCAAAGTCACATAACTGGGTAACTAAATGCATCTTGAGCTTGTGGCTTCTGGTTTTCTTTTCATGGCACCATAACAGGTATATACACTAAGAACCTGAGACACGATGCAGTTTAATGTGGGTCTCTGGCTGGCCGCTACCACTTAATGATAGGAATTGAAGACTTTGAACCTTATCTCAGGTGTACAACTAAAGATGGGTGTATCCAAGCTCACCTCATTCCCTTGAAGTCAGTTTCTCTGTCCAGAAAAGATTTCGACACATGAGGCACAGGACGAAGGATTTTCACATCATGTGTGAGCCTCAGGCTGGCAGGTGTGAAGTACCTTCTAGGGCAGGAGATGACATAACTGTATCCTTCCCTTCACTCTTCTCTGACAATGACACTGTGATTATCCTGTAGGTTGAGATCATATGGGTTCTGAATAAAGTAGCGCTGAGGACAAAGTAAACATTCTGGCCTACCAGGGCTAGGGCTAGAAAAAAAAAGTGTATATGACATCGGAAAAAAAATATGGAACTCTAATAGTGCTACATAGAATAAATGAACAGACATGGGCTCTGTCCACAAGGGCTCACACCTGCGTACACACTCACCCTCACCCCGCCTCCTGAACCACTTCCATGCTGAATAATGTTCTTTTGTAAAAATGTAAAAGGATTATTTTCTACTAAGTAGACCAGGAATTTCCCCAAAGCACATATCGCCAAAACAAGAAGGAAAATAAAATAGAGTTGATTCCCTGTCTTCTCAACTGAGCCGGGTGGGCAGGTGGGCTCGTCCTGATTTGCTGGCTGGGCTATCTACTGAAGCGTGATCCATGTCTACCATCTGCTCCTGTCTGCGCTGAATTCACCAAGTTACTGTCTCAGCCAAGGACTTAGATTCTGTGCTCAGAGGCTGGGAGCAGACAGAGGGGCTCAGTGTTATGAACCTTCTGTCCGGGACCTCCCAGGCCACCAGGCCACCTCATCAAACAAGAGCCAAAGGGGAGTCAAGCAGCACTGCATTGGGCTGACCTCAGACTTCAGCATGATTGCCATCATCATTTATTAGGCTCCTCTCTTGCAAAGCTGGGCACACCACCAAATGAGCAAAACAGATGTCTTTCTAGCCCCTGGGGATGCTTGATAATATTTTACATTTTAAAGGCACATAGTGAAGCAAATAAATGTTAAGATATAGAGTATAGATGGAGTATGTGATGGTAACTCCACATGTAACCAAAGGTTCATTTAGTGGTATGGAGGAATAAAAAAATAGTTCATAATGTATACCTGGTCAGTGTGGGGACAAACAGATAAATAGTTCCCCCTTGGGGAGGAGAAAGGGAGCGCTGTACATCTCTGTTCTCCAGCCAGGGCCTTTATAGAAAAGTTGGTGAGCTCTCTTTCTGAGACAGTTGAGAACAAAGGCGAATCTCAGTCTCCCTGGGGGGACGTTAGAGAAGGCCAAGTGTCAGAATGCAGCAGATTGATGCCACTGTTTGGACCTCTCCGTCCCTACCCCAACACACTCACACAGCTCCAGAGCCAGACAGCTCAGCCAGGTGCAGGGCGAGGGAGGAGAGACGCCATCTCTGCATTTCCTGCTCCCAGACTGACCCGGTCCAGGCTGCTGGTTGCCTAGCAACCCTCCTTCTTTGCTCCCCTCCTCCACCTCTTCCTCTTGTTTCTGCACCCCATTTCCCCCTTGATGCTAATTTTAACCTGTTTTTAAATGTAGTCACTGTAACCACTTGAAATTGCCAATATTTGGCCAACTTTCTCCTCCAAAAAGGACAGTCTCATGTGGGTCAAACCAAATGTGAAGGGAGATGGAGGGGAGGGAAGGCATAGCATGGCACCTGTCCTTCCTGGAATGGGTCATGCTCCAGAAAGTTGCTTTTTTGGTTTTGGTTTTGCTTTTGTTTTATTGATGAGACCATTTTTTATGCTATTTTTGCAAAACCATTTCCAGTTGTCCTCTAGACTTGTGCAGATAAGCACCCTCAGGAGGTAACCGTGAAACTACATGCTGCTTGTTTTTCTCCGATAAAGGGACAAGAGAAGGGAGGAGGGAGATTAAAATGAACTGAACACACACTGCAATTGAACAAAACTTGGGTCATGGTATCCATCAGGGAAAGGCACACAAACACACACCGTCCCCCAGAGGAGGGTTTGGAAATGAAAAGAAAACTGACCCTGGCCCAGGGTGACAGCAGTCTGAGAGTAACACATCTAGGATTGACACTGTTTTGTGGCTGTTGTTTTAATTATTATTGATTTGGGCACATTGCCCAATTCACATGCTAGCTTATTTGGTAAATATCTGAAGTTCCTACACCGTGCTACACAGATCTGACTGCCCCTCCCTTTGAGCTGAATCTGTGTCCAGAAGTGATAACTGAGTTTTTAGGCTGCACGCTCTTTGCAAGTCCAGTGACAGATTCTTCCTATTCCTAAAACAGGCGGAGTGTTGCACTGGAATAGTGCCTGGGACAGCTCCCCTTCTTCATGCATTTCTACCCATGAATCCTGTCCTCTCTTGTCAGAAGGGACCTGGAGGGATGTGGGGAGCTGTGACTTGTCTCACCCAGCCAGAAAAAGAGGGGAAGAAAGTCCTGCTCCCAGGAGAGAAATAGTGTTGTCAGGTAGCAGAGGTGGTGGAGGAAGGTGGTGGCAAGTTTGAGGGGATCTCTGCTCTGCTGTGTCTCCTCCAAAATCTTCTCCCCTCATGGACTGTCCCCCTAGCCCTTAAGTTGCTGTTTTCCGTTTCCTCACTCACTCAGCACAGAGCTAATAATGTAGCTGTCAGAGCAGTGTGGAAGATTTCCAGATTTTGCCAAAGTCCCTGTCCCACCCCTTTGCTGCCTCCTGGGTCTCTGTAACTACCCGCACACGTGGCAGTCCCAACTCCATACACTCACCCAGGCACCTTACCCTACTCCTCATCAAACCCAGGCCATCTTTCTCTTGCACCTCCTTTGAAATTGAACCCTGAGTCTCCAAATCGGCCACGCTTTAGAATCCGTGCTTTCTACTGTTTGCCAATGCCATACCCACCCTTGCATCTTGCCAGTTCTTTTTCCCCCACATAAGCCACTCAGTTGCTGCCCCAGTGTTGACATTTACCACCTGGATTGACAGCCCCTGCAGGCACCTCGTCCCTGCTATTTGCTTGGAGGCCTGAAGCGGATTCTTGTGGACCTCCCTCGGTCCATGTTTCTGGCCACCCCACTGGGCCCTACACAGTGCAACCAGACTACTCTTCCAGAAGAGCTGCTTTATGGCCTCTCTGCTTGAAAGCCACCAACAGCTTATCATGTTTGAATTCTGGTTTGACTCTCATGTTCCTCCACAATCTGCATCTTATGATAGACTATCAAAGAGGTGAAGAATGTAGTTTTGTCTAACATGACCACCCCCAGGATGGGTCCAGCAGAGCTGGGTTCTGAACTTCACCATTCAGGGAATTGCATCTATAGTAATGGAGAAAAACAACCATGTGACCTGCTGTAGCCTTCCAGATCAACAGTTCTCAAACTTCTTCCAGCTGAAAAATCCTTTGTCTAGTATCATGTGAATGGAGGGGCCTGGACCCTACCACCTTTTAACAGGGAGGCACCTCAGGGCCTTAGCAGACACCTGTAGGTTTTATATCACTATTCTAGATAGACACCAAATGATAGAAAATACAATTGTTTTTTATGCAGATAGACACATTCCTGAATAGTGCAGTGTAAACTGAGCTTTAATCATATAAATAATATTTTAAATGCCCTTGGAAATCATATAACTTAAGTGATTAATCATTACATAGCTAATTGAACACTTAGTTTTGTACCAGACTCTGTTCTAAGAGCTTAATATGTGCCAAGTCATCTAATCAGCCCCATAATTCTATGAAGTAGGTAATAAATTATTCCCATTTAGGAAATTGGAGCACAGAAAGGTTAAGTAATTTATCCAGAGTTGCACAGCTAGTCAATGATAGAGGCCCCATTCAAAACCAGGCCACCTGGTTCCAGAGTAAGAAGAACAGGCTGAAGTACATGGAGAGCACAGGCTGTGGGGCCAGATGGTTTCAAAACGTGACTCTGGCACTTAGCTGCTCCATGACCTTGGCCAATTGCATAGCCTATTTAGCCTCTTTAGTCTTCAGTGGCTTCCTTTATACACAGGGAACAATAGCTGCCATTATCCTTACTGCTCTAACTCAATCTGTAAACTAATGCTAGTACCTGGGATACACTTGTGATTTGGATTAAAATAATTAGAACACACGAAGTGCTCAGCAGACTCCTTGACACATCATGGGGCTCTCTTACTGGAATCTGAGGCTCAGGCTGAACCACTTAGTAGCTCTGCTAACTTGAAAAGCCATTTGCCCTTGATGCTTTATCTGTACAGTGGGAATGTTAACTCCCTCAGCCATGGGGCAAAGTATTTAGGAGGCCATGAAATGCTACGTAATTTGCAGTGCTTTTAATTCTGATACTTTGGCCTTCCATATGATTGTGTGTAGGGCTTTATGGTATATTTATAGAGTTCAGCCTGAGTTCATTTGACAAATGATGAGTTGACAGTCCGTCAAAAAATGTCTCAACTGCCAACCATCATCTCCTGGTCTTTTCATGAACACTGGTTATCACTGTTCATCCTTCTAATGACATCTGTAACTCACATGACAAGGTCATGGGGTGACAGGTGGGATATTTATGTACAGTAGTTGTGCAGAATCCAGGTAACCATCTAGAGAAGTGGATTAGGTTGTGTGCTCCAGTTATGTCAAAGCATGCCAATCACTCATCATTCTTGGGGGTAAAATAGACAAAACATTATTTAGATGGTTGCATCACAGTATTTTATAAGTGACCCCATCCTTAATGCTTTATGGTAAAATGATACTGAAGCACAATTATATGCAAATGGGTTGTATTGGCTGTGACTTTCAGGAAAGTAAAAATGGAAGGCAGTTACTATCCCTTGTAAGCAGAGTAGTGATTGGATTTCTCAGCCCATTACCCACATCTCAGGTTACCACAAGTTCACGTATTAAGTTTAATCAAGTTCATGTTTCCCAATAGGACCTGTATCCTTCACAGCAATTGCAGTGTGCTAGCCCCACGTGGTGGTGCACAGTAGGTCCTTTTGGAGCATTCAGAGGTCTTCTACTTTACTGGCAGGCTCAGAACAGCGGGTGACTAAGGCTGCTGGAATCCTATCCATGTGTGCCCACTCCTGGGTGAACATATTCTCTGAGAAACACCCAACTGCCAGTCCTAACTGATCAAGAGTGTATTTTTTTTTTCTTTTAGGGAAGGAAGTTTTCAAATTTCACATGAAGTCCTTTAAGGATAGTACATAATTCATAAGTTTTAAATTGTTGCTAGATTTTAAGGTATATTGCTACAATCAAGAGGGCCAGATGTTGGTATTATAAAATCTTTTACAAGCATTCCTCTACTTTGACCTTCCTTCCTTATAATAGTGTCAGTGATTTATAAAATAGCAAAAAGTATCAATAGACTAATATTTTTAGATTTCATATAAAGGTGTTTTACAACTGTAATAGTGTTCCAATTCTTCAGTTTCACTCTACCACGTGTGAGCAGCAGATTCAGAGACCTGTCGGTAAATCACTGCCTTTCACTCCCTTTTGGACATTAATAAAATGACATACAGACTAACAAATACTGTAATATCAAAATGCCTTTGATTTTAAGTTGGGTTCATCAAGCACACATTCATGGACTCCTATGCACACACTTGAACAAACAAACACACTAAGGTACACAAACTCACATATACATTTACACTCACATGTCTATACTCATAAGAGTGCCCACACACAGTATCTTAACATGCATGTGCATACACAAGCACACTCATACAGGTGCACATATATGCACACGACACACATGTACACACATAGACATACGCACAAGTGGTATATATATCTCAGGGAGCAGAGCTGCCACACAACCCTTAGTTCAACAATGGTATTCTCACTAAATTACACTCGGGAACAAGACAAAAATTTGCATACAGTTTCACTTTGAGTGTCATGAAGCTGGGTGCAGCTAATTCAGGTATGTTCTGCAGGCCCTCGGCCTGTGTCCTTCCCGCCTGCGATGGCTAAACAGGGCACAGGATGACTCCAGCAGCTCTGGCACCACACCCTCACGCGACAACATCCTGAAGCAGGAAAGGGAGTTTCTCCACATAACATATTGGTTAGGGAGGAAAAAGCCTCCCAGATGTCCCTCCCTGCTCTTCAATTCCTCCCTCCACCCCAACCCATAGTGGTTCACATTCCCAGTCTCAGAGGATCACTGGCAAGGGAACAGAATCAATATGATTGGTTGAAAACCATAGTTCTCAAAGTGTGGTCCTGGAGGAACAGCATCAGCCTTACTTGAGGACAATTTAGAATTGCAACTTCTCAGTCACTGTCCCCTACTGAGTTGGAGCCTGGGAGCAGAGCTCAGTGGCAGCCAGAATCTGACCCAATGCAGGCTGCCTCAGGGACTGGCGTGCTTACCTACCACGTGGTGTATTGAGGCTACAGGGCCATCACAGAAGAGCATGGACTGTCTGCAGACAGTGTGCTACACAGCAGAGTCAAAGGACCGGAAAATTAAAGATAAAAGGGAAGTGGGGCTGGAATAGTTTTTCCATTCTCTCTCTCTCTCTCTCTCTCTCTCTCTCTCCTCTCTTCCATGCTGGGAATCGAACCCCTTGCTAATGCAAGACATGTGCTTCACCAGGGGGCTACCCCCCAACCCCTGGAAGAGCTTCTTTTTTCTCAAGTAAGGGTATGAGAAAATTCTAAAAATTTAATCTACTTTAACCTTCATTTATATACTAAAAACAGAAAAACACACCATAAAGGATATGAAGTCAGAACGAAGGACAGTCTTTGGAATAGGATAAAAGGTGATACACATTTGTCTTACGTTTCTCATTTCACCGCTGCCCCATGGAAAGTTGTGCTAGAGCTGAGGAGCCAGCCATATGGGAAATGCTCATGCTCTGGATAAAGTCAGATCCAAATTGAAGTCCTGGCTGCTTTTTTCTGTGGATGGTGTGTGGCCTTAGGAAGTGTTTACCTTTATGAAACTCAGCTTTTTCATTGCTGGAATAGAAATTGGAATGATTACCCTGAAGGGTTTTGATGAGACCTAGAGATAAAGGAATCAAGTACTGGGTCCCTGGAACATGGCGCCCATTAAGTGGTGGCTGATAACCATCAAAAGTTGAGTCAATGTTACTGAATGAATAAGCAAATCAATGAATAGCTAGCAAAGTAAAAAAAAAAAAAAAAAAAAAAAAAAATTCTTTCTTCAGCTTATAACCTTTGTCCTCATTTGGAACAAATGGACAAATGAACTAGTTTTCCTTGAATCCAAGCACATAGACTAGATGGTACACAGGAAGCAGGAAGAGGAAACTAGGAATGGGCCACAGTCCCACCAAATTATTCTTGGGGTAATTATTTGAATTCCTAAAATTCAGTCAACCTTGGGGTTCATTGGCCTCCTAGCACCTCTGCCTTCAGGCACTCAGCTGCAAAATAGTCACTCTGTGACCCCAAAGCCTCTGGTTGTGAAAGGCACAGGCAGCGCAGCGTCACCAAGTGGGTAAGAAGGAAGTATGGCTCCAGTGCCGTGGTGCAGCTCTGGCACCAGTCACCTGCAGTTAGCATGGGTTTAAGAGCTCGGCGACCAGGAAGGTGGCCCTCATTCCAGATGCCAGCTGTGAGCTCAGGGAACTCAGGCCACCCGCACCTCTCAGTACCTAGATGCAAATTTGGAAGCTCCATGACACCCTCAGCTTCCGTAATTATTCACTGGACTGACTCACTGAACTCAGGAAGTGGGCTACCTAGGATAATTTTGTTACAAAGGATGCAACTCAGGACCAAATGAAGAGACACAGAGGGTGACGTCTGGGGAAGGTCCCCAGTGCAGAACTTCAGCACTCTCTCCTTAGAGAATCAGGGCATATGACCATCTCAGCACACACATCGATGTGTTCACCAGCCAGGGAGCGCCACTGAGCCTCGGTGTCTAGTTTTTATTGGTGTTTCTTAGGTAGCTTTGATTGATTGACTTTCTGACATGTTATTGAACCCAGTCTTAGCCTCTCCCCCTCCTAGGGGTTAGGTAGTCAGGTGGGTAACATGTGGCACAAAAGTCTAGTCCTCTAATCACATGGTGGTTTTTCTGGTGAACAGCTTCCTTCACAAGTCATTTTCTTAGCATAAACTCAGGCTCATAAATAACAAAGCACTCCTATGACTTGGAATATCCTAAAAATTTAGTGTCAACCTCCCAGGAACCAGTGACAAAAGCCAACTAATTCTTTATTATAAAACAACATAAAAATACAGGCATCCAGATCTTAAGCCTTCACCTGGGATTTTTAGAACAAGACCAAAGTTTAGGCACTAAGTGTCCACAGCTCCCAAGCATGAACTTTGACCTTAGACCACTTTTTAACTACTACAGCATCAGTTTTTATCAGCTACAGCAACAGGCTCTCTCTCCAAATACGGTCATTGTCCTAGGTTCTGGGGATTAGGATTTTAATGATGAATTTTGAAGGGACACAATTCAGCCCATAATGGTGACTTACAAATGACCTCTTTAAGCCTTAGAATCTACTTGTCTTTAAAGAGAGTAAGGAAAGAATAGATAATGATCCACATTTTGAAAGACAAATATGAGCACAAAAACAGTAATGATGCTTGGCAGGTGTGGGAAGCTGCCCGTCTTGGTTTCCCCAGAAAGCACAGCAGGCCTTACATCATTGATTTCACAGAAATTTTACTGGTTTGTTGCCTGGGATGGGACACCGGTTTCTCCATCCAGGAAGTCAGTGTCTCCCAGGCTGGTCTGCTTCATTCTGGCTCTGCAGACAGCAGTAGCCTTCAGACTCAGTACCTCGGCTGGGGAAGCCAGGCCCCTAGCGGGGTCAATGCTTGCTGACCCAGGTCTGAGTCATCTCTCTGGCATTGAGTTTCCACCACTCCCTGATCACAACCACTGTCAGCAAGTCTTCTCTCCTCTTCTGAACACACCGAGTGATGCTGTGGACCTGGAACTGGATGAAACTTGAGCCAAGACAGGTGTCTGAGCAGCCACATAGAAATCCGTGAAGCTGTTGGCATTCTGTGAGCTTACAGGAGGAAGAGCAGACCTGGATGCCAAATTCACTGGAGCCTCAACCTAAACTCTAGAACTTTAGAGCTACACCTACAGAGTCCTTCTGGAGTATTTTGGTGGGCATTCCATGGCTGAAATCTGGTTGACTGAGGTTACCACTGAAAAGGGTCATTCAAAAATTATTTCCTGGGCTGGGATTGTAGCTCAGTGGTAGAACGCTTGCCTCTGTGAGGCACTGGGTTTGATCCTCAGCACCACAGAAAAAATAAACAAATCAGTAAAGATATTGTGTCCATCCACAACTAAAAAATATTTTTTAAAAATTATTTCCTCATAACTACAATTTCTTTAGTGTTCTGTCCAGATGAATGACCAAATAAGTGATGACCTCCCCAAAATGTCTCTAGAAATGGTGATTCTTCCAGCCTAGCCCCAAAGGCACTTAATCATGGTTTATCTCCATCATCATCAGATGGCTTTTATTCAATGTCATGGTTATGCTCAGTATTTTAGACTCTAAAGGAAAACAGGCAATGTCTTTTATGGTTTGGATGTGAGGTGTCCCCCAAAAGCTCATGTGTGAGACAATATAAGAAGATTCAGAGGAGAAATGATTGGGGTTTGAGAGTCTTAACCTAATCAGTGGATTAACCCCCCTGAAGGGATTATCTGTAGCAGTATCTGGAGACAGGTAGGGTTTGGCTGAAGGAGGAGGGAATTGGGGTGTGGCTTTGGGATATATACTTTTGTATACGGTGAGTGGAGTCTCTCTCTGCCTTTTGGTCACCGTGATGTGAGCTGCTTCCCTCCACCACCCTATCCCACCATGATGTTCAGCCTCACCTTGAGCCCTGAGGAATGGAGCTGGCCTACTATGGACTAAGACCTCGGGAATCTTGAGCCCTCAAATAAACTTTCCCCCTCTATAATTGTGCTGGTCGGGTCATTTAGTCACAGCAGCGAAATAGCTGACTAAAACAGTCTTCATCTCCCTAGAACTGACAGTCTAAAGAATGGAATCTCAGTAGAGTCAGGTATGTGCACCACAACCCAGAGAGGAAGCAGCAAAGCAAACCAAGGAGGACAGCAGCAAGAACAAGCTCACGAGGATGACCTTTGCCTGTGTGTCCTGCTTTAGAGGTCTTTCCCAGGATGTCTGGCAGCAGGGCAGGGTCAGAGAAGAAAAATTAGGCCTTATCTTTCATGGAAAGGATGGTTTCTAGAGGAGCTAAGTCTACTTTAATCTCCTATTGTCTTTAAATTATTCACTGGGAAGGAAGGCTACCATAGAGGACTCCAGATTCGGGATTGTTCAGGTGTTGTAGGAACATGAAACAAGAGAAGAGTGTGAGGAAGTGAAGGGAAGACATCGGGGCTCCTGGGTGGTTCTGTAGCTTTAGACGTGTGTTCTGAGGGACATGTGTTCTTCTTGCTGAAGAGGAGCAGAGGTGGGATCTGAGCTGAATAAAACCTGAGTCGTGATAGAACCACACTGTCTCTCTCTTACTCTCTAAGTTGGACCTCCGGGCAACATACTGGTGCCAACCTGGAGATGAGAAGGGCCTTAAGTCTTAAAGCTGCTCAAGCTGATAAGAATCAGAAGCTGCCCATTCTCTCTTACTGTTAGAAAAAGTACAGTGGCTGAAAACATGGCCTCTCTGTTCCCTTGTAACCGTTGTACATTCCCCATGCCAACTTTCTGATCTATGGGCTGCTCTAAACTGTTTCATTAAACCAGATCAGGAATATTGGCTGGAATTCTTGGCTTCTTGGTCACAGGAGAAACCATGACTCAGAGGCCTGTCAGGACTTCAGACCCCCTGAGAAAACCATTCCCAGAAACAGTATTTCCAAGAGTGTCTGGAGAGGGTCTGTGTCAAGTAAGTTGGAGAAATGCTTTCCTATGTCTTCCCACCTGAGATATGGACAAATCTGTCTATAAAAGAGTATGGCAATGAAGATTCTTGGTCAGCCAGGCTCCCCAGGCCTCCCTCATTGTGAAAAACCCTCCCTCCTAAACCATGAACTCCTTTTGGGATGTACAGTTCTTTACAGTCCACAGGAACCAGGGTGCTATGCAGTGCACTCTGGGAAATGCCACTTCTGACTCTGGAGATGTCCTAGATCAGCTCCAACAGGGGCGGGTGGGATATCTCAGATTTGTGTCTTTCTGGGCCTCAGGTTCCCCATCTAAACCACCCCTCCTTCCTTCCCAGGAAAGCCATCAAGATGGAAGCAAGGACATAAGATTGCTTTGAGCTAGAGTGCATTGGGCAGCTTTGGCGCTACCAGAATGTGAGGTGAATGTCAGAGTTCTTTCCATGACATGCTGAGGCCCATTCCTTTTAAAGTTTAGGGTTATTTTATGCTGAGCCATGTAGTGCTGTAGTGCCCTAGTAGGCGCTCCAGATGTTTAGTGAATTAGTGTATAAGAATAAGAATACATGGGCTGGGATGTAGCTCAGTGGTAGAATGCTTGCCTAGCATGTGCAAAGCCATAGGTTTGATCCTCAGCACCAGGAAAAAAAAAAAGAAAGAAAGAAAGAAAGAAAAAATAGTAATACAAAGATCTGCAACTTTATATAAAAAGAATATAAAATTCCAAGTATTTACAAGGCACAGTATACATACTCTTGTATGATTTTGCTGGTTCTTTATAACAGCCCAGGGGAAGCAGTGGTTATATCCATTCTACTGTGGAGGAAACCCAGGCATAAAGAGTTAAGTAAGTTGCTGAACCACCCACCTCCTCAGTGGAGGCTCAAACCCGAGTCTGTCTGATAGCAGAGCCTGCTCTTGACTATTGTTTCTGCTGTATGCTAAGTGAATGCCTTTTGAAAAGGCAAAAGATGTACATTTCTTTACAGTGCATCCTAATGGCCTCCGTTGCAGGGCCTGACTGTCTGGCCTCAGATAGATGACATAGTAGTGACATGTTCCATGCACATTTCCATCATAGGGAATCATATGATTGTCTGGGAGTCTGTATGCTAAATTGGGACTAAGGAAAAAACTGAGCAGAAAAGAATTTCAGAGGTAAGATTGAGGTTTCCTGTAGTCAGGCAGGGGTTGGGGGGACATGTTAACCCCCTCCACTTGAAAAGCCATTTGGTTCTGTCTCCAGCTCATTTAAATCACCCACTCTGAGCAGCCTTCCTGGGAACAGGTTCTGTGTCCACACAGGCCTGGGCCCCATCCCTTTTTCTCTGACTGTGCTTTGTCATCCTGGGACCAGGATCGGTCCTGGATGGGTCCGGGACCAGTCATTTTGGGGGCATCAATTTAGCATTCCCTGTGTTCAGGGGGATGAAGTGAGTCTCTTCAAAAGTGTTCTTTCTAATGCCAGGTTTTCAAGTTCTGGTACTTTGACTATTCAGAAATTAATACTTGGAGGAGCTAAAAGGCAGCTTAGGGGTAAAGGACCTGATTCTTCCCCATTTTTCTTCCTCCTCGAGAAGAGGGCGAGGACAGAACTCATGTTTGCTGGCAGGGCTAAATTCTAGGGAAGACTGAACTGGTTTGTGCTGAGACTGGTGTCTTAAGAGAACTGGCTCTATCTGGATACTTGGTCTTTTTCAATCCAGCTGATGCATCCTCAAGGAAAAGAACCTTCCTTCTGTGTGTCTGGTTGGGCTTACCCACTGTGTGTCACAGAACATCTGTCTAAAGGACTGGGGCCCTGACGGCCCAGGCGAGGAGAGGAACTCACTACTGCAGATGCTTTTACTGTTTAAATTTTTAGCACAATCTTTTGCCACCTTTCTGTTTAAAAACCACTTATGAGTATCTTTTCACCACCATATTGAGACATAATTAACCTGCATCAAATTGCATGTATTTAAAACTGCAGTTTGGTCATCCTGACATACAGGTACCTGTGAAGCCATCAAATTGTCTCTAGCTGGTTCTACACACAGATGTCCTTTTCCTGGGTTCACCTGGGACTCCCAGCTGCTCAGGGCCCCTTTCGGTTGAAGTTTTTGGTCATGAGAAGCCATAGTGTGACCCAGAAATGGCTGGGCCAGCAGTTTGTCACATGGTGTCCATGGGCTTTTAACACAGTAGGAGTCTTTTGGGACTCTTAGAAGGACAGTCAAGCTTTTTTTTTTTTTTTTTTTTGGTTCGTTTGTTTTCTTCTCTGTGCCTTTCCCTGGAGACTCTAAGCTGGGCTGTTCTGGGTCATGAACGTAACGTGACATTGTCCTGATCTTGAAAGCCCCACAGGAACTGTGGGGGGAGCCATGAATTGTCGTTCTCTTGTGAGCCGGGCCCTTAGGCATACTCAGCATGGGTGGAAGGTTTCACTTCTTCTTGGGCATCAAGACAGGAAGACTGAGCAGGAAGAATGCTAGGAACGGGGCTTTTCTACAGGAACTGAACCTGCAAATAACACTGAGGATGGGACTGATGGGGAGGGGTGGGCTGGAGATTAGCCAGGTGGACACCACAACAAATGTCCACACAGGAGTTTGACCTGCCATGCCCCCCAGGGTGGCCCTGGGATCCGTCCCCATTTCCTTTATTTCTCTTGGTTTGGGAAACGCTTCATATTGCACTTTGAACTCTTGAGAAAAGTTCCTTGTGGTCATCCCAGGTGTGCAGACAAGTGAACCAAAGCAAGCAAAAGGTACCCAGGTTTGGTTCTTTTTCAGATGTTGAGTTATAAAAGTTTCATTTCAAACACATCCACCTCATTGATACCTCTGGCTCCCATACAAAGGCAGTTATTTGAAACCCAAGTACAAAAGGTAGTCCTCAAGCGGAAGAGACCAGACATCTTTCTCGGTGGTTTCACTGCAGCAATGAATAGTTTGTGGCTTTGCTTAGTGTAGACAGCTTTGTAAATATGTGACTCCACCTTATGCGTCTTCCCTGTTGTCATTCCCATGGGATCGGGTGCCATGCCTGTGATACTCCTGCACTAACTGTGACCATTATAAGGCTACCTGTTCTGTGGCCCACTATCCTGTGTCATGCTGGTGATGTATTCAGAGGGAATCAGGTAAAGGGAAATAGTCAGACCCTTTGCATAGTCCTGTGTCATTAAAATGGGAAAACAAATAGTGTCACCTTGCATGAAAAGTAGAATACATACATGACATTGACCTCCAATCCAGACCAGGTGGAAATGAGCCGTATCTCACGTCACTAAAGTATTCCTTCCAGGACTGCTCTTTTCAAAGAGATTTAGCCAGGTGCAGTGGTGCATGCCTGTAATCCCAACAGCTCCGGAGGTTGAGGCAGGAGGATTATGAGTTCAAAGCCGGCCTCAGCAGTTTAGCGAGGTGCTAAGCATTTCTGCAAGAACCTGTGTCTAAACAAAATATATTAAAAAAGGGGGGGGGGCCTGGGGATGTGGTTCAGTGGTTAAGCACCCCTGGGTTCAATCCTTGGTATGAGAGAGAGAGAGAGAGAGAGAGAGAGAGAATGAATTAAAAGAAATCTAAGGTTTTACTTTGCATAAAATGTATGGGTCTCTTTTTCCAGATGCTGGTGGACTATGAATGAATTAGGTACTTTTAGGTCAGATTCTTGGTGAACTCCTGTGTTTTCTGCCTCACTGCACACTTACATGTATTCAGAGCCTATTTCTTATGTCTTTAACATGCTATAGTCAGGAAACATTGGAGTGGAGGTTCAGGAAATGGAAATGGGAGTAAACCATGAATCCTGAGCTCAAGGTATTGAATAGCCTGGAAGCATGGTCTTAAGTCTCCTTTCCTCATTTTGGGCCACACATGCTCAGTTTTGAAGATGGAAAATTTAATTTTTCTTCAAAATATACTTTGTTTAATAGGTATAGAGTGTCTCTTATGCAGAATGAAAAGCGCTCTGGGGATCTGTAGCCCAACAATATGATTATACTCACCCTACTTAATTATACACTTAAAAATGGCTAAGATGGTGTGTGTCGAAGAATATATTTTACATACAAATTTTTAAAATGTACCTGGTACTTGGCAGTCTTCCTGGAAAGCATTTTTGGGAGCCAAACCCTTCTGTAGTGAGGAAATTGGTGTTTTCTGGTTTTTTGTTGCATGTAGTGCTGCGGGTGGAGCCCAGGCCTGGCACATATGCTAGACAAGTGCTCTACCACAAGCTTCACCCACAGACTTTCACACTGGAAATAAAGAAGTGCTTAACACTGCCTGTAAAACATGCTATCCTAAGCAAAAAAGGACTTAACAAGGAACCTTGCTGAGCATTCTCTGAACCACTTCCATCTCAAACAGAATCCCACAGCTTCAGAGACCCCACCATTAGCACCCAGACCATCTTTCTTCTAGACCTGCCCTGCTCTGAAAGTGCTCCCTGGAGAAAGCAAGAAATCCAGATGGAATGACCCCCACTCCTACAGGCAAACTGACTGCCAGGACAGGAGAGTAAGCAGGTGGAACTCCTGCAGGGACAGGGCAGTAAGGCTGTGTGTTGCTCACCTCACCCACCTCCTCGCCCACCTCCTCTCACCCACTTTTGCTCTCCTTCCAGAAAGGAAGAGTTCTGGCATGTCCTGGGAAGGGCAGTGCCCTCTGGCTTTCTGGAACATTCTACTTTGGTCTTGGGCTACCACCCTGCCTACTGGTCACCTAGACAGAAGTGATTAGAGCTGGGTTTGGCTTTGAACTGTACCTCTTGCTAGCTCTGTGACCCCAGGGAATCTCTGTAGCCTCAGTGCCTCAGTCTCTCCAGATATAGAATTGAGGCAATAATCTTGAATTCCTCATAATTGTAATGGTCACGTGTGCTCATGTCCCTCTTCCCCCATCCACTCCTGTAGTATCAATCCCAACTTTGAGACAGGACTCAAGAGTCTGTTATCCTCTTTCCCGATGCCATCCCCTAATTCCCCACACCCCTTCAGATGTGACACCATTCACCCACCCAACCTTTAATGATGCATGCCTGCCCTGCTTCCGTTATAGCCCTCAGACAGCGCCTGAAATCTGTTGCAGTTTGTCTGTTTTGTTCTTCTTTCTTCCACCAGAGCAATAGAAATGGGGAGTTAGGTCCTCGTGGTTAAATTCACAGAATATAGAATCAGGCTGCCTGGGCTTAAAGCTCAGCTCTCCATGTAGTAGCTGGGTGACCTTTCAAGTGGGAGTAATGTAAACCTGGTGTTCACCTCCTTGGGTTGTTGGGAAGTTCAACTGCAGTGTCTTCTGTGTCACTGGGCACATGTAAGACCTCACTGGGTGTGAGACACTGTTCTGGGAAGTTCAACCCTCCCAGCAGTCTGGTGAGATAGGTCATATTACTTGGTTGACAGGTTCATTAAATTTGCCTGAGCCCACACAGCCAGTAAGTGGCTTTCTAAAGGGGGCTGTTCATCCCCTGGCATGAGTTGGGCAAGTGCCCCATACTTGTGGGTGCTTGTGTGGTTGTGTTACTGTGAGCACCTCAGGGTCAGGGGTTCAAGATTTTCTGTGGTGCACCCCGGCACCCTGCATACCACCCAGCACACAATAGGTGCTCTGTAAATACTATACTACATGTCCAGAAAGACTGTCCATTTGGTGGCAGTCTGTAGGCATCAAAATTCTAATAATATCACAAGTAAATGTTTTGTGCCGCAGTGAAGCACGTGGCTTCACTGAGGAAGTTTCCAACTTTCTTTAAAATAGATTCTAGCCTAAGTTACATGTTAGAATCAATGGATTCCTGGTCCCACCCAAGGCTGATTAAGTCAGAATCCCTAAGGGAGCCAGGTGTCTCTGGCCTGTTTTTGTGTGTGTCTATGGGGCAGGTACAGGGAATTGAATGCAGGGGATACTCTACCATTGAGCTATATCCCAGTCCTCTTTATTTTTTTATTTTGAGATCGGGTTTTGCTCAGTTGCTGAGGCTGAACTTGAACTCATCCTCCCTCAGCCTCCCAAGTTGCTGGATTTACAGGTGTGCACCACCATGCCTGGCCATCTCTGACTTTTTAAAATTTACCAGCTGATCCGAACACACAGCCAAGCAGAACCTAATCACTAATTTAAGACAACATCCAGTGACATTTCTGCACAGAACCCCTACTTCCTGTTCTGGAACCTCAAACTCTGAACAAAACTCAAAGGTCAGTGTCAAGTGCAGTGTACAGTCTTTGACATCATCCTAACTATTAGTTCACCAGGACAGCATTTTGGCCAAGTGCCTAGAGGACAGTGCAAGATGTAGCTTGGAAAAGATGCTGAAATGAAGTAATTGAAAGTGCACAGAAAATGTGTCCCAAGTTCTACCCCCCCACACCCACACACACAGGTGAGCAGGGCAGCTCGGTCCATTCTCCTGGTCTAATTCAACACAAGAGGCCACCTCATACCCATTGGATTGTAAGCCCTGGGCAGGGTTTTTGTTTTTCTTTTGAGATTTTCCTTCTAGTGTCTAGGAAGGAAGAGTCTGGAAGATCATGTGCCAAGAGATTTTTGTTTACCTATTTGGCTAAAAAAGTCCAAAACTCTTGGACTGGATGAATTGTAATAAAGGTAGGAGTCCACTTAGTGTGATGAACATCCAGGTGGCTTAGCCTCTGTCCCCATTGAATACCAGGGCAACTTTCCACCCAAAGACAGAAACATAGGTTAAGGAAGTTGATAAGAGGTTGGAGTGTGGAGGGGAAATGCAGATGGAAAGTATGGAAAAATTAACAAACATTAAGAAACAATCATAGCAAGAGCTAACTGACATTTTGCATATCTTGCTTTACTTAATCTCTCCAAGTCTGCAGAAGTGTGGTGTTGTGCCCATTTTATAGGAAAGAAGCTGAAGGTCTAAGAAATGGAGCTTCTTGGCCTCATCCCACAAATGTTCCTGAAGCCATGACCCCAGGCCAGGTCTCTGATTCTGAAGGCATTTCATTTTCTAACAGTTATCCTGGGTTCCCAGGACTGCAGTGTGATGCCCAGGTCCCCACATGGCAACCAGGACAGTTGATGGCATCCAGAACAACCTGGAGAAGAGTTTTTGGTCTAAAAGTTCAGCTGGGATATGGAGGAGATGTCACCTGTCTCTACGCCTCTCTGTCCAGCTAAGTGTCAGATGGAAAGATTGACACTGGTACAAAGGCCTGGGTGCAAAGTTTTTAAGTCGAAATTTAGGATTCTAAATATGCTCACATGCACACACACACACAAATGCACACCCGTACTGTGTGACCTTAACGTGGGTTCTGCTTTGCTTTCTCAGAGTCAGACAGCAGTGCTGAGATCACATTGATTTGAAGACTAGTGCCAACTCTGCAGGGGTCACACAAGGTTAAATGAAGGAGTTACAAGTGGTCTATTGCTCCCAGCTTTTCTGCACATGGAACCATAGAATTCTGTGGCCAGCAGGGTCAGCACAAGAGCCTTGACCTCTGCTCTCCACCCAGGGCTCTTGCAAAGTCTCACCATGGCTTTGGAGAGACTAGAGAAAGATGTATTTTTCTTATTTTTTTGCCTTCTCACTCTGATGCTGTCGTCACCCCAAGCTGGAGAGGCTGACCCAGAGGCTGTGAAAGGTGGCCACACAGACAGCAAAATCTCCCTTTGTGCCTGTGTAATGGCCATGATTTGACCCTTCCTCCTGCAAGTGAAGGGAAAGGGGTGAGGAGTGACAGCTCCCTGCCTGAGGGACACTCCTCTCGGCAGTCAATGACAATTGCTACCACAGGGTCCTAGCCTGCAATGATTTCTCTCAAATAGAACGGCATGCTATTATGAATATAAAGCTGATTAACTCTACTCCAGAAGGAGAATATAAGGCCTCAAGCAAGAGAGAGGACCAGCTGAGGAAGCACATGATCAAACCCCAGATGAGGTCATTGCCAGGCCCTGGTGCCAGCACAAACAGGGGTCAGAGGGACTGATGCATTGCATGAGAATCAACTCATTAAGATTCTTCAAGTTAAATGTTTCTTAGGGCCCTGCCAGCCCTCATGTATTTTGATGAAATACTTTGGGAAAGAAGAAACAGGCAGGTGAGAAGAGCAAAGGTGGGGATGCGCCTTATCCCCCTTCTTCTTCATTTCTACCCGTGTGCCTCCCACCATGCTGCCTAAGTTTCACTTTGAAGGGTTGTGGGGGTCAACAAGATCATGCACAGAAGAGAATGTGTGGGATCCAAACTGAACCCATAGCTAGAAGAGTCCTAATTAATAGGTAGAGATTTCTGGCAGTTGAAGATTCTCTGTAAGTTCTACTAAGAAAGAGGCCCTCAAAGACTTTGGGAGAAAGTTGGACTTGGAGGTTAGAATCAGCAGATCAGATGAGTCCAGTGAAGGCTCATGTAAACGTTGAGAAGAGCTTTGATGTAGGAACAGAACTCAGAGGAACGCAGTTATCTTAGGAAGTCACCTCTTGAAAAACTCCTGTCCCCACTTCCGCATTCATTTGTTCATTCACTGACCCACCCATGCTGTCAATTAAATATTGATGATTTGGGCCAGGCTCTGTGGAAACAAAGATGTATAAGATACTGTTCCTGCTCTCAAGAACTTGTCATCCTTGAAAAGAAATGACTTATGACTGGGCGTGGTGGTGCACGCCAGTAATCCCAACAGCTCAGGAAGCTGAGGCAGGAGGATTGTGAGTTCAAAGCCAGCCTTAGCAACTTAGCAAGGCCCTAAGTAACTCAGTGAAACCCTAAATTAAATAACAAAACAGGGCTGGGGATGTGGCTCAGTGGTTGAGTGCCCCTGAATTCATTCCCCAGTACCTCCCCACCAAAAAGAAATAGACTTATGAATTGAGATGGCAGTGCCGTGGGACACATGCCACAGGCGTGACTTCTGCACCTCTATGAAAGCCTTAGAGTTGCTGGGTGGGTCTGAATCATCACCAAACACAGGGTACACCATCAAGGCAGCTCTCTCTATAGAGGCTGTGGAGCAGGGTCTTGAATTAAGAGTAGTTTTGGCCATAGAGAGAGGAAGGGCATCCAGATTAAGGGAGGAGCTATGCAGTGACAGAGTGTGGCATGAAAGTGCAGGGACCTCAGAAGCGTGTGGGAGCAGAGGGAGCCCCCAATGTCCTCCGCCTCTCCTCGGGTGTGCTTGCAGACCCACTGAAGTGGAAACGTGGCTCAAGGCCATTCCCTGGTTCCTGGCAGAGTGCACTGGCACCTCTGATCCATCTCTCAGATCCAAGGGCTCTGGGCTCGGTTCATCTGCTTTGGCTTTTTCGAACGTGACTTTTTGAACATTCCTTCCTGTTGCCTTATCAGTTTGCAGGAGGCTGTTTCACTTTGCCTGGATTGGGACTGGCTTCATAATTCCTATGTGGTTTGGCTTCAGGATCAAGACAAAATGTCAGTGCCAAGCTGCCTAATAATGGCTGACATGAGCATGTGTTTAAAACCTAATAAAATATTGCCTCCAAATTTTCTGGCCAAATTCACTTATGTAAATATCTAACATCAGGTCTCACCCAGAATATCCTGTTGGGTTTCAGGAGATTGTTTTTAAATCTGCTCCAAGCTGTGGGAATAGTGCAGAGTGCCTGTGAGCTGGGCTGTTCTTGTCGGCTACATTTCTGTTTTTCCCAGAAACTGTATTGAAGACATGCTGACTAGTGCCCCTCTGTGCACTCCTTGAGTGTTCTTGAGGAGAAAATCCTGCCTCTATTCATGAACTTCGCCTGCTTTTTTGTCTGATCATGAAGCTCATGTAACTGATAGGTTTGTGTTCACCAAATCAAACTCTGGACGCAGCAGTAAGAATGAGAGTAGTCTCCCTTATCTGTGGGAGATGCGTTCCAAGCTCCCCTGTAGGTGCCTGAAACCACCCATAGTACCAAACTCTACATATGCAAGTTATTTTCTATATACACATACCTATAATGAAATTTATAAATTAGGCACAGTAAAAAATTAACAATAACTAATAATAAAATAGAACAGTTATAACAATATACTGTAATAAAATTTTGTGCTCTCTTGAGTTGAGACAAATATTAATATTTTATTCATATTATTGGCATTAATATTTTATTAATAGAATTCATATTAATATTAATATTCTCAGTCCACAGTTGACTGTGCATAACTGAAACCACAGAAAGTAGGGACTGAGAGACCATGGCAGTATATCTTAGATCCCAAACCTCTTCAATGGTTTCAGTCTTATTGATACACTTAATCTCCCTAGTTTAACTCTTTAAAATTCTGTAGACTTCCTCCCAACCTTTTGGAAGTAGGTGGGATGTAGTTTTTCCTTGGACCAGCAGCTGTTTGCAGCCATGTAATTAGCATATTGGAGGAGAGGAAGTCCTTGCTGCCTTTGCTGCTTGTCTGACTTCCATGAATTTGCTCTCTAGGAATAGGTATTTTTCAGCCAAAACCTGGTCTTCCCTCAGCCAACTGGGATTCTAGAACCTGTGCTCTTTTTTATTACTCTCCTACCCCCGTAAGACTGTATTTTAATTGTATTAAAAAGCACATCATCAGCAGATCAAAATATATCTCTCACAAGTCTGTGAGAGCTATCCACAGGGAGGATTCTGGGGGCGGGCATTTGGGGAACTTCCAAATTAAAATGCTGATAAGCATTGAAAACCCAGTGCCATGTCTCCAAGCATAGAGCTGGAGCCAGAGGGAGATTTCTTTTTCTTCCATAAATGTAATTTTAGCCCTAAAGAAGCAATAAGTCAGAAATGCAAGAGGTGAATTCCTTTCATGAATGGAGCAGGTTATTACTGAGCAGACACTGGGAAGAGAGGTGGGCTATTTAGGACCGAGACTACCCAAGGAAGTGTAAGTCCAAAGGAAGTCGTCTGCTTTCTGTTCTCCTTACTCTGCAGCATGGTTTATTTATTCATGGCTCCTAAGATAAAGGATGACATTTCATTCAGAGGGGAATTTCAATTCTGATCAGTGAAGGTTCTCATCAAAGAGATGAGGGGATGAATAATTTTATGGGGATTTGGTTACTGATTGAAGGAGGAAGGCAAGCCCACTTTTATTGAGCACTTACCATGTACCATATACTTTATAAATGATCATTTATTGAATCCTCACGACACTGGGAAGTAGATGTTACTGTTCCATCACTTCAAAGTGAAGAATTTCAAAGCCCTGTAGTCTGATTACAAACCCACTGCCCAGGTCGTATGATGAGGTATGATAGGATACTCCCATTTTATGAGACATCTCAGTCCTATGTTATGTTTAACCCCCTCAGAACCGCCAGCTCTCACCCCAGCATCACACCCCAAGGCCAGTGTCTCTATCCAACGTGGCAGCAATGAAGCCACAAGCTTTTTTTTTTCAGTGTTTCTTACTAGTATATTCTAGTTCTGCACAATAGTTTGTTTTGACATAATGGTACATGCATGAAACAGATTTTGCTCCATTTAGTAGTACTTCTCCTTTTCCTCCCTCCTTTCTCACCCTGTTCCCCTTCCTCTACTCTACTGATCTTCCTTCTATTTGATCATTGTTTTTATTTATTTTTTTAAAATAGCTGGGGATATAACTTGAAAGTACCCAGAAACCACTCTGGACACGGGAACTCACGCGAGAGATTTTATTAAGCAGAGAGGCAGAGTGTCTACCTGCAGGGTGAGAGAGAGAGAGAAGATGAGAGGGAGAGAAAGAGAGAGAAAGAGAGAGAACTTGCAAGAGTGAGGAGGAGGAGAGAGAGAAAATGGCGGGGGAGTTATTCTTAAGTAGTGAAATTTCAAGGGCTCATAACAATGGACCAGTGACTGGTGAGGAGGTTCGCAGGCTGACAATCTGGGTTCTAAAGTGGTGTGGGGGAGGCAGAATAATAGCGGCAGCAAAATGGCAGATCTGATGCCAATATTCCTCCCTTTTTGTTTTTATAGATACTGGGGGTGGGACGATGGTCTTTCTTCTGTAGCTTCTCCCTGCTGGTTAGGGGCAAAGAGTCTCATTCCTGTAAAAAAAAAAAAAAAAAAAAAAAAGAGGATTAGGGAGGGCTTTCAGTGGGAGCAGAATTTTTGGAGCCGGAGGTGTCAATAGTGAAACACAGGTCTCGGCTTTGGGTGTCAGGGACTGGTAGTCTTGAAGGAGAAGCGGTTGATCGGTCACTTGGTTGGTGAACTTTTTTGTGTCCGCCAGCTCCGGAACTTGTGTATCTATCTGATCTTGTAGGAACTTCTGTAGGCAATTTAGCAGGCATGGTCCTGTTTAGGAAGATCTGTAGATGTTAAAACGACCAAAAATTTCTGACTCTGGCAGTTTCTCTTGATGGCTATCAGGCACTCCTGCCTAAGAATCTCTTTAGTAGCCTCCTGTCTTACTTATTCTTGGGGCTAACATAACTCAGTTGGTAAAGTGCTTGCCTCACGTGCACAAGGCCCTGGGTTCAATCCGCAGCACCGCGCGCGCACACACACACAAAATTTTTTAATAAAATAAAATATTTTTTAGCTGTAGATGGACACAATACCTTTATTTTATTTAGTTTTTAATGTGGTGCTGAGAATTAAACCCAGTGCCTCACACATGCTAGACGAGTGCTCTACCACTGAGCCCCAGCCCCAGGCCTTATTGGTTTTTTTTCAAATTGGTACTTTATAAATATACCTAAAGGTGGGATCCACTGTGGTATGTTCATATATGTACACAGCATAATTTTGTCAACTTCATTCCTCAATTCCCTGCTTAGCCTGGCCCTCCTCCCACCCCCCTCAGTCCCCTTCTGCTCTACTTATCTTCCCTCTGTTTTTGTGGGATCCACCTTCTCCCTATTTTTTTCTCTTACTTTGCTCTAGCTTCCACATATGGGAGAAAACATTCAACCCTTGACTTTCTGACTCTGCCTTATTTCCCGTAGCATGATGTTCTCCATTTTTCATCCCTTTACCCGCAGATGCTATGATTTCATCCTTTTTTGTGGCTGAGTAACACTCCATTGTGTATATACTCCACATTTTCTTCATCCATCACCTTTTGATGGGTAGCTAGGTTGGTTCCATAACTTCAAACCACATTCTTTGAACACTAGCCATGCCTAGACAAAGGACAGCAGGTGTCGTGGGAGCCACCCCTGCTGTCCACTCCACTGGAAAGGTAGCAAACACCCTACTGGACCTGAGAATGACCCCACCCTTCCTCTTCTTCTCTGCTGTGCAGGCCCTTTAATAATGAACCCCCACAAGCTTCTAGCTACTGCTGATGACAAAATTGACAGTTCAAATGACCGAGCCCTGTGTAAGTCTTCCTGACCTCTGAATGTACCACACGGAGCTCTTTCCAAAACTCCAATTTCTGTGGCTGTTCCTTGTATGGCTGAACAGTACTCCTCTCTGCTCTTCTCTGAGCATCAAGCAAATGTAATAATTCAGTGTCACGTGTCACGAGGACTTCCAGCTTGAATAGGTCCTGGTGCCATTTGGCCCACTGGACAGTGGGCAGTCTGCCAATCTGTCACTTGATCTTGGAGAACATAGTCACCTCCCAGTGAATGGATGGGTGTTTTACACCCAAAAGAGTAAGTTATTAGTCCCTGCAGGACAAGATGGGGTCAAAGTCGTATGCAGGGTGGGTGTGTTTTTAAAGAAAAGATATGGCAGCGATAGACAAAATGGCCTGGAAGATGAAGCTGGAATCCCAGGTTGAAGCCCAGTTTAACTTCCCCATGTTCACTAGAAATATCTCAGAATGGGCTGTGGACCTGGCAGCGCTGTGTGGTTGGGGCAGGTTGAGTACCGTGTGGGCCTTTTTTTGTTCCCTCGAACCAAAGCTGAGGGAGTGTTTCATTAATGCAGAGGGGCTGCATTAACAGTAGTAGTGACTCTGAGCAGGCTGGAGTCTGGGGGCCGCTCTGTTAATCAGGAGGCACACCCTAATGAACACCTGCCCGCCTCCCAGAGTCCCCAGAGGGGATCTAAATAAAGCAGACTCCCCAGCCGGCTAGGGAGCTCTTGCCTTTCTAGAGAAGCAGTAATTATGTACGCCTGTCAAAGCCTTCCCGTTGGGCATCATTCAAATGCATAGATGAGAAAGACTTCTTCCCAGACTGTCAGGGTCCCAGCTCTTCCAAGAAAGCTGAGACCAGCCTGTACCTTAGAAAAATATGGAAGAAACCATGTGGAAATAAAAGGAAAGGATCAAGGAAATGATGTAAAAAGGGAAGGAGAAGGGGGAAATAACTGGGAAACTTGAAAAGATTGTTCCCAGGGAGTCCCCACCCCTAGGTTAAATGGCAGAGTCATTTGGAAGGAGAGAGGGATGGATGGAGAGGAAGTAGGCGATTAGAGCTGTCAACTGTGGCTTTTGGGCCGCTAGAGAAGTCAGTGCTGGAGGAGAAGACACAGTTAGGAATGGGGTGCAGACATCCTTTGGGGGTTCAAAAGTAAATTGCAAGTATAATTGAGACCTGGCGACTCTCTTGAATCACTGAGCATGTGACATCTGGTCACATCCAGGAGTGTATGTCACCACCGTCTGCCTAGCAATTCCCTGCTTCAGACTAGCCCCCAGAGAATGTCCAGGTGGTATCCCCTCCTGTGGTCTGCTTCCCTGCTGGCCTGGTCTAACAGTAAACACTCCACCCTTTAGTCTGTTCCACCCTACCAATAAGAAGTCTTTATTAGGCACCTACTGTGTGTCAGGTACTACATTAGCTGTGGAGCTACAAATATTAATAAAATATAGCCCATCATTTGGGAACTTAACTCACAAAATCGACAAAATGCTATTGCATTTCACAAAAGCAGCTCAGAAACGCTTGGACTTTAGAGGAGCCTGTAGCCTGCTGGATCTGTACACCAGTGTTTAAAACAAAGCCCCGTTCAGGAGCTCCATTGTTCACCGTGGCGACTGCAGTTCATAACAATGTCTTGCAGACTTGAAAATTGCTAACAGTCGATTTTAAAATTTTCTTGCCAAGAAAAAAAAGCGTATGAGGAGATGGATACATTAATTAGCTTGATTTAGTCAGATCAAAACATCATGTTGCACACCATAAATACAGCACATGTAATTTTTGTCAATTAAAAAAAAATGAATAGGTAAAATTTACATTCAATTATATGCCAGGCTTTGGAGTCAGCCCTAGGACCTGAGCCCCTTGTAAGCCCTTGAGTCCTTTGGGGGTCTAGATCTTGGGCACCCTGTTCAGGATTTCTGTGCTCCAGTGTCCTCATCCTGCAGAGTCATTCTAAATATTCTGATGACCTAAGTAAGGCTTGCAGGCCAAAGCCAGGGGGAAATGCCAGTACTGGGTAGCCAGGGCAGCTCACCAAGAGGCTCCACCCAAGACCCCAGAAGGTATAGACCTGAGGTCATTTGCTTCTTAGCAGCTGCCTATTTCCTGCCTTGACCCCCTTTTCATTCATGTGCTTTTGATTTCTTTTATTGTTTGTTCCTTTGTTTGGTTTTTTGCTTGTTCGTTTTATTTGCTTTTCTCAGAGCCGGGGATGGAACCCAGGGCTGCACATGTGCTTTGCAAGTGCTCTGCCTCGGAGCCACATCCCCAGCCCAGTGTACTTTTGTTTCCTTTCCTTCCCATTTCAGCACCTGGTGACCCTAGAAAAATACGGAAGAAACCACGTGGAAATGTAGAGGATGGTTGGAGGAGCCAGGGCTGGGGTCAGGCACTTGGCCCAGCACAGGTAGCCATTGCTGACAACTAAGGTAGCCTTCTTGTCCTTGGACACGCTCCTGGACATCTCTGGGCCTTGGCTTCCTCCCCTGTAACTGGAGTGCTTGGTAGAAGGTCTCCGGCTCTTTATATCACCTCTTGTCCCCAGGTGACTTACACCCACCTTGCTGTAGTGGTTGAGACCTGCCACACATTGGCTGTGAGCGTTTGGCAAGGAATCTCTCTCTGTCTTGGTTCCCTCCTCTGTGGAAGGGGTACCCCTGGCATCTCCTCCAGAGGCTTCTGATTTCTAGCCCTGTCGGGGGGGGGGATTCAGGGGAGCTGCCAGCGCAGGCTGGATGGTAAGTACTGTGTTCCATGAATGGGCACTGAATTCTTGGCTGCTCTGCTCCCAGTCAGCTTTGCTGTGATGTTATGCTGCTATTGGCTTCTAAACTCGAGTGAAGTAAAGGATTTGTCCCATGTGCACAAAGGGGTCAGTTTCGGGCTGGCTAGGGACATCTGTGATGGAGAAAGACTGCCTCTGGTGGGACCAGCTTGCTGTCAGGTAGAAGTTCTTTGGGGGACTTCTCTACCCATTCTGGGTGCTCAGGAGCCAAGAGTGTTCTTCACACCAATCTGCACATAGGAGGTGGCCTCCCTTTGTCCCCTGCCACAGAATTGTGCTGTGCTGAGAGACCAGGAAGGAAATTAGCCTCTTCTGCTGATCAGCAGAGCACCCTTAGGATACAAGGGGGGAGGAGCTGCTAGGACCTACGGCACATCCTCCCTGTAGAACACAAAATGCCTCATGCCTCCCCTCCAGCATGGCCTCCCTTCCCAGGAATAAAGAGCAGCCCATGTGCACCGCTAATGCGCCCACGCTGGGCTCCCTGCAGAGCCGCCAGGGTGAGGTTGAGGACATAATGACAGGCAGCCATTCGGCCATCATTTATTCAAAGCTGCCCCCACCAGGTTTCCAGGAATGTTCAGCCTCCTGTCCATGAAGGGCAGACTGGTTCTACCCACTCCTGAACTGACCATCTCACAGTTGTGGCCACTACAAAAAGGCAGGAGTCATCCACCCATCAGGTCACAGAGTCCCATGGAGAGCAGATGGGTAGGCACTGCAGGGCCCAGAGCACTTGTAGCTGTGCCACCAGGATGGATGTGGCCCTCCCCCTGTCACCCTGGTGGTCACAGTTCGCCTTGCAGTGAGTGACAAGGGAATTGTCAAGAACATCCTGGGGCTGGAGGGAGCTCAGAAGGTCAGACTTTCGACAACTCCAATTCCTCCCAAAGCACAGATGGGAGCTGTTTGATGCTTTATTTTGTTTTTTAAATGCAATTAACTCAGAAGTGGCAATTGCTTTGATTTGAAATCTGTGAGATGTCACAAGGGGATGATGGCTAACAAGAACGAGCTGGAAGGGGAATTGCTCTTGCTGAGTGGAACCCACTTAACCCCTGGCCCAGGGGGTTTGGCTCTCAGACCAAGGCCGCCTGCCCTGCCTCCTGCCCAGGGTGGCCTGGGCACTGGCAAGGGAGAGCACCTGTGTCAGGAAGGTGCTTGGAAGTCACTCCTGTGGCAAACACCCAGCCAGAATTGAGTTTCCTACATGTAGTGACTGTCTGCCAGGCACCAGGGGAGGAGAGGATACGAGCTCTTTGGGGTCTCAATTTGAAATTGTGTATGATTTCCTGTTTGCCAGAACAAATAACCCCTAATCTCCACAGCTGAAAGTATTCTCTGGCAGGAAGGTTTCCTCAGGCAGTTCTGGAGGCTAGCTGGAGAGAGCACCCGTCTTAGGCCTCATCCAGTTCCGGTGGCTGCTGGCATATTCCTCAACCTGTGTCTCCATCTCTCCAGTCTCCACCTCTGTCTTCATGTGTCTTCTGCGTATGGCTGTGTCGGAAGTCCCTCTGTGTCTCTTTTATAAAGAGATGTGTAATGGCACTTAGGGCCCAGCTGTTCTCAGCACTTGGTGTAAATCGTTACTCACTTGTTTATGGGGATTCACTCATCCTCACAGCCACCGGGAGATGTGGACATAGTCGTTATGGCCATTTTATAGCTGAGAAAACTGAGTCACAGAAAGGTGAAGTAATTTATCCTGGACAACTAAGAAAAGCGAGATATGTTAACAGACCAGATTTAAGAGATCAGGAGGAATCTGGTGGTTTTAAGGTTTTTCAGATGAGTGAATAAGATCTTTAAATAGGTCAGGGAGTTTTTAGGGAAGTTAAGTTTTACGATAACATAAAGAATAATATTTTAGAATATCTATTCCATTGACTCTAGTTGATCATTTTACAGATTAGAAAACCGAGGCCCAGAGAAACTATATAATTTGTCCGAGATCATCTACCTGGATGTACACCTGTCAAGTTTGAAGTGGTGATAGTAAATATAGTCAGTGAAGAATTGGAGGGGCACCAGGGTGTTACCTCTTCATCCAGCTCCTGGAAGGATGAAGGTCATGTAGACAGTACCTGTCACACACATGTCTAGTGTGGTTTTGATCCTAACTGATGTTGTGTCTCATCCAGAGGAAGTAGGCAGGGCCTAATCCAGAATACTGGAATATCCTGGGTATGTGCACAGTTTCCAGATGGAACTGTGCAGAGCTCTTGGAACTCATATCTGGTGGTGGAGTCAGAACAGCAAAGATGATGAGCTGTTCTGCTTTTCTACCAACATCTACAGTGGGACTGCAGGTCACCAGGCTCATGGAGCATTGGAAAAGCTGTCCTGTTAGCATATTGAAGGAAACATGTATAAGATTTCATTTTCCAGGAGGAATACCAGCCTAGAAGGACAAATGGGGAAAGAATCTAAAATAAAAAAAGGAAAAGAGAAGCAAATGAGTTTGAAAAATATTAATTAAGGGCTGAGAGCAAGTCAGTCTTAAAACATACAGACCTCACAGGCCCTGGACAACGAGGACCCCCAGAGGAGGCTATTTCTAACATACCCATGACATGCAGGCCTTGTCTTGCTCATGTGGGTGTTTAGGCCTCTGCCCAGTACAATTCAATGGGGTTGCAGGCCGCCTTTCTGGCCTCACTCCCAGCCTGAATCCTGCAAAGCCCTACAAATGTTTACAGGATGAATAATTAGCAATTATAATCAGCAGGACTCTGTAAACATCCCTTCAAAGTACATAATAGCAGAGAGCTTTCTGCCTACCCAGCAACTTGCTCTAAATGAGTTCAAGGAACTTTCAGAAAGATGTAGTTCATTAATCACCATCATGTCAAGGTGGTACATTGTCTCAGTTTGCAGGATCAGGAAATCAAGATGCTGATGTTTGAGAGGTTTAACCAGCCTTACAGAGACTGAGTTCAGTTACTGAGTCAGTCAGTATGGGTAAGGTCATGCTGCAATGACAAATGACCCTTTAAGTTTGGAACTTCAACAGTGAGTTTGCTTCTCACACTACCTGCCCCTCAGGTGTCAGTGGCAGCCCTTATCTTGCTGGTGGGAGCAGCCACCATCTGGGCTATTGCCAGTCATGATGGAAAATAGCACATGGCTTTTACCAGGAGTCAAAATCTGAGAGCTGTAACCTTCACTTCCCTGCCTTTATTTCTCCACCTATAAATTATGGGTGACAAAGGTAGATTTTTTCATCCTTGAGAGTGGTACATCGGATCTGTAATAACTGTTGAACACAATAAAGGGAATGACTTTTTAAAATTTTTTTAACAAAAGATACCCATCCAAATACCTAACCACATAGGTCAAACCCTTAAAAAAGAGTTCGTTTGAAAGCATGATGTTTATCCCACTACTGCCCAGAGTCTTTCAGTTACCTTCCATTTATAGGTCACCAGAAAAGCTCTTTTATTTTTCTTTTAGAAGTTTCAGATAAAAAGAATTGTGGCAACAAGCAAAAGCAGAAGGACATGTCACCATGCAGAGGCCACAAGTCAGTCTTCACAAGATTCCTAAGGTGGCATCTATCCCTCTAGTGACTTCTTTGGTGTCTTGAGTCATCTCTTTAACTTTGTAGGCTCTTTTTATTTTTATTTTGAGGCAGGAACTTACTAAGTGGCTTGGATCTCACTAAGTTGCTGAGGCTGGTTTTGAATTTGTGATCTTCCTGCCTCAGCCTCCTGAGCTGCTAGGATTACAGACGTGCGCCACTGTGCCCAGCTCACAACTGAAATATTAAATGCTTTGAAATTGGGCCACCAAACACCTTCTGGGAGCAAACAGTGATGGCAGCAGAGTCAGCAGGAACCCATACCACACAGTATTTGCTGGAAACTTCAAGAGTTTCCATCTTGCTTTTACTTTGTAATTCATCAGTGAGGTTCTGAGATGTGCCTTGAATGTCCCTCTGCATTCCCCTGGGGGAGGATTTATTTAATAAAGGAGGGTCTGGCGTAAAACCTTAGATTCCCTATTGGTTCAGAGATTGCTCTTTCACTTATTCTAAGTGGAAAGGGAACAGAAGTATTAAATACTAAGGGATATCTCCTGCTGATTTCTGTCTTCTGTGAAGGAAGAGTCACCATAGCTTCAAATTCATGCTGGTCAGTTCGAGGGTTTTCACTGGTGACCTGATGGCCATTGAGGGTGGTGGAGGGAGGCAGCAAAGAGAGAGACATCCACCTAGTCCTGACTTAATCTCTGAGGGCCATTTCCTCCCTGTGTGGTGGACAATGTCACAGGCTATGATGAGGATTGAAGCCACTGGTAATCCTATGCTGCTCAGAGCAGTGCCTGCCACAGAGCAAGTGCAGACAGTCCCTGACTTGGGATGGCTCAACTTGTGATTCGGAGACGGTCCCTGACTTGGGATGGCTCAACTTGTGATTTGGAGACTTGACAATGGTATGAAAGCAATAGGCATTCAGCAGAAACCACACTTTCAATTTTTAATTTAGATCTTTTCCCCAGGCTGATGAGAAGAGGTCCTCTCTCAGGTCTCTGGACAATGGCAGCTCCCAGTCAGCCACATGATCATGGGGAATCAACCAATAATCTCCAAAGCCCATGTTGCGCTGTGTTGCTGAGCTCTGCTGCTCAGTAGGTTTCATGAATGCTTTTCTTCTTAACCATATTTGCTGCTTATGATGGGTTTATTAGAAAGTAACCTCACCAGAAGAACAGGGGATAAATGTTAAATATTACACTTTTTTCTAATAAAGCATCTTCCTGTCAGTTCAACATAAAGTGTGGGGAAGGCAAATCACCAGTTTTGACAGTCCAGTCAAAGCCCAAGTGCCATTTGTCCATAGCACAAAACTACTAGGAAACAAGACAGTGTCTCCACCTTGTGAGGACCCTTTACTTAGCTGTCTGCTCAGTGGAATCCTCATGGTCCCTTCCTTTGGGTTTTGTAAAGATCATTTGCATTTATCTACAGTGCTTGAGCTTTGAGATATTCCATTGAAAACCTGGTAGAAATCTGAGGTTGCATGTTTTAGGAAAAGGGGTCTCATTCTGGGTCACTTAACTCTTTTCCTTTTGTATCCTCCCTGCAGCCCAAGCTTTTGGCCAAGGAGCTTCTTGACCTTGTGGCATCTCACTTCAACCTAAAGGAGAAGGAATACTTCGGAATAGCATTCACAGATGAGACGTAAGTGCTGCCCTGAGCCCCAGAACCCAGAGGAAAGGGGCAGAACCTGACATTGCAGCCCAGCTGCAAGCACTGAAATCAGAGGCAGGCCACTTGGGTCCCGTGGTCTGGGGTCAATCCAAGTTCATCATCTGAATTTCAAAAGCCTTGTGATCGTGCCTGGAACAGCCAAGGAATATAATTAGGGTGGTGCCAATATTACCAAGTTATTAGGTAAACTCGCTCTTATAATCAAGCAGGTTCATGTTCAGACCGAAATGTTTATTTTTTTTAAAAAGTAGATCTGCATGGGTTTGGTTTTTATGAAAGTTAAGTGAAAACGTCTGGAAATTAAACATTTCTCTCTAGTATTGGAATAACAATAACAGGAAGTAAATTTTATGATAAATTCAAAATGAAGAATATCTGAGTAGTTTCACTGAGCTGAAACAGAATATAAAAATTAAAAATTCAGATCACTCATCTGATGAAAAGTAGATTTGCTTTCAACAGTCTTTCGGTTTGGCTCCGTGAAGTGGTGTTTTGCAATCCAAGGAAGGATTATCTTTACTAAAATTTCAATTTTCTTCTCAATGTACTATTTTCAAAAGAGCAAGTGTTTCATAATTCTCTTTCCTCTGTGGAAAAGAATGTACGTACATACATACTCCTCTACGTCTTTAAACTATGAAGATGATTCCCTACAATGCACAGATCAGGGTTAGGATAGTGGCTGGACAAGATTTTATAGGGGCCCAGGCCTGGCACTGGTTTGGAAGCAAGAACAGGTGGATCTACATAGGCTAATCAAGATGTGACCATACTCCTCTGCACTGGGATGCACTGAGCCTCTGGGACCTGCAGGTGGCCAAGATAACCATGTGATTTATTATCCAAGTGCAGGCTCTGAATTAAAGGGAATGCAGATTGGGGCCACATAAACTAAAACATACATATATCCCTATAAATTAGTGATATTGGGAGCAATAGTTTGTTTGGAGCAGGAGCAAAGCCATGTCTTCCTCAAGAAAGGAACAAAGACCACCCCTCATCTTGGAGCCTGTGGGAAATGAGGCATCAGGCAGGAGGGAAGGTAGCCCTGGTCTAGAGAAATCACCCTGGCCAAGTAAGTGCAGCTGTGAGAAGGCGAGTCCTGTGCAGGAAAGCAGCCAGTGGGGAATTAAAACAAAACAAAACAAAAAAACTAGAATATATGCTTTTAAGCAACTATACCTCTTAGACAATTGCTTTTACAAATGCAAATGTTTTCTCCCTTTTCTCTTGAGAATCACTTTAAGCCCCTTAAATTACTTTTCATACTGTTCACTGATTAGAAGGAAATCCTAAATTTCAATTAATCATATCCCCATTGTTCCCGTTTCCCAAGTAAGTTTATTCAACTCAAAGATTCCATGAACTCTAGACGAGTCCCAATCAGACTAACCTTTTGAGTCAACAAGAATGAAAGAATGAGCATGTGCTCCTGGCCAAAGAGTTAGAAGTAGTCAGCTAAATGTTTCAGACCCCTTCCCTCATAGCACGGGCTATTAGGTGGAATGTCACTCTTCCTTCCCCCTGCAGAGACAAGGGCACAAAAGCCACATATCACCAACAGGAGATGCATGTTGCCAAGTCCCACTGACCATCCACCTGAGCCTGTGGACTCTGGGGCTGAGCTCACCTTGTTCTCTGTGCTGGCCCTGAGTGTGTGTGTGTGTGTGTGTGTGTGTGTGTGTGTGTGTGTGTGTAGGCCAGGCTTGAGGAAAGCCTTGCCCTCCCTGCAGTGCATAGCTGGCAGAGCGCAGAAGCCATCCTTCTGGCAGGGTCTAGAGAACATGCAGCCACCTCCATCCTTCCCCACCAAACGTGGGTGAGAGTTTCTCCAGCAATGGCACGAGTGGCCCCAGGGGATTAGTGGAAAAGAGGTGGAGCTGGCAGATGGCTCCTGAGCAAGAACTGGCAGAGGCGCCTGGAACACTGGGGGAGAAAGGGCAAGGGTCAGAAGCCCAGAGGAAATGGAGAACCAGCACCTCTGAGGGACTGGCACAGGGAGACAGAACAATGGGCCGGGGAGCAGCCCTGACTCCAGTCCATCATGCCTGATGACGCCTTGGCCAACACACACCTCTGGGGCCTCTTTGGTGATCTGAACTTTTCTCCTTCTCCTGGTAGGAAAGGGAGGAACAAAAGCTGCCCCAACAAAATTGTGCCTGTTGGTGTGACCTGGTCTGGGTTGATGATTCCTATGTCAGGAAGCACTAGCGCGGAAGTATGTCCACAGCCTTCCCTCCGTGTACCGCACAAGAATAGCATGAGACCTTTTAATGCTGTTTTCAGACTGTGCATGTGTACCAGGAGGTGTGTATGTGTGTGCATGCACATGATTTATGAGCGCACTACACTCTGTTTCATAATAAAATGCAACAGAACATAGTCCTTTGTGACAGCCTCCGTGTACCACACGTATTTCCTATGTCCCTGTGCGAATCGAGCAAGGTTAACACTTGGAAAGTGCTTGCAAACTGTAAAACACTGTACAGAGGCAAGATAGCATTACCAGCAGTGTTTGCATTCCTCAGAGTAGGATTTCTAGTGGAATATGTTACTCTTTGTTTAAATACTGTCAGTGATTCTTTCGATATTAACTGCTGGTGATGACGTTTTATGGAATCTGGATGGGGCCTGAGAAAAGATGCATAAAACAGAATACAGACAGGAAATTGGAAGTGCCTTTAAGCTTCTCTCACCCCACAAGTTATATTCATTAATGAAGTGTCTAAGTCCACGGTGAAAGGTTTTATGCCCATGAATGTTTAGAGTTGTTAGGAATCAGCAATTTTGCAGCATTAATTAAAACTAGCTCTACCTTCTCTCTCTCTCTCTCTCTCTCTTTTTTACTATTATTTTGTTTTTCTTTTTACTTTGAAATAATTAGTCTTATAGAAGAATTGCAAAATGTAGTATAGGACAATCCTGTACACCCTCCACCAGGCTCCCCCACCTTACAAAGGTGGCATCTTACAAACCATGTCACTTGTTAAACTTATCAAAGCCAAGAAATTAACATCAGTACTATATTGTTAATTAAATACAGATATTCAGATTTACCAGTTTTTCCGTGGATTTTTTTTTTTGTTGTTGTTCTAGGATTTGATTGCATTTAGCCTCCTTTTATTTTCATGAACTCTGCCCAGATAAACAGAGATACTGATCATCTATTAATGATCTGAGCTCTGATGATGTACACACACAGGACATTGGGCAGCCTTTAAAACAATCTGAAACAAAGAGCCCGGTATAACTGTTGATGGGATTGTAAATTAGTACAACCACTGTGGAAATCAGTGTCGAGTTTCCTCAAAAGACTACAGGTGGGACCACCATGTGACTCAAGTGTCCCATTTCTCAGAATTTACCCTGAAAAATTAAAGTCATCTTACTACAGTGATATATGCATACCCATGTTTATAGCAGCACAATTCACATTAACCAAACTATAGAACCAGTCTAGGTGTCCATCAGTGCATGAGTGGATAAAGAAAATGTGGTATATATACACAACAACGGAGTTTTATCTGGCACAAAGAAAAATGAAAGTATGTCATTTTCAGGAAAATGGATGAAACTGAGGACCATTATGTTAAGGGAAATAAGTCAAACCCAGAAGATTTAAGGGTCCTGTTTTCTCATATATGCAGAAGCTAGAGAGGAAATAGGCAAAGAAAGGTGGAGGCAGATCTCATGAAAGTCAGAGGGAGATGACTAGAGGAAAGAGACCAGGGGATGGCAGATGGGGACAAAGGGGGAAGGGCTGGGGAATGATATTGGCTGTGTATGGTGTGCATGTACGAGTATGTAACAAATCCCCTCAGTATATATAGCTGCACCAATAAATGCACCAATTAAAAAATGTGGGAAAAACAAAGAGTCTGGTATAAGTTCAGTCCTACAATACTTATTTAGATATTGCTTGAGTCATGGTTCTCAATCTTAGCAACACATGGGGAGCACTTAGGACATTTGACAAAATATCAGTTCCTGGGACTAGCCCCAGCCATTCTGATTTAATTGGTCTGGGCATGGCCTAAGTACTGATTCTAATGTGCAGACAAGTTTAAAACCCCTATCCTAGAGAGAGGGAATATTGGAGTCAATTTCCTCCTCTGCCTTCATCCAGAACCCAGAATGGAAACCAATTGTACTTTAAATTTGAATCTTGAGGGGCAATATCCTAGTGGCCTGCAAAATTGTAGACCATCTCCCTTCTAGGCTCCATCCCTAACAGTTTGAGAAACAACTCCAAAGTTCAGATTCAGTGTTCCCATGCATACAGATAGCATAACTGAGATTTTCATTGATCACACATAGACATCCACCATTTAAAGTCACTTTTACATTTTATTTTTGAAATATTTCCATTGCTGCTTTAATTCTCAAGTTTTATTTATTTATTTATTTATTTTTGAAATTGCCTTTTGGGGGAGGACAGACACTATAACTAAAATGACTTTTAGAGAAGTTAGCAGAAATACTCAAACACACCCCAAGCTGAAGTTCTGACTGCCATAATGTAAGTTTTAATTTGAATCTCCAGTCATAAATTCATGAATTGCTCATTTAATGTGATAAGTATCTATGCTAAAAAAACAAAGCAAACAAAAAAAAACTTTAAGAGGTATTTAGAAATTTGAGGGGGAAAAAGAAAAAAATTTTTGGTTAGCTATTATTGTGTATTTTAAAAGCCAACTATAGTTAGAATACATTTTCACATGCCAATTAAGAAAATGAATAGTTCCTAACCTACTATTTCATCACAGATTCCTTTGAAATTTCTTAAGAAGATACATTCTTTCTCTCCCACAAAAGTTTATGCATGAAATTTTTGCTTAAATTTTAAGAAGGGTCAGAGACACCCTGAATCCAAGGAGCCTAGTTTAAGAACCTCTAAGGTAATAGTTTAGGATTTTTTTTTGAGGGGGGTGCATCTTATGTCTCAGTTAATTGAATCACCTGCTTGGTACTCTTTGGGGAGTCACATTTACCCAAATATCTGGAGACCTGATACTGGAATGCTGGTTCCTGGGAGTGTGCTTATTCTGCATTGCCCTTGTGTCTTTTTGTCTGCTTAAATGGAACCATGATTGGCATTGGCCAGGGCATCCACAAAGGTTCTAGTTGATGAGCATTCTTGGCCACAAGCTTATCTACAATTTAAAAATAAGTACAAAAGCAATTTTCCAATTGTGGAAGAAAGAACAAGCAGCAGCATCTCTGGGAATGTAATTGATTTAGAAATGGGTTTGAGCTTTCCATTCATTAACTCCTGTATGGTAGGACAGGAGACAGTCGATGGCTGCAGCCTCCGTGCCTGGGTTGCAATAGTTACACTGGGAACTTGGCATTCAGCATTCATTACTACCTCTGAGAACAGTGCTATGCCGTCAGATACTGCAGCAAACAGCAGCACCATGTATTTAGTAATCAGAGAAGTAAGTACTTGAGCCTGAGTCTTTCTGTTTGTACCCACGATGAACAAAGAAGAACACTGGTCAATCCTCCGAGGGCTCAGGGACCCCAGCTTTCTCATTTTTTCTTTCCTACTACAGATGACATTGAGGAGCCTGGGGCCTGGGCCTGGTGAGCCTAGAGTTCTTCCTATGGGACCATTTCTTCAGGTCAGGAGCAGTGTCTATACCTGGTGGCAGTCACAACCTACAAGAATATGGATCTGTGGGGCATATTGTAAAAATATTCATTTTTTTAACACATAATTTATTTAACTTTCACTATTAACCACTGGAGATACAGACATAACTGATCTTTGTTGAGCTTGTTTGTAGTTTAAGAGGTAATTAATAAGACACAGTGTAGGAAATATTATAAAGAACATTTAAAAGAGCCTTAAGACAACATAATGAAGCCAACAACTCTTCAATAAATTTTAAAAAATGGTGTCAGAGATCAAAATACCAATGGCGGAGGGTTTCAAGATGGCGGCCTAGAGGGTGGCTGCATTTCATGTTGCTCCAGGACTCAGGATTCAAAAGAGGAGATATTGAGACACTTGGAACCAACTCAAAGCAGCCGGGTGAGTCTCTCCCATTGGGGAGGCGTCCCGGATGGGACAGTGGTCCCGGAACGCAGGAAACTTTGTGAAGTAGAGCTGCCAGTGAGACGCCCCTCCCCCCGCTGGAGCAGTGAACTCGGACAACTAGGAGCGCCGAAAAGGAGGCCGCTCGGCACAGCGCTGGGACTTGGAGCAACTACTGGGGATCCGGCGGCTGCCCAGGGGAGGAGTGGCGAGGAGAGCTGTGTGGACTCAGGACACCGGGGCCTGCCCTGAGGAGGAGGAGGAGGAGCGTGGCCACTTGGATTCGGAGAGACTGCACCAGAGCTACAGGCGGTTGCCAGAAGAGAAACTCCGCGGCGAGCTGTTTGGACTCAGAACGACGCTTCTGAACCCCGGGGCCTGCCCTGAGGACGAGGAGGAGGAAGAGGAACGCGGCCGCTTGGATTCGGGGTGACTACACCAGAGCTTCAGGCGGTTGCCAGAGGAGAGGCTGCGTGGCGGGCTGTTTGGACTCGGACCACTTCTGAACCCCAGGGCCTGCTCGGAGGAGGAGGAGGAGAAGCGCGGCGGGTCCTTTGGACTCGCAGTGACTGCATTGGCGCTCCAGGCAGCTGCTCAGAGGAGAAGGCGAGTGGTGAGTTGTTTGGACTTAAAGGGACAGCGCCTGAACACAGGGGGGCTGCCTGGAGAGGAAGCGTGGTGGGTCGCTGGTCTTGAGTGGCCGCACCAGAGCTCCGGGCGGTTGCCCATAGGACCCGTGCAGCGGGTCACGTGGATTCAGAGCCACCCAGAGCGACCACTCCTGAACACTCGGGGGGTTATCTGGAGGAGGAGGAGGAACGGGGAGGGTCACTTCGACTCGGAGTGATTGATTGCCCAGGGCTACGGGTGGTTGGTGGGAGGTGGAGGCAAGCAGTGAGTTTCTTGGACTCCTAGTGACCGCACCAGAATACTGGGCAGCTGTCTGGAGGAAGAGGCGTGTGGCGGGTCTCTGGGACTCAGAGAGATTGTACGGGGCCCCAGGTGGCTGCTCAGAGGAGGGGCCGCATAGCCAGGCAATTAGGGGCAGAGCAGGGTCCCAGGATCTAGGAGGCTTCTGGGTGGAAGAGCCGCACAGAGACAGGCTTAGGGCGGAGCAAAGGTTCCAGGCCTGAGGGCATATTCTCTGAGGAGGGGCAGCCTAAGGAGATTCATCTGCGAAGGGTGAGGCTCCCAGGCCCAGGAGGTAGGGCCGGGCCCCTGAGAACTTTGCAGAGGAAGGCAGCCCAGCCCAGGCGGTAGCTGTAATTGAGGGGAACCTCTAGGAGGGTACTGACCAGCGAGACTTCCCCACCGGGTGAGTCTTCCCTGCCGGGTGAGGTTTCCCCACAAGGACGGTAAAACTAGAGACTCAGGCCCAAACAGGCCTTGCCTCAGCCCGCAGCCTAGGTCCCCTTTGGATGACCATTGGTCAACAAGTGGAGGCACCTCTGCCCACTAGCAGGGATTATACCCCTCCTGAAGGCCACCACTCCTAGAGAGGCAGCTTCCTTGTGGAGCTCCGCATTATCAACTTCCTCCAAGACTTCAGCCTACTGAAGGCTAAGGGGGGATATATATAGAAATCTTCAGGGACATTGTAAGTCAATAGAGGAAATCTGCAATATCTCAGCGGTCAACTGATACCTGAACAATATGAGAAAACAAGGAAAGAAAATGCTGCAAACAAATCTAGATGTTACATCAATAAAACCCAATGACAGCATGGCAGAAGAAATGACAGAAAAGGAGTTCAGAATGTACATAATTAAAATGATCAGAGAAGCAAACGATGAGATGAAAGAGCAAATGCAAGCATTGAATGATCGCACCAATCGACAGTTAAAAGAGCAAATACAGGAAGCAAAAGATCATTTCAATAAAGAGTTAGAGATATTGAAAAAAAACCAAACAGAAATCCTTGACATGAAAGAAACAATAAACCAAATTAAGAACTCCATAGAAAGCATATCCAATAGGATAGAACACCTGGAAGACAGAACCTCAGACATTGAAGACAAAATATTTAACCTTGAAAACAAAGTTGAACAAACAGAGAAGATGGTAAGAAATCATGAACAGAATCTACAAGAACTATGGGATATCATGAAAAGGCCAAATTTAAGAATTATTGGGATTGAGGAAGGCCTAGAGAAACAAGCCAAAGGAATGAACAATTTATTCAATGAAATAATATCAGAAAATTTCCCAAATCTGAAGAATGAAATGGAAAATCAAGTTCAAGAGGCTTATAGGACTCCAAATACACAAAATTACAACAGACCCACACCAAGGCACATTATAATGAAATACCTAACATACAAAATAAGACAGAATTTTAAAAGCTGTGAGAGAAAAGAACCAAATTACATTCAGGGGGAAACCAATACGGATATCAGCAGACTTTTCAATCCAGACCCTAAAAGCTAGAAGGGCCTGGAACAACATTTTTCAAGCCCTGAAAGAAATGGATGCCAACCAAGAATCTTATACCCAGCAAAACTTACCTTCAAATTTGACGATGAAATAAAATCCTTCCATGATAAACAAAAGCTAAAAGAATTTACAAAAAGAAAGCCAGCATTACAAAACATTCTCAGCAAAATATTCCATGAGGAAGAGATGAAAAACAAAGCAGCAAATCAGCAAAGGGAGGAATTATCCTAAAAGAATTGTCAAATAAAGGAGGAAACAAGTTGTGTCAAAGAAATAAATAAATAGAATTTAAAAAATGAACCAAATGACCGGGAAACCAAATCATATCTCTATAATAACCCTGAATGTTAATGGCCTGAATTCATCAATCAAAAGACATAGACTGGCAGATTGGATTAAAAAGAAAAATCCAACAATTTGCTGCCTGCAAGAGACTCACCTCATAGAAAAAGATACCCATAGACTAAAGGTGAAAGGATGGGGAAAAACATACCATGCGCATGGACTCAGCAAAAAAGCTGGAGTATCCATCCTCATTTCCGATAGTGTGGACTTCAAGCCAAAGTTAGTCAGAAGGGATAAAGAAGGTCATTTCATACTGCTTAAGGGAAGCATAAATCAGCAAGATATAACAATCATAAACATCTATGCCCCAAACAGTGGCTCATCCATGTATGTCAAACAAATCCTTCTCAATTTCAGAAACCAAATAGACCATAACACAATAATACTAGGTGATTTTAACACGCCTCTCTCACCACTGGACAGATCTTCCAGACAAAAATTGAACAAAGAAACCATAGATCTCAATAACACAATCAATAATTTAGACTTAACGGACATTTATAGAATATACCATCCAACCAAGAGTGAATACACTTTCTTCTCAGCAGCACATGGATCCTTCTCTAAAATAGACCATATATTATGCCACAAAGCTAATGTTAGCAAATACAAGAAGATAGAGACCCTACCATGTATTCTATCAGATCATAATGGATTGAAGTTAGAAATAAATGAAAGAGTAAAACACAGAAACTATTCCAACATCTGGAGATTAAACAATATGCTATTATATGATGAATGGATAACAGAAGATATTAGGAAGGAAATTAAAAAATTCTTAGAGGTAAATGAGAACAAAGAAACATCATATCAAAATCTCTGGGACACTATGAAAGCAGTACTTAGAGGGAAATTTATTTCATGGAGCGCATTTAATAAAAGAAGTAAAACTCAACAAATAAACGACCTAACCCTACAGCTCAAAGCCCTAGAAAAAGAAGAACAGACCAACACCAAAAGTAGTAGAAGACAGGAAATAGTTAACTCAGAGCCGAAATCAATGAAATTGAAACAAAAGAAACAATACAAAAAATTGACAAAATAAATAGTTGGTTCTTCGAAAAAATAAACAAAATTGATAAACCTTTAGCCACACTAACAAAGAGAAGACGAGAGAAAACCCAAATCACTAAAATTCGGAATGAACAAGGAAATATCACAACAGACAGGATTGAAATACAAAACATAATTAGAAGCTATTTTGAAAATCTATACTCCAACAAAATAGAAAATTTCGAAGACATCAACAGGTTTCTAGAGACATATGAATTGCCTAAACTGAACGAGGAGGACATAAACAATTTAAATAGACCAATTTCAAGTACTGAAATAGAAGAAGTCATCAAAAGCCTTCCAACAAAGAAAAGTCCGGGACCAGATGGGTTCTCAGCCGAGTTCTACAAAACCTTTAAAGAAGAGCTCATTCCAATACTTCTCAAAGTATTTCATAAATAGAAGAGGAGGGAACCCTCCCAAACTCATTCTATGAAGCCAATATCACCCTGATACCTAAACCAGACAGAGACTCATCAAGGAAAGAAAATTTCAGACCAATATCCTTAATGAACATCGATGCAAAAATTCTCAACAAAATTTTAGCAAATCGCATACAAAAACATATTAAAAAGATAGTGCACCATGATCAAGTGGGCTTCATCCCAGGGATGCAAGGTTGGTTCAACATCAGGAAATCAATAAACGTAATTCACCATATTAATAGACTTAAAGTCAAGAATCACATGATTATTTCAATAGATGCAGAAAAAGCATTTGATAAAATACAGCACCCCTTCATGCTCAAAACACTAGAAAAAATAGGGATAGTGGGAACATTCCTTAACATTGTAAAGGCCATTTATGCTAAGCCCATGGCTAATATCATCCTAAATGGTGAAAAACTGAAAGCATTCTCCCTAAAAACTGGAACAAGGCAGGGATGCCCTCTTTCACCACTTCTATTCAACATCGTTCTTGAGACTCTGGCCAGAGCAATTAGACAAACCAAAGAAATTAAAGGGATACGAATTGGAAAAGAAGAACTCAAACTATCCCTGTTCGCTGATGACATGATTATATATTTAGAGGAACCTGGAAATTCCACCAGAAAACTCTTAGAACTCATAAGTGAATTCAGTAAAGTAGCAGGTTACAAGATCAATGCCCATAAATCCAACGCATTTTTATACATAAGTGATGAATCTTCAGAAAGAGAAATTAGGAAAACTACCCCATTCACAATAGCCTCGAAAAAATAAAATACTTGGGAATCAATCTCACAAAAGAGGTGAAAGACCTCTACAATGAGAACTATACAACACTAAAGAAAGAAATTAAAGAACACCTTAGAAGATGGAAAGATCTTCCATGTTCTTGGATAGGAAGAATTAATATTGTCAAAATGGCCATACTACCTAAAGTGCTATACAAATTCAATGCAATTCCAATTAAAATCCCAATGACGTACCTTACAGAAATAGAGCAAGCAATCATGAAATTCATCTGGAAGAATAAGAAACCCAGAATAGCTAAAGCAATCCTTAGCAGGAAGAGTGAAACAGGGGGTATTGCAATACCAGATCTTCAACTCTACTACAAAGCAATAGTAACAAAAACGGCATGGTATTGGTACCAAAATAGAAAGGTAGATCAATGGTACAGAATAGAGGACACGGACACAAACCCAAATAAATACAATTTTCTCATACTAGACAAAGGTGCCAAAAATATGCAATGGAGAAAAGATAGCCTCTTCAACAAATGGTGCTGGGAGAATTGGAAATCCATATGCAACAGAATGAAACTAAACCCATATCTCTCACCATGCACGAAACTAAACTCAAAATGGATTAAGGACCTCGGAATCAGACCAGAGACCCTGCAGATTATAGAAGAAAAAGTAGGTCCAAATCTTCACCTTATTGGTCTAGGATCAGACTTCCTTAACAGGACTCCCATAGCACAAGAAATAAAAGCTAGAATCAACCACTGGGATAGATTCAAACTAAAAAGCTTTCTCTCAGCAAAGGAAACTATCAGCAATGCGAAGAAAGAGCCTACAGAGTGGGAGAATATCTTTGCCAATCATACTTCAGATAGAGCGCTAATCTCCAGAATCTATAAAGAACTCAAAAAACTCTACACGAAGAATACAAATAACCCAATCAACAAATGGGCTAAGGAAATAAATAGACACTTCACAGAAGAAGATCTACAGGCAATCAACAAACATATGGAAAAATGTTCAACATCTCTAGTAATAAGAGAAATGCAAATCAAAACTACCCTAAGATTCCATCTCACCCCAATTAGAATGGCGATTATCAAGAATACAAGCAACAACAGGTGTTGGCGAGGATGTGGGGAGAAAGGTACACTCTTACATTGCTGGTGGGGCTGCAAATTAGTGCAGCCACTCTGGAAAGCAGTGTGGAGATTCCTTAGAAAACTTGGAATGGACCCGCCATTTGACCCAGCTATCCCACTCCTTGGCCTATACCCAAAGGACTTAAAATCAGCATACTACAGAGACACAGCCACATCAATGTTCATAGCTGCTCAATTCACAATAGCCAGACTGTGGAACCAACCTAGATGCCCTTCAATTGATGAGTGGATAAAGAAACTGTGGTATATATATACAATGGAATATTACTCAGCCATAAAGAATGATAAAATTATGGCATTTGCCGGCAATGGATGAAATTGGAGAATATCATGCTAAGTGAGATAAGCCAATCTCAAAAAGCCAAGGACGAATGATATCGCTAATAAGTGGAGGATGACACATAATGGGGGGGAGGGAAGGGTTAAGGTTAGGGTTAAGGTTAGGGTTAGGGAGGGGGGCAAGTATGGAGGAAGGAAGGACTGTATAGAGGGTAAAGAGGGGTGGGAGGGGTGGGGGGAAGGGAAAAAATAACAGAATGAATCAAACAACATTACTCTATGTAAATTTATGATTACACAAATGGTATGCCTTTGTGCCATGTACAAACAGAGAAACAACATGTATCCCATTTGTTTACAATAAAAAAATAAAAATTAAAAAAAAAAAAAAAAATGGTGTCAGAAATTCCAATTAAACCAAGAGGCCATGATTTAGTAATATGGTCTCCCCGGAACACACTCCACCTTGATAATTCTCTGTTATTTGAGGGTTTTTAGCTAAATCCATATCCCTGGGCTGCCCTTGATGAGCACATAAATAAACATTCTTCCATTTGAAGGGAGCCCCACCCCACCTCCACCCAGCGTCATTTATAAGAATTTCACATCCTTGCTTTGGAGTTTCTGTAGAAATTCATTCTACATGAAATAACCTTTCTACAATAAAAATATCTAAAAACTGCACAGTATCATTCTCCCCCCAGATCCTGAGAAGGGGTCAGTGCAGATAGACTTATCATGCACCTCCCCCCTCCAGGAACTCTATAAACACAGTACCCCCGAGGCTGTCTGTATTGAAGGTGCCAGCACTTGACCCCAAAATCTATTTGTATCGTAGGTAGTAGCTAAAAGCAATCTGTTAAATAAATGTGTCCGATTTCTATTGCCTGGAAGCAATTGCATATTTATTACTGACCCAATAGTTTGACTTACAGCAGCCATAAACTAAATGAACATTATCTTGATCACTTTGAAGATTGTTATCAGTGAGGTAATGGCAAAAATGCTCTGCATTTCTACTGGGGCACCTTTTATTTCTTATTTTTAGTTTTTGCTTTGTTATTGGCAAAGACACTAATGTGCATTCTCAATTGAAACAATCAATGGGAATCATGAAAACCAAGCTGTTAGGAGTCTCTTAGTCACACTGTGCAGAGGAAGTGCTTCTTCACCTCTTTTCTCTTTATCCCACCGTAACTCAAAAGGAAAGAAGGATTTGAGCGAAACCCCTGATATCGGGACAGTGAGGTGTTCAGTAGAATGGAAAAAGCCCTCTCCAGGGAGGAAACCTCAGCCCATCTAGGTGCAGGAATTGAGTCTTCATACCAATAAATGAGCAGAAACGATATTTTAACAAGTTTTACCACTGTCAAAACCAGTGGCCCCAGAATCATGGTCTCCACATTACTTTCTAATCCATCTTTTAACTTTTGCCAAATAGTGGACCATCGCCCTAAAGGGTCTTAGGCAAATCCACTTGTCCCTCAGTCTTTATCATAGGCCTTCATCAGAGAGACTTCTACAGACTTGCACAGAGGGGGCCGACTTCCTTCCTCCCGAGGGACCAAAGATGGGTGCGAGGAAGTTGCCTCTCCGTCAGATATCCACGCCAGGCAAGTTTGTACGTCCCTCCATCCCTCACAGAATTGAGGCTGGAGCGTTGAAATAGTGGAAGTGGAGAAAGGTCCTTTTTTTATTGGTGCATCACAATCAACCATTCATAGCAGTGGGATTCGTTGTTAAATACTCAAACATGCACACAACACAATTTGGTCAAGTTTTTTCCTGAGAGGTTAACTGTTCAATTTAGGGTGAGTTCCAACCCTTTGTTCTCTTCACTTCCTGTCCATTTTTTTTATGTGACTTTCTGGTGATTGGTTGCTTTATAAATTCTAAACCAATACACAGCCAGGAACAAAAGAATTTTCAGTAAACAAATTCATCGCTAAAAAGTTGATCTTTAGAGTTTAATGTGGGGAATAAAATAATACAGCAGGGGACTCCATCCATTTGTCCTCTGTTAACATGGATGAAGAAGGATGAGCAGTGAGCAAAACCAACAGGGCAGTGACAACCAAGTGACACCTGGGTCTCTCTGTTCCTCAGGCAACACATCCCCACGTTGAGGGTCTTTGCCTTGTGAATGGCAGTCCCCAGACATTCAAGTCTGGTCCCTAGCAACCTATGTGGTCAGTAACATACCATGGTGTGGTGAGGATTTCCCAAGCCTGGTCCATTGGTTGTTCTCAACGGTGCGTGTGGAACCTTCTGTCCCCAGGTCTTCCTTCTTCCTTGAGTTGTACACTAGAGAAAAGTCACTGCGCTTTTGTATCATTCCAGTCTGTGGGTGATTCACAGATTGCTATTGTGAGGCTGGTTCAAAGGCTATTCCCACTAGACCCTCTGTCAAGAAATCTGTGAGATGACAGCATCATTGAGTGGATTGTTCTTGTAGGGAGTCGTTCAGTTAATGAGCAAACACTTCTTTAGAGACCCTAATATGCACCAGCACTGTGATAGATTCTGGGCTAGTTTTTTTTTTTTTTTTTTTTTTTTTTTTTTTTTTAATATGCAAAACTTAGAAACTACTTAGAGAGTCAGGTTGTACTTTTTAGCATGATGAATTATACAAGATTAGGCTAAATGCCTTGTAGATGACACAAACCAAAAGCCCTGGAGAAGTTTGAAAAGAAACATAGGTTTAGGCAACATGTTAGTCAGCTTTCTGTCACTGTGACAAAAATACCTGAGACAAACTAAAGGAGGAAAAACTTAATTTGGCTCACAGTTTTAGAGGTTTCAGTTTACGGTCGTTGGACTGTGCTGCCTCAGGCCTGTGGCTACGCAGAACATCATGGCAGCAGGGAATACGTGACACAGCATAGCTGCTCACCTCATGGGAGCCAGGATGGAAGCCAAGAAAGAGGGGAAAGAACTGCGGTCCCAGTATCCCCTTCCACAACACACGCTTGTGACCTAACTTCCTTCCCCTAGGCCCCACCTCTTAAAAGTTCCACTGCCTCCCAAATGATCTCTCCAGGTGACCAAGCCTGTAGAGCATGAGCCTTTGGGACACATTTAAGATCCAAACCCTAAGAGACAATCAAGAAAATCCTCACTAAAAGGAAGACAGAACTAGGGCTTGAATTGTGGTTAACATGCGGATTTACGAGAATGCAGAGTTCTCCAACTTCAGTCAGGAGAAGCCATTGAGCGAAGTAGCATAAAACATGCCACGGCCTGCTCGCCAGAGACGCAGCAGGAAGGGAAGACCTTGAGAGTCTGGGGGTGGGGTGCTTTCAGAGGCAGGGACTGAGTGGCTTTCACCTTCAAATAATTTCCCTGACACCCTCCAGTTGACCCAACATGCACTCGGCCTTCTGAGATAGGCTCCTGACATTTTGCAGATGTAAAAATTCTGCTGGGGAAAATGAATGGTGGCAGAATCAGTGCTGTAGACTGGAAAGTGCAGCCATGGGTGCCGGAAGGACCAGAGGTCAGCCTGACCCTTCTTCAAGTCCTAATTGATGAGAGGTTTTTGTTTGTTTGTTTTTCTTCCCCAAATAGAGATTCTTAGGAAGAGATAGAAGCCTGAGTCCTCAGGTAGACTCTACTTTGTGGCAGATCCAAATGTCATCCCTAGGGCCACCCGTGTTGGCTTAATTAAAAGAGGGAGTCCAAAGACCAACCTCCTCAAGGAGCTTCCAAGGACCTCTCAGCCCCACCCCCTTCTACTCACATGATGGATGCTGGTTCCTTCCTCCTTCAGGGCCTTTGCACATGTTAGACCCTCAGCCTGGAAAGTGGTTTCCCTTCCCCGTCACCAAGCCACTTGTGCTCTTTCTTCCAGTTTCAGCTCATATACCAGGAAGTATTCCTCCGATCCCCAGACTACATATATGTTCTCATAACTCATGGTCTTAATGCCAATTGTAATTACATAATCAATTATGGAAAGAGTCAAGTGTCTCACAAGGATCTATGTAGTACCATATTACCATTACTATGTCTCTGTGGTTCACTTTTTAAATAACTTTAATGAATTATAACTGACATACAATAACTACATATATTAAAGTATACAATTGAATAAGTTTAGACATATGTCTACATCCATGGATCTTTCACCCCCAGGAAGGTAGTGAACATGTCCTTCCCTCTCAAAATGTACACTGCAGTACACCCTCAGGCAACCACTATGGTCACTGCCAATTAGTTTGTGTTCTCTAGAGTTTGTTACATAAACAGAATCATACAGTCTATGCTTTTTTAAAATCAGACTTCTATCACTCAGCATAATTATTTGAGTTTCACCCATGTTGATGCACATAGCAGTAGCAACTCTTTTCATTGCTGTGTAGTATTCCATCGTGTGAATGTATCATGATTCATCTACATAAACTCCTCTCTTGGTAAACATGGGGTTGTTTTGAGTTTGGGGCTGGTTTAGCATCTCTTCAGATGTGGTGTCTGTGAAGTGACTGTTAAGTGTCTGAACATTTGCATAAGACACTTTTGTTTGATGGACAAATGCTTTCATTTGGGGGTGAATATGGAGGATTGGCATGACTGGCTCCTGCTCTAGGTGTAAGTTTCATTTTTTAAGAAACCATCTATGGAGTGCTTTTAACCCCAGATTGTGTGAGGATTGATAACATGTTCCTCAGGTGAGCTTTGAGCCCTCCAGGAACAAAGACAGTGGGGTAGGGTAGAGGAATTCCGGACGGAAAGGAAGCTGCAGGCTGCAGGCCCCGCTCTGGTCGGTGTTGCCCCGCCCCCACTGCGTCGCCCCATCAGGTCTCGGATGCCCCACCACCCAGATAATTCCTTTGGTTCTTCCTATATTAAGAGGCTAGCTTGAGGGCGCGGTCCTAGCATGTCTACCCCACGTGTACCCGCACCCAGAACACTGCTGCCAATCGCAGAGACCTAACCAACTCATCTGTTTTCCCCAGGGGACACTTGAACTGGCTTCAACTAGATCGCAGAGTACTGGAGCACGACTTCCCTAAAAAGTCCGGACCCGTGGTTTTGTACTTTTGTGTCAGGTAGGTACACCTGGTATTCACACTTCGGCTTCTTTTTTCTTTGTCAGAAAAGTCTGGAAGGATGAAGTGGCTCAAAGGAGGGGGAGTGCAAGTTTGTCTTGTTCCTTGCTAGGGATAAAGTGCAGCTCTGTTCCCAGCAGAGGGAAACACAGGCATGAGTGTGGAAGACACGTGTCACTGGGCATGGACATGTGCTTGCATTCTTGCACTAGGAATAAAAGCCTTGGTTTTCTTCTCTTCTATCACAAATGCCACTTGAGCCTCTTGATTTTTTTTTTTTTTTTTTTTTTTTTTTTTTTTTGATCCCAAAGAGAACTAATTAAAACCCAGCAGCAAAACACAGGTCCGTGTATTTTGTGGCAAGGGAGGAGAAATCACAATAAAATATCAGAAATGGTTGGCATTTTCTGTTCACTAGTCTAAGAAATTTCATTTAATGATTGCAGAAGGAACAGTTTTTGTGATACATTGCTTTCAGAGTTCACATTTTGCAGCAGTCTTGTGAAAACACAGGACCGATTGCTTCTGCTTGCGAAAGGGTGTGGGAAGCCAGGGATGGACAGAGACAGACTCCAGCTCTCAGACCAGCAGCTCTGAGCACCCAGTCTGTGGAAGCCACCAGGCCCTTTCTGTCTAGAACTTTGATTGCAACACTATTACAGAAACACTGAGGGTGTTTTGGTTTGGTTTGGTTTTCTTGGTGCTGGGGCTCCAACCCAGGCCACATTCCCCAGCTTTCAGATTCATCACTTCTACCCAGGACACAGAATCTGTATTCTGTTCTATGCTAACAGAAATTCAGAAGCAGGATACAAATGATTTGCAATTCACTTCCTAAAGAACGGGGTCAGGATTCCAGTTTCCCATATAACCATCCTGAATCCACAAACGGCATTAGAAGAGCCCAAGAGTTAAAGGGTCTATTTAACAGGCTGGAGTGGATGACTTTACCTCAGCTGGCAGAGTCTGTTCAAACTTGCATTTAATGCCTTTTTGATTTGTTTAACAGCTGTGGACATATCAGAGCTAATCTTAGCCATTTCCATTGCTGATGGGAATGATTTCAATGCCATATTCTCTTTAATGGTGTCTACAGTTTCTCAGATTAATGGAAAAGTAACCATAGAAAGTAAAGACTTAACAATTCCGCTGGGAGGGGCAGGTGGTGTTGGGAAGGCTGGAGTCGAATTGAAGCAGTTCATTAACCTATGATGGAAACTGGATAAATACTCTTAACTGTACAGCAGGCTCCCCCCCATCCTCCTAGTGCTGTTTTTCCCATAATTTCCATAAAGGGTGTATTGAACATCAGTACACAGACATTTCAATTTGCACACAATTCTTAACATAGGAACTGAAAATCTAAAAACAGCTTTTCAACAGTTATTCCAGGAATTGTCCAGCTTCAAATCCAGATTTTGAAAATTTTCATTAACAGGATATCAAGTACCAGTATGTTCAGATGTTGATGAGCTGTCATGTAAGTCCCATCAGCTCACAGTTTAATACCACGTACACTACACATTCAAGTTTTTAACCTTTCACATCACATTGACAAAGTTATTAGGAGAACCAGACTACCAGAAACTTTCTAAAAATGCTTTCATTAACGCATTTTAATTATGCATACTAGTGGGGTTCTTTTTGACATAATCATGCATGTACGCAGTTTAATTTGCTCCATTTCAGTCCCCAGTCCTTCCTTTCCCTCCTCTCTTTTCTCCTTTATTCTCCTTTTTCTACTACTAGTCTTCCTTCTATTTACTTATTGTTTTTTTAATTGGTACCACAAACTTTGACAGGGTGAGGATCATGGAAAGGTTCTCCTTAGAAACAGTTCTACTAAAAAAACATGGGATTCAAATTTAAAATGTTTAAGATGCATTAAATGTTCAACTGTGCTCCAAGTTGCCCTTTGGTTTGCTCTCAATTACAGAGTGTAAAACTAGCCTTAACCTGTGGAGTGATAAGCCAAGGCCACCGAAGCTATCTATAAAGTCCCACTGTTTTCTGCTTGTACCAGAAAATAAATAACCAGCAAATGATTTCAGCTCTTAAAAAATATCATTTATACTAAAAAGATGGAATGAAGCGGGATTCCCTCCTTCTTAGAAAATAATGTTTTTCTTTCTGCTATTTTTTGCCTGCCCGTGTTAGTCAGGAAGAGAAAATACTGGGCTTCGTTGCATGTTAGGTATTTGTTTCCAAGTGTCTGAAAAGAGGTGAGTTATTGGCAGGTTTGGGGATAGCCTGGGACAGAAATCAGTGACAGAGGTGTTGGTCCCCCAGGTGGTACAAATTATTCCATGTCAAACAGATGACACAGCTACAACCATATAACAGGTGCTTGCCAAAGAAAGAACTAGGAAGCAGGATGACCAAAAGACTCAGATATTTTATCGGATTCCCCAGCCAGAAATGACACTCTTGCCATTGGCCACTCATGTTTTTAATTGCCCACAGCAGGAACCTCAGGGAACACTCATCAGAAAAACATCTCCAAATCCCATTTGAGGATGTTTGACCTCTGCTGTTTCTTTCTTCAGACCTCCTGGCAGATTGCTGAACCTCTTTGTCTAACAATTGATCTTTCTAGAAGGTCTCAGGTTTCTATGTCCGGTTCCCTCCTAGACTACTCCGCTTGAGTTCTGAAGACTCAGCCATTCGAAGCCAACGGCATTACTGGCCCACTCCTCCTCTCTTTTCCACAAATTTTCCGTGGTCCCAGGAGATCTGTGGAATCATTGTTCACCGCCTCACAGAGACTGTAGTTCTTGCTCTTTCCCTTGATCCTCTTCTGCCAATTATTACACACACTAATTCTCTGTTCTGCTTCCAGACTCTTCCTCTGCCCTGTCCTCTGCCCTTCCCTCCTCACCACCTGTTCTGAGGCTTTCCTCTGCTGTCCCAGACAGCTGTCCCCTTGGTACTGGCCAGAGGACCCTGGCACCCTCACTGACCTGAGTTCCCGTTCTTCAGCTCTCCCAGCTGTTTGTTTTCTGTGAGAGGAGGCCGATTCTCCACCTAGGTATAATCTCCAGTTTTACCTTGATTTTCAGACTGAGAAAAATTTTCTATTTGTAACTTGCTTCCTTTCTAGGGATGCCTACAAGTGTTTTTTTTCCAAAGGAGTCAAAGTCCCAGACCTCGGAGTAGACTTGAGTCCATAAAAGAGCTTCTGCTCCCGCTGAGTGCTTTTCCTTGATTTCCCCATGCTGTCCCACCTTTGTCCTTCACTCTGCTCACGATTTCCTGTCTTTCTGCATCTCAGAGAGCTTTTCTCTCCCTCCTTTGAGCTCTGTGCGCACTCTCTTGGCTTCAGTTGGGGCCTTTGTAAACCTCTCCTGGACTTGAACTTCCCTTGTTCATCTTTGCTCCTGACCTTGGGCCCTGCCCAGTCTCCCCTATATGTTGCCACTGGACATCTTTCTAGAATTCTCATCTGATCCTTGCTCACAATTTTTTCTGACTTTCCATAATCCTTGTAGGGGAAAGCATAGCCTTAGCAAACCCCGTACAGTCTGACTTCTTCCGAGCTGTCCAGCCTTATTGCTCCCTTGTGTCTCACCCCAGCTGATAGATGACCAAAAGCACCTTCACCCATAGCCATTGTTTACTGCTGCACGGCAATTCTCAGAATGCAAGAAAATCACTCTCATATCGTTCACCAGACAAGCTTAAATAATAGACCAAGAAGAAAAATAAGGAAAATAGAGCTACACACACAAGGAAATCTGTGTGTGACTTTTTGTAGACACAAGTTCGTGCTCAGAATGATTCCCACATGTCCCGGCTGTTCCTTTAATTGTGTGTTCTTCTGCCAAGTGCCCCTGTGGCCCTGGTCATCCACACTGTGTGTAGGAAAATAAACAGAGATTAGGTTTGCCTCCTCAACTTTGATTTCACAAACAATAAACTGAAATGAACAATAGGAAAGAAAGACCGAGAGGAGAGTCCAGGAAGCTTTTATCTGAAGAGAAGATTTTATAGCCACTGTGGATTTGACTGTCAGCATCCCCCTTGCTGATGGAGATAGCAGTAGCTACTTCCTGTCCCTCACAAAAACATGATGGCATAGATCTAAAATGAAGTGGCTGTTAACCAGAACTTGCTGTCATTCATCTGAGTGTCCCAGTTAAGATTTAGGGCCATTGCATTTCTGAACTTCAGAGGTCCTCAGCTGTAGAAGCTCACAGCTTTTCATTCGCTCTTTTCTGCTACCCCAAGTTAGCATTCCAAATATGACATTTGTGTTCGTTATGCAATGAAATCACTGGGCCATTTAATTAACACTTGCTGTAAATATTCAATGATTCCCAAATGCCAAGGGGTGGCTGTGAGAGGGAAGGGGAAGTGCAGGGATGGCAGGGGAGACCTAGCTGATGTCAGCTGGCTAGACAGAGTTCAGCCATCGCAGTCAGAAGCTTCCAAGGGTTGGAGAAGGTGCTGAGACTCCCCAAAGCTGCAGAACCTGTCGGGTATTTAATACCCTTGAACTCGTGGACAGAGAACACGGACTTCTCCCTGCATCAGCCTGTGATCAGATATTCTCTGGCCAGGATCATCTGAGCTAGCAGGGGTGTGACATGGCTCATGGGGCTCAAGGATCATCTGTGCTGGGTTTGCCCTCAGTCTAGGGAGTTGCTCCCTTCAACTCAAAAGGAAGCCCCCGGCTCAGTGCTACTAGATGCATCAAAGAACCTACCTTAAGACAAAGGTTTTGATGTCAGTCAGGTACAATAAGGACAACAGATCAGGAGGTGACTGGTGTCAACAAGGTAGTTCCCAAGAGGAGGGGACATGCTCCCTCATGATATACAGAGCCCCACAGGGAAGCACCAGGGCCCATAGGGAGGTGGAGGGAAGGAAAGGAAAATCTGGTGAGAGGCTTTATTGAGGCTTCTGTGGGAAGGAACAGGTAAAGGAGGTAGGCTTAGGTTTGGCTAGTATGAACGATTTCAGTGGGCCCTGGGACTGTCCCTAGTTATCTGTGATCTGTCCCTGGAGTAGTCAGGGCAGGGAAATAATGACCCTGAGTGTGAAAGCCAATGGTGGTGTGGGAGGTGTGGGCCCTGGTTTGGTGGGTTGCGTGAGAGTCACAGTTCTTACTGTCTCTAAGAAGTGGCCAACCCTGGGAAAGGCAGCCTCTCCAGGGCAGCAAGGCCCCAGATATCAAAGCATCATAAAGACGTGGCTAATCCAGAAGTGGACTTAAAACCGTGCATGCAGACCCTCTGCATCTAAGACTCAGCCTTCACTTCCGTAGGTTTACCCAAAGACCCAGATTTTTCTTTGTGAGCCTACCTCTGGAGGAAGCCTCTGCCCTGTCCCCACCCAGGAAAAGGAAGTGCAACGTCGCCACCTACTGCTGAAGAGGGGGATCAAGGACAAAGCTCTCCTCGGAGTGTGGAAAAGAACCACATTTTTATAAAATCCCTTACATCTAAACCATGAGCACTCCCCAATTGCCCAGAAGTCTCCTCTCCCTGGTGCCTGCTTTTTGGGTGAATGGAGACATCTCAGGTCTTTTTTTTTTCTCTAGGTTTTTTGTTTTTTTTTTTTTTCCTCTGCAGTTTCCTGGAGTGGATGGAAAGTTCAGGATGAGTTAAACATCTAAGGTTACTGTCAAGAGTATGACAGGCCCGGTGCTCCCAGGGTTTTCCGGCAGCGGTTGTCTTGGTGATAAGGTTAACAGGAAAGCTCTCTCTACTTCCTGTCAAGAAGAGGGTTTTTTTCTGTATCTCAGAATATGCTTGTTATTTCCTCTTCCTTCTCTGCCCCTCGAAGCCAGACGGCAGGAGGTTGGTGGAAGTGAAGGCTTTCTCCAGAGACATCAACCGGGCCTCCTTGTTAAGTTTCCGTTATAAGAGTTGAGAGGAAAAGACAAGTGTTATGTTTTCGTAAACTACTATTCAAGGGAAAATTGGGGCGGAGGGGATGCAGAGAATGTCATCAGTGTGTAATTCTCAAAGTAAAACAAATAGGATAAAGACTAGGGAATTGCTTTGGAAATTAAGCTGTTTCAGACCCCACAGATTTAAACTCAAAGCTATTATTATAGTAAGGTTGCTCTCAGCCTCAGGAAGCCACTGCTACTGTTCTGGTATTAGGACACGTTAAGTCAGTAGCTGTTGTAACCAGTTTCCCTGTCACCAGTAAGAGCCGGGGCCATGGGTAATGACCAGCTATGTGGGCTCTAAGTTCCCTCACCTGGGATTTTGTGACCACTCGGAAGTCACTTCTTTTTTCTTCTCCCTCCTTATTGTCTTCATTCCTCTTTTCACTCTCCAGTAGGAACTCCAACCAAAGGAAGAACGGAGAGGGGACAGTAGAAAGTCAAAGTCTTCATTGATGGACACTTACTAAGCTCATGTCATGTATTGGGGTTCGAGCTACAAAAATGAACAAGACTTGGCTCCAGCCCCGACGGCAGGAGGTCGGTGGAATTGAAGGCTGCTTGGCAGCCTAGTGAGAAGGCACCTTCACAATCCGAAGACGACTAGACTGTGGCATTGCATGAAGCAGAGCGTCCTGGCATCCTGGGAGCACGGGAAGGGGAGCTGGTGGGAAGGGTGATGGCTGAGCTGAGGGCAGAGGGAGAGGAGCACACGGGGAGGGTCTGTGGGGACCGAGAGGAGTCACCTGAGCGAAGGCTCAGAATATGACTCATCTAGAATAGGCACATCTGCAAATGGTCAGGTTACTCAAATGTCATCAACTTCTACATGTGGGGTCTTCTAGACCCCATCCCAGAGCCAGTCTGCCCTGCCCCCTTCTCTTACATGGAAAATGGTTAACACAGAGCCACTGGCTACCTTGAACCCAGTGCCAGGATAAAAGCAAGTGGCCTCCTGAGGTTAACTTCAAACTTAGGACTATAATAATTTTGAGTCTAAATTCGAAGGGTCTGATAATTTTCAAAGCAGTGCCATATGATTTTATCCCTCCCCTGAGCGCTTCCTCTTTCCTTCCTTTTTCTGCACTTAATTTGTTATTTCAACTATCCCTTGTCAAGGGCCCTTTGTAAAGGATATAGGTTTCGTTTTTTTATAATTAAATCAAATTGAACATGTTTTGCTTTGAGATGTAAAATTTGCCACTGCATTTCAGTTCTGCATTATTCAAAAACTAAAAGTTGTACAACTTGAGGATTCCTCTGAGACTGTTGCAGATTCTAATATTTGAAGGGCCCCATGAGCTAAAGTCCTTGCCTCCAAAGCAGTAGACAGCTGCTTTGGGGGCGGGAGGGGATGTGGCTAAAGATCAATCAGTCCTCTCCTTCCTGGGCTTTGCAAGCATGAGGATCATTTTGTAATCCTCTGAAATTCTGTAGTCCCTGACATGATGGCAATCGTGCTACTCATGTCTGTTGACTGAGAAAATCTACTAATATCTGAAGTTACACTAGATTCACTTACACATTTAAATGACTCTATACTGTATTCATCAGAGCAAGCCCCATACACTTTTGAAAACTGATAGAAGACTGCATTCATTTAGAGTACAGACAAGAGGTCGCAACTGTTGGGCATGCCTTGACCTAACCTATGGATGTGTTTTGCTTGCTTTTTATAATGTTGGCTTGTTGGTTTTGCTGCTGCTCTTTTATTGTTGTCTTAATCTGAATTCGATTCCAGTATTTAAAAACCAGGAGACTTCGCAGATGGAGAAGCATCAACTAAGTTCCATTCTCTTCTTTCAGCCTGGAGAAGAGAACCCAAAGAGATTGTGTGACTTGTCCTAAGTATATAAAGCAGGAACTAACATTCCTGGTCTTTGGTCCCCTCCCCAGGATTCTTGTCATCGGACTGTAACACTGTCCTAGAAGACCAGAGAGGTTGTTTCTTCTCATTTCAGTTCCTTCGCCCTCTGCCTCTTTTGGTCCAGCCAGTTTTTAAAAGCCAAGAAGTCAGTGCCTTCCCCGTCTAGTCTGAGGATTGTCACACCCACTAAGATTCTTTTTCCCTCTGACAACACTGCATTTAAATCATTCCCCGCATCCCAGCTCCTATGCTCAGCACGTGGTCCTTAGACAGTACAAGCATATTAGCTGATTAAAGAATTTAATAAACTTCAAAGTCGATGTGCAAAGGCACATTTAATGTAAACTTAAATAATATCAGCATGTTTCAATCTTGAAAAAAATCCATAAGCTCCATCCTGATAGGAATTCAATTCTCATTTGACTTAATATGCATTAATGTGTCAGTGTTAAGGACACTTACCACAGCTCTCTGCATGTGCAAAAATCAAGTCACACTTCACCACCCTCAGGAAAGCACATACGGAGCATTTTAAAGAGGAAATGCAACCCCCCCACACCTTATTTGATTAAGCAGAAGAAATCGTCTTTTATTAAAAATCCGTTTCAGAGTGATTAGGACAAAAAAATGTAATGAAAGCAAATAACATGAAGAATTGGAAAGCAGGTAGGGAAGATGAAAACAGAAGGTCTCTCGGAGTCTGCTGTTAGGAAGGGAAGGCAGGAGCGCCTGTGTTTGGCTCTGGGGAGGGCATCAGGCATGACCAATTTGACCTACTAGGAGTGGACATGGAAAACTATATTCCCTCCAAAAAGAACCAGAGAAAAACACTCGATAGCTTTTCCTTGCCTTCATCTAACGCTGGGATCGCCAGTCCTCACCTCAAATCCCGCAGCTCAAGAGAACCGCAGGTTTCTGTTCCCACTGTGGTTCACGTGTCTTCTCCCCTTTCAGGTTCTACATAGAAAGCATCTCCTACCTGAAGGACAACGCCACCATTGAGCTCTTCTTCCTGAATGCCAAGTCCTGCATCTACAAGGTAGGAACGCCTTTCCCTGCGGCTTTCCTTCCAAATCTGAAAGCATCATTCAAAGCTGGAGATACCAAGTCGTTGCTCCTGAGGTGACTTTACTGATTCAGAGACGTCATTTATACATTAATTACTATAAATAACTAAGAACTTCGTGAATTGGACGCCATTGGCTACCGATGTGACTCCTTCTGATCCCCTTGCTATTTCTGGCTCCATGAAGGTGTTCCTTAACCTTGACCAGATACTTATCGATAGAGACGAAGGGGAACCTAGATGAGTATGACAAAAGTGGTCCTGAACTTCGACAGCTCCCAAAAGTATGAACAGACTCCTAACCAAATACATGTACATTTGACCATTTTTAAATGATCTAGGGGATCTCCCAGAAGGATGCTATCAGCACTTTACACGAAACAGTTCTTCTGTTTTCTTGAAGTAAAATTCATGAACATTTACCATCCTGACCTGGGGTGTGTGTGTGCGCACATGCGTGTGTGGTGTGCAGTGGTGGAGCCCAGGCCCTCGCGTGCCAGGCCCGTGCTCTACTCCAGGGCTACACCCTCAGCCCAGCGGAACCATTCTGGGTGTGCTTCAGGGCCTTCGGTACTTTCACTCTACATCTGTCACCCCGTCTCATTCGACCCAGACAGCCCCTCTCTGCTTTCCATTTCTATGGATTTGACCACTCTTAGGAACTTCACATAAGTAGAATCATACAGTATTTGTCCTTTTGTGACTGGCTTTCTTCACTTAGCATAAGGTCCTTAAGTTCATCCATGTGGTAGCATGTGTCAGAATTTCCCTCCCTTTGAAGGGTGAATCATGTTCCACTGCATGTAGAGACCGCACTTGGTTTATCATTATCTGTCAATAGATGTATGGGTTGCCTTCACCTTTTGGCAATCACGAACAATGTTGCTAGGAACACAGGTATACAAATATCTCCCCTAGACCCTGTTTAAAATTGGGGGCAGGTATGCCCCCCAGAAGTAAAATTGCTTTACTATATTTTCCATCTTTTGAGGAACAGTCATGCTGGTTTCCATAGAAGGTATACCGTTTTACATTCCCACCCACATTGTACAAGGGTTCCAGTCTCTCCATATCCCACCAGTGCTTGCTGTTTTCAGGGGAGGGTGTATGTGTTTTAAATAATAGCCATCCTTATGGTATGAGGTGGTCTCTTGTGATTTTGATTTGCATCTCCCTAATAACTGGTGATACTGAGCATCTTTTCACATGCTTATTAGCCATTTGTACATTTTTTTTAGAAAAATGTCTACTCAAGAGACAGTTGTAATTAAGTGGGATAATCCTCGCACTGTATCCAGTTCCCCCATATGCTGGTAGAGTTTCTATAACCCCAAATGCCCACACACCTTCCTGGCACATACTCTCTCTTTGAGAAGGCTTGCAGTTACCACCTAGATTAAGAACTACTGCTAGAACATATTTAGAGTCACACCTATTCCATTGACTGCCCCCAACATGCACATTATCTTCATTTTCCATTGCTATCACAAAATATCTGAGACTGTAACTTATAAAGTAGAGAGGTTTATTTAGCTCACAGTTCTGGGTACCTGAGAGCATGGTGCTGACTTCTGCTCATCTCTGATGAGGGCCTCATGGTGGGAAGGCATCACAGTGGTGGAAATGTATGAGAGTGGTGAGTGGTACATGCAGAAGAGACCAAGCATGTAGGATGGCCTCACTTAATAGTAACTGGCGCTCATGGTCGCCCTTGTGAGACCCAGCCCACTCTGCAAAACCAAAGTCAATCCATTCGTCCTTCACATATCCCTATGAGCTAATTCCTGTCTGGTAGGCTCCGCCTCTTAAAGGTTCCACCACCTTAGCACAAGTCAGTCTGTTGAAGTGGGCAGGCTAACTCCAGGTCAGAGCTCAGCTAGGGCCATGACGTGCCCTGTGGGGCACACTGTCCTTGCAGTAGAGTGCCCAAGCAACACAAAGCTGTTGGCAAGGTGGTCACAGAAGGCATTCAAAGGATTCCAAGGAGATCTTGCAGCCTGTATTTTTATATGTAACTAACTCAGATTTGGAGAGTTGCAATACCCACCAAACTTTAAAACCAAAGTGTTTGAAATGATAAACCAGCCTTGGCTTCCCCTACTGGAAGTAAGTCAGCACATTCATTGCGCAGAATAGTTCCAGCATGTGCAGACATTCAGTATGACAGAGGGCCTGGCAGTGATCAGATTCAATTCTGTGCAAACACCTCACTTGGTGGCAGTTGCTGAGCCAGGACTTAACAGTGGGCTCAAACCCAGCATACTCAGACAATAGTGTTTTGGGTTTTTGCTGAATGAAGGAAAAAGACACTAACTGTAGCTCCAGATACTTGCAAATTTCCTCCACTCTCCCCATTTTCTCATTATAAAGTGAGGAAATAATAATACCATACAAATACCTCACAGATTGTACAAGCACCTGACGATTTTTTAAATGTGAAAACGTGGGAAAAGTTGAGAAATAAAAAAAAGTGAGCATTGTCCACCAGGTGGCAGACTTGAGCTAATGGAAATGACTAGAGCCACCAAAGCCAGGACATCAACTCCCAAGCTGGGCAAGTAGAAAGTTTCCCCAGTCGTAGTTGGTATAGACACCTGGGTCTAAGGGAGAGGAAACATTTTCTCTCTTGGAGCTGTTCGGTTCTGTCAGGTCACAGATCCTGAGCTGGAGCTGACTCTGGAATTCTTGAAAATTTTTAAAAAGAATAAATCCTCAGATTCTCCAAATGGAAGTGTCGATGTCTGTGGAGCCAGCCACATTTAAAATCTCAGTGCCACAGCATAATCCCTGTTGATGGGTGGGGGGTGAACACTGTTACAGAATCCCAGTGCTCTCTTCTCAGAATCCTTATTTGATCTTGGTCAGGCAAGGAAGTGACCACAAATGACCAAGAAGTGGCTTCTCTGAAACTTATGCGGGAAACCAAATAGCATCCCAATACCCCCGTCTCCCTCAGTGGTTAGAAATAATAGTTTCAGTTGCATTAATAGGTTTACAAAATATTCTGTTTTGTTGTTGTTGTTGTTTTGTTGGTTTTTGTTGTTTGTACAGGGGATTGAACTCAGGGGTATTTAACCACTGAGCTACATACATAGACCCCCTTTTATTTTAATGTTTTATTTTGAGAAAGGGTCTCACTAAGTTGCTTAGGGCCTTACTCAGTTGCTGAGCCTGGCCTTTCAATCCTCCTGCCTCATCCTCCAGAACTGATGGGATTACAGGCATGCAACCACCACACCTGGCTTATAAAATGTTTTTTACATACATTTGTTTCCCCCTAACCTGTGATGGGGGTAGAGCAGGAAGGATTAACTTCCCAGAGTTGGAAGCTGATGTTCAGAGAGCTCAAGTGACTGAGTCCGAGAGGAAGAACCTGGAAGAGACTAAACAGGCTGTGCTGTTCCCCTTACTTGTGAACATGTAAAGAAATAGGGGGCCGGGAAGCAGAGTGATGAGGAGTTTAGCTTTTGCTGGAACAGACTTGGCTTCTCTTCCCAGCCCTGCCACTTAGGGAATGAACTAAGTATGAACATCTTCTGTAATGTCTCCAAACTTGGTTTTCCTCTTTGAAGAAAGATATTACAAGACCCTACGCACACCTTGGAAGACCCAGCAGATATAACAGGGAAAGTACTTAGCACTGTAAGCCACTTAGATTCAGACCTGAGTAGTTTCTTTTGGCTGTCATTTTCTTTGTGCCACCCACATGGCCACCTGGCCCTTCTGGAGCTTTGGAGAGTCCAGGAGAAAAGGTCAGCTTCCTGGCCTGTCAAGGCTGCCCCAGGCTTCTGTTTACCCAGCAGCTTAAAATCATCAGCCCTTACCCTGTGGGACTGATTCCTACAGCATATTAGACTCTGAGTTGTTCAGGTGAAATAAACTGCTCCCCGCCTTCTCGAAGACCTACTTCATTCACATTTTAAAGTATTTAGATTTAGTTTTTCTAGGGACTGGGATGCTGCTCAGTGGTAGACCACTTACCTAGCATGTGTGAGCCCTGGCTTCGACTGCCAACACTAAAGAAGTGTTTTATTTTTATCAAAATAATATGTGTCATAGTTTTAAAGTCAAATGTTTCTAAAAAGCTTATGATGAAAACATGCCCACCTCCTCCCCTACCCAAGTCCTACCACAATCTACATGGTAGCTATTTCTTCTACTGTTTACCTCTGTATTTGTAAATAAATGGCCCTGTTGTTCCTGATTTGTCCATTTTAGGTAGTGAATTCTTTTTAAGATAGATGAGGATTAGGGTATTCCATACAACTACCCTCACTTTCCCTTTTCCCATTTCTCAGTAGGGTAATAACATAATTCTGGGATAATGCCATAATCATCAGTAGCCATTATGATGACTAATCCAAATAGAATCCCATGGTTACCATTCCATTCTTAGACAACCATTTGTTTTACCTAAAGGCAATAATTGCCTTGCTTTTACTTGTTGAGTTTCTCTGTATCCTTTGCTTTTTTCCAAAGGTTACAGAGAAAGCAAACAATCCTACAGATTCCCAAATGCATTCCAAGATTAATTTCCAGTGCAAAGGTAATTCCCCAGTTCTCTCTTGGGTTTGATTTTGGCTGCTGCTGCTGCTGCTGATTTTCCTGGGGCCTTCCCCTAGGAACCCTCTGCCCCTCTGCTGCAGCTGAACCTGGCCTCCTGCACAGCTCTCACCCAGAAGGCCCCTTCCCTGCTCAGGGTCTTTTCCCACCCCCACTCCATCTCCTGGATCCTGTTTTCCTTTTCTTTTTTTTTTTTTTTTTTTTGGTTTGGAGAACATCCTCCAGTAAATCCAGAGAAAGCACATATGTAATGTAATGTCATGTATGTAAAATATTCAGGTCCTCGTGTATCTGAAGACGTCTTTATCTTACTCTCATATCTGATGAATAGTTTGAATTCTCAAATATAGAATGATGATACCTGAATATCAAGTGTATTCTGCAGAAGTCCATGGCCTAGCCACTGTAAGTGATCCCTCCCCCCCCACACACACACATACACAATGGAATCTTTTAGAATCTCCTCTATTTCTCTTGATCTGAAATCTCAGAAGTGAGCCTATCGTGGGTCTTTGTAAATCATAATGCTGGGTATTCATGGGCACTTTTAGTCTTATTCACGGGTTTGTATACCAGTCTTATACGAGGAGACTTGCACTCTTTAGTTCTGGGGGATCTTTTATATTGCCTTTTTCCTATCTTCTCCCCTGTTGTCTTCTCTTTCTGGAATTGCTGTGCTTTGGGTGCTGGGCACAGCCTCCTGCCCTTATTTCCCACCTGTCCAACTATACATCTCTGTCTCTTTGTCCTAGTTTTTGGGAGATATTGTCAGTATTACTTTTAATCTCTTCTAGAGACATTTTTAACCTTAGTTGTCATTTTTTCTTATTTTCCAAGAGTTCCTTTATATTACCTGATTTTTCTTTTTTGTATTATTCTATTATTGTCTTAGGAACATTGCCTCTCCTGTCCCTCTGAGTACACTAATGAGGGTTCATATACTCCGTGCCCTCTCTGCTTCCATCCAGTTCTTTCTTTTGCTGTTTGTTTTGATATTTATCTTCCCTGTAGGAGACTTTCCTCAGCTGTCTGATGATCCTGATCTGTCCACTCATTCAAGAGTGACTGCATGCTGTGAGGGCAGGGGTCCTGGTGCTGTCCCTGTGGAGGGGTCCAGCGGCAAGCTGGTTCTTTCCTTGGGGAACCCTTGATATCAGCATCTGATGTCTTTTCTTGTTGGCTCTTAATTCCTCCAGGGATTCCCCTTCCCATTTGCACCTGGCACGTATTCTTTCACATCCAGGATTTGAGAGGAGGGAGTGGCCTCTGTTCTGGGTATAGACTTAACAACAGCTTCCTGTTCATCTTCTCTAGAGAACTGAATTTTTGATCTCTTCAGGGGCAGCCAGGCAAGAATAGGTGCTTCATTTTGCTTCATTTCATTATTTTTCCCAAACTACATATATCGTCTCCCCACCTGCCTCTCTTTTTTCATCAGGAAGCAGAAAAATCATAGAGAAACTCTCCCCTTCTCTTCCCTCACATCCCCCTACTTTCTCCAACAGAGTGGGGAGATATCATCATAATGTACAAGTCACAGGAAATTAAAATACATCTGTGAAAGTGGAGCTGTAATGGTCTGCTTTAGGTGGAAAAGGAAGGAGTGTGGGGTGGCTGTATTGACACCCCACATGGTTGAACATTTCTGATATGTTTTAACTCACTGAGGTGACAGGTGGGCAATGGAAAGAAAATGTATGACCAAGGAATGAATAAAACTCATTTGGTAGAAATATGTGTCCAGTTCCATGGAAAACTTACATGGGAATTCAGCCTGGTAGAAATATGTGTCCAGTTCCATGGAAAACTTACATGGGAATTCAGCCTGGCCTGTGATGCTCTTGTTCCCTGGGAAGAGACTTAGGAGACAGCAGAATCCCCCTGGAAACTTTCCCTGACTTGCCTTCTCCTAGGCCACCCAAAGAGGTCCATCATCAACCCCCATTGCAGGCAGTGTTCTTGTCACACTAGACAGAAGTGACAAGGTTCAAGTGGACTCCAAGCTCTTCCCCTGCATCCCAGATGCTGGGTCGAAGTCTGCTGGCTCTTGAGTTCCATGGCAACATAGAAAATCACTGTCACAGTAACCTCCAGGATTCTTGCAAACAACAAATGCTAGATGTTTTAGTCAGATTTTTCACTGCTGTGACCAAAAGACCTGGGAAGATCAGTTTTAGAGGAGGACAAGTTTATTTGGGGCTCAGAGTTTCAGAGGTCTCAGTTCACAGACAGCCAGCTCCATTCCTCAGGGCCCAAGGTGAGCCAGAACATCATGGCAGAAGGGTGCGACAGAGGAAAGCAGCTCAGGTCATGGCACCAGGAAGCAGAGGGAGGGGGGGAGAGAGAGAGAGAGAGAGAGAGAGAGAGAGAAGAGAGAGAGAGGAGAGAGAGAGCATTCCTCTTACCATGGACAAAAAAGAAACCCCAAAGGCATACCCCAATGGCCCACCTTCTCTAGCCACAGTCTACCCAATTACCACTCAGTTAAATCTCTAACATTGAACCTCAGATTTTAATCATATAGTTCTCCACACCTTAATCATATTTACCACACTTAAATTATGCTCAATCTCAATGCTTATCTTGTCCAACAAGGATAACTATAGAATAAGACCCATGATTGCCATCTGAAGTAGACTGAAATATGCTCCCTTGGTTGGAGGTAAAGTTGGCATGAGCATTTCTCCAAGTGGATTTTTGTGGTCACCTTCCATGACCTATCACTGGACTAAGCACATGGACAAGGTTGGAAAAGGGTTTTTAATTCATTGCTTTCTGATTTGGAGCATCACTAAGTCTGGGCCAACAGGCATGCACGCAGAGCAGATCATGACAGAGGATGGAGAGCTTAAAAGTCCTCTTTTGGGTGTGCTGAAGGTCTTGCCCAGCCTTCCTTTCTGAAATGTCTCCATTGGTCTGGGAGCTCCACATATTATTGGAGTTAATTATCCTTAGGCTATATTTGCTACTTAAGCCTAATGTTATCACTTTTGCTGATAATGGAATAAGTGGTCCTTTGTTGAAGATCCTCCAAGAGCTTTGCTAATGAAGAGATGACATCATATCTTCTGTAGGTGAGAGAAACAAAGCCCAGAATCAAGTCCCACAGGACAGAGAAACCAACATAAATATTAGCCTCAGACTTATAGAACCCTGGTCCTTATCACTTCTTTTCATTGATGCAGATTTAGTGCATTTATTTGTACAACAGGGAGCAGAAATAAGGATGGACAAGGAGAGACTTTCCTTTTCAGTTCTCTAGAAACAAACCCACATGGACCTGTCATATTGGCCGTACCCAGACTTCTAAAAGAGAGATTCCCTAGGATCATAACATGGAGCTGTCTGCAGTGACCAGCATGAGAAATCTCAGTGGCACAGAATTAGAGTTGTGGCTCAGCAGGAATGGCATGCAGTCCTGTGGATCATGAGACAAACATGAAGTGACTTGACTGCTGAAAAACTGGCAAAGGGCTAAGAAGGAGGGATTGTGCAAGACGGCAGTAGTCTCATCCTGCACTACAGCCGCTGTTTGCCCAGGGGCAACTTCGTGTAGTCATTATGAGTTGTGCAACGAGGCATGGCAGCTACGCAAGCCTGAGAAGTAAGAAGATAGCACACTGAGCTAAAGTGGGCATCGTGACCCACTTTAATGGTTTATACTGTTTTGTCGGGGTTCTTTAGAGAAACAGAACAATAATATACATGTAGATACAGCAAAAGACATTTATCATGTGGGGTTGGCAATTGTGACTGCAGGCTAAGTCCATGATCTGCCTTCTGCAAACGGGAGTCCCAGGAAAGCCTGGGGTGTAACTCAGTCCAAGCTCAAAGCCCAAGAACCAGGGGAAGCCAGTGTTGTAAATTCCAGACCAAGGGCAGGAAATGTCCCAGTTCTAATGGTGAGAGATAAGAAAAAAGGAGAAAATTATTTTTCCTCCACCTTTGGTCCTGTTTAGGTCCTTAAAGAATTAGATGATGCCCACTCACATTGGGGAGGGTCGTCTACTGAGCCCGCTGATTCAAATACTAAGCTCATCCAAGAATTACCCCCACAGGCACATCTAGAAATTATGTCTAATCTGAGCACTCCATAGACAGTCAAGTTGATGCATTAAATTAACCCTTACATACATGGTGACCAACACACACACACACACACACACACACACACGCACACACACACACGCACACACCATGCTGCCCATCTCTTTAAAAAAAAATCTTACTGAAGATTCCTATAGACACTAAGATGTGCTGAGATCAGAGGCAAAACTGTAGAGTTTGGATTCTCTATAGATACAAATGAATGGAAATAAGTAATACAGGCATGACATTTCTAATGTGCTCTCTAGTTTCCAAATCAGCTTTATGTCTCTTCAAACCCAGTAAAATAAGCAAAAAGAAACTGTTCTTTCCATTTGACTGATAAGGAAAATGAAACCCAAAGAGGTGATTTGTTTGATGTCCCTGAGCTTTTGGGTTGGGACTAGAACATAGAGCTTTGTGAGGACCACCAGACTTCTTAGGTGTTTTGTGTGGGATGGCATCTGTGGGAGAGGATGGATTAGGAAAGCCTCAGACCAGCCTTGCAAGGGGTTCTGAATGGACTTTGCAAGGGTCATGCTCACTGATGTCATCTCAACCTACCATATGGTTAATTATATTTCATATACAATTATCTCATTAATCTTATGTGAAAGTTGGAATTTCTAAAATGACTGATCATGGAGGAATGCTTTCCATTGGGCTTCTCAGGGTAGTATAAAGACCACCACCAAACAGTCCCCACAAATAAGGGATCAGGAAGAACTCGATTGCACAGGATGATTGGTTCTTGGGGGACCCTTTGGAACACTTGGAGACCCTGTGATGGAAATCTTCCTGAGAGTATTGCTAGCCACCATGCTGTGATAAATGACCTTAGACTTCTTCATACAGCTGCTTCCTCACTGGACGAAGCAATGCTCCATAAGAGGAAGTGGACTGTCAGCCCACCCTACTCCAGGCGTGCAGGCACACACCTGGTCAGGTTTTATCATTCCATTTTTCAAAGATCAAAGAAAGTGGCACACGTTATTCAATAGTAAGGAAAACAGATGCTCGAAGTGCACACCATATGGCCCCAATAACCAAAAGACACTGCATTCTCTACCAGCATCTCCCTCTTACTAGTGAGTATCAAGATAAAATTGTTGCGTGTCTGCCAGTGCACTGGGTTCCTAGGCAAGATTCTAGCTCAGAAAACAACCCTGCAGAAAGCCCTCTTCAGAGGACTCTTGAGAGCACTGGGGGCCTCAGCACAGAGCTGTGGACTGAATGAGCCCAGAGGAGTATCACACCCCCACCCTCTGCATATGGCCAGAAGAAAGCAGCCCATAGATCTTCCTTGTAAAGTTTCCTGCCTCCCCTCTTACTTCCCTGTTTTATCCTTCCTCAAGGGAAATCCCAGAGCCTCAGGCAAGCATGGATCTTTGCACATACTCTTTGTTATCTCCTTCAGTTTATTTCCCCTGCTTGAGCAGAAACACATGAAAGAAGCCACTTCTGGATTGCCAGGGAAGTCAGAGAAGAAAAAGGTAGAGTCATCTTTTGAATGTTAAAAAGCAGCAGGTTTCTGACAGGAAGACCCCTGGAAACTTAGGTTAACTCCTCTGTGGGGATGTTGGCTTTCAGGTTTTGCAATACAATGGGAATTTAAGGAGTGGGCAGAAAGTCTAGGGTTTTGTTCCGTCACAGAGAATCCTCAGCTAAAACCACCTGGGAGAGCGAAGTGTAAAGGTGGGGTGGGGGATGTGGGGAGTGGGGGATGTGGCGGGGGTGGAGAGGGAGTGAGCAAAATACAGCAGGAAACCAAGCAGAAAGCTCCGGAAGATGAAATTCTTCTTAGCAATCTGGAACATGTCTCACCATCATTCCAAGATTTGTTCTTAGACACACCCTTTAGGTCTCTGTGTTGACGCACCTGTGGACATCCAAAGGGATGATTCCTGAGCTCAGTAAATACTAAATAGAAATGGGAAGAAACAATGCAGCAGCTCTCTTGTCCACCAGGTTTTCCAGTGTCAGGGCTCTTCATTCTTCAATGCTTTTCTCTCACTGGGTACATTTTGACTCTCACCTTTTCTAGTACCTTCGCTGGGGATGGTCAAGGTCAGAGAAAATAAAAGAAAATTTACTCCAGTTAAAGGTGCTAGTCCCCACTTGCCCCCAACAGCCATGGTGAGAGAGAACTTGCATAAACTAGGTTAGCCCATTAATGGGGCACTGTTGGAAGCTACTGTGGATAGACTGCAGTTAATATTCTCCAGCGCAGCTTCCTGGCACTGCCTAATGGACTGTGTAAAAGAAAAGGCCTTCCTCCTCTTTCACACCCATCCTCCCTCCCCCACAGCTACGGACATTTTCATTTAGCAGGTGAATCAAACAGTGAACTGAAAGCTATGCTCACACTTTAGGGTTGTTCTCATGGTTGGTTGTGAGTTGCACACTTGATGGGTTTCCCAGTGGATGTTAACCATTAACTCACCACTGACCATTGGTCACAACATAGGTGTAAATGTTTGACGGAAGAGCACACACACAGCAGAATGCTACCAAGTCCCCAGAACAACTTAGGAAGCCGATCGGTGGGAAAGGAAATGGACGTAGTAAGAGTAGAAATGATCTATTATGGAAGTTGGGACAGGGTTTCTGTTAAATCATTTGTATACTGTTAGATGATTTACAATCTGATGGGACCTGGTAATCCCAGAATTGCAATTCCAAACATTCCTCCACATCCCAGCACTGAGGGTCTAATATCAATTACAGCAGCCATAAAGCTCTTTCAGCTGGTTAAACATAAAGAATTGTCATAACCCATTCTTCCACATGCTTATTATTTCTCTTATCCCACATTTCTAGGGTGGTTCAGTAGCAAATATTATTATCCAACTTTGAAATTATTAGACTTGAAAGAGCCTGAGGATATCCTTTCTTCAAAAGATACAGGATTGCTTGAATACATTGTTTTGAGTTCCATGGGCCAATCCTGGACTCTCTCCCAAAACTGGAAAATCCATGAATCAGACTTTGGTTTGTAATTCAAGTGCAAAGTAAATCTTAAGATAACTTCAATTATAGATACTGTTTTGAGAATATGTTGGCTAAGATTGAGTCCTTATTGATTTGGGGGAATGCAAGTCCCAGGCAAGGTCACATACTGTATAAGGAGTTAAGCATTTGTTTCCAGGTGCAGTGTCACATGTCCATAATCCCAACTGAGGCAGGATGATCACAAGTTTAAAGCCAATCTGGGCAACTTAGGGAGACCCTGTTCCAAAATAAGAACTAAAAAGGGCTGAGGATATAGCTGAGTGGTAGAGTACCCTGAGTTCGATCCTCAGTACTGAAAGAAGTTAAGAGTTTGTTTCCAGTTCCATAACTGCCATAAGGCCCTGTGACCTTGGGCAAGCCCCTTCTTGTTTTTGGATTCCCACTCTCAATTAAGCTAAATTTCTAAATTTAGCTGGTCTCTAAATTTCTCCTAGATCTAACTCTGTCATCCAGTCACTCACTATAGGATCTAGAAAAATCAAGACAGATATTTCTACTTAATCTTGCCATCATTTAATGTTTTTATTAATGTAGTCCACTGCATGCCAGGTTTCCTTTTGCATCTAACATATGAACTATATGTGACAATACAGTATTGTGCAATGAGAAGTTTATTATGAGGGTAGATCATGTTAAGTATTTTACCAAACACCCCAGGACAGTTTTGGATGATAGACATGTTCATTACCTTGATCGCATTGGTGGTATCACAGTTGTATGCACATGGTAAGTATGCGTAGTTTTCATATGTGTTATACCTCAGTATACCTCAGTAAAACTATTACCTCAGTATACCTCAGTAAAACTCAGTAAATCTCAGTAAAACTTTTTTTTTTTTTTTAAAGGTGGGAACTATAGTCATATGTCACTTAATGACAGGGATATATTCTGGTAGATGCACAATTAAGTGATTTTTTTTTTTCACTTTACAAAACATCAGACTATACTTACACAAACTCTGATGGCTGTGACATCACTAGGTGATAAATTTTATGAAACCCCATTGTATATGTGATCCACCATTGACCAAAACATCTGTATGTAGCGTTTAACTGCATGCACATTTTGCAAAAATATAATATATACGTTGGATTTAAAAAAAAAAAAAAAAAAAAAAAAAAAACAGAAATTTATGTTCTTTTTTGAGACCATGTCCCTAGATCACAATTAAGTATTTGGAGGAAGAACTAATAGGGCAGAAGCATATTTAAACTAGACGCCATAATAGCTCCAACCAATAGAACCATGATAGAAATGTTCTGTATCTCTGCTACAACATGATAGCCACTGGAGACACTGAACCATGAACCCATGAAAGGAATGTGGTTAGTGCTACTAAGGAACTGTATTTTTAATTTTGTCTAACTTTAATTTAAACTTAAAGGGTTAATGTAAACAGTATAACATTTCTTTCAACAACACCTTGCTCCTAGTTCAGAGGTAGAATCCACAAAGAAAACTTAATTGGTTATCATGCCACCACATTCCAGTGATTAATCAGATGAACAGGTTTATAGAAGCTGGGAATGGTCCACTCATTGATGTCTCATCGAGATTTAAAGACAAAACCTCTGAAGTGACCATATAGGCCCAGGAGCATTGGTCCCTTCTGGCTAAGAGCTGAAAAAAGGGCTGTCAGGGGGTATTGGAGACAAGTAATTCAGAGCAGTGATTTTGGGGCCAAAGATAAGCACAAGTACTTGAGATTCTGGAAAATCCTCAAAAAAGAAGACCAAGTCTCTTTTTTGAGAGATGTCAGAAAGAAGTCATTATTAAGTACCAAACTCACCTTCCCTGTTGGAATTTCCTTTCAGGAGCTGATCGATGTCGACAGTGAAGTGGTGTTTGAATTGGCTTCCTATATTTTACAGGTAAGTTGCTCTACAAAGAAAAAGAGGAAATAAGACTGACCACTAACAGGTGATAATGTATCCACTACTTGTCTTCTTAACTTTTTCTAGCCAGAAGGTGAAAGAAGTCATTAGGAACACTGATCCAATGGCAGTAAATAACAGTTTCTACTATTCCAAAAGTGTTAGACAGCTATATCACTGTAAAGGAAAGGTATATGTTTATGGGCCTGGGAAAAATTGAGGTCATTCAATGACACTATTATTTTTTTTTATGTTTGGTACTCTCTTTATCCATGGAGAAAGCCTAGTGAATAGCTAGAATTCACTGCCAAAGACTCACCCATCTCCCTGAAAAGACAGAAAAATCGTTAGTTTATGTAAAAAGAGAGAAAGAGAAAAAGCTTTCAGAGTATTAGCTATTACAATGACACCATGAGTTTAAACTGATATCATGAAGTTATTCCTTCAACAGGTATTTCTAGAACATTGCTATGTTTAAGACCTTACACTAGAGTCACTAAAGTTTCCATGGCTCCTGCCTCAAAAGTTTTTGTGTAATGGAGAAATAACCCATACTACCAAATGAAACAAAAAGTGACATAAGAAGTAGTTCTATCCAGACAGGTGTGAAGCTTCAGAAACTAAACCTGAACAAGTGAGACCAGGACCATATTTTGTTCATAATGACAAAAGGAGTCACATTCTTTGTGTTTTACCTTCTAAGTTTGACCTATGTCTCATATTCAGGGAGCAAAGGCACTCCTTCCTGCCTCATTGTATTCTTATAGCAAATTGGATGATAAGACTATATTTTAAAGTCTGATGCTGAATTGGTGTATTGCACTGATGTCACATTTTTTCTTCTACAGGAGGCAAAGGGGGATTTTTCTAGGTGAGTTTATTAACTTTTTTGGCTTAAAAAATGTATTCAATTGCTTTTCTGTTAAAGAAACTATCCTGCCTGCCCTCTATAGGAGGGCAGTTTATTAATATTATATGTTAGTGATGAGATCCAATTTTCAGCTTGTCAATTGAAGTGGATCGATAAGAGGAAAGGTAGTCCCTAAACTGAGGATAGTCCATCCTAAGTGAGAAGCCCACAGGTTGTGCTGAGTTCAGAGCCCAGTGTCACCTGTGACCATTGTCCTGGGGTTTGATGGGTCCTTCCACTGTCTCCATGGAGCCTGTACTCAGGTATAAATATGGTTGCAAATAACATGACAGCCCTAACCAGTTTGTGGATATCTTTTTTTTTTTTTTCTCTTAATTTAGTCCCTAAAGTAGGGACAAACTACTGTCCTATAGGGAGATGTCTTTCATAGATAGCATAAATATCCCACTTCAACTTTCCTTCCATGTCAAGATACTGCATTGGAGAAAAAATAAACAGACATAACTACTGGGAACCTGGGAATGACTTAGTAACTGGTGAACTGTATACCTGGTAACTGGCAGAACTATATACCTGAACCTTGTCATTCATTCCATAAGCTTCACCCATTGACCAACATGGCTGAAATTGCCCCACAGTCTCTTCTGATCCTTACCAAAGCCTTCACACAGTAGAGTGTTGAAGCTGTCCCTAACAGAACTGTCTGCTCAAGGACAAATGTTGTTGCTCCTCTTCCTCCTCTTCTAAAAATATAAACAAGTGAGGGATGAATTTGGTCAGTAAGCTGTAGTTTGCTGACCCCAGTCTGAAAGGAAAGGAATCCTTCAGCTCCATTTCAATATCTGCTTAAGGAGACCTCCAGACCCCCTTTGTTTAGGTTTCCCAAGTCCCTGGTAGAAAGCAGAGGTAGTCATATTTTTAATGGATAATGACTGTATAGAGCCTTAGCTGGGGACCTTGAACTACCATACGTGGCCATGAACCATCTACTGAATTTGTTGAATGAAACATTTTAGGTCATAGTAACTGTGCTTAATAACATTTTTTTTCTTTGTTATTTTCCACTGACCTTAATTTGGTATTGGAATTTGGGGTTTTGATAAGTATAAGTCCATATCTACTTACAAAGATTTCTGGAGTCCTGTGAATAATGGTTTAAAAACCACAAGTCCAGTGGATTCCAGTGTCCAGTCTACTTACTCTGAAGGTACTATTTGGTTTGCCAGCTCTGAACTCTGCTGTAAATATTATTTATTTTTGAGAGTACCCTGACAGGATGGAATGTGAACTGGGAACAGCCTCATCTGGCCCCACAGATCATGGGAACGTGGCCACACGGGTTGCCAGGGAGGAGGAAGTTCAGGCCTGGCCTCCACAGTCTTTCATGGCCCCCTAATGAGCTGTGGAATGCCAGCTAGTTGGCTGAATTCAGAGAAACAAAGAATCCTGGTTGAGCTTCATTTGTCAGAGTGCTGTCTAGAGGTTTGTTTGTAGCTGCAGCTGTCTGAGAAGAAAAATAGCTGTCAGGGGAGGGGAATGTCAGATGCCTTATCTAAAGGTCAATTTATCTCATCACATAAACCCTACCCCATAGAAGATTGGAAGTGATCTGTTACATTGGGGTCCCTGATACACACCGTTTTCTGGAGCCATGAATAAGTGAATAAGACTCTCCTCAGAAGTCCAGAGAAAATAGTATGCTTGAGTGGTCTGAAATAAGAGAATTCATTTTGAATTCCTTGTGTGAGCCTCTTCCCATCAACTTCTGGGAAGATCCCCAGAACACTGAAGTTGACCACGTTTGGTTTGGTGGCTGAACATTAGGCATTTTAGATGTCCCATTTCATAATTTAGTTTTATAGAAAGTGAGTTTTGCTGTTAGTCATTAACGTGTGACTCTAAACTTCAGTTGTGTAGAACAGTGGCTTTGACTTGGGAATATACCCTGTAAATATAATACCTTTTCCTGAACAACATTAATAAAATAAGATGTCAGCTAGAAATACTGAACCTTGAGGTTCGGTAACACACATGGCCCAGGGCCTAATTCTAAGATAGGTGAATAAATATCCTTTGGATTAATGTTCACACACCAAAGGCAAATTAACTCTTTCAGAGCCTGAGGGGTATTGAATCTAAAACTTCCTAAAAGACTGTTTTACCCAGGATGCTGTTATTTATACACTTATATTTCAGTGACTGTATGCAGATGACATTCAGGTTAAATTACTATTAAAAAATCTACAAATTATGGTTACAAATTCCCTGAAGCATGAGAGAAAAAAAGAGACAAATGAGAGAAGTCAAAAGTGCTGATCTACTTCAGCAGAAAGAGAACTACAGAAGGACAACCCAGATCCGTAACTGCTTTCTTATGAAACTTGCAGGCTCTTGTCTTTTCTTCTGTCTTCTCGTTTTGCTCAGCGGATCCCTCTTACATAACTCTCATCTTTCCAGTTAATGTAAATACTGACTTCCTTGTCTTATTGAACTTGACAATGAAATGCTGGGTTTAGCATTGCTGAAAGAAAGTGACTGAGGTACAGATAAGTAGTATTATCTCTGAGAGGAAGAAATCCATGCCATACATGTGTATTCTGACATACAGTGGATGAATTCGCACGACATCATAAAAGGGTTAGGAAATAGTCTTATCTAAAAATAATGTTTTCTCACTTCTATTATTTTCCGCAGCACAGCATGGGTAATCTTCTTTCATTTCCTGGTGTGTGTACATGTGGAAAAAAAAAAGTCCTCATGTCTGTCAGTGTTCAGGAAATTGGTAGAGTTGGCAATTCATTTGAATAGCTTCAGCGGCGTTAGGAACAATATTAGGTGGAGAAAGGCCAACGCAGTCTAAAAACAAAATCTCTCATTTGATAGTCACCTTTGAACACTAGTCAACTAACAGACATTAGCTGTGATTATACAGGCTTTATTTGTCACAAATCCTGTAATGTTTTGAGTGCCTAGCGCTGACGTTTTTATTTTAAAACTTCTTTTTAGACCCTTGGGTTATTTTAGGAAAATAATATTTTTTCCATACAAAGGGTAATACCAAGAGTTCCATTGAATCAACTGACAGTACATTCAGATTTTCTAGTTATATTCTAATTTAACTTAATAGAAGATATATTGCCACACTGTGCTCAATGAGGTATTAGATATAAGAACTTGATTTTTTTCTCTCCCCAAGGGGAAAACTCTCCTTTTCTAAGGAAAATCACCTCACTTGTCACCTTCTATCAGTCCTTCTGCTATTTCTGGAAGTGTGATACACGTTTTATTTTAAAAAATAATAATTTTGAACAATTTTTTTAAAGTTGAAACATTTTTTTTAAACTGTTTTATGCTGAACACCAAAAATCTTAAATGCCAAAATCACACTATCCTTGATATAAAGAATCAGCTATACATAAATAGGGACTAGTAAAAACCATCTGCTATGTAGAATTTTTTTCTTAACAAGATTTATTGAAACCAGATCAGTGAAGCTCTATAGCTTTGGCTGTCTACTGGGACCTGGAAATATCTTTGTTTCAGAGGACCGGATGTACTGATGCTAATCACTAAAACAGGAGTCTCCCAGCATAAGATTTACTAGGACCCATCAGCCAACACACCTGAAAAAGACTGACATTAAGGAAATTCCACGTAAAGATCCTTGGACTGCATTCTGAATCCCTGGTGAATTCCTGTTGGGCGGAGCCCATCATGGACTTCAGAGGGGACAGGCATGCCCAGCATCTGTAGGCTCCCCCTTCCAAACACAGCCACCTAAGGGGAAGTGTGGTTTTGATTGAATATTTGGGTTTCAGTTTATATGACATCTGTACAAAATTAAATACCAGTCTGCGTGAGAGTATCAGCTTATTAGAGTTCAGTGGTCAGTATGAAATCTTGTGTCTCTGAGAGATCAATCTGCAGGTTTCTTATTCTGTTTCTTTAAAAAAAAAAATTCCCACTTTCAGAAATAGAACAATGCTTCACTCAATCAATACAAACAGAAAGCAGTTCTTCACTAACAAGGGAAATTGATTTTCACCTCATTTTAAAAGAGGAGTTGTGCTGAAAAATTTCCATTCATTTCCAGAGACCACATGTTCATAAGTCCCTGGGAGAGCTATTAGAGACAAAAAGTGTAAAGATCTTTTAATATTTTATCCTCTATTAACTGCAGGACTGTGTGGTCACTAATGTGAAGAGAAAGAAACTTTTATGACCTCCCAAAAAAGTTCTCTTCTTGATTTTCTTTTCTAATCTTGTCTGCCTTTTTAGGAAGTGCATTTGTGAATTAGTGAATTAATGTTACTAGCGTTGGCTTACTAGTCTCTGAAAATTCCAGGTTCATAAGACATTTTGGTCAGGCCAGAGGATGCAGTCATAGGTCAAAGCAAGAATTTTAGAAGATCAGCAGGAGAAGAGGACAATGAGCTAATTTTCTTCTTTAAAACTTTTTTTTTTTTTTTTTTAGTAATTTGCAAACATTTGTATAGATTGGCTTCTTAAAATGACAGTTATTTTTCTTGCCCAGCTGACAATATAAAGAGTTGATTAAAGCGACATTCTCAGCTTACTAATCTCATTACTGTGCACTTACTAAGTAGTTTTACTAATACAAGTCTAATTAAACAAACTCAGTTTTACATCAGTATTAGACTTCTTTATCACTTGGGATAAATTTTCCTACAATTGCTTAATTGCCACTAGGGAGAAAAAAATCTATCATTAATCATATGGTAAGAGAAATAAATTTAGTAAGGTTTTTAGATAATTTGTGAAAAAATACTTAAGATTTTGTTAATAATCTTAATAATTGAAAAAATACTTAATATTTTGTTGGGAATAGTTAACATTGGAGTACAACTTGACAAACCTGACAGTGTCTGTCATACCTAAACTTGTAAATCTTCCTGTTGGAAATTTCCAATGAAAAACATCATCTTTCCAACTTGAAACACACCTATCAGCCCAAAGAAGACTTTTTGTGGGAAGAATTGAAATTAATGTAATTATCATATATTAATTTATTGTTTAAGAAGAAGAAAGAGAGATACATTGAGCTTTCCCATGATCTAAAAATGACCTTGAAGACCATGAGTAATTGAGAAGCAGCTGGAATCTTTCATGCCAGCAAGAGCCTTTGAAAGGAACAGATCTATGAAAACTTAAAGCAAAATGTTCAAGTGGAAAAGTTATGAATTGTTACAGACAGCTTTGTTTTGTGCACAAAAGTCCATTTGACTGAGCTTTCAAGTGTGTAATTCTCATTTTCAAAGCATAAAAAAGTATTTGGATATGTTTTTTGCAGAATAATATTCTTCAAACCTAATGGGAATTGTTAAAATATAAAATAAAAAGGAAATATTGTATTATGACAGCTTATCTCTTTTGTTAAGCATTTATTTAATCTCAGTATCAAATTTTTGGTGATCTCTGAATAGTAAAAAGGTTCCTGGTTCTGGCACTGTGACAGTTTTTCCAAGTTGAGATTCTCAAACTAAAGGGTGACAATGTAGAAAACTAGTGAGTTTTTCTTCTTGGTCTGTTTGAGTAAAATTATTTGAAATTGTAAACTTTAGAAACATTTTTTGAACTTGGTTTGAATTTTACACCATTTACAACTAATTAGAAATTTCACAAAACTTTTCTTTCAACCTAGAAAAAACAGACACATTAGTTAAGAAAGAAATCCTTACAGTTAGCATCAGAAATAAAGGTGTGTAATTCGTAAGAGCGTTTGTAACGTTACCCTCTCCACAGGATTGATGAGTTTGTGTGACATATTTATCCTTGACACATGCCCAGAATCCAGAATCCCATGCTGGGAAAATCTCTCAGGGTCCCCAGGTGTTTCCCTTTGTCTTCAGATGTCAAAGGCAATGGCAGAAGTTTCTCAGACTGGGGTACGGTTACACATGGAAGACATCTGCGACATCTCTGGAGCCATCAGCTACACTGAGCCTCCCCTGCACACCTGAGGAAAGTGTATGATAGACAATTTCCCACTTTATTCATTGTTACTTCAACTTTCCCTTGGTTCACCAAAAAAAAAAAAAAAAAAAAAGGCAGACAGGGAGGAAGCGAAAGAAGAAGAGATTGTTTCCTGCATGCCTTTTAAAGATCAGCAGAAAAAAAAACCTATTACTTATTCATTGTCCCAGAGTTTTCTAGGTTCCTTGTACAATTGGATAGGAATGCAGGTCCACAGTGTATCTGAAACTTTAGGATATCAATGCTTCTGAATTCAGAATTTCTTGGGTTTGAGACCTGTGGTTTGGTGCTGGTACCCTGTGTTCCTGAACACCTGGGACAGAGGCTAGGACATCACCTGGAACCAAACATGTTACCATTCAATGCACATGGACACCACGGAGGAGAGATAGAGTTCAAATTTTGCCTTGAGTAAAAAGGTTGAATTTCCCTTTTGCCACAAAATGAGTTAAGAAAAGCATATTTCTTGGAGTTTTGGGAGTTTTGGAATTGTGGATAAAGGATTGGAGACCTGTCATACCCTTATTTTATTTTGAAACTGCCTTTCCCCTGAAGACTTTTACCTTTATGATACATTCATAAAATATGGAAGCGTTGACCCAGTGCTGGCATAATGTCCCCATTTCTGTTTCAGGCTATACTCTTATGTTACACTAGTAAAAACTTTGTGGATTTAGGGCTCTGTTGTTTTTGTAGCAATGTAGGTCAAAACAATTGATCGCTATACCCCGAATATTCTGTCAGCCCAAGGTTTCTCCTACAAGTTACAGATATCTCATTTGATCCATGAGGAGTTTCCTGAAAAAGTTATTTCTTAATTTTTTTAAAGGAAAAAACTTTGTGATTTTGCTAATCATTTCCTCAAGTTTAATTTTGACCTTCTTCATTTTGTGGCATCTAGGTTAAATTTGTTGTTGTTGTTGATTTGGCAAATTTCCTACTTGATAAATTGCTAGAAGTCTTTGTTTTTTTCCCCAGATCATCATTCAAAATTCTGATGTTTTAGGTAGTAGACTCAACTCTCCCCTCCCATGAAAAACTAACAGGGCATTGATGTAACCACTTTTATGCTGGCAACATTAATAACTACTTAAAAGTTTTGAATAAAATTTGGTTAATATTAAGAATAAAAAGAATTAAATTTATTCTTAGTTTAGCAACAGACTCTAAGAGACTTTTAAGGTCTCTTCTAAAAATAGAACACCACCACAACGATCTTTTAAGGTGTGTTGTAAGTTGGCATTTACCAGGTACACTGAACTCTGGGGAGAACATCAGAATGAAAGTCACTGAGAGGAACTTCTAGCACATTTGTTAGGCTGTAGCAGCACAAGTCTCTGAAGGTAGAGTGACCCCCTTTCCCATCAGGACAGTTTTCTGTTTTCCAGGCACAGAGGCTGGCTGGATTGACAGGGCTGGACACCTTTAAGTCACTAAAAATGTTTATGAACAGCAGAAAGGCAAACAGAACATTTCTACATTCTTGTCCTTTGGGAAGGATTAGGAGCCATGGATCCCTTCCAGAATGTAATGGATTTGGATGGGCTTCTCGCCTTGGTGATTTCTTGTTATATTTTCTGTGTAATCTTGCCCTGGAGGAGAACTAGAGGATCCACTGCAAGTTTCAGCAAAGAAGTCAAGCCTGTGACTGTCATCAGGGAAACTTGTTTGCCAACAAATGAGTGTTTGGTGGGTAAAACGATCCCTTCCTCCTTTAGTTTCTTCCTTCCCAAAATGTGGTAGACCCAAACTCAAATTCCAGCTCAATGAAGGAGCTACTAATTATTTTTCTCACAATTTTATCCAGTAAAAATTTACCTGCTAAAGACACCTGAGACATCTCTCTAGATACCGATGAACCAGTGAAAAAAATCCCTGCAATCGGGGAACTTACGGTAAAATGGGGAGAGAAACCTAGAAATCTGCTGCTATGAATGTTTGCTTAAACTCTGCCTTACTAGCGTGCAGGTAAAAATTCCAGACCATACTGGAGGATCAAGTTTTTCTAAACACCAGGAGCTAATGTGCTTGAAAACCTTCAGTAATCATCCCATTGCCTACTGGAGTGACCTGAGTCCTCTTGGCCTGGTGTTGGAGGTCCTCAGAATTCCAGGTCATCCTGCCTTTTCAGGGATCAATATTGTCCCTTACATGCCACCCAGTCCAGTTGATCTCTTCAGTTCAAGTTAGATGGCCTCTGTGACTTGGATGTGCTCCACAGAGACAAAAATGATGTTTCTGTCCTTTTCTTCATGCATGTTTCCCCAAAAGCTGACATTAACATCAGAGTCCAAAATGTCCTGTTCAGTTATCTTTCTGTGTGCACCTCTTGGCTCCAAGCTAAATTGTTCTTATCTTTTGGATAAAAACCCTGTCTCATCCCTTTTGTGTCCCTTGCAGTACTTTCCAAGTAATAGTACGGGCTTCATAAACTCTTTTACATTATTGACAATTGAGCGAAAATTCTTACCTTGCTACTTAGATTACAATCCAAATATGTGGATATATTGATTCAAACAATTGCAAGTGGGGCTTTATGTTCTAGTTGGTTGTTCAAAGCTAGGATTTATAAACATTACTCCCTTGTTTCCTCTGGTTAGCAGTGGCATTGGGCTATTTGCTATCTAAATGCCCCAGGAGCTCTCCATCAGTATCTGGGATGTTTCTTCTTTCCTTCATATTCACTTATGGATCTCCTGTCTTCTTGCTTTTTGGATGTTACTCCCCAGTATCCTGGTGGACAGTCTTTGCCTTGCTTTGTATGAGTGACACAAAACTACCAATAGCACAGATTAAAATTGTGGACCACAAGATCCACAGGGCTTCATGAGACAAGTGCTTGCACCCCAGCTTCTCAGCAGGTGTAGACACTCTTTCACTCTCAGAACCATCCCCAAGTTGGATGCTGCTAATGGCTCTAAAGTTAGAGTGGGTATGGCCATCCCGGACAGCCCAACCCAGAGGGAATGCAGATCTGCTGAGTGTCTGTGAGGAATTAAAGCATCTGAAGAAGGCTGGTTGAATTGGGAGAGTTTAAAAGTGTCTTCTACACCTGAGCATACTTGAATCTGTGAGAAAAAGACATTCTGGTTTGAGGATCAGATGCATGAAACCTCCTAATAGAACCAAGCAATCCACTTCACACTTCCTAAGTAGTTTCTGGGCATTGTCAAAAGCAAAGATTATTTATTTATTGCATTTCTGCAAACAGTTTCCAGTGTGTGGTCAATCTAAGCAAAACAAAACAAGGAAAAAAAACAAAAACAAAAAACCAGCATTGTGTTAGTGAGGACAACCATGCTCCCGGGGGAAGCTGGGATAGTACCTGAAAACCTTTCCTGGGATCCTCCCTGGTGGCGCCCTGGGGTGCCTTCCCCTCCCTGGATTCATGCCAAGAGCTGGTCAAGGGCCCTCAGTCTGCTTTCTGTGAGGACAGGGTGTGAAAAGGCAGTGGGGCCCTGTGAGTACTCTGACCCGGTCCTGTCCTGGTTCTGCACTGGAAGAGGCAGCCACTCAGTTTAGTGTGTCGAGCTTTCTTTTCCATCCATGTAAGAAAATAAATAAAAAGAAAGCTTCCTTCCTCCCACCACTTCCATTAAAAGAGAACACATGTAAGGCTCCTAGACACAGGGCAGGCTCAGTCCTATCAAACAGCGCAGTTATTTTCATGGACGGTGAGTGTTTCTTGGCCTTCTGTCTTTCAGCAATGAGGTTGTGAGGAGTGACCTGAAGAAGCTGCCAGCTCTTCCCACCCAAGCCCTGAAGGAGCACCCCTCCCTGGCCTACTGGTAAGACCCTTCCCAGGAGCAGGCTCCCCCAGGGGGTGCACAAGGCTCAGACAACGGAGCCTGTGTGTGTCTCCTGGCCTCCCCCTGTATTAAGTAATTTATGTCTTCAGAAACCACATTCTGCATTTATTTAAATGGTGTGTTATATATGAGACCTCTCCTTTTATTTTTTCTTTAAAAAAAAAAAAAAAAAAAAACTAAAATTTCTCTTTGAAAATACCCCCTACTTTATTGTGTGTGCTGGTAGTTTCTTGTTGGAACTTTGTCATTCGATGACAGGAGATGAGGTTTGGTGATATGGGAGAAGTACAGGGTTTTCAGCCCATGAGAGACTGATTTTTCCTTTCGTCTGGATGTTTCACATCTCCTGGGTTAGCCACTTTGTAACATTATGCTGAAGTTCATCTGTTGGGCCCTGAATCACTGATTCTGAATGATTCAAGAATCCGAAAGGTTCCCAGATTGCGGTTTGGGCCACAATTGAGCAGGACTTGCATTCCTGGGTAGTGTGTTGAAATCCTGGTGGGCGCTTAAGCCCTGACACTGCCCCTAAGGATGGCACTGCTTCTCTGATGTTCCTTCTGACCCCTCCACAAAAATCAGTGCAATTTCTTATAGTATGAAACAAAGTAAGAAAAAAAAAAAAGAAAAACGGAACGAGTTGATCCTAATAAACTACTTCTGCATGCACTTCCTGAAACACTCAGATTCCTGCATTCCATCTTGCCGATATACTTCTAGGCAGCCAACTAGTTGTTCAGCCTTTCAGGTGGCTTTGAGTGATCTTCAGTTAGGATAAGTTGTGTCTTGATACGGAGCTCATTATTTCTGTCTAAGAGAAACCAGGAGTTGAGACCCCGAGACTGCAGGCTCCCTTCAGCGTGCTGGTGTCCCTAACTTCATCTCTCTGAACTGATCTGTTGTCACTCTTCCTTCAGCAACATAGATGCAGATAAATAACAAGCCTTCTATTATAATCTGTGACCAAAAAGCAAATTCTATTTAATTTGCAGGGATTTTGCATGTATCTGCTTTTAAGCTTCTAACATTCCAATCTGCATATATGAACACCAAAAACCTGCATTCTCATTTCTTTGTTCATGAAAACCTGTTGCCCACTTTCCAACTCCTTGTGTCTCTGGCCTTTATCATCTGTATCCTTCCAGCTGCTCACTTCTGGGAAACCCATGATGAAGAAGGTGCGAGAAGGTAGCTCTGGAGACCACTCATTCTTTCAGGGAGAGATGGATTTATCACTGAGGACTGTAACACTCGTGGCTTGTCCAGAGTCAGAATTGCCCATTGCCCTTGACCTCATCCATCCCTCAATCATCTCTTCATTCATTTGCTTCCAAACATTGTTACATCCTGATACACATTTCAAAGCTATGAACTTCTTTCCCACCTCCTTTCTGGATTTTTTCTTTCCTGTCTCCACCAACTGTTCTGTGCTCACATTTAATGCTTTCTTGATGCACATGCTTTGTGACTTTTGTCAACATGAATGCCTACCCATGTATCCACTCCTTTAACTGTCTTGCCAGTACATCCCTTATCTTTGTGACCATAAAGGACCTCATTCAGATCCATGAGCACTTAGACTACTGTCCAGATGCATCGAGAGGGTGGCAGGACAGGAGAAGCCAGGTGCCTTCAGCTTCACAATCCACCTTACGTCAGTAGCATGGACTATCCTGATGATTCTAAAAATACCCAGCAGCCTTTTTACCTCTTTCTGTTGTGGTTGGCTCTAATGTCTCATCTACTTATATGAATATGAATTATCTAAAAAGGAGAAGGAAAATGTCATTCATGAAGCATATTGATACAGAACAAAAGTAGAGACAGAGCTAGTGCAGCAAGCTTATTCAAGTTTTCCTGATTGCATCAGCATCAGTAAGATTAACCATGACTCCCATGGTGGAGGAGACCTTTTCCTGCTGCCCCTGCCACACAGTTTTAGGCTGCCCTGATCATTCCTGAACTAAGGATGTATATTCACTGTACTACCGGGTTTTGCTCCTGCTGGATTTCACTGGGCAACCTTCACCTGGAGCCCATCTGTGCAGGCAAGGGCAGGATGACATCGAGTGAGCAAAGTCACAGGTTTGAGAGTCCCAGCCAGGTCTCTGAATTGCAAGGTTTTGACTATCTTGGTAACTTTCATTACTTCTCTGCTGCCTCGGTTTCTCCATCTGTAAAATGAGATGAACCCACTAACCTACTCCTCTACAGCACGTGCAGGGACATTAGCCTTTACTGAAACTGCCAGCTGACACCTTCTCCAAGAGACAAGGAGGTCTTCAAAGTCTTCATCACTACCACCATTCTCCCTTCCACCACCTGTGCATTTCCTGCACCCCACTGTCTGTAGAGAGGCCATTTACCTAAAGGACACAGCTTAGCCTGTGGCAGGTCACAGTCAGCTGTGGTCAAGGACTTTTTTCCTCCACAGTGTCCTCCAGATGGTGCTTTGGGATTCGGTCTCCTCTGGTTCACAGGTTTCTTATAGTCATTCCCTATGACTACCAAGTCCCTGTCACAGATCTGGAAACTGCCTGGAGATCACCCAGCCACCTGTAGGTTCCCAAAAAGAGTGCAGGTCAGTGGTGGGCAAGATAGGTCCTCATCCCATGTGAGCGTGTGATAGATTCATGGTTTAAATGGGAAGAAAGGAGCTGGAAAAGTGGAGGCAGGAGAAGGAAGCCATTGAGGCTTCCCAGATGGCCCCAGACAGCCGGAGACACAGGGTGGGTGGGGGAGGGCAACCATTTCTGCAGCTGCCAGGCACTATGAGACCCCGTGGTCAGACCATTTAGTTGGTAAACAGCGGAACAGCTGCCTGACAGTGTTTTGGACTTTGTTTCATTGATGTTTTCCTGAGCCTTGCTTATGTTCTCAGCTACAGCACTCTGGACTTTCATTATTTCACCTTCCCCCAGGGACCCTCTGCCTCAGAGCTACAAAAGAAATGGGCTCCTATCTACATTGAGTTGCTTGACCCTGGACCTAGGAATTGACCTCCCCAAATCCCAGGTCATATGGTAGGAAACATGCCAACACAGCTGTTGCTTTAGAGGGTGTTGGGGAGGAAGCCAGAATGACCCTGGAACCTCCTGACATAACTCTGAAGGTTTAGTGAGGCCAGGGTCTCTTCCTGATGCCCCTTAGGAACTGTCTGGCAGGAGAATTTCTCACATAAGAACTAGAAATTACACAGTGTGGGAGCCAAGGAGAAATATGGTTAAGTTTTCCCCTTTCTGAAAAGCAGGTGCTCAGATCCCAGAGAAATGACTCTCCAGCTAAACTAAGGTTTCTCCCTCATAGCTGAGCTGTTCTGGGTACCTTTAGGACACTTTCTTGTGAAGAGTTCTGACTTGCTCACATTCATCACATTTCAGAATACAAAAATCAAATGATATTAATTAAAGATTAAGATAGAAATTGAAGTCAGATATGATAATCTCAGCTTCTCAGGAGGCTGAGGCAGGAGGATTACAAGTCCAAGTCCAGCTTATCTGAGTTAGAAAGACCCTGTCTCATCAACATAAAAAGGAGTGGGGATGTAGCTCAGTGGTAGAGCGCCCTGGGTTCAACACCCAGTAGCACCACCAAAAAAGATAGTAATTGAAAGATAAGTAAATTACCCCAAGGACTTGGTCACAGACACAGAATGTGTTACCCCAAAAGATGACCTAACCAAAATTAAAATAGAAAAAGGTGGGATAAAGAAGACGTTTAATAAAGTAATAATGAATAATAAAGATCAACGAATATCTTGAGGGTACATCCCTGGGATCAGCCCCCATCATGGAGCTTTTATGGGAGACAGGAAGGGGTCCCTCTGCGTGTGGTTGGGGAAGGGCAAGGTGGAGAGTGAGAAAACAATGTCTACAACCATGTAACCAGATCATGAAGTCTGAGTTTTTGGAAATCTCATCAGATGGGATTTGAGGCTTCTGCCTACAACCATCTTGCCCCGACAGATGCCCCCACCCACCATGATTCCCCAGGTTGGCTCTGTGATTTCCCAAGGCAGCAGTGGGAGCAGCCATTGGTCTCCCCCTCTCTGGGTGTCAGAGTCCCTTCTTTTAGAAGGCTGTGCTTATACTGCTTCCTGGGCTGCCCTTCACTCTATCAAAGAAAAGTTTGTGGGCTGTTGTCACCATGAGCCAGCTAATCTCTTTGTTATTTTAGAACTAAAATTTCAAAAGATAAAGAAATTGCCAGTCTAATTCTGATAGCTGGTTTGTTGTCTCCCCAGTGTTCCTCTGGGAAGGTCCAAATTCTAACTTTCTATCCTCCTTAGAACACTGAATCCCTGGCTACTCATTCAGATGTGGGCCAGGAGCACTGGATGGGACCAGTGCCTGCTGTTCCCCCGTGAGGCCCTGTGTAGACAGGACTGCAGAGACAGGAGAGTGAGAGTTTAATCACGATCCACAAGAGACCTCAGCTCGTTGCTCATTTCTTTCATACTATTCGTTTCTTGCAAGGAGTTAACCCCCAAGCCTGTGGGCTAATCTCATGTTGCTGATTAGACGTTCAAGATAAAGAGAATGTAAGTCCTCTGAGGGGAAAAGGGAAAACCAGACTGACCTTTTTTTTTTTTTTTTTTTTTTTGGTAAATTTATAGCCCAAAGGATTTCACTTTGGCTGAGTTTGGAGATGTCACTTCTAAAATGACAAATCATTTTTTCAGGAGTTAATGGCTCCTTGAAGTGTCTCATGCAGTTGATCAAGCTCAGAAGAATCTCAGCTAGCAGGATACTTGGCCTCTATTAACAGAATGCTTTTCTTCTAATTCCAGTGAAGACAGAGTAATTGAACATTACAAGAAGCTTAATGGCCAGACAAGAGGGCAAGCAATCGTGAAGTAAGTGGCCCTTACCAACGCTCCCGGAGATTGTGCTTGTGTGTGTTAATAATCACATGTCAAGATTGTTCACTTCTGCTCAGAAAGATTAATCTCTGGGGGGCAACATTTCAATTGAATTTTCAAGTAAATAATCTTCCAGAACTTTATCACACACATCAAAAAAGCATGTATATCGTATCAGTTCTGCCAAATAACCACCCTTGTGTGCGTGTTTGTGTGTGTGTGTGTTTGTGTGTGTTGTCTTCCCAGCTACATGAGCATCGTGGAGTCTCTCCCAACCTACGGGGTTCACTATTATGCAGTGAAGGTAAGTGAACTCATTTGGTGAAGATTGCCTACCCTGCCCCCAAACAAAAAGCAAACCACACAAAAATCTTTTCTCTCTTTTTTAAAATCTCCCTGGAGACTTTTGGAGGACTAGAAGTTGGTGGAAAAGACTTGCCCAGAAAGATCACATACCACAGGAAATTGGGCAACTGAATTTTACCCCTAGGGTAGTAAGACTTGATATGGTTTCTCTCAAAAACTCATTTTCCCTTTTAGAATCACTATAATAAATCTCTAGTTCCTTTTAGTCTCAGAGGAATCCTGGGAAATCAGGACATCGAGATCTTAGTAGGAAAACTCAGTCAAATACAAGGAACTGTACAGAACAGAAACTTTCAGCAGAATCTAGTGTTTTTCTTGGTGGTCAAGTGCCATGAAATCAGCTTTCCAAAAGTTGAACTGGGATTATAGGCTGACATGTGGAATATGTGACCATTTAAGAAAACAGGATCTGTTTTCTTGAATATTGTAATGGCGAGACCAATGGGTGTTGATGCTATTCTAAATTCTCTTTAAGTTCCTTAATGTGCCAGAGTGGGATCCTTTCTTTGAAATAATAAAGAGGTCACCCAAGAAACCATGAAGAGGAAAAGTTCCCTTCCTCCTCCTTCTTTCATTTACTGGTACCTTACATGTTTAGTCCAGATGAAAAGAGCAGAAAACACTTCTAATCTCCAGATAGTCCCACCAGCAAATCAGAAATCCCCTTGCTGTTTTACCAGCATCTTTCCCGGTGTTTCCATCCAACTATATTTTTAATTTCTTTAGACTAGAACATGTGCCATATTTCATTCATTCTGTGTCATCCATAGCAACTTGCATAACACTTTGTAAGTCATTGCTATGCACAGCACTGCCCATATCTTCTCCTGAACTGCAGATTAATAACCCCTCTTCCCCATCCTTCACAGAGCTCTTGTGACTAGCACATCCAGCCCTGCCTGTCTCCCTCCCTCCCTCCCTCCGTCCCTCCCTTTCTTTCTTTCTTTCTTTCTTTCTTTCTTTCTTTCTTTCTTTCTTTCTTTCTTTCTTTCTTTCTTTCTTCTTTCTTTCTTTCTCTTTTTGATACTGGGGATTGATCTCAGGGGCACTCGTCCTCTGAGCCACATCCCCAGCCCTATTTTGTATTTTATTTAGAGACAGGGTCTCACTGAGTTGCTTAGTGCCTCGCTCTTGCCGAGACTGGCTTTGAACTTGAGATCCTCCTGTTTCAGCCTCCCAAGCCACTGGGATTACAGATGTGCGCCACCACACATCTGCCTTTTCTAAGCTGTGGTGTTAGGAGGAGGGTAACAAGGCCTCCTGGGCTGCCTTCTGGCCCTTAGAAGAAAAGTAGATCCTCTAAGGAGACTATCCCTAAGTAAGACTGTGCCAGGATGTGGCCACTGAAGTCATTGGGTGGCTAGTTCCCCAGAAGGAAATTCAAGGGTTCATGAAAAAAGCTCAAAATTCAACTGTGCCAATCAATGTTAACCACACTAGTGAGAGCTCACTTCCCATTTTGCCACCTTGTGACCATAGAGGAGACACATGAATTCAGTAGTTCCTGACATGGTGATTAAAGGCATTTCATAGGAATTGATCAGTGAGGGTTTCTCAGCTGTAGGAATATTCCATGTTGATTTGCAACCGTGGCATCTGCGTTCCAGAACAGGAACCAGGAGTTTAGGAATTCCTGTAGTGCGCACTCCCTGGCTTGCTGTTTGTTCTAAATTTGAGCTCAGTTCTCTCTTATCGTTAAAAGAGATTAAGAAATTTACCTCACCAACCCAAAAAAGACTTTTACCCCATAAAAGTCTTCCAAATATTTGAAGACTGAGATCCAGGAAGTTTCATGGAGTCTTTAGACTGGCTTCCACCTGGGGTCTGTTTTTGTCAGTTCTAGAACTTAACAAAAAGGCTGCCTCTGAAATACAGGCTTTCTGTCTTCCAGCAAAACTTTTGAAATGTGCTCTTTGTTTCGAACCAGAAACCGGGCTTGCAATTTTCAAAGTGCCAAAAGAGTATAGATGTTTGGCTCTTGAAATCTCAGAGCGTAAGCAGTTGCTCTGCTGTTGAGCAGGGCAGCACCTCTGCCCAAGCAAATGTGACCCATGTGTGTGGAACTCACGATTTGGTGACCCTGTGATCTCACTGATGCCCGATTGTGGTATAATGATAACTTATGTAATCAATCTGATGTCTCAGGGGGCATTGGGTTTCTTTTTGTTCTGTTTTCCGAAGCTACTGCAGTGCACAAGTATTCCCAGAGGTAGGGGTTTAAGTCAAGAATCTTATACTACCTTTAAATGTTTCAGCTGGGAGTGTAACTCAGTGGTAGAGCATGTGCCTAGCATGTATGAGGCCCCAAGTCCCATCCCCAGCACCAGAAAAGAAGAAAACACATAGCCCTGAAGCTTTAAAGAAATTTTCAATATTTATTCTTTTTTTCATCTTTGTGATTACCATGAAATATCTCATGCCCCACAAGAGTATTTGAAAGCCATCAGGCTGATTTTGAGTTTTCAAGACACAGTGGAAGTGTACTAGGTTTTTCAGAGATGTGGCAAATAGGACACATCTTGGGGGAAAGCCCCTGGCATGCCCACCATAAAACACTAGCATTTGGGAACATTCCTCAGCAACTCAGAATCATCCTATTTGAATATAGAATTGCTCCTTCCATGGAGGTGACAAGGTCTCTCTTTAAAATGAATAAACAGACTTGGTGTTTTGAATTCATTTTGCTACCTTGAAAATGTTTCTGCTTCAGTTTTCCTATCTTGTCCAACAGTGCCATTTCTGAGGCCTTTCCTAGCACCCAGCTGTCTTCACGAGGGAGCAGGACATCAGAAGTGACACTTTCTGGCCTGTGCTGCCTTGGGGCTGGAGAGGTTCCTAAGTAAAACTGAGCCAACTCCCTGCTTTGATTGCATAATCCTTAAAAAAGAGAGGAGTCCCTTTCTGTAGTCTCTAGTTGGCAGTTTTCTAGTTCAGAAGGCGGTTTATTTTATTGGAATGTTCCACATCTCTCAGGTTTTCTGCTTGGTGAATGAGGGACCCCGCCGGGAAGATCCACAGTCTTAGAAGGAAAAAAAGGGACAGAGCACTTGTTCCTTAATGATAAGGGGAGGGATGCTGCTAGGGCAGTGCTGCAGGTTAGGAACAGAGCCAGTTCCCCAGCCCAGGGCTCCCTGCTTTTAGAACTGAGTATCTTTCTATGATGGACACATCTGTTAATTTCCAAATTAAATGCATTTTCCCTTGTTTTCAGCTGAGATGGGAGAATCTCCTCTGGATCCAGGTATCTTTTGCAGCCCATATTTACCTATACTCCCTTTGATGTTCTAGGACAAGCAGGGGATACCATGGTGGCTGGGACTAAGCTACAAAGGAATCTTCCAGTATGACTACCATGATAAAGTGAAGCCAAGGAAGGTAAGAGCAATCTTCTTTGTCGGCTTAACGGCTCTCATTTTGAGAGAGAAACCAGGGTAAAAGTGAGTCAAAATGCTAACACCGTGTAGCCCAGAGGCTTGCCAATCTCCTGCTAATTTAAGTATATACAAATTACTCCACAATAATCCTGAGTTCCCTGGGTAAATAGTTTTTTTCACCCTGTCGCTAAGGAAACCTAAGCTGTTATAATTATTTAAGGTAAGATGCCTGGCTCAATTTTCCCAGAGCAGATGGGAGACTGTTGTTTCCTTGCTTTCTTGGTGCCGTATATTCTGGGAAAACAAAAGGCCATCTATCTTGAATCCTGAGGCCAATCTGAGTTCTCTCAAAGATTTTTTGGGTCAGGGTAGGGGAAGGTGGGTGGACTAAAAAAAATAAATAAATAAATAATTTTTTTCTTTAAAACAAGCAGGTCTCAGGTCAGGAAGAGGTGAATAAAGAGATGAGCACGAGGAAGTCTTGAAAATCCAGATATCCTAGGGCTTACAGGAAGTGGTTAGAAAATAAGGTTATTTGCCAAAAGAGAAAGAAAGGGAAGCAGAGAAGGGTCTGCAAAGTCCTTGGAAACACAAGACGGAATCTTGGAAGGGGGCACTATATTTGAATTTTCTGTTTTCATTTACACACATTTTTTAGACCAGAACAAATTGAAAAATTATAATGGAAAAATATCTTTGAGGCGAGTGCTGTCATTCAGAATCTCTGGCAGAGAATGACAGAGAGATGGTATGTAGTTCTAACCCTGAAATACATATTAAATATCTATCAAAACCACACTTGCTCTAAGAGAGAGAGAGCGCGAGAGCGAGCTTGCACGACTGGTCCATTATGTATCATTGTGGTTTGAATGACAATCCACAAATAGGATTGAAACCCACGCTGCACATCTGAGCTTATCATACCCGAGCCAGTTAACAATGTCTGACCTTACCAACTTTGTTAAATTAATAGGGGAAATGTCCTGGGTTGGGGAGGATTTTCACTCAATTGATCAGTAAATCCTTTAAGTTCTAAATAAGATCCTGAGAAGCGATGGAGGAGTTATTCACTAGGATCAAGTCAGTGGGAACCCGGCTCTTCAGGGGGGTATGTTGGTTGTAGCTACCACCAAAATCTCTGCTTCCATTTACATGTGCAAAATGAACTAGACTTTTTATTCCTATTTTTCCCTCTTTTTTTTTTTCTTTTTTCATTCGCAGAGTTTGTATTTCTGTGTCTTTCTTCCTGTTTCCCCATGCTTGTTACCATAGGGTCTTTCTAATTTTCTGTGCTTTTCTGGTCAAATTTCCTCTTTGTTTCTTCCTCCTTTTTATGTAGACTCTCCTCTCACTCTCCAACCTGTCTGACTGATTTTCTGCTTGCAAAAGCCAAGAACACTCTCAGGGCCTTTAACAAAGTCCTGCTTGGAGTATATGCAGCTTTCTCTTGCCCACATCGAAAAACCAAGGCCAGCGTGGATAATTGAGATCCTCAGCAGAGTTCATTAAAACCCAACAGCTGGAGTCTCTCCCTCAAAGCTTTTTGAAAGACACCAATAAGTATTCAGACTTGTTCCTTTCAATGTATTAATATATTTAAATGCTCTTTATTTTCCTAATTATGGTTCTAATGAAGATTGAAAAGATAATGAAAGACCACTTGATACATGTCAAACACAAGGTGGGACATATACCAAGGGCTCAATAAATTGTAACAGTGTAAGAGTGGAAAACAGATTTTGAGATAAGGAAAGAGGCCACAGGTGTGAATAATCAGCCACTGAATAAGAGAATTTAAAATAACTTGTGGAACTTTCTTAGGTCAGTGAATTAAAAATGTTAAAAGGTCAATATATTTTTCCAGCACATTGGCTCCAATTCAGACTGAATTGATATTTGAAAGAACTTATGTTTCTGTGGCCTTTGAAGAAGAAATTGGAATTCTCAAGCCTATTACTGTGGAAGGAAAACTGAGATATGGAACTTTTGGAGTCTTCATTCATTCATTCATTCATTCATTCATTCATTCATTCATTCATTTGAAAATGGTTACTGCATACCTTGCATACCTCTTACATACCTTGTAAGACACAAAGAAGACACAAATCTAGTCTTCCAGGCCTTCCCAGTGTATCAAGGAAACAGCCATGTGATAATTGAGTCAGTGATTATGAGTCTGTTTGCTGTTACTAATAACACATTACCAGGGATTAGGTAACTTTACAAAGAAAAAAGGTTTATTTTGGCTCACAGTTCTGGAGGTCCAAGGTCAAGGGGCTACATCTGGTGAAGATCTTCTTATTAGCAGAGTCCCTGGGCAGCACAGAGCATCCTCATATGGCAAGAGACAGGGAATGTGTGTGCATGTGCACATGAGTTTATGTGTGTGCATGCTCTGGTCTCTTCCTCTTATAAAGCTACCAGAATGCAATCATGGGGACTCCACATGGATGATGTTATCTAATCCTAGTCATCTCCCAAAGGCGACCTCTAAACACCATAGTCAAAATAAGTTTCCACTCCTACTGCCTTACAATGGGGTGAGGTATTTCAACATATAAATCACTGAGGGACACACTCCAAACCATAGCAACATCTTGGTGTCCTGTAGAAGCCTCTGTGAGGTGGGTGGTAAATGAAGAGAGACTCCAACTGGGTGTAAGGAGAGAGAAAGGCCTTCATAGAAGAAGCAAAGGTGCTCTGGGTCTTACAGCTCAGGGAGGGTTTTGCAGATGGACAACAGGACTGGGGAGGGGGGCGTGAGAGAGTGGTCAGTGTGTAGGGATGCTCAGTGGAGGGCAGCAGGGTACAAGGGAGTTCAGAGCACGCATAGAGCTGGAGCACAGGCTGCCGAAGAAGCTGGAGGAGAGGCTGAGAAGCCTGCAGTGACCAGCTCTGGAGGCCTCAAAGGCTTTGCTAAGACAACTTCACCCTGACTCAGCAGCTGGAGCCACAGAATAGTATGTGGAGCCAAGGAGAATACCATCAGGTTTTCATTGATATAGAAGTATCCATCTGCTAATTGCATGGAAGATGGATTGGAGGAACACAGGACTTGGAAGCCAGGACTGTTGGGGACTGGGGTTGGCTCTCAGTAGTAGGGATAGAGGAGGAAAAATTCAAAGAAGATGTTTAGAAGGCAGATGTTATTGGTCAACTCTGGGGAGAGACAAGGCAGTAAGAGGGCAATCTGAAGGGATTGCTAGGCTTCATAGGCAAGGCATGGAATCTTGAGGAAGGGAGACCTGGGAGTGGTGGACCAGAGACTGAAAGGGAAAGGAAGAGAAGGAGCAGCCATCCCCACCCCCAGAAAGTCACCATTGACTGCGTTAAAGATTTCATCTCCTTATCATGATGATCCCTGGGAGAGAGAGGCAGGTCCTAATTGTGTGAGTCCTGAAGCTTGTACATTGGCAGGGGGCCCTCTTTGAGAAGCAACTCTATAATCAAGTTAAGATCAGGGCTCTGAAAGGCCCTTGAAAGGAAGTCCCAGCTTCATTAGCTTCAAAGGGTACCAACTTCTGCTAAAACATTGATTCGACTTAAAACCAAAGACCAGAGCCATAGTTATCAAATAGCGGCTGCAAGAAGAGCTGGGCAGGGTACTTGTTTCTTCTTCTCACACCCAACATCATCACCATCATGAAAGGTGAAAGTAGGACTCGTGAGAGGCTCTGAGCACATAGGGCTCCCAGCCTGGTTCCAGAACTGGACTCTAAGGAGGCGCATAGTGAGGAAAGCAACACACATTCACTAGGGAAGTACCACAGTCCATCTGCGGTGTCTCCAGACTGTGGTTATGTCAGCAACCCATAGGAGACTTCTTAAGTGTCTGGATGCCTCCTCCAGTCCTGTCCACTCCCTGTGACCCTGTAGCTGAGCAGATAGAAAGCCTCCCAGTGATTCTGGTGTGCAGTTGGAGATGGGGACCATCCCAACTGGACATCCATGCTTCCTTTGCACACTCAGACTTGGGAGAAGTCAGCTAAGCTCAGCAGGTGTGGCTCCAGTGTCTTACACAGGGAGAGCTGGCAAGTCCCCAAGCATAGATCTGAGGCTTAGCAAGCTGCTTGTGAGGGACGCTTAATGAGCTCCATGTGAAGGATGCCCTCCAGGTGGCACCACTCCCTCCTGGCACAGGGGCCAGGCCACCTCCAGCCCCCAGGGGTACTCAGGGAACAGCGGCACCCAGTTCTGAGCACCTGGAGAGAAGTGTGTGGTAACAGCTGCATCTGTAGCCCAGGAAGCTGCTCTCGCCCGGGGCAGACAGACCTTCGCTGACACTCTGACCCAGTTACAGCGGCTCTGTCACATGGCACTACAGTACTAAGAACCAACATTCAAGTAAAGGCAGCGTCAGGGCTGAGCCTGCTGCTTCCCTTTGAAGGGCCTAAAGGCATCCTCTGATGTGCGCGGTAAACCATTAGCCCAGCCAGAGGAGTTCAGCAGCTGCCTGTGAGAATCCGCTCATGCATTTTCAAATGCCCCCCAAAAACCCCTGAGGAGGCTGTCCAGAAACAGGCAGGGCTGCTGTAGCTTGGTCCTGTTGTCTGGCTGGAATGCAGTTTGCCACTATCTCCAGAGCCTATCCTGTGTCCCTGGATCCTCACTATGAAGCTTGGTGGTTTTGGCTTTGGTACAGAGGTACCTCACAGGTGGAGCAGAGGAGAGAGAGCATGCTACTCCCTTCCGATTGTGCCCTACTATCTGCTGCTGGATCTTCTCAAAGCCGCAAGCTGCTGAGTTTTGTTTAAAATGTTTAAAAGCAAACAAACAAAAATTGACCTTTGCGGCACATGTTGTGTCAGGAAATGCTAGACATGTGGGAACATTTCGCCTTCTGGATTTTGCCTTTTGGATGTGTTCAGAAGAGTTCAGAAATGTTAAACTTCTGAAGATCACATCCCTCATATTTGGGGACAACATGCAGAGGAATAGCCCCCAAAACGCCCTTAAAAAGTGGTAAACAGTACCAAATAAGTTTTTGAAATCTGCAATACAATCGCATTCCCCAGAGCAATGATCCTTGCTTGCTTATGTGAGTTGCTTTGAAAAACAAATCAGGCAAACCCCCAAACCATATCTATAGATAGGTTGTGGGTTTTTTGTTTTTTTTTTTTTTTTTTAAGAAATCGCCTTAATTTTAAAATTGTGTAAATCTTAAATTTCTGATTTTTTTATGTTACAATATCTTTTTAAAAAGTGAATTGCTGATGCGAGTAATTTTTAAGTGTCTTTAAAATCTTCCCATTAATTTTTTTAAATTATTTTTATTTTTAGAGCTAAATAGTTACACTCAGTGGTTGGGTTCATTACACCAAACTCAGACCTGCATGGAATTCAATTTCAGTCCATGATCCCCCTTTTGCAGAAATTTTTGAAAGCCATTAAATAGCGCCTCAGAGGCTCTCAGGAAATCCTGCTTCCACCCTTCAGCCAGTGATATTTCTTTCTCACTCTCAGCCTGCCTCCCCACTTCTGAACTCTTGTCACATTCACATGCCAGGTTACACTTGGACACATCCCTTTGCATATTGCTACTCTCCCCTTTCCGCTGGTTGGTAATCTTGGCATGTTTCTGCACAGCGTGGTGTAGTGTCAGAGCATGAGAGCTGCCATGTCTACGTGCCCAGTGGTCTCCGTTTAGTAGTGGTGACAGAAGTCAGAAAGTCACAGTAGCTAACAAAAACTCCTGTAGCTTTATAGAGTATTTTACCCTATTTTATCCTTATTACAGAATTCCATTTTAGCACGTACATTACATGTTTGGAAATAAGCGCTGCCTAAGTGAGAGGCTTCGGGTTTCACAAGTTAAGGTCCTATCAGCTTCCGGAACAAATGAAACAGTGTCTGACTGGTGCTTGGGCCCTTGAAGTAACTCTTGAGCTTCATCTTAGTGTACATTTATGGTCAAGTACAGAGACCCAGGCCATCAAAGACAGAAAAATGACCATCAACAGTGACACTGGCTGTCCCGTGGATTTCACCAGTTGCTCTGTAATAAGCAAGCATATTTTCTTTCTTTCCTGAAGACCTTTGAGTAAGAAGTAAATGATACATATTGAAGAGGCCCTATTTATTAATTTTTGTAGAATCTGGATTCCAGGGGGCAGATTCGCAGATGGGGCTTCCATCTGTAAAGGAGGAGGTCCTCATAGTACGTAGATCAAAGCCTGAAACAGTAGGATAACTCTCATCTTTGGGACAATCTACCCGCTTTGAGCAGCATCAGTCCCAGTGGTGTGGGTGTGGGGAGGTCAGGCTGTTCTGCACCAAAGACTCCCAGCATTGCCAGTGCCAGACTGAGCCCTCTTCTCTGAAGAATCCCTGTGTTTTGTACTCTTTACAGCTGTGGGCAGAGCATCTGATCATCAGAGGCTGTTATAAATTAAAGCAGAACAGCCCATCTGAATGGGACACTAAGAGAGTTAAAGATTCCTCGTGCTGTATCTGAGGCTGGAAGCATCAGAGAGCAGATAGTGTGAAGCATGTGACTCATAAGACCCATCCTAAAAGGAATACTCAATACCTGTAAATCACCAGTCCCAGATTCAGCCTATTCATCAGCCACATTCAATGAACGCTCTCCATTGGGAAAGAATGGCGACGGCAGTCCTTGTTACGCACTCAGCAGACAGCATTTACTTATTTATTTGATGTGCAATTAGGGGGGCTTTTATGTACACTTAGATGTACAATTAGGAGCATTGTGGGGTCTCTTCTGAGGCATTAGGAGAAAGAACCAGAGTAATTAGCCTGCCCCTTGTCCCTGAGCAGCCGGTATGGCTTCCTATGATTCCTAAGAGTATTTCAGAAGTGGGGGTGTTGGCCCTGGGAATTGATGCATTATTGTCACCTCCCCAGATTAGTAAAGACTTTTGAACTGCACAAGATGATGAGACAGGAAGGGAAGATAATATTTACAGGAAATATTCCATTAACTATGAGCTGGCTCCCAGCAGCTTGGCCCTGCTAAATTATTCAGTGTGATAAGAACTGCTGACTTCGTTTTCAGCTTCTCTTTGGGTGTGCTTGACTCATTTGCCGATTGCTGAGCCCTCTGGCTTGGCTGAGGGGCGGCTCCCTCATTCTAGCATCTGTATTCCCCTCGGAAACCACACCCTGTGCCCTCCTGGGAGAAAAGCTACACTTAATACATTTAGCATTCTTAGCATTTTGCAGCCTCTGCCATTCACAGTGCAGGATCAAAGGGCCTCCTCCATTTGCCTCTTATCTGCCCTTCAGATCTCCATGATGGCCTGAGTGGACCTGGAAGGGTTTAGTGCCTGTGGATGACAGGCCCTGGCCATGGGTCATCAGGGAGGGCAGCCTCAAAGCTGAGGAGCAGGCTTGGGGGAGGGAAAGGGAACATAGGGAGTTACCAGAAACTGCCATTTAAAAATAAACTCCCAATAAAGAAAACAAAAAAGACAGGTTCTGAGAACATCGTCCTGAACATGGCCCTTCTCAAACCACCACTATCAGGTGTACAGTATTATCATGTTGCAAGAGGAAACCCAGCCTCTCCTCCCATTCAAGAATTGTGATCACCTGAATGTGTTGAGCTAGAGTGTTAGAACTTCACTGCAGATCGTGGAACAATGAAGTCCTGGCCAATGAAATGGCACCCATGTGAGGGTTTCTGGAGGGAAGTCAGACTAAACAGCGAGGCTCAGGGGGAACTGACCTGAGCTTGCCTCTGACGATGATAAGTGGAGGCAAGATCCTGGGGTCAAGAAGCAAGACCCAGCATTTCTGGGTGGGCCCCTAATTTATTGCACTACTCTGGCTGAGCAAGTCACCCTGCTTCACCAAGTCCCATTTGTCTTCTCTTAGTGCTTGAAAGAAACCTGATCTTGCTCATATATCAATATGAGCTTGCTATAAACATTGAATAAACTGCTTAAAAAAATATGAAGCCCTAAGTAAATTCAAGGCATTACTAACTACAGACAACAGTTTTGAAAGCACCTTCCATTTTCTGAGACTTCCTAGGTCACTACAATACTTGGAGTTGTTGGTTGTGGTGAGGATATGTGGCTCTTCCCCATGGAAGTTCATTCACTTGTCCATTAAATGTTGTCCAAGTGCCTATCATCTACTAGAGCCTGCTCTCAGCTCTGCAGACAGATCAGGGGAGACAAGCTCCCTGCCCTCCCAGAGCCCACAGTCTAGTGAGAAAGGAAGTCAAATGACAGCAGTAAATAACACTGTAACACAGAGGTCCCATAAACCCTGTGGAGACAATAAAGCAGGAGAGTCAGGGCAGGAGCAGTCTCTGAGCAGGGAGCATTTAAGTGACTCTTTACCTCAGGTTCCCTGGAAAGGACAGGAGGGTAAGATGGGCTTGTGTGCAGGAAGTGTAATGGGGAGACTTCCAGCTTTAGGAAAATGGAAAATAAGCAGGACAAAGCAAAGAGAGAGAGAGAAAGAGAAAAAAGCTCCTGTGCAGTCCTGACATGGCATCACTCAACCCAGATTGATGTTCTGAACCCCTCAGAACCATCCCTGTGAGGCTGGGGTCAAGCCTTACCCCCCAGCATTAACCAGTCATTGGTTCCAGGCAACCTGCACAAAGCAGGTTTGACCTTGGGGAAATGACTCTCTCCAGCTGAGAGGAATTCTAGAAGAGGAACCCTAAAAAGAGAACAGTCAACACAGCACAGTGTTTTGACCACAGTGGTTCTCAAAGTGTGGTCCTTGGAACAGCAGCATCCACATCACCTGAGAACACGTTAGAAATGCAAACTTGGAATCCCTGCTGGGGCTTAGAGATGGAGAAACTTGCAGTTTGCCTCCCCAGGCCCTCAAGGTGATTTAGATACATGCTAAAAAGTTTGAGGAATACTCTTGTACATATAGGCAATTGAGAACTTTGTGATTCTGCTTTACTGTTTTTGTTGAGATGTTTTAGTCGGTTAAAACCAAATTCCTTCCTAGAACAGTTGTACCTTAAAAAGAAACAAAAAGATTTCGTAAACCAGCGATCTCCACATCCACTCAAAGATCCAAAGTAAATCTCCACCAAAGAACTTGGGTGCTGTTAACTCACTTTCAGGATATTCAGAAAAAGTCACGATAACTTATTGAAATTCTCTGTGTTTCAGTCTGTGAAATGGTGACTGTAAGATGCAGGATGAATATAGTCTAGTTTTCTTGATCTTGAATAAGTTTGCTTCTCAGTTTCCGGTTCTCCGTTATACTAATGAAAGACAGGGTCTCCTCAGAGCAAAGGTATCTTTGCTAAAATGATTGACTTTTCTCCCCTTGGTCCTTGGATCTGGGAACCCAGGGTCCCCCGGTTCCCACAGATTCCATTGGAGACCATTGACTCCAATCTTGAGTAAGCCAAGCTTCCAAGAGCACCAGCTTATATTCATGTTGTGTTCTTGTTGAAACTCATGCTGGTGCCAGACTTTCTCCTTCGAGGAAGGTTGATCTGCCTGTGAGCAGGTGAAAAGGCATTACCTCATCCAAGTGGGTAATTCTTGGAAGCTATCACGTGAGATGTGAGAGAATTTCCCTAGGAAGGTACAGAAAGAGTTATGTAATACCCCTTAAGGAGAAAGGGGGTCCACTTCTCTCACAGTGTGACATGCTTGGAGGCATCTCTTGGAGGAGGTGCATTCAAGCTCTGAAGATCCCCCCAGATGGTCACTGGGGTCAGTCTTTAGGCTCAACAAACCTTTGGGGAGCTATGTACTTTCCCCCACCTCAGGCATCCTGCCATTGCTTGCGGTGACCAGGCATCTGGGCCAATAGTCAAGACCGTTCTAGCTCCATTTCTGCAAGATGAATCACTTCCCTAGACCTCGGATTCCTCCTCAGCAAGGTGGTTGATGTAACTGATCAAGAGTCTTGAGATTGAGGGCATCTTGACACTATTCAGGAAGAGGAACAAAACAAGAGGCAAGCTCATTTTAAAGCCAGAGGAGAGTCATGAATAAAAGCATTTTTCTAGAAGAAAGTAGTAGAAGGGGGAAATGCCAGTTTCTGTGTCTTTGTTCTCCAGATGAGCCAAAGCCCAAGCTAGAGCTGATTAAATGTCCAAAAGTAGCTTTTGTCCCTCAGCTGATATGTCTTTTGTGGTATGTGGTCTCCCAGGACTCCTCTGATTCCCACACCAGTGCCGAGTCCCTAGACGTGTCCTCTCCGCCCCTGCACAGGCATGCACACCAACACCAAGAGAGGCCACATAAATAGCCATGCTGAGTGTGTGGACAAGAGGGGTCAAACATGACACTAGGTATTTATAACATTCAAATAAACACATAGCCAGACAACACAGTGGCTCCCTAGAGACTGACAAACTTCTAAATAACTCTGCAGATGCAGATTCCTACTCCTCAAGGCCCCGTGGACCTTGGGTGTAATTTGAAGAAGCAAATCAAAACCAAATGCTATTGTTGGATCCCAAATCACTGCAGAAGAGCATCCACTAGCCTCATTCACTCCAGAAGAAACCACGAACCAGTAGTAGCTTATGAATAGCTTTGGTGTTTCTGGCTTATAAACCAAAGACTTTGCATAGGATAGCAAGAACATTGACCACATGGGTCTCAAGGGTGAATCTCTTGTATCTCACATTATTCCATTAAATGTGCTCTTCCCTTGTCCCTTGATAAAACCACAGGCAGCCTATGGATTTTCTGATCACTCCTGTATAATATCAAGTCACACAGTCCCTTTAAATAGCAAAATAAGCTTTTCTTAAAAATCAGAATGTCAGGTCCTTTAGGAAACTCCTGTGTTAGTCTTTCTGCCCGTAATAAACTACATGAGATGATCAACTTATAAAGACAAAAGCTTTATTTTGACTTGCCACTTTGATGCTTCTAGTCCATTTTCTAGGCCTGTTTTGCTCTGGGGCCTGTGCTAACACAGCACCCCTGGTAGGAGAGAGTGGTGGAGAAAAACCACTCATTTCATCTTAAAGCAAAAGAGAAAAGAGGCAGGAATCGGAATCTTACAATCCCCTTCAGGGGCAGACCCCATGACCCAAGGTGCTCCCACCAGACCCCACTTAAAGGATCTACCACCTCCCAGCAGCACCCCCATGGGAACCAAGCCTTTAACTTTGGGGCCTTTGGGGAACATTTAAGACCTAGCCTATAGCAGTTCCAAGTTTGATTTAAAGTTAGGTCTGCTTCCATCTCCCAATTGAACTCCACCTCTCCTCAGGCTCACATGATATCAGGTGCCCCTATTGAGCTCTCCCCGTGACCCAAATGCACCCTATTGTAGTAGGTGGAGCGGGGCAGTAGGTATCGTCCACCTTTGCCCTCTAGGGAGTGGTGAGTTCACAGCATGACCCTCTCCCAAGGACATGTCTAAAAGCTCTCTCTGGGTGTCTACCCACCTAAACATGTCACACCCCAGCTGTGGGTGAGGGGTTTTAAAGTCATCTAACCAAGGCTTTTCTTTTTTTAATTGTGATAAATTCACATACCCTAATATCTACCCTCAGCCATTTTTCAGCGTACAGTTCACTTGTGTTAAGTGTATTCGCAGTGTTGTGTCACCCGTCTCCAGAATTGTTTTCCTCTTGCAGAACTGACACTTTGTAACTAATAAACAATGATTTTCCATTTCCTCTTCCCTCAGCCTCTTGGCAGCCACAATTCTACTTTCTGTTTCTATTCTTTGACTTTTCTAGGTACTCGGATAAGTGAACCAAAGTATTTGTCTTTTCGTTGGGGTTTTTTGTTGTTGCTGTTTGGTTTGGTTTGGTTTGGTTTGGTTTGGTATGGGGTATTGAATCCAAGGCACTCAACTATTCTCCAGCATGAACCACATTCCCAGCCTAAAAGGGTTTTTTGTTTTTCTGGCTTGTTTTTGTTTTTGTTTTGGTACCAGGATTGAACCCAGGGGCACTTTACCACTGAGCCACATCCCCAAACCTTTTTATTTTTCGAGACAGGGTCTCACTGATTTGCTTAGGGACTCACAAAATTGCTAAGGCTGGCTTTGAACTTGTGATCATCCTGCCCTAGCTTCCCAGGTCGCTGGGATTTGGGGTGTGCACCACCACACCTGGCGGACCAATGGGTTTTAATATCTAAACCAGGCCACTCTTGACAGTGAAAAGAGGTTAATAATTGAGCCAGGTTGTCACTCAAACCAGGGCTGCTGCAGACAAGCCACGGCATGTGTTGACCCATCTAACAGCCAGGTGAGCTTCCTAACCAGCTCTTGGTCCCTGCTTTTTTCCTCCTCCTGGATGGTCCGCTCACAACTTTCTTTAGGGGTATCGCTCATCTCAAGGCCTCCACTGGGTCTTCCATTTTACCATCCTTGGCTCTAGTGATACAGAGGCAAAATTACTCACAGACAACATAATTCACAGCAAACCTGTGTAGAGTTAGTAGATGGAGACTCCAGAGAGCCCTGGGCAGTGATATAGACTGTCTGTCCCACCACTAATTCTTTTTCTCTGGATGTTTCTGGTGGCTATGTGGGGTTTTGCACAACTCTTCACTGGTCCTGAGAACACTCTGGAAGTCCCATACTGGCATCTAAGGTAGTCCATAGGGTTCCCCTACAGTGTGCTCAGCTCCTTGCAATGAATGTCCTTGTTCTGGATTTTAACAGGAGGGCAAGGAGCCAGAGGAGCTGTGGGCTCCAACCTCCGGGTACTCAAGTTTAACTGGCAACCAAATGCCTACCTTCAGTAAGCATTAGAAGTCACAGCTGAGTGAATCTCCATGCCTGCATGTGTATTTTTAAGTACATAATTGAGTTTATGTTGAGGTTTGAAGACTCATAAGACTCTGGTCACTGGCCAGATTTTCACCAGCAGAGTGGGAAGAGAACAGCTCGCTGTCAGTGCCACGGCCCTGGTGCTGATGGGCCGGGGAGTGAGTCAGCTCCATAGAGGCCCCTGTGGCAGAGGAGAAGGGGTGCTGGCCGGGGAACTGTCTGACAAGAGTGAGCAAGCTTCGCATGGAAAAGGGGTACACTGAAGGTTAAGGGGCCACTTTTTTGTCCTGCTACTTTCAAATACTTCTACTGAGTTTTAATCAAAGATTATCATGGACCCATGATGAATCCAGTCTAGGATTTACTGATCAAAACAGCAGAAAGCCACGAAGAACCTTCTTGTCACTCCCTTTTCTTTCTAATCCCCAGCCCTAGGTACCCCCAACCTACTTTGTTTCTCTCTGGATCCATTTATTCTAGATTTTAAAAATAAATATGTGGCATTTTGTGACTAGCATCTTTCACTTAGAGTAATGTTTTCAAGGGTTATTCATGTTGTAACATGGATCAATCCTTGTTTCCTTTATTTATTTTCATTAACTTTGACAGTGATAAAGTTTTTAGGTTTTTTTCATACATGTATATAGGGTAATAATGTCTGTCTCAATCTACTGTCCTTCCCATCCCCACCCGTCCCACCCCTCTCCCTTGGTTCCTTTTTATGGCAGAATAATATTCCAGTGTCCTCTGACAGTTACTTCAACATTTTTTCTGCACCAACATAACATGCATACATGTGCACACACATGCACACGCACATGTGCACACACACAAATGGCATCCTAGACCTCTGACCTGCTGTGATCCCTCATATAGGGGCACAGTTACATATTTGGTTTCCTTTTGATGTTCACTAGATGTCACCTTCATGAGACCTTCCCTGACTACCTTATTAACAATGACAACAACCTAGCCACCTTACCTGTTCTGCGTTTGTCCTTGCAGCCTGTTATCTTTTGACTCTCTGGTTTTCTTATTTATTTCTTATTTATCTCCTCACCTCTCTCCTCATAAGATGTATGGGCAGTTTTATTCACTGCTGTATCCTGGGTGCCTCCCAGTGTCTCACACCATACACTCCACAAATGGCTGAACGGGTAAAAGGAGTTGGAGCAAAGTATCTAATAGCCTGTTGCAAACCGCCCCTAATTTTGAAGACTCTCCATACATATTTGTACAGGGGCCTCAGATTTAAGCCTTCTATTTATAGAATGGCTCGTGTAAGGAAGGGTTTGTGAGAGCTCCCTCCACAGAAGAGCAAGACATCTATAAAGGAAAGGAGGGGAGCAGAGAGTCCTGTAACTTTCTACAGCTTCATTTTGTGGATGAAAAAAATGAAAAGCATTAAAAATTGCTCCCATCTGGGCTCTCCTTTGAATTCATTTTTTTGTCCATTGAACCAAAAGGAAGCTGAGAGCTAATAGTAATTAGATATCCAGAGCATGTAGCTGGAGCCCTGCAGACCCTTGAACAATTCCAGTTAATCTGGACTCCTTTTATTTCTTAGAAGCAGGAAGCATTAGGTTGGGGAGGCTGATTGTTGAATTCTAGTAACCTCTTTGTCTTCGACCATAGCTGCTTGTTTCTGCTGAACCGTGCGATACTTGGGTTCTGTAAGTTCTTTTTCCCCCCCTCATATTGTGCATGATTCAAAGGCTGAATTGACCTTCCTGAAACTGTTAAACCTGTTTAACACCAGGCCTCAGCAAAGCCAGAACCTGTTGTCCCCAACTCTGCCCACCACTGTTGGCACCTGCTGGTGGGACAAGTGGACTGTACCGTATGGGTCCCATCTGCCTTCACCCCATTCCTAACAGAGAGCCTGGAGCAGAGGAGGATGTTTCCAAGATGAGTTGTGACAGTTCTCTCAAGGATTCTAGTTGGGGACCATGAGTCGCTGGGATTGTAGATGTGCCCAGTTCTCTCTGGACTGGAGTTGAGTTCAGACAGAGCTGCCAGGAGAAGGATCTTGGCTCCTTCATTGAGGCAAAATCCCTCCTTGGCTGGCTGTAATCACCACTTCTCTATTGTCACATCCGTAACAGTTGAGAAATGCATTTTTAACAAAATGTCTGGGTTTAATCACTGGAGATTCTTCACCTCAGGGAAGTAGCCTGTATTCAAGCAGAAAGAAGAGGGTTTGAAAACTTACTCCCATCATGTCTCATCTGTGTGATGTTAAGAAAGTGAACTTAACCTCTCTTGAGTTGCCATGAGTTGCCATGATACCTACTTCATAAAGTTCTCCATTCATTCATTCATTCATTCAACAAGCATTTGTTGAATACCTAATATGTCCCAGGAATTGTACTCAGGGCTATAAAAATAGCATTCCAGGTCTTAAGTCTGGTGGAGAAGATATTTGAGTTAAAAAGACATTCATAATACAGGTTGATAATTGTTGTGACAGGGATGTGTGTGAATATCTGAGAGAACCAACCCAGCCCAGACTGGGATCGGGGACTGGGAACCCTTCTGGTAAAAAAAAAGTAGTTCAGGGCAGATTGCTGAAAAGTTTCAATTTCCTCTTCTGCTGTCACTTCTCTCCCTCCCCCAAATTCACAGTTCCTCCGGTTGACCTGCCAACTTTAGGATTCCTCTGGGGGGAGATCAGAGCTTTAAATAGAGCCAGCCCTTCTGGAAAGACAGGGAATTTAGACTTGAAGTCCTCACCCCTAGAAAATATCCCCTCACCTCTCTTCTTTCCCGGATGGCATTGCTCCAGCAAGAGGATCCAGAGAGGGAGAGCACCAGTGTCAACAAGGGTCAGAGTGCAAAGATGGCCCCTGACTGCCTTGAGGCAAGCAGAACTCAGAACCTACAACACAAAGCTGGGAATAAAGGAGGCAGGCCCAGCGCCTCGCCCCCTACTGGCTGCAGCTGCAATTGCAGAGCAATTGCAAGACCAGGAGAGTTATCCAGCAGCAGCTCCTTTGAAAAAGCAAGCTGCAAATGCCTGGCCGGCTGCCTGCTCCCCTGCCTTGATGCCTGGCTCACTCTCCAACCAGGGGAGCATGGAACTAACACCTGAAACTTCAGAGCACATAGTGCACCTCCCTCCTATGCCCACCAACCAGAGGACTGTGACCAGCAGGAGGGGCCCGTTCTTGAAGTACGAGGGATTTCAGCACGCAAACAAGCTGCTGTTGGAAAATGATTCCCAAACAGTGCTTGCTGGTTTGCCTTTTTTCCTTTTCTTTTCCTCCCTCCTCCTCCTTTTTTCTTCCTCTTCCTCCTCCCCCTCCTTCTTTTATTACATATATGACACTAGGCTAGAGTATTGTAATTTTATCTTTTTAAAGCTTGATACCTTTTCGTTACAAGGGTTTTGTTACCAGGGTTCCCTGGACAGCAGGTTGCCAATCATCCTCTGCCGTCCCATCTCTGTCTTTCATGGGGTCAGGTGACCTCCACAAAGGGCACTGGGATGTTTCTGTGATGCCACATCTTTGTATAGAGCTACCAGGTGTAGGAGAACTGACAAATTCCCCAAATTCCCCAGCTCCCCCCACCTCCAAAGTCTGCCCTCCAAAGTATTAAAACCCTGCTTTAAAAATAACACTTTACTGCAATCCAAAAGGTGTCTTTGCCAAAACTGGGGAAATGGCCCATCCAGATTTTCTCCCCAGATGCCCTCAGTGCCTCCCAAACAGATTAATTCACCCCTTTGAGGCATCCAATTGAGGTAGATCCTTTTCAAGGAAGGTCTGGGACACAGAGAGGTTAGGCCACACATCACTGGGCCACAGGACTCATTGTAAGGAAAGCCAAAGTTAGACCCAGGTACTCCACCTCCTTGGGCAGTTTCTGCCCTTCAGACACTAACCCTCACACTCTAAGGAGGCAAGAAATTACACTGGGAGGCAGAGGATAAGGAAGAAAAAACTCAAGTTGCCTTTAAAGTATTTACATTCTCCAAAGCACTATGGTAAAGTCTTTCTGCAAGAAAAGCCAAAGAAAATAATATAGAGAAAGGCCCTGTGGGGAGAAAAATAAAAGAAAATCTAGTCCACTAGGGGAAAATAAACTGGCCTGTGTCTCCATAGACTTCTTAAGGACTCGTTAACCTCTTTCCCTTTTCCCTTTCTAAAGATTCTTAAACCAAAGGAAGCTAAAAGGTTTTTGATGGGTTAAAAAGAGGCCATCCATTAAAGGGTCAAGGCCTGGTGTGCTGGGCATCTGTCACCAGATTAACCAAATCAATTTGGAGCTTGTGTTGTCTGACAGAGGAGGCAACTGGCCGGAGGAACATCTTGATTCCATTAGGTCTGGCTGTGGAGAAATATTAACCATTGTTTTGTTTGTGGGTTGTGGGGCCATCTCTGCAGAAAAGAGATAAAGAGATGCCAGGGAGCCTCTTTGACACAGGTAATGTGAGACCACGATGGTGGTGTGCATAGTTTGGAGGGCTGATTTGGTTCTGGTGATAGACCATTCTGCTTTGGTTAATGCCAAGGCATATCATAATAGAATACTTACTTCTCGGGGCAAACATTTTGAGATCAAAAATCATAACCAGAAAGTGGTCAAAATGAACTGTAATCACAATTGCAGCAGACGCAGGAATTGGCTGGAAAAGGCTAGAATGAACCAGCCCAAAGAGAACACAGCAACCTGCAGCTCAAATGGAATGATCACGAACCCTTGGTGAGGCGTAGGCTTGCATCGCAAGAAGTCCAACAGAACAGGAAACATCGTTTTAAGCACCCGGCACCATATTAGTCATCTTTCAAAAAAAATTTCACAAACCTATAGGACTGATAGGTGCTCAGAGTACTCAGAAGTTTTATTTTTTTACATGAAGACTAATATTGGCATGTCAACAATGAAGGGGAAGGGACATAGTAATTGCTAGTACTTATTGAGTGCTTACTGTGTGCCAGGCACCGTTTGAACCGTTTTTTATGCATTGACTCATTATTATAACAACCCTATGAGAAGCACTGTTACCAATAGCAGTATTTTGAACATCAAAAAGTTAAGCACACAAAGAAATTAAGTTGACAAATAAATACAGCCAATAAGTAGAAGATAGTATGACTTTGAAAATCATGCTTTTGGTCCTATTCTATATGAACTCTCATGCATAGGAAATGTTTAAAACAAAATACTCAGTTTTTTTTTTTTTTTTAATTCAAAAGACTAGGTGTGGGGCATCGTCTGGATTTACAGTCTGACTCTGACCTATGCTTAGAATGTAGCAACACCTGTGCATCCTGATGTCTTAGAGACAAGGAAGCTAAGATGTGGATGGACCATCAGGCATGGGCATCCCAGTTGGAGTTCTTGCTTTTAAAAATGATGAACCCAAACAGTCAAGAATAAGTGAGGGGGTTGGGGAGATAGCTCAGTCGGTAGAGTGCTTGCCTTGTAAGCATAAGGCCCTGGGTTCAATCCCCAGCACCCCCCACAAAAAAAAAAAAAAAAAAAAAAGAATAAGTGAAATTCCTGAGTACTGATTATTTGAAACAAAAGCATGAGCCCTAACCTGATGAGGTGAATAGTGCCTCAAATCAAGTTTTAAAAGGCTGATACAGAAACCAGAGACAGTTTTTCAGCTAACCACAGAATATGCAGGCTATATTTTGTAAGTCTTGTCTTCCCAGCTTGATTCTAAACTCCTTACAAGTATAGTCACCCCTCCGTGCCTGAGGGGGTTAGCTCTGAGGACCCTACTTGGATATCGAAATTCACCGATGCTCAAGCCTCTAATATAAAATGGTGCAATATTTGTAAACAACTTGTGCATACCCTCCTGTAAACTTTAGATCATCTCTAGGATACTTATCTAATGTGATGTAAATAGTTAACATACTGTGTTGTTTAGGGAATGATGACAAGAAAAATGTCTCTGTGTGTTTCTGCATTGTGATGCAGGATTTTTTTTCCCAAATATTTTTGATCTCTGGTGGTTGAGTCAGGTGCAGACTCCACCAGTGTAAGGGTTGGCTGCATAAACATGTGCTGGGCACATTTCTCATCCTGCCCATTAGCATAGGCCAGTGCAAAGAAGATGCTCACTACTTGAATTGGTGGGAAAGGATGGGGATTGAATGCTGCGTAATACCCAAGGGCTTTGTTTCTCTTTTCTTTACAAATAAAGTAAAATATATTGAATACTATGGAACTGATATAAAACTGACATATGGTTTCAACCCATGGCTGCATCCTGCTTTCATACACCTGCTTTTTTTGCTCCCTAAAAATGATTGTGCCACCATAGCAGAACCCTACCAGGATGCACATGACAAAAATCCACTGAGCACAGGCTTGGGGGCCTCTGTGGCACCTCACATCTTAAACTCCAGGCAGCTCACATTCAGCCACTTCCTCCTTTTGTCCTGCAGGTGGATAGCAACTCATTTTTATTTGCTAAGTATATAAATAAACCTAGAGGCTTGTGAGTGGCTTTCTGCATCTAGAAAGTGGAAAGAGCAGAAGTGAAAGAAGGAAGTGGAGTTTTAGTTTGGATATCTCCTCCTGAGCTTGGAGTCTAATTCTTCTTATTAGAAGACTCCTTGCTGGAGTTTGGAAAGCATGCAGCATTATTTGGACTGCCAAATCCTGATCTGAAGAAGCGAGAATTTATTTAGCCAGAACTTGAAACATCTTTTTGTTCTCATTCATGGTAAGAGCCCCTCATGGAGTATTAGAAAGAGCCCAGGATGGGAAGTCACAAGATGTGCCTCTCATCATCAATGACTTATTTAACCTCTGCCCGTCCCGTAACCTCTCTCACTGGGGATCTTCATCTGTGAAAGCAGGAGGTGGAGCAGATTGCTGCTGTGATTCTGTATAATGGCCCCTCTGGATGAAGCAGGAAGTTACTCATAGGGACGTCATTAAGAGGCTTGGTGACTCAGCCTTAGGGACCAGAGGAAGACAAGCTCCCTGAAGTCCTGATCAAGAATAAGAGCCACTAGACCAAGCTTCCTCTCAAGTCCGTATTTCCACATCATCCTGAGTACTTGCCCACCATGCCACGTGCTGTCCCAGCGCTTAGTAAACCCTGGCTGCAGAGGAAGTCCAGCGGAGCCAAGGCCCCTTCCTCTGCCCCAGCCTTCAGCCATACACAGGATGTGGGAATCCAGCAGACTTGCTAATAGGAACCAGTACCTAGGCCCTGGCTCATTAAGGATTTATAGTGCACCCTGTTGCACTCAGGGCTCAAAAGCAGTATTTATTAACCACTCTTGTTTGCTCTTTGTGGATAAATGTTTCCCATCTTCTATTTTACACATGAGGACATTAAAAGCCCAAGTAGAGGGCTTGTGACCACATTGGGAATCACAGCAAGATGAGGCTAGAAACTGAGAACCCACTTTCTAGGGCCAGGGTCTCAACAATAGTGACAAACCCTTTTCTGGTGAAATCACTTCTTTTCTTTTCCTTCTTTTCTTTCTTTCTTTCTTTCTTTCTTTCTTTCTTTCTTTCTTTCTTTTTCTTTTCTTTTTTTTTCCTTTCTTTGCCACTGAGCGTCACCAGTCCTTCTTTATTTTGTGACAGGGTCTTGCTAAGTTGCTAAGGGTCTCAAGAGTTGCCTAGGCTGGCCTTGAACTTGTGGTCCTCCTGTTTCAACCTCCTGAGTTGTTGGAATTACAGGTGTGCATCACCGCACCCCGCAACTTTGTGATGATTTCTCTGTTTCTTTCCTGTGCAAGCCCAAATCATTGAGGCTGTTCTTAATCACATTTATTGTTGTGTCTTAGTCCTTGATTGAAAGCTACTGAATACAGAGGTGATTGCAATGCAGGAAATTAGAGGAAGCCAGGCCTCCAAGAAAAGAAAGTAATACTTGTTATTATTTATGGTATAAAGAGGAAGCAAAGCCATTGTGTACAACTAAAAAGATTTGGTTTTATACATCCTCCTTGTAGTCACATTGTTGCTCATTTGTGAAAATCATTCCACTTGTAAAGTTAACCACCCATTAGTGACTAGGAACTGTTCCCACTAATTGGTGGACTCAAGGGGAAAGCAACATAGTTAGAGGTTGGAGTAATGGACCAGGTGCCCTTGACTTCTATTTCTGGTTCCTTCTCTAACTTGCTGTGTGGCCCTAGGCCATTTCCCCTCATTTCTCTGGACCTCATTTTCCCCAAGAAAATTTCCCAGCCACTCTTCTTGAGGGATGCTAAATGATCAAAAAAACAACATCTGCAGAGTTTTTAAAAGATGTCTGGATGAAGACATTAGAACGGCCTTGATTTGGTAGGTTTTAATTAATAAATTTTTCTATTATTGATAGAACTACACAGTTGAGCTTTTAATTAGCTCCACAGGCATAATTGGCCATGGGAGTGACACATAATCCTAAGGGAACTAGCCCAGGCCTAAGGATGATCATTATGAGTGTCCCATGGGTCTTTATGTGGAGTTGCAAAGCGCAGTGACATCTTTAAGTGGTGGCTGGCGTATGATGGCTACCTGGATAGCCAAGAGAAGGAGGCTCCCCTGTAATGGTTCAGAGGATGAGGGACTGTCCTAGAGCCAGTGCAGTCAGACCCACCTTTTCCTGTTGCTAAGAGGGCAGCAGGATCGAACATCTTTTGTTTGCTAATTTGCTTATCTTTTTTTGCTCTGACAGCCACAGAAGGAGTGTTGAGCAGGCAGGGGCTCCCAACTGTGGGCACAGGAATGAACAGAAACACCCCAGGCTCCAGGAAGAGCCCAGTGACACCTGGCCCTAGCTGCCAATAGCAGCTGTCCCTGCCCTCTCCATCTCTGCTGTCTTCATACTCCCACTCACCAGTGTGCCCAGCTCCCCATCTCTGCCCCCTCCTCTAAGTGAGGAGAAAAGGATCCTCAGCCAGCATGCCTGGGACCCTTCTCATGTCCAGTGCAACAATCCCATCCTGAAAAACTACCCCGACATTCATCTCACTCCCACCCTCCCTTCCCAATATTTCATTTGCAGAATGAAAAACACACATAAAAAATAGTGCTTAAGGCAGACATCAAGGGAAATGCATTGTGCTGCTCCCTGTTACAAACATTCCTACAGACACATCATCCTAGGGACATGCCTGGGAGTCAGAACTCCAGGGTTCACTGCTGAGAACGGCAGCCAGAGGCAGAAGCTGTCCCGGGGCAGCCACGGTGGCCGCAGACAGAGGGACCGCAGCAAGCCCAGATGGTTTTGTTTGGGCCCCTTGGCAGACTCAAGGATCTCCACGCTGAACAGCATGAGGGACCACTTAGAGCAAAGGCGTGGTTTGTGTTTTATTTTGCAAGGAGTTGGGGAAGAAGGGGTTGCCAGGAACCAACCCTGTGAGCATTCTGCTCTGGGTTTTTTATCCGGGGGCTTCAAATGAAAGGCACAAGTGGGGTTTTCTCATGCATACTCACTCCAGGTGGCTACCTTTTCTCCTTTTAGGAGATGGGAGAATCCAACCTTCCTGGGTCCTCCTATCACCTTATCCACCTTTGTGCTGCTGAATCCTGGGCAGAGCCTATCAGCACCAGCACCAGAACCAGACCCAGACCAGCTACATAATTGGCAAGGCTAGTGCAAGATGGAAATGGAGGACCCCTTGATGAAAACTTATTAAAAATTTCAAGGTGACAACAATATAACATTCAGCCAATCACAGGGTCCTTCTGAGTGGAGGATCCTTCAGGTCACACACCCATAAAGTCCCACCCAAGACCCCACTTTGCCTGGTCAAGGTGGGTACAAGAGCATGAGCTGAGGGACAATCAGCCATCAACCATCACCTCCCTTTCTTCAGAGGAAAGAGGACAGACAGTAGGGTGGGAAAATAAATCTTTATACTTACTTAAAGATTTCCAGCACACAAATAATGCAATTCTCCTTAAACCCCAAGATCAGGGCTTGAGTTAAGAAATTTAAGAATTAAGAATTTTAATTAATTTTAAAATTAAGAATGACCAGCCTCCGTCTGGTCATTATGCAGTTATTTATTTGCCAGCATTGGGGGGAAGTGAGAACAATTAGGAATCAGCAAGATCCAGGTGTGTGAAGTGCTTATTTTGTTCCAATACTGTGCCAAGGATCTGCTTCTGCTAACATCTACCTTAGAGGGCCCTTTATTCCCATTTTATGGATGGAAAAACCAAAGCTAAAGGAGATGCTGCAACTTGCGCAAGGTCCAGCAACGTGGAAGCATGGGAGCAGATTTCAAATGTCTTAGTCAAATTCCAAAGCCTTGGTGCCTGGCCATGTCACTCTATGTGCCACCTGCCAGTGAAAAGGCCAATGCCATGGAACCTATTAGTTCTGGTGTTTTTGTGACTATGGTGAAGTTCAGGTGAAATGTCCATAAAAACCTAGCAGCCATGGATCAGAGAGGAACTCTGGGTGTTTCCACTGCAGGATTCACAGTGACAGAGCATCCAAGGGGAGCCCTTGATGTAATATTTGAATAATAAAGACCCTACTAAGGCAGCATGGACACAAAACTGTCTGAGCCAGTGCATGGCTTTGATTTGCTTGCTTTCCTTCAGATGTCTCTCCACTCACTTGGAATTGACGCTTAAAGAGAAAGAGAAGTACAGTTTCCTTGGGTTTCAGGTACGATGCACACTGAGCTGCTGATGGAAGAGGTAGCTCTGTAGGAAGAGACAGTTGCTATCTCCATCTTATTACTTAGACAAAATAATTTTAAAATTTCAGAGAGGAGACTGTAAAGAAAAAGATGCGGCCATCCTAAAAACTGGTTTTATTCCAGCTTAGCTGTACTTGGATGGTGAGCCCATTGGCCAGGCATTGACCAGCAGCATCCTGAGTCTGAGAAAACAGGGTGATCTGATGTAGGGAAAAGGCCCTCACATCTTTAAGGTGGAGGAAACAGAGCAGGTCAAAGAGGACCAGGAGCCTCCATTCAGAGGTCTGTGGGTCTGGAATGAGACCCAGAGAAAGAGGGATCCCAGGGAAGAATGAGAACAGTATTCCTGCTCTATTTCAGCAAAATAAAGTCGCATTCTAAGTTTATGGAAGGGGATACAACATCCATCAATATAAATGCAAACATGTGGGCGCTTGACTTTATCCTCAGGACATTTCCCAGAGGGTGAAACAACTTTCATTTTCATCCAATGAAAGGAACCTCATTCCTAGAGCAACTGGATGCAGCCCTAATTGCTTCCCAACATTACTGTCAGCTTCCTAGTTAACGGGCTGGTTGCTCCTTCTGTTGCAGCAGTGACCCTCTAGGGACACAACTCTTGCGTTTCTTTGTGCCACAGAAAGAATGGGCATGACAGGCTCATATTGTGATCTTGAGTTGCCAGCCCCTAACTAAGGTCCCGGCAGCCTCCGCCCTTTGCGAGCGCGTCGGAGGCTCTTGCACATTAGCGGGCAGGAAGTGGAGTCCCGATGGGAGGCTGGGAATTTGAACGCCTTCCCATTTCAGCACTTGAGGGGAGGAAGCGCGGCTCGGCACTCCACTCCGCATGCACAGATGGCTCCCGCTCCCCTCTGAACGCCCGGTGCTCTCGGCCTCCTCTCCCTCCTCTCCCTCCTCCTCTCTGCGCTCCCTTCCCCTCCCCCGTCCTTGGAGGGAAAAGTCTGCGGAGCTGGGAACTGTCTTGAGAATTCAACAAAGGCGAACCAAAGGGGAGCAAGTGGAAAAGAACTTGTTTTGTTCCCGTTTAGAAACCTGCAGGAAAATCCACACCCACGGTGCCTGATTTTGAACGGAGAGCTGCTGTGTGTGTGTGTGTGTGTGTGTGTGTGTGTGGTTTCAGGCACAGACGGAGGAGCACAAACAACTGCATGGTCTCTGCTTTGATAAGGAAACTGCCAGCTGTCGAGAAAGTTAACCAGCAAAGAAGGGACAACGCTGGGAAGCCAGCACTTCTGAGTTTAAACTACACTGTTTTCTGTCCAGATATTCCAATGGAGGCAATTGGAAAACCTGTATTTCAGAGAAAAGAAGTTTTCCGTGGAAGTTCATGACCCCCGCAGGTAAGCTTGAAAAGACCACCATTTCTTGGGAATGCCTGGCATATTATTTATATTATTATTGGGGGGCTGTCATTGTTCAAGTTCAGTTTGGGGTGGGGGAAGAGGATGGTGAATCATGAGAACCAGGTTCAAATCAGAATGTAAAGCTTTGTTGGTAAATGCCGTGGTTTCAAACACTTGTGTGTGTGTGTGTGAGAGAGAGAGAATGTGTGAAATTAGCAATTCCATGATTGCCCCATCTGTGTGCATGTGTGTGTGTGTGTGTGTGTGTGTGTGTGTGTGAGTCTATTGCACGCCACAGTGCTGGAGGGAAGCTTTGTGGCACTCTGTAACAAACACCGAGTTTAACCGGGCAGTGGCCTAAGTCCTTTTAGGAAGCTTTTGCCAGAGAAGAGGCTGAAGGCTCCCTTGTCAGAGCAGTTGAAAGTGAGTGGTTCAGGCAGGACAATCAGAAGGAATCTGTCACTGAAGCAGTTATGCTCAACTGTTTTATTCCAGGAGCTATAATTTTAGAATGTTAGCATTGTGGGTGGATAAGAAAGAAATACAATTATTTTCCCCTACACCCCACTCTGTACCCCGGAGAGCACCAGGGTAAAAGATCCTTGTTCCAAGTCAGATGCCAGACAATAAGGGCCCAGTTAGGACTACAGCAAGCTGGCTTGGAAGGGGTCGGGGCAGCTCCTGCCCTCTGCTTTTTCTTTGTCTGCTGGCGGTCCTAAAGTTGCAGGCAGCCCATAAGCAGCAGCAGAATTCCCTAGGATCAGGGTCGACACATAAGAATAAATCGCTTTACTCAAGTCTGAAAATGGATGGACAAGAAGAAGATAGCCCTGGGAAGGCAGGAAAAAGATCAGACGCTCTAGAGAAGCTTAGGTGGACTTTAGGTACTGTTGACACCTAGTTCTGGGCTTGAGAAGAGTTGGTACCAGTCCCACCTCACATAGGGCTTCTGGTGTACAAGACAAGCTGCTCTCTGGACACAGATGTCACCCACAATGAGAGAGCTGAGGTTTGTGCAGTAGCCTGAGTTTCTGCTGCATGATGACCCGTCAGGACTCATGCACTGCTCACCTCACCATTTAATCTGCTTGAAGCAGCCTCTTGCATAGGCGAGAGCTTCTCCCTGCCCTACAGTCACTACAGGTCCAGAAGCTGGAAACCCTTCTAGAGCTTCCAAGTCTCTGCAGTCAGGTTAGATGGTATTATCAGCAGAAGGACAGTTCGTTCAGCATTTTGCAGGGTCCTGGGACTGTTTTTACCATCTGAAGACTCCTCCACAGACACACATACGCGTCTGCAGGCCAGGAGGGAGACATGTATACCAAAAATAGAATCCAGTCAAGAAGAAACTCACTGTTATTTTTTCAGGTGAACTGTATTGGACCAGATTCCTAGGCAGATGAGTGGAGGGGAAACAAGTGTAAAAAAGGGCAAAATGAATTCTGCTGCCATGGGTCAGATGCAGAAAAAGTAAAAATTAACTAAAAATTGGACAATCTGGGGAGCTGTGCATAGGAAATAGATTCTCCATGCCTATGTTGGGAATTCTGCTAACTCAGAGGCACCTTGGACAAATCCATTAATGGTGTGTGTGTTGTGGGGGCACATGTGTTCTCTCTACATCCATCATCCTATTAGTGATGTAATACTAAATCCCTTTTCCAAGGTCCAGGGCTATGGGAAAGGGTACAAACCTCATATATCACCTTTAAGTGATCTTGAGCTTATTCAGCAGAAGGGATCAATTCCATGTGCTTTGAGATGAGGTCCTCTTCCTTATAACTTCTGGCATGGTTGGGGAGACAAACAGAAGAATGAATGAACCCTGGGGAGGTTTACAGTGTGTTCTGCATCCTATAGACATCCTCTCACTGCAACCCAGGAAATAGGCCCTACTATTAGTCCTGTTCTGTGTGTGAGGCACAGGATTGAAGTGACCTGCTCTAGTTACAAATAGCTACTATGTGGTACTGACAGGGTTTGAACCAGAAGTCTTGGACAGAGCTCATGTTCTTTCTGCTACATTATAAAGAAAATAGGGGTGCCCTGTGCCAAATGGCACAGAGTGTAAATGCTGAATGAGCTGCTCAGGAGAGGTCTTCTGAGGAGAGATCTGAGCGGAACCTGGAAAGGTAACTAGTATTGAGGCCCTGAGGTGGGCCCTCAGGGAGCTACCGTGTCAGGTGGGTGTTCCTCAACTGAGGAAATGAGGTGAGGGAGGGAGGACCCAGTATACACAGAAGAGGGAAGGGAAGGAGCCCAAAGTGGCAGCCTGAGCTTGGAGTGCAACCTTCTTACTTCTGGAAAAGTAGCCCAGAGTCCACCATGTTCTCCCAGAAGTGGGCAGGATGGTCAAGGGAGCAAGGAAAGAGGCCTAGGGAAGTAAAAGCCCATTTTGGCTTCAGCTGGAAAGACCCACTATCCAGATGCCCAAGAAAAGGGAATTGCTTCGGGTTGGCTACTTCAGAGGCTGAGGCAGTGCTGCTGCCAGGCCTTCTGCCTCAGCCAGTCGTCCCCTCTTCCATGGCCTGGTGGAGCAGTTTAGGTTAGACGTGTCCTCCTGTTGCTTATTGCCTTGCTTTTTGGGAGCAGGGAAGGTTCATATGATGCCCTTACCTTATCATGGTGTTCAGGGTCAGCTCCTCCCCCAGGCCAGGAAGGGAGTGGGAGCCAAGTTGATAGGATGGAAAGTGCCCGATAAAATCATGTAATAAAGATGTCCTTTGTGGGAAACTGGGACGACAGGGACATCACTCGGGGCCAAGGGTACTTTCTGAGTGAATCAGGATCCCAACATTTGTCCTTCCCCTCAGGGCACAGGACATGCACTGAACTGCAAACCCCTTACATTCTCCTACCTGCCTTGGTTTCTGCCAGATTGTGTAGGTTTGCAGATACTATTTCGATTCTAAGGTTGGGGGGAAATAGAAAAGTCAGGGGGGTGGGAAGGGCCTGAGAGGAGAGATGAGTGGAGGACATAAATTAATGTAAGAGCCAGAGAAAGACTCGTATATGGTTTATGTGCTTCCACAGAACCAGCACCCCACCATCCCTGATGAGTAACAAACTCTTCCTCATTTGCCTGAAAAAAGCAGCTCTTACCACCTTGATGAAAATATACATCAAGTTTCTTTTCCTCTCTACTTTGACTTTTGTGAGGAAAAAACAATTTTTTTTTTTTTTTTTTTTACTGTTGTTTGTTTGTTTACTCCAAGGAATAACAATTTAGCAATTGTCATGGAAGCCAAACTGGGAGCTCAGGTCACAGTTCCTTTTCGAATCCACAGAGACCCGCGGGGTCCCCTCCTCCTTGCTCACTGCCTCCTTTTCAGTTACTTTCAGCCCTGTGCTGTTTCATGCTCTGGCATCCTTTTTCCCCTTAACTTTTGTTTGAACCTGAAGGAGGAAAAACCTGCCTAGAATCAGATTTCTAACCACCAGACTTGAATTTCTCCTTAAAAGTTGGTATGAAGAAGACCCACTGTTAAATCTTTAGCCTCCAGAGTAAGGTGATAGGAGCAACTTTAGCTTTTCTTCCAGGGAAAATTGACCATGGGGGAAAATGCTATTATTCACAAATCCTAATGACCCCACATTTCTTCTAAATTCGATTTCATAGTCTTGAGAACAGTTTTCTTTTGATGTACAGGTCGAATGCCCCCCCAACCCCTCTATAAGGATGTACATTCAAACACATGTTCTCAGATTTCACTTGTTCTCTTTTAATCTGCCTGTCCTGTAAAACATACTTCATTGAGAACATGACCACGTGACTCTGTTTCTCCCCAAATTCCATTACCTTGTGGACATGTTGATTGAGATTAATGTTTTGATTTTTAAGGACCAATTGCTCCTCTCTGTCCCATACATACTCCATATGGGCTTATCTCATTTACATGGAGGTAGGGGAATCACCTGGCTCCTTCCTCTTTGTCTTCCCTCTCCTGATTCTTTATAGCCTCCTGCTCTCTGGATATATTTGAAACTGATAACCAGACCTTTCAAGGAGCATCAAATTGGAGTGCTGTAGAAAGTTATTTCCCTCCGATACTGTGGTCTGTGGCCATGAGGAAGGAATGTGTTCATCTTCACCATAGGCAGCATTGCCTGGTTAGTAAAGAGCACCATCAAAGGCTTTTTTCTGTCTCTGAGGTTTGTCTTGGCCCAGTGCCACAAGCTGAAGATCAGAAAGGACCATCCAGTGACCTAGAATGACCCATCTTATCCTAGACAAGACAGAAGGTTGGCTGAATCCTAAGCCCTGAGGAGTCAGTTTCCCTACCTACACCCAAGGGTGCCTCAGTGTGTGTGTGTGTGTGTGTGTGTGTGTGTGTGTGTGTGTTCCTGCACACATCTTTGTTTGTGTGAGCTCATCTGTCACCTTTATGCCAGAGTTTTTAAGTCCTAATGTGTTCTCACTAAAAGCTGTTGACTGATAAATGACTTCTATCCTCATAAACAAGGTTGAAACTTGTGATTCTTGCTTTCCCAGGGCTTCAGTGACCAGGAGGACATTTGGGCACAGTGGTATTGCAGTGCACACCTGGTATGCGTGTCCGGCATTAATCAAGTCCATTTGGGCTATGGCTATTAGCCAACACCAGTTCTATCTGGACAGAAAGCAGAGTAAAGTAAGTGACCAAGCCTTTCACCAAGCTGTGAGCTGGCCTTGGGGCAGTAGTTTGGGTATGGGAATGGATGGGCAGGGGAGTCCCTGTGTCCTTGGCCCAAGACTTGCACAGGTGTGGACTTGTCTCTCAAGGCTATAGGTGGGAGGAGTGAGACTAGTTCTTAAAGGGCATGTTCCATGCGACTTGGTCACGAGTGGCCCAGCCACCATCAGCTGCTCAGGAGCCACTACAACCAGGTAGGGCCCTTCTGAGGAATTCTGAACATGCTTTCGGACCTCTGGAGACTCTCACAGGAACAAGTAGTCCAGCCCTTTTTGATGTTTGAACAGTGACATATTGTTTTATTTTTGAAGATTAAAAATAAAGAGGAACAGTTCTCAACTAATAGACACCACCTAACTGTTGAGGGTAATTGCTGTGAAAAACCCTGCAGGCTTTTCCAACTGCCAACTCCATTTTTAAAAATGCAAAACTGGAAAAGTGAAAAACAAAAAAAGCAGCAGCAACAAGTCTGTTTCCCTAAGGTGGACCCAGAGCCTCAGGCATAGTAAACAGTCATCCATCCAGGGAGATTTCACCGCCCCCCAACCCAGACTTGGGGCTGTGTTTTCTGGTGGGTGGGAGAATGACATATCCTTGGTTCACACGCGGCTTCTATCAACACTCTGCCCCCTCGTCCTCTACCAGATCTCCTGTACCCTCAGGCAAAGGCCCTGCCAAGATGGATCCTCCACTTTTCCCAGGATCCTGTGGCTTGGGTTGTTTGAAATACAGAGCAAGAACAGCCTTGGCCCTGGGCAAGTGGACTCCACTACCCAAGGGAGCTTCTCTCCATTGACTTCTCAGGAGGAGGAGGCAGGACCCTGATCATTGGATTGGTACCCTCTGGGGCTCTTTCTCTTTTGACTGTTTTCCCTTATTGTGGGTGAAAGCACCCAGAAACCACTCCGGACACTGGAACTCACGCAAGAGATTTTATTAAGTGAACAGGCAGAGTGTCTGCCTGCAGGGTGCGAGAGAGGGGGAGAAAGAGAGAGGGGGGGAGGGAGGGAGGGAGAAGGAGGAGGAGGAGGAGAGAGAATGGAGGGGGAGCCATTCTTAAGTAGTCGAATTTCACGGGCTAATAGCAATTGAATCAGTCGCTGGCAAGGAGGTTCAAGGGCTAACAATCTGAACCAATGACTGACAAGTTCGCAGGCTAGCAATCTAGGTTGTAAAATGGTGTGTGGGGGGGGACAGATTACAAGCAGCAGCAAAATGGCAGATCTGATGCCAATAGTAGGTTTCTGTTTCCTGGAGGAGAAAGTTGGACTGAGTGGGAAATAAAGAGATAGTACAAATAGAAACAAAGCTACACTTTCCTTCAGTCTAATATAGTTTTAAATCAGGGCCCCTCCCCCTGCCTTTTTTTTTTTTTTTTTTTTTTTTGTACCTGGGGACTGAATCCGGAGACACTTATCCACTGAGCCTCATCCCCAGCCCTTCTTTTTTAATTTTTTTTTTTTTTTTTTTTTTTTTTTTTTTTAATTTTGAGGTAGGGCTTCTCTAAGTTGCTGAAGCTGGCCTTGAGCTTATACAGATCCTCCTGCCTCAAGCTCCCAAGTCACTGGGATTACAGGCATGCACCACCATGTCCAGTTTCACTTTCTCCATTATAAAGCATTGTTTCCTTTTCTCAATCTTCCTGGTCTCTTTTTTGGTCACTTTCTGGGGTGACTGAGTACAGGGAGGAGCGTTTTTGTAGTTGGGAGTCATGAGCCTTCCAGAGCTCTCCAGGTGTTGACAGGCCTTGGCACAGGAATCTGAAGCTCAGTTAGATCAAAAGAAACAGGGCCAAAAGGTTTTGACTCATGCTACACATTGAGACAGCCAGTGATGCCAACAATTTGCTCTCTAGTGGCAAAAGCTGGAGGTCAACACCTTGCAACACCTTTGAACATGGATTCATCCTCTGTATTGTTCTGTCATGGGATGGCGAGGAATAGAGGGTTGGTCAAGTCTCCTGGACCCCACTGCCAGTTTCTTTCGAGGACAGACCACCCACACATTGGTACCACAGTTTTGAAAGGGAGAAAGTAATACCACATTTTAAGCGATGGATAGTGCAACAGGGAGGCCCCCGCTCCCTGTGCTGTTTTCTGCATGGAGTCTCCTGGATGGCTCAAGCAGCTGGACCGAGTGTGACCATTCTCAAAGGTGATCTTACCCTGCATGTGGGAAGGCTGCTCAGCAGGTTTCAGGTCAGCCAGGAAGCAGAGAGTGAACCTCAGGAAAGAATGGTCACAGATCACTTATTAACAAGAACATCTCTTGAGAGGCAAAACGAAATGCCCACAGCATTAGGAAGGACTCAGCTGTCCCTCTCTGTAACCCTGAGGAACAGAAGAAAAAGCCCACACTCCCAGGAGCAATGGAATTTTGTCCCAGAAAACCTTGCATGCTCACAAATATCCCAAAGCCCTTTCACTTCTCCAAGGAACGAACCCTCAACCCCCAGAGACAGGTAAGGAAAAGTTCCCCTGTTTGGAAGTGGGAGGACTCTGTTTTCCAGCACCATGACCTTGGGCAGGTCTTTCATCACATGTGCTTTGCTCTCCCCAATTAGAGAACAGAAAAGGAAATTCCTGACCTAAATTAGTAATTGGTCAATGACACAATGTTTGTGAAATTGCTTTAGGAAGTATGTGCTGTCTCTTATTAACATCATTATTAATCTAACGTACTGTTCTCCTGGCCAATGTGTGCGTCAAGTTTAAATTCTCTAAAAGGTCCCCAAGTTAAATCAGAGGTGATGAAATTCCTCCTAGGAATCACAGCACCTTTCCTTTCTGGAAGGCAGTTCTTTATAGAATAGTGATGTGATCCATCTCCAGTGGGCAGCACAGGCTCTGAGTGAGTGATGGCCGACAGGCCTTCGAATGAAAAGCTTTAAATATTTCTGGCCAGCCAGTGTGGGCTGGCATCTGGCAGGGCTTCCCACTCTACTTATAGGGCCGTGCCAACCATTCCTTTCTCTGAAGTGCTTCAGCAAAGCCCAGGCCTCCCAAGTGATGTTTATCAACTCCAGAGAGACAAGTGCGGTCTAGTGGTTTGAGTCAGCAAGCGGGGTGGCCAAGATTCTCATGTTCTTTCCTCACACTCGGGTACTTCCTTCTTTAAGGGGCAACATGCCGGGTCTGTCTGTCTGTCTGTCTGTCTGTCTGTCTCTCTCTCTCTCTCTCTCTCTCTCACTCTCTCTCTCTCTTTCTTCCCTTCTATGCCCCCCCATAAGCTCTCCACACATGTGCATAAAGAGACCCTTTCACCTTCCAAGGTAGGGCGAAGGGAGTCCGTACTAGTTGGTTTTCCATGGTTCATTCAGTATGAGAAACTCAACAGGCACTAAATACAATTGGTAACTTATATATGCTGACCCCAAACATCCGAAATGTTGTCAGTGAGATCCCAGTAACCTCTGCAGCCTGGAGCCAAGGAATGTCCTGTGGACTTGAGAGGAAAATATTTGAAAATATTTGAAACAATTTCATCAAATTGTTTAGATGAAACATCAGACACTTTCCCTCTGAACTTAGAGTGGGGCCTTCTGGAATTGACCCCCAAATGCAAATGTCTTTCCTCCTTATTCTTTTTTTTTTTTTTTTTTTTCCTTTTTAAAAATCTAGTCCGTTATCTTTATTCCATCTGGAATCAAAAGCAGAGAGACTGCATGGTAGAAAAAATTAAATCTTGCTCACAGAATATCAACTTTTAAACTGAGGAATGCTAATAGGGCAAGACTTTCAGAGAAAGACATACAGAAGTCTGGAGGCTTCCGGTTGGCACAGAGACTTGACTGTGTAAGGAGAAGATGTCCCCAACAGTGCTCATTTCCTCTTTGTTCCTTTTTTTTTTTTTTTTTTTTTTTTTTTTTTGTGTGTGTGTGTGTGTGTGTGTGTGTGTGTGTGTGTCTTAAGACTGTTGGGTCATTGTGATAACTCCATTCCATAAAGTTTCTAAAACTTTCTAAGAATTTGGTCTCTCTTGTAAAGAGCAACTTTGTTCCCTTTCCATATTTTTGTTTTCCACTTCTGAGACTGATGTGCAGCAAGAGCAGGGGGACAGATTTTCCATGTGAATAATGAGAGCCCTAAAATACCAGGTGGAGCCATCAATCTAACCTCATTTAGCAAATTACTTCCAGGCCTTAATTTATATCCTATTCCTATTGCAACAGCCTTGACATATATTATCTAACTTAGCTCTCATTTCACCTCTGTGACGTGGGCTCTCAGATCTCCATGTTACAAACAAGAATCTGAGGATCATAGAGGTCAAGGGTCAAGTTCACCAGAGATTAACTGGGAAGAGTTGGGATTCTAACCCAGCTGTCTCTGGCTTCAGACCCCAGGCCTTTCCCACTGTTAGGCACTGGTTTGGGTCGTCCTGTGTTACTGTTACATAACTGGCTAAGTGCAGGCTCCTTTTGTTAAAACATGGGTCTTGATAATAGAGTATAGTGCAGAAAGAAAGGAAGTAATGGATTGTGCTCGTTGTGCTTGCTTGAGGATAAAGCACAACCAGATGGGTGCTGTTGATATGCCAGGTCAAGGTCTTTCCTGCTTTCTGCTGCAAGCCAAAACCCTGCAAGGGCTGGCAGCTGGGATTGCTTTATGAATAAGGGGACCCTAACCTGAGGACTCTGACCTGATTCTAAATGCAAAGGAAAAAGTCCAAGTTAGAAAGAAGACTTAAGTCTACATTGAGGAATGACCAGTGTGGGGAGAAAGAGAAGGAAAACCGGTTCATACCAGGTGAACAAAATAAGTCAAAAGCCTCAAGAGTTTCCTCTGGCTCACAGACCTTTGTCTTGCTAACAGAAGGAAAGTGCCTGAGGCCGGAAGTTGTGGTCATTCACCAGTGTGGACAACAACACTGAGGCCGGAGGAAGGGCACCTCCTTGGAGTCTCAGACTGCTTTTGCAGGACAAATGCAGGCCTCTGAGCTGACACCTGGGCCCGACAGCCTTTCCTAAAAACAATCACTTTTAGGGACATAATTGTGAATGTAGAACCCTTTTCGAATTATTCTCCCTTACTGTGTTCTTTAGCCAAATGATGCTAATTAACATGTAGCTTGGAGTTTGAGCTATAGAATGAGGGCTCTGGAACCTACATGTAGGTATCAAAATAGATGCCAAGCACATGCCAGAAGTTTCAGGTAGTGCCCAAGTGTCCACGTGAGCAGTTTTTCTAAAGGCTCCTCACCTCACACTCTGAGACCACAGGTACAGGGCGCTGACACTTCAGGCAAACTTTCCAAGGTCACGTGGATGACAATTGAAGAGGTCTTAATCATTGCACAATTTATTGGAATTTCTTGAATTTGTTTCACCTGTCTCTTATGTCATTTAGAAAACTGAAAAATATTTTTTCCTCCATGTTTAAGTACAACATAATTATAGTCACTACTTTTTATTGATTGCTGTGTCAGGCAGAGAAGAAAGGAGAGGAGGGGAAGGGAGGGGAGGGAAGGAACGCCCCATACACATCTCACCTCCTGTGACCCCAACTACCCTTGTGTGGTAGGTAGTTTATAGTTAGGAATAATGAGGCTCATAAGATTAAGTAATTTTCTCCAAATCCAGACACGGAAACACGTGCTCACAAGTACTACGCAGTCCAGCCTACAGGAGCCCAGCCTGCGACATTCCTTCGTTTGTGTAGCTCTAAGCCTCCTCTGCTCCGTCAGAGTGGTGGTGATTAGTGATAGGGCTGAGGGACAAAAGATCAAGAGGCTGCAGATCCTGGGATGAGTCACTTTGCTGAATTTCAGGACGACAAGCAGGCTAGTGACTTCTGTCCCCTCTTTGAGAGGACTGTCCCTCGGTGACCCGCTTGTCCTTCTGTTCCAGTCCAAGATCCATGCAGCACGAAGTCTGAGTGAGATCGCCATTGACCTGACGGAGACTGGGACGCTGAAAACCTCAAAGCTGGCCAACATGGGGAGCAAGGGGAAGATTATCAGCGGCAGCAGCGGGAGCCTGCTCTCCTCAGGTAAGCCTGGCCTGCGAAGAACCTTCTGGAAAGTGTGAGAGAAGCCCTCCTTATCATGGGGCTCAACCCTTGGGAAGCCTGGGGACAGCCATGGCACAGGTGGCCACCCGCCATGTTTGCCAGAAGCTGGCTTTGTTCCCCACTAAGTTTGGGGCCAAATGGGAATCTGAGAAAAATGCCCAAAAGTATCCAAGGCAGTCGGGTAGGGGCGGTGAGGGGAGAACCAGTGTATCCACATCACGTAGGGCAAACTGCTGGGCACGCACAGGTCTCTTCAAGAACCCCCAGAGCCTTTCAGAATACTGTCTGTCCTGATGGTCGAGTCGACCTTTAGGACTGTCAACTGCCAAGGCAGAAAGCAGGGTTCTCTCTGCATCTTCAAGGGAACATTGCACCAAGGAGGAGTGGAGGTCAGGGTCTGGTGCTGAGACACATACTCTCTTCCCTCCTTGGGACTTTAAAAGGTGTAGGTTGCTCCTACTCAGGGAGGCAAGGAGAGGCTGGCCACCACCGGACATGACAGAAAGAGAAATGCCTGTCATCTCCAAAAGTCAGGAGACCTGGTTCTGCTCTTTCTGAGAGCCTTGGGTTTGTGATTTTGCCATTCAATTTTGAGGAGACAGAGAACTCTGAGCTCCCATATCTGGCTGACTTGAAGAGCAGGAATGCCTTCTGCTGAAAGGATAGGAAGAGACGTGAGCCGGAGGAGGGCAGGGAGAGAGGAAGGGAGCAATGATTTGGAAATGCGAGAGCAGTGTGACTGAAGGTTACTCCCAAGGCCACATGGTTAAAAGCTGATTGATCTAGGGAGCCGCATCACCTTGTCTCTGAGCCAGGAAAATAAAGCAGTAAGTTTTCAACCCACCTCATCTTCCAGGGTCATTGTCTAACTGTAGATAGTGACTGCAACAACAACACATTTAGAAAGGAAAAGACAAGAGAAGAAGGGGAGCTGAGAGCTGTCCAGTAGGCTTCTGGGCTGGTGGTGTCCAGGAAAAAGTTTAAAATTGAAGAACCGGGAAGAGGATGTATGCCCTTCCTGATGGAGAGGTGGCTTTACCACAGGACTGCAGAAGCAATAAGCCCAGGGCCCTCTGTGGATGGGCTGAGGCCCTGGCAGGGCCCTGGCAGTATGTTCACGTGCTCATGCGTTTTGTAAAATCGACTACATTTGTGTATTGTCTTAAACAGCTAACCTTTAGGCTCTGCAAAACCTGGATCTGCATCTGCCAGACCTTCATAGGGTTCACACTAACCTTTCCCTCCCTGGTAGTCTTCGAAATGGTTTCCATACAAAAGATGGGCCAAATGATCATTCTTTCTAGGTCTTAGTTTGTGAGGAAGATCTTTAGGGAATGTTGTCTTCTTTTATCAGAGAGAATGCTGTTCAAACCTAAGCCGCCTGCCTGGAATTACAGCCACACCCAGGCTCCATTGAAAGGCAAAGGGCGGAGACAGAGCCAACACTTTGTTTGTCTTTTAGACACAACATACAATATTTTTCCTAACCCCTGTTAAAACCCAGAGTCTCAGATCAAAACCTGGGTCTGTCAGCTCACTGCCTCCTTATCTAGTCATGGGGAACCTCGCCCCACTCCAGCCTGGATTCTTCCAGCTCCATGGTTCTTAGGCAAACATCAGAACCACAGAGATTGCCAGGCCTTCCTCCAGAGCCTCTACAAGGTCTGGGTAAGACGAGATGAGTGTCTCTCCAACCAGTGTCCTGGTGATGCCGTTGCTGCTGGTCCAGGGTCAAAACTTTGAGAGCCACTCTTGCTAAAGAAGAGATAAAAGCTGGAAGTGAGCATGTTGCTCAGGACCACGGAACCCAGGTCCCCCAACTTGCAGCCTGTGTCCTGGTCCATCTGCCTGGGCCCCTCATATCTATCCGGCAACCTCCAGGGGCACCAAGCAACACCTACTAGCAGCTATCCATGAGGTTGTGCCAAGAGCCCCATGTCTTAAGGTGAAACTGACATTATGGGACCATCAGGAATGAAATCTAAGCATCTTTAAGACTAAAAGGCAATAAATCTCTATTACTGCCATCAGGTTGCCATTTATCATCAATTCTGTGGGATTGAAAAGAAGTCACAAAAACATCTTCCTGTCAAATCCACCCTGCCCCTAATATATAAGCATCTTTCTTCTAAGATATTTAAGTGATTTTCAAATGTTTAATAATATAGTGGAGGAGCCCCAGGCAAGGGCATTTAGGAGTTGATAGAAGTGGCTAAGCTACCTGCAGGATGGCTCTGGTTTGCCTTTCACCCCCAAACCCCTTTCTGATCTGCCCTGCTAAGCAGGGAGAAGAGGAGAAGACCCCCAGACTAGGCCAGGTAGCATGTCAACCTCTTCCCAGCCCTGCAAGTTGAAGCCTGAAAACCTGTCCTTTAATGCCAAGGTTTCTTGGGGATGCCCCACACCCACCACCATCCCATGACTTAAGAGAAACAATGGGGACAATGGAGGGAGGACCACAAACAGGAAGCAGTCCATCCATGCACAAAGGGAATTTCTCCATCCTGTCCTCCCTCATTCTATGGCTGCTGCCAGCTCCTGCTGCCCCTCCTGCTTTCCTTGCTGGGAGGAGGAAGCCTGCCCTTGGAGAGCCTTTGGCAGTCCCATCTGGAAGGGACCAATTTCACATCCCCCCCAGTGGGGAAGTGCAACCCCTGGCCTGACAATCCAAGAGGCTGGCTAGGGTCCTACCCTTGCTTTCTGTCCTGTCTGTCCTGTCTGTCCTCCTGCCCACAGTGTGGTCCCACAGACAGCACAGGCCCACATGCTTGCTGCTGACAGACAGCCCTGATTTTAAGTATTCACCTGACCTTCCATTGCTTCCTTCAGAAAATGAGACACAGACTACCCAGTATTCAAATTGATAAACTGTTTCTTCTCCTTCCCCTCCTAATTAAATGGTGTCTAATAATTGTTCTGTAAAAGCACTCTGAGAACCTAGTCACCATTTGAAAATCCCCTCTCCCAACCAGCCCTAGGGAGCAACTGCCAGTAGGCACTCAATATGCAGTTCTTGGAATGAGACATTGGAGGGTACCACTGCAAGTCCTGTATGCTGCACACCGAGTCTCCATGTGCCCAGAGTGCATGGTGGTGTCTGCCTTGCTGAGGGCTCTCCTGTGATCCAACATCCCTCTCCTGTACAGTGAACCTTTGTCACACACTTTTAGGCCTCTCAGGTTTTTTTTTTCCTGTCAGATCAGGTCCTCTTGCAGTAGCATCCACCCTCATGGTCTTTGGTGCCCCCCGTTCCTTTACCAGACCATGAGTAACTAACTGAGCCATGTAACAGCCTTGTAATATTTCTATGGTATAAACATTTTCTCCAGCTCCCAAACTATGCTAGGTATTGTACACAGCATTTAAAAAATCAAGCCCTTCCTGCCAGGAGGGTGCATACTGCTGATGGATGCAAAACAGAGAAGGTATTTCCATAATACTAGAAATGTTAAAGGCGATTTTCCTATTTAAGTGTATGTAATTATTGTAATTACCTTTAAAATTACTGGGAAGTCCAGTCCTTGGTGTCTGAGGCCTCAGATGCTACAGAAATGAAGAAATACCATTGCTTTCTTTTATTTATTTTTAATCATTCTACTGTCTTTCCTATTTCCATCCCCCCTTTCCCTTCATTACCCATTTGTCTAATCCACTTAACTTCTATTTTTCCTCTACCCTCTCCTTATTGTGTGTCAGCATCCACATCTTATTTCATTTAGCATGATAGTCTTCAGGTCCATCCATTTACTGGCAAAAGTCATAAAGTCATCCTTTCTTATGGCTAAGTAATATTCCATTGTGTATATATACACCACATTTTATTTATCCATTTATCTGCTGAAGGGCACCTAGGTTAGTTCCACAGCTTAATTATTGTGAATATGACTGCTATAAACATTGATGTGTCTGCATCACTATAGTATGCTAATTTTAAGTCCTTTGGGTATATACTAGGAATGGGATAACTGGGTCAAATGGTTGTTCCACTCCATGTTTTCTGAGGAAATCTCCATACTGCTTTCCAGAGTGGTTGCACCAATTTGCAGTACCAGCAGCAATGTATGAGTGTGCCATTTTCCCCACATCCTCGTCAACATTTATTGTCACTTGTATTCTTTATATAATTGGTATTCTTACTGGAGATGGAATCTCAGTGTAGTTTTAATTTGCATTTCTCTAATTGCTAGAGATGTTGAAAATTTTTCACATATTTGTTTACCATTTGTATTTCTTCTTCTGTGAAGTGGTGTGTGTGTGTGTGTGTGTGTGTGTGTGTGTGTTGTTTTGTTTTGGTGTTAAGTTTTTTGGGTTCTTTATACATCCTGGAGATTAGTGCTCTAAAGTGCAGGTGGCAAAGATTTTCTCTCTCTTCACATTCTTGATTGTTTCCTTTGCTGTGAAGAAGCTTTTTAGTTTGATACCATCATTGCTATCTTCTAAAGAAGTCAGAATGCCCTGAACCATAAGCTACTATTTCAAAAAGAAGAAGTCAACATAGTTGAATGATTAATTAAGTTTGGGGCCAGCACACAGAGTCCTGTCGTTGTGAGATGTAGGGTTCTCCCATGGGACACCTGTAGGCCTGTGTCCCAGCAGAGAGCCCCAGAGATGGTGAACCAACCAAGTGTAAGCTGTGGGCCTCTGTTGGGATGAACCCACTTGTGTAGGGGCTCACACAAATCATCCAGTTGATGATGGATGAGGGGGAGAAGACAGGGGGCAGAGCCTAGATAATTCCTACACATTCGTAGCTGCTCTGTTCCTTGCTTTTACTCAGATGTGTTTCCAGTAACAAATTTTTAGAAGGTTCAGATACAGTTTGAGAGGACAAGTATGAATTTACACCACTTGGTTTAGATGTTTTCAGAGTTCATTTATTTTTTTTTAAAGGACCTGAGATACTTCTAGTGGGATCTTTTAGAGAGCTATTGCTCCTTCACTTCCCCCATATTTGAAATCTCAGCAAAGAGGAGGGAAGAGAAGGAAGAACCAAACAAACTGTCTTTGTAGGGGTAGCAGAGCTTGTCTGAAAGTGGGAGAGTCTGGGATTTGCTCCAAACATTGTTTCAGGGATTTGCCTCCCAGAACAAGTGGGACTTAGTAGATTCGTAGGATCACCAAGCTGTGTTTTTGCTCTCAGGCCATTTAAAGAAAACGGCGTAAACCTGCTTAGACTCTACCCAGTGTTCTGCAGGGCCCTGCAACTTGTTGCATTAACCACCCAAACAAAAGGTGTTACTGTGCATCTTGTCTTAAGCAGAAGGCTGAGACCACTGTTGGCTTCTGGAATAGAAATATAGGGGCATAAACTACCTATGGCCTACAAAACAAAGTAACGTGTTCTGTTTATAAATAGGAGTTTGGCTGTGTGGTCAGTGAGATGACAATTGAATCATCTTCCTTGTCATCAGCAGGATTGTGAAGGATGGATGGATCCATGTGGTGATGGATCTTTAGTTTAAAAAAAAAAAGAGAAAGAGAGAGAGAGAGAGAAGAAAACCTGCAGTCTGCTATTGCACCCCAGTTCCAGCACTTTCTATTCTGGGAGAAAACACGTGCTCAGCACAGGCCCCAGCCTTGCCTGGGATCGGTCCATGTTCATTACTCAACTATTCGCACATTCTCATTCTCTGAATGTAAGCACTTCCTTCCATTGTGAGAAAGTTTATTAATAACTAATGTAACAATGAGGATGCCAGCTATCTGACATCTCTCCATACAGAGAGGTGATCTGATAGGCGTCTGCCAGCTTTGTGCTCATAGCTCAAAATGCGCTTGCCCAGCACTGGTGTAAATCACACGATGGTTTTTGTTTTGTTTTTCTTTTTGCTCCTGCTCTGTCTCCTTCCTGTATCTTTTTCTGGCTCTTTAAAGTTCCCCTAGCACCAGTGGCCTGTTGCCTCTTCTTTTAGGTCTAACAATGAGCAGGATTCCAGGGACCTTAATTTTGGTCATGACCTCAACTCTGCCACTGGGCACAGTTCACCAGGCAGTGCCAAGGGAATTGGGCTGCCAGCATGTGTTTATGCTGGACTGTGTAACAGTGAGGCCTGGGAAAGCTCTTTCTGTGGGATGGAGTTTCTGGACTGGCTTGAGTTAAAATTGAGGAGACGGAACAGTTGCCCCTTCTCCTCCTATTTTAGAAAAAAACAAAATTAAAATTTGGTAAAATCCCTTATACAGCTGTATTTATGCTAGTAAAGGAATTTTTGTCTACTAAAGATAACTGAAACACAATGACAATATGTTATCTAAATGAACAACTTTCTGATGAAGAGATTTTAAACGGTGGAGAATAAATCTCACTATTACCTCGGGGGCATTTCTCTGTTCCCATTGAAGCACACTCTCTGTTTGAGTTCCCCTTTGCTGGGAGTATAGAATGCATATCACTGAGATTTTCAGTTTATGTACAAACTTTCATATTGTAATAGAATAACAATCCTGGAGTCAGAAAGGTCAGCTCCTTGTTTCCTAGTGTAAGAAATGGAAACTGTATGAGCTGCAGTTATTTCAGTTAGACATTTTACTCAATGCTGTTAATTTCTAAAATTGACTATTCAGTTCTTCGTGTTTCTTTGTCTCTGTCTCCACCCCCTTCTCCCCTAAATGTCCTTTTAAATGACACATTGGTACTTTTTACCCTTGGTGAAGTGCCACTGAGGTATGGACTCTCCCTGGAGAATAAAGCTATCCCAGAGATTCCCAGCTGCCATCAAAATCTGCTTGCCTTTGAAACAGTTTTGATTTCAGCACTCTCTGAATTATTTTATTTCTAAATGCCTAAGTCTGACGGAAAGTTTCCCAAGCATGCATTTTTCATGTTAAAAATCACATTGAATTCACTGAGACAGTCCCCAGAGCTACCTCGTGGATCCTGCCATCTGTAATGTGGCATTATTTCACAGGGTCTCTTAGGAATCTTTGATGTAAGGAATTGATCCTTGAGGATTTGTCAGGGAAATAAATATCTCTTTATCATAAAGGAGAGTTCAAACCTTTTCCCCATATTTATTCCTGGGTATCTGCCAAAACTTTCCCTTACAGCTTTTATGGATCTGGTGGGAATATGCTGTCTTCATTTTTTTTTTTTTTCTCTTTTTAATTTCTTCCCCTAAAGGCCTAAACAAACAGATCATCATTTCTCCCCTAACTTTAAGGATAACAGATTTCTTGCTTTGGGGGGACACTGCTTGTTTGGAATTTCCCCTCCTTCCAGAGAGGAAAACACCCCTTCTGCTTTCTGGAATCAGCAGGCGGGTTGTCAGCATCCCATCTGAAAAACACATGAACCAGTTCCTGACCATGGCCTCCTCAGCAGGATGCACACTCATATCCGGTGCCAAGTTGCCCACCTGGGATATTTGGAATGACTGGATCAGATTCTCCATTGCAGCTGAATGAGGAGACCCTTCCATGTGTTGGCTACCAAAAAGAGAGCTGCTGTTGCTGCCGGTGTCCCTCCACATCTGGCCACTCCATATGCAGCTGCCCAGTGGCCTGACCTCTGGGTTCCCAGCTGGAAAATGGGAAACCAACAGGGACACAGTCAGTGACTCCAAGGTCCCCAGTAAGGTCACAGTGTCAGATAGTTCTCTCAAAGATTTCCAGATTCTTTCTGAAAATGACTTTCTGACTTTGACCAAATCACTCAGTCCCTCGCTGGCCATGTTGGGAGAGCAGTTCTCTTCTTTATGGTTAGCTCACTTTCTCCTTCCTGTTGGCCAGATTATTTCATTAAAATCCTTTGGATTAGGATTGCAATGTGATCATAAAATAGTCAAAGTCAGAACATACTATTTTCAGTCTTAACCATCATTCAAAATAGATCCTTACCAACTAGGAGGACAGGTTTGCTGCTGTGATCCCATGTCAGTTTCCCTGACAGCAAATTGGAGAGAGGCTTCACCTCAGAGAGTAGGGGGCGATCTGCAATCCAGCCTGATCATCCAGTTGGCTCAAGGGCTGTGGGTTCTTTCCCTGCAACAGTATGCAGCTTTGCTTGTCTTCTGCCTCCTCCTGGTGGGAATTGCCTGAGATTGCCTGAGATTTGGAAGCATGGCTGCTCTTCCTGTCTCCCCCATACCACCTGTACATGAAGGTGCTCCAGAGATTTCTGTGCTTTATTGACACATCTAAAGAGCACTCCATCTTCTCCTACATCTTGATCCATGCAGTACAACAGAAAAGAACCTAGGTTCAGGAAGCAGATGTAATGGCTTGCTACCCATTGTCACCATGGCAACCCAGCAATGGCCAAGGCAGAAAGTCACCCTCATGGAGTTTCCATTAGAGGGATAAAACAGACCACACAGCCAAATTGAAATCCTGGTTCTGCCTCCCTGTCCCCCACACCCGGCCGCCCTGTGACCTTCTCTATGAACAAGGACCATGTTTCTGTGATGATCAATGAAGTGTTGCATGTAGGATACTCCTGCTTAGGAATTCTGGAAAAGCACCTCTTGAGCTTTCCGAATCTATAGGGCCACGGTGGTTGTGTGCCAGTATTCCACATTTCCTTGCTTTTCCACCCAGTGTTTTTCACCTTTTCCATTATGGGGCTCTCTGGAATTGGTGCACCAACTCCTCATAAAAGCCAGGAACACATTTTAATAAAAATAACTGCTAATATTCATGTAGCACTTAATACGTTCTGAACTCTCTTCTAAGCATCTTCCAAGTGTTATCTTTTAATTCTCCCAACTTTTGAAAAAGTTTTGTTTTCATCTCCCTCTTACCAAGGAGGAAACTGGGACTTAGAGAGGTCATGTGACCTGCCCAGATCCTGGAGCTAGTGAGAAACGTGTGGGAACACACACCTAGAACTGTTAACCCGAAGCCATGGACTGCAGACTTCTGTCTTAGGAGGGTTCAATGCCAGTTTGTTTTCCAAAGAATATTCAGAACTCTTTTCTATGAATTTGAGTGTTGCTTGATTCTAAGTGTTCATGCATTAGTTATGTTTTTCAAAAACATTCCTGGGCTCCTGCACCAATTTGGTCAACCTTTTCCAAGCAGCTCTTGGCTACTGGTTTTTTAATCTATGAATTTTGAAATCTGACTCTTCAGTACAGTAAAGATGTTCCATCCACCTTTCAACGTCATTATTCTATGTGCGTGTGTGTGCGTGTGTGCGTGCATGTATGGTGCTGGGGGTTGAATCCAGGGCCTCATACATGCTAGATAAGCACTCTACCATTTAGCTACATCCCCAGCCCTTCATTAATCTTAAAGACAACTCAGATTAAACTCTGTTTAGCATTCAAGTTTACAAATATTTGCTTTGGCCTGCTGATAAGTGAAAGAAGTAAATCCTTTAGTCACTGGTTGATAATTACACATGCCCCTGGAGGCTACAGCAGTAACTGAAATGAGAACAGAGTTGGCAGAATGCTCATCTTTCCTAGAGGTTTGGGTGGCAAAGTAAAATGGCTAGTGTCAAAAAGGGACTCCAGAGTAAGTTGTTTATTAAGTAGTAGATTCTTCATGTTTGGGCAAATTTTGGAAATTAGTTGGCTGAGCATTTAAATTTTTTTTTTTTTAGTTGTAGATGGACACAATACCTTTGTTTTATTTAGTTATTTTTATGTGGTGCTGAGGATCAAACCCAGTGCCTCACACATGCTAGGCAAGTGCACTACCACTGAGCTACAACCCCAACCCCCAGTTGAGCATTTTATAGCCGGAAACATGATAACCCTGAGAGGTTAGTAACTGCAAGACTTCACAACCTTGAGGGCTGGGCTTGTGGCTCAGTGGTAGAGCACTAGCCTGGCACATATGAGGCACTGGATTTGATCCTCAGCACCACATAAAAAAATAAATAAAATAAAGATATTGTGTCCATCTACAACTAAAAAATAAAAATATAAAAAAGTACTTTATGATGTTTAGTAATGGATATGTGGTGAAAACCCAGCTGTCTTTTCTACAAGTCTTTGTCCCTCTCAAAGAGATCAGAATTGTATCATGTGTCATTTCTAAGGGGCTAAACATAGAGCCTTGGGGGAGGGCGCATGCGTGTGTTGCAGTAACTGGCAGTGGATGGAGTATGGGAACGCAGAGCTTCCTTCCATTCCCCCAAGTCCAGGTGGTGATTTGAAATTGCATCTAGAACCATTTTCTGTGGGCTCTTGAAACTTTTGCTTGTGAGACTCCCACTGACCTGAGCCCTGAGGCTCCTTCCTGTTTCTTCCTAGAGCCATCTATCAGTTGGGGGATCTAAGGTGGCCAGCCACAGAATGACTCTCTGCCCTCTGGGTCCTGCCTAAGTTACTGGCTTCTTTCCTTCTTCCTGTTAGACCAGCAGTCTCATTCAGGGAAGCCTAGGAGGCATCTGTGGAGGAGGCGGAGCCTGGTCAGCATCACAGCAGTGTGGGCTTCTGTGGATGCCCTTTGAACTCTCTCTGTGGAATTGTTACTGGGCAGTTGACCACTTCTACTCATGGTGGCCATGTGTGCCTAGTGGCAGGACACCACCCTCAGACTCAGATTACATAGGCTCTGACATAGAGCAATGATGAGCCCTCAGAGACCTTGACTCAGAACAGTGGATTTCCTTTCAAGACAGAAGGTAATGTCACATCTTTTCAAATGCATTCTGACAACCCACTCTTGAGACACATTAATGTGGAGCTGCTCTAGTTTCATGGATGTGGAGACCCCAAGAACCCCTGAATCTCCTTGACTTCATCCCCACCTTCATCTGCCGCAGCCCAAGGTATATCTGCAAACCCAGGGGCTGAAGAAACATAGTTTAAAAATACCGCCTACACTTGTATTACTCCTTTCTTCAGGTGAGCTCTGGAGCCCAAGTCCTCCACTGAATTGCAATGAAGTCCTTTTCTTTGACCAGTCCCTCCTTGAGCAAGGAGGAGGTAGTTTCAGTGATTTCTCTAATTCTGCTAAGGGTATGTGTGTGAGGTGTGTGCTAAATGTACTCTAAGTGGTGGGTTTACCTATCTCAGGCACCATGCTAAGAGCTACATATGTATTATCTCACTTGGCCTTTACTACAAATTCTGGAGGGCGGGTAACTTGCCGAAGGGTCACACATCTAGTGAATAGCTTAGACTTCATCAAACCCAGCTCTGTTTTACCCTCTCCTCAACCATTCAGTAACCACCAAAATGGAAACCTCACAACCAGGGCAGGCTGGCTCAGTTGCTTCACAGGGATTTCACTTAGTACTCAGGCTCTGTATCCCTCCTGAAGGAATTTCCAGGCTAAAGGTGTGCAACAGAGCCAGCCAGCATTAGTCCTGCCAGCTACATACAGAGAAGGACTCTGAAATCATTTAGCCTGCCAAGGCTCTCTTGCCCATCTTGTGTGGGTTTGGTACTGCAGCTGATCATTATAAATAATAACAATCTAGGTAGCATTAATGAACCCTGTAACTCGAGGCCAATCCATAACTAATCCCATAACTAGAGACCCATCATCCAAAAATGGTGTGCTTTCCTTCCCAGAATTTAATGTTGTTATGATTTTTGCCATTCTTGAACATAGTTAATTCTTAGATTTGACTTAATAAATCATCATTTCCTATTGAGAGGTTAGGCATGGGTGAAAGGGAAAACAATGAATTTTTCACTTGAGCTAGAAATCCTTTAATCTTCTTGGACCCAAGTTTCCCTAGGCCTGTTTTTTAAATTTGAAATCTGACTTCCTTCCCAGTATTATTTTACATTCTTAATAATTTTTTAGATGATGGAACAGGGAGTACCTCATTAAATCTTCCTGTGTCTTCGGATGGGATTGGTGACTATTACTAAGAGAACCAGATTAAGATTTATAATGACTTAGGCATGTTGCTTTAGGTGGATATAGACTGGAGAGAGTTTAGTGCTGATAAGCACAGGCCAGTTGACTTATGGAGGTAGAAAAACAGACCCATTTCAAACAGGGAGCCTGCAATAGTATCCAGTGATGTGTTACATGAGTGTGACACTGTGTGGCTTTAGTATATGAGAACCATGAGGTAATGGAGTCCCACTCAGTGAGGATCAGCTTTTGCTTGAGTTTGCTATTGAATGTGGAAACCTGCAACTAAAACATGTCAAAATCCAGGAGTGGGTTACAAACCTAATTCAAAGCTTGGAAAGCAGCTTCACTAAAGGGACAACTTACTGGCAGTCTTTTTTTTTTTTTTTTTTTTAACTAAGATGGGTCACAATTTAAGTATGACACCTAAGTATATGATGGACAATGCTTATTTGCTTGTTTATTGAAACATACTTATTTGCTTCTGTAGAGCAATAAGGATGGTGTGTTCCTACAGTGATAGATCTCAATTTCAAGGTCAAAACGGCTGGGAAAGGAAAAAGATGGAGTCCAAGTTAGAGTCAAAATGTACTTAGACATTGAGAGTTCTTCATTCTTAGGGGTGTGAGAGTCTAGAAGCTTGGTTAACTGGGGGAATTTGGATGAGTTTCCTGCTTGAGGATTTTAAACAAAAGAATTAATATATTTTGGGGGACAGTTTGATTAGCATTGATATCTGATGCAAAGAGCATAGAAGTCCTTTCCAGCCTTATGATTCTGCACCATTGAATCAGTCATTAATTCTGGAAATTCTGATTGGATCATTCTCAAATCTGTCATCTGGTTGCTGAACTATCCAAAAATTCTGTTGTTTCATATTGGAGATATAATTCCTACCCTCCACCCCGATCCTGCTGGAATTGCATTGATTATATTTTTTACTTCATGACGAATTGATATCTTTAAAAACATCAACCTTCCAATCCATGACCACAGTATGTATATTTATTTAGGTCTCCATTTTTTCCCAGTAGTGTATTACAATTTTCACTTGAGAAAACTTTCTCATCTTTAATTAGGTTAATGCATTTGAGGTGGTTTGATGCTGTTGTCAATAACATGATCTGAACTCTTGAATCCATACCCCGTAACACAAGTCCATTTCTAATAGTTCTGCTCACCGTGGGCAGAAGAAGAAGAATATTCATCAGTTCATCCTTTCCCAAAGAAGAAAAGTTCTAATAGCCTCATTGCAGGAAACCTATATCAGAACCCTACATCACAGCCCAGAAATTATTCTTTTGGTCTAACTAAATTCTCTTGTTGGTATTTTAACTTATTTTCCTTTTGTTTGGTTCATATTTTGCCTTCTATAAAGGTTTCATATCCATCAGCCTGCTCTTTGAATTATCACACAGGTATTCCATCTAGGAAAGCTTGTAAAAATATGTATAACTTCTATTAGGAAGGAATTTGCTTGTGACACAGTATTAAGTTAAAAATAAAAAGATAAAATTCTAGTTTCATTTTTTTAAGTATATGTGCTTAGAAAAAAGGGTCAAAAGAAAATGCATAATAGTGGTTATCACTGGCTGATGAGTTTACCTGCTATTTTTTATACCTGTTGACATTTTCAAAATTTTTGATAAATAGGCATGATCTTTGAACTAAGCAAAAAATAATTAAATAACAGTAAATTAAAATCAGCATTTTTAAGTGAACAGAATAAAATTTAAAACAGAAAATTAGTGACTTAAACTGTACTTTCCCCCCTTCATTGTGTAAAGTGTATTAAAATTTGCTAGTAAGATTAAAACAGGTGTGTAACATATCTGAAGATAATTGAGAAAGACAAACTTCTTCAGGGAGTCAACTTTCCTGCCAGGCCTCTGACTAGTTATATTCCATGCACTGCTGGAATCCACTCCTGAGGCGTGGAACTCCGAGCACCTGTTTTATTTCCGACTCCCTTGATTCCTGGGGTAAATCCCATATCCACAAGCGTGGGCTCCGGTTAAATTCATTAGTGGTCCAGATGTGTGTCCCCCTGTCAGCTGGCCTAGTAACCCTGCTGTTTATTGACAGGTTCTCAGGAATCAGATAGCTCTCAGTCAGCCAAGAAAGACATGCTGGCCGCCTTGAAATCCAGGCAGGAGGCTCTGGAGGAAACACTGCGCCAGAGGCTGGAGGAACTGAAGAGGCTCTGTCTCCGGGAAGCTGTAAGAGTTAAAAATCTGTGTTGTCTGGAACATGATTGCTCTTAAGTATGGACAGAAGGCAAGAGTGGGGACATGCAGAGAGCCTCCCAAGGAGGGCTCGTGCCCATGTTTGAAACATCCACCCCGACGATGAGCTTTGTCAGAAACAGCTAGAACATGTGGAGGGGACTCCATCAGCAGTCAGGCTGGTGTTGGCAGACACCACCAGGGGCCAAGTGAACAGTCATGCTAATAGTCCCTTCTCCCTTGCATGGCACACCTCAGTTTATAAAGCCCTTCCTCATGTGATGTTACCTTATTGAATATAATGGCTTTCCACCACCTTCCAAAAAGGTTATGCTTGGATTTATTTGTCCAGGCCCCTGTGCTTCTCTTGAGGATATTTTTAATTTGTCTTTGGACATCATGAAGCATCATTGAGGGTCCACAAGGAAACCAGGATGTCCCTTGAGATGTACGGTATTCCTCTTGAAACCCCGTGATCTGCTGTTTAACTCTTTTATTTTTAAAAAAACTCAGCTATTGGCCCAGTGATATGTTTAAATTCTATGTACAGCAGTGTCCCCTCAAGCCTCTGTCTGTGCTAGTCCCAATTTTCGGAAGCATGTCCACTTCTGTATTTGTTGAAGCTTTCAACTCTACCTTAAGAGATGGTGGAGACAGTTAGTCATGACTGTCTGCCAGCAGAGTTTGAGACTTCCTTGTAAAGCATAATACACATTGCTGGGCACGTGTGTGTGCAAAGGCTTGCACATGGACACCGTGAGGTGGGTGCTGTCCTAGGAGTGCTTGTGCTCTACATAACTTGACAAAGAGATCTGTTGGTAAACAGTTCAGAACAGGAAGTATAAAGAGGTTCCCAAATGAAGTCTCAGAAACTTAGTGTTCCCTTCCCCCAAATAATAATGCCTTGCAGCAGGAAGAATGAAACCAGGGCCACAGAGTGAGATCACATTACACTTCAGCTTGGCTTAATTATGGTCTGGATGGATTTAAACCGGAGCCTGCTCAAAGCAGAACCACATTAGCACAAATCCATTGCAAATCTTAGGAAAGCACTTGGCCTGTTTGGGGGAATGTGCTATGTGATACTGTTAATATTAGCAACATTTTTATAAAGAATATGCTGGAAGGATTGAAAAATATGGGTTTTGGTGTCTGCCTTTAATAATTTGTAAAGCCTTGTTTTGTTTTTAAAAAAGGGAAATTCCCCTCAGCCCAGCAGGGAGTCCATATTTGAAAATGTAAGAGAAGTGTCAGGGCAAGCGAGGTTCATGTGCTATTCATGTTTCACTGTCTCTCCTAAAAACAAGCAAAATAAGGAAAACAAAGCTTCCACTTTTTATGTTTATTTAAAACATAACTCAAGCGGATGAAAGCCCAACAAGAAGTCAGTGTACAGTCCTTTGGCCACCACACCAGTCTCTTGATGCATCTATAGAAAAGGGCTGGGGGCTTCCTGCTGGTTCCTGGGCCTATTCACATAGGTCTCCCCCTCAGCTCAAGCCTTGGGAGGAACTGTTTGACCTTAGGGAGCAGGACAACCAGAATGAAGTAGACTGGGAGCTTTTGGCAGAATATAAAGAAAGGAACCAAGCCTTAAATTACTGCTCCGCCATGCGGCTCTGGTTACAAATGAAATCAGATTAACTATCTGGAGAATCAAGACCTTGACTCCTGTACCTTTAAGCAGATGGTGAAAAATCAGTAGTCTCATTTTAAAAATATATTTTAAAACCACAGACACTTTAGAGTTATAAATCCATGGCAATATTAACGACTTTCCCCTCCCTTTTATAAGTTTCAAGGTACAAAAAAGAAAGTCCTAACAATGTAAATCCCACAGAAGGTTGTATTATTTATAGGTAGACTTTGAGGGGAGCAGATGAAAAAAGTTGCTGAACAAACATATATAACTAGTTGGGAGATATTTGAGCCACATTTTTAAAAAGGAGAAAAGAACAGAGGAGAACATTGCAGAGTGGTTCATACTTGAATAGTTGGCCATTGTGCTCTGAAAGGCCTATAATGAGGAATGAAGAGTCCAAGGGATTGATTTGGGCTTTCCCGCCACTGGACTGTCAGGCGTGGGCTGCCCAGCACAAAAGCTGTTTGTGTGGGTGATAGGCATCCTGAGAAGTCACTTCTGGGCTCCTCTTTATCAGCAGCACCCAGAGCCTTGGTGCAGCATCTGCATTGGTTTGGGGCTGCAAAGCCGGAGCTGGGCTTTGCCTGGACATGCCCACTTTGCCATCAAAGGAACACAGTAGTTCCCCCAGCCTTCTCCCATCTCTGCAAGTGACTTCTTGAAGCTTCTGCCTGGCCTCCACTGCATGGGGGAGGTCACTTGCTGACTCCAGCTGATCTTTATTCAGCCCAGGTGTAACATACTAACAGAGCCTAATTCTACTCCGGAATTGTGCCTCAGATCTCCAACTTTGATTTGGGATCCCTCTTACTATGAGGGACTGGCAACTAAATCCATTGTAACCCACAACAATTAGATTTCCAGAGCCCAAAATACACACATACAGATTTATTTAGTAGCCTAATAAAAAACATTAGATTATCAGTTTCTACTAAAACTTTTAATGGAGTATAGGTGTGTCTTAGCCTGTTTCTTGAGTACCTGGCCTGAGTGGAATAATAATTATCCATAGTCTGTCTTTAAGTCAGTAATAATGCACTTTTCTGGAACTGTCTATGTAGATACTGCTACTCTTTAAAAAAAAAAAAAAAAAAAAAACTCATTTGAAAGAAATTTTAAACTTAGATCTGAAAGGAAATGTTCGACACAAAGGTAGAAGGGTATGAAAAGTTGTGTGACTGCTGCTTACTGACTGTGTCACCTCTCCTGTCACATGTTGGGCATACTGGAGATGCTGGTGAGATTAGCAAATGAATGAAAGTGGAATATTATGAAAGTCAATAGAACTTTTGTTTACTTGATAGAAATTGATTTTGGAAAAAAAAATCTTCACAAAGTATATCTATTCTATAAAGGAAGGGGGACTTGTAAAAATGTTCTAAAAGAGATAGAATTTCATATCATGGACTCTGGTTTGACATAGTGCTTAATGCTCATGTTTGTGATCTATGTCTTGCAGTGTGTGTGTATGTGTGTGTGTGTGTGCGCGCGCGCGCGCATGTCCCAAAAAGGGAACAAGACTGTGCTCCACTCTGGCTTCTAATCACTCCATATGCCATTTCACATATGCAGGAGCTCACCGGCAAGCTGCCAGTTGAATATCCCCTGGATCCAGGGGAGGAACCACCCATTGTTCGAAGAAGGATCGGCACAGCTTTCAAGCTGGATGAACAGAAAGTCCTGCCCAAAGGAGAGGTGCGTTCTTCCTTGCTGGTGTTGGGAGTTCCTCACATTGGTCTTATTTTCCCCATTAGCCAGGGGCTCCTAGGTTTTCAGTAACTGTTTCTTCATTGCTATCCAAAGCCAGCATCTTCCCTTTTGCCTTGACCTGAGTGAGCTGGTTAGTCGGTATGAGGTTCCCCGAGGTAGGGTGAGTTTGCTTACCTTTAAACTTTGGATTTCTGTTCAAGTTGTTTGTTTACTGTAGACCTTTAGAAGGTGGCTTAGATAAATTTGGGGAGAACATTCCCATAGCAGCCATGTATACTTATCTTTTCAATGTTCTCCTAGCCTTTTTTTGCTCAAAGCCATGACTGATCTGATCTGATCTGTGGAGGAAAACACTAAAGAGGAAGGGAAACAGGTGGTGTCCACCATTGCAAGGGTTTCATGGGCCAGGGCAAAGCAATGAGGGCATGCTTCATGTGGTCCTAATTCACTGGGTTGCTAAAATCACCACAAAAACTTGAACAAGTCGCTTGGTCTGTCCTGGCCTCACTTGCTGTGTTTGGACAAGCCTTATTTCAGTACGTGTTTTTATCTTCTTTGAGCTGAACACTGATGGAGGCAGGGATGGGGAATTCAGAGTTAAGGAGGAAACAAAACCAAAACAAAAAAATGTCAAGTCTCCAGCTGAGTAGTAGGTATCCAGCTTCCAAGAGAAATGAAAGGCCAGTTATACCTTCAAGCCTCAGGGTCATGTATGTTCCCAAGTTTACTCTGAGTATAACCCTGAGAGAGACCAAGTGCCATGTTGGAGATACTCATGATCCCTAGGACACCTGGTGGACACACCTGAGTGCTTCATCCAAAATGAAAGCTCAACTAGGCCTCTTTCCTCTTCTGTAAAATGACATTCATAATGCCTATTTCCTTGGGTTGCTACTAAGATTAAATGAGATCATATATGAAAAACATGGCACTTGGTACTCAGTGTCTGCTTGGTGTTCAACCAACATCAGTTGCTCAAAATGGAGATGAAATGTCAGAGGAAAGGTGTGATTTAGGAGACCATCTGACCAGGTATATTTTTAAAGCCTGGTGATCATTAGACTTGGCTGAAGAACTTCACCTCCTCTTGGTGCTGGGCAGATACCTGGCACTTCAGCTTTAAAAAGGGAGTGCCCCATACCCTAGTGGGCATCCCCTGGTCCCACTGTGGCTTTTCCCACTTGTCTGTGAAAGCCGACTTCAGTGCCCTGAGAACTCCCTGTGCATCATGTCTCCCTGACCTGTTCCCACCCATTGTCTTTCCTAAACACGTAAAAGAAAACTGCACAGAAGCAGCAGACCTGGGGAGAGTTCCCCTGGGAAGGAAGAGACCCATCTTGGCTCTGTCATTGCTCCAGTTTCTCCTGGAAACATGCTTTGCTTTCCTATTCCTATAACCATTTGCACCGAGTAGGCGTCCAGCCTTGTACTTGTCTTAGTTTAAGTGTCAAGATTTGTCCTGGGCTCCCACAAAACTCAGGGTCAGTGTCTTGGGCCAGGACTATTGTAACCACCTGGGAACAGCTGCTTGGTGGAGCCCAATTTCACAGAATGGTCTTTGTCCCCATTTCAAGGCCCCAGGCAGGAGTCCATTTCTGTATCCTCCCTCTGAGAGAACAAATGCAGCCAGCATTTGAAGGATTTGGAAGGAACTTCTTTCCCCTAAATAGTTCCGTTTGGCCTTCACCTTTTCCTCTCACTCCTGGTTCCTGCTCCCTTGAGGCTTCAATGCTCACAAGTAAATGAAATCAAGGGAGGAATGCTGTCCTTGGTGGAGGCCTCCGGCGTGGCGTGTTGCGCCCAGAAGCACGAGTGTTTTATTGGGCCACCAAATAGAAAAATTCGTTGATTCCAGCAAACATGGCCATCTCCTCCTACTTGGTTAGATCAGTTTCTGTCAGACTTTAGTGTGACTCCAGGTTGCCTGTGGCAAGATTTGTGGTCTCCCCTGGGCACTGTGGGTATTGGGAGGAGTCACTGAGGCCTTGGTCATGGGTTTATGAGGTATGAGTTAGAGAGTCCACCCCGCCTGTCTTGCAGACTCCTGGGTGCTCCCCAGGCTGCTGGACCCTGGACTAATGAGACAGTGCGCATCCCACTGTTCCAGATCTGAGTCTGAACATGTGCTGCTTACAGCTAGCTTTGGTTGGAGGGGATTCACTGGGGAAGAGAAGAAATAGAAAAACAGACAAACTGACACTTGGGGGGATTCTGCATTCACCCCAAGTGCTCACACATACATGCATGAGCAGCCCCTTCCCTGTTCCCCCGGCAGCTGGTGTGCACACATCAGCGGAGGAGATGACTCGTCCACAGAGAGGCCAGCAGCAAACACTCTGTCCAGGGAACAGCATGTTTGGGTCTTTCAGCCATATCTGACATGCAGGACTTCATATCTCCCAGGACCAGAACTCTGGGGGAAACTCCTCCCAGCCAAAGGAAGAGATAGAGATGGGAGGGAGACAACAAGGAGGAGGAGACCCTGACAGTCATCCAAGGAGCTGGGAGAAAACTCACTCCGCCTTCACTCCCTGTCTGTGCCTCATAGAGGGTCCCATTATAGCCTGAGCATGGCTTCCATGAATAGATAGGTGTGAGGGGACAGCAGGGCTTGCAAATACACCAAGTGGGAGTGTCCCAAGCTGGGGGGTGGGGCAGCGCTCAAATGTGTGAGACAGGGGCACATGTGGGCTAGTGGAAGTATGCACACATGTAAGCAAACCTCAGAGAAGAATGGCAGAAGACTCTAGAAACAATGCTGCATCCTAATGCTGCATCCTATGCCTCAAGTGGGAAGGAAATGATAGCCAAATAGGCATAAAAGTTTGGTCTTCATGAATCTTGTTGAAGGCAGTGGAAAAGAAGCCAAGCAAGCCTTGGGGTGGGGCCTAGGCAAGGGGTGGGGCGAATGGGTGGCTCCCTGCTCAGCATCTCCACAAGTGTCAGCCGTAGCTCTCCCTCCCACAGGAAGCTGAGTTGGAACGCCTGGAACGAGAGTTTGCAATTCAGTCCCAGATTACGGAGGCCGCCCGCCGCCTCGCCAGTGACCCCAACGTCAGCAAAAAACTGAAGAAACAAAGAAAAACCTCTTATCTGAATGCACTGAAGAAGCTGCAGGAGATTGAAAATGCAATCAACGAGAACCGAATCAAGTCTGGGAAAAAACCCACCCAGAGGGCTTCACTGGTCATAGACGGTCAGTGCCATCCCGGCTGCCCCTGCCCTGCTCCCATATGAGGCTTCTGTGAACCAGACAGCTGGTCCATTCGTGGTCTTAGGCCCAGCTCCCTGCATGGCCTAAATGACTCCTTAGCCATGCTGTGCCTTATTGTCCACCTGTGAAATGATGTGACACCAAGTCACAGTGAGCAAGTGCACCCAGCTCCACAGATGAAAGGCATTGTACAAACAGCCTTATTCTCAACTAGTGATGCCTCCCTGGGGAGCCTGCAGCCATCAGGCAACACTTCAGCCCTCAGCGGGAGCTGAGTCCTACTGAATGTGCTAGCCCAAGCTGGCCCAGGCTCTGCCATTCTTAGGGACCCAACCACCTTCCCCAAATGTGGAAGGCAAGGTGAATGGGCAGTACCCAGCAGCAGGGTCTCCTGTATTCAAGCAGGCCTGCAGGCATGCTCCCCCTGCCAACTCTCTGCCCCCATCAAGCTGATTCAGTTCCAGGGACAGTGGCTTGGGAGGACTAAATTGTCCCCTCAGATTGTGTAGAGCACCTTGAACTTCAATCAGGGTTGGGAGTTTGGGTGGCAGTGTTTGGTAAATTCTAGAAGGAAGTACTCAAAAAAACCCATCAGCAAACATCAAGTCTCCCCAGTTGTAAAAGTCCTTTTTTAAAAAATCAGAAAATTCTTGAAAATGTATGTTAACTATTCTTTCATAGTGTATGTATGTATGTTTATAATACTTCCGCTCACCAGGTGCAGCGGCACACATCTGTAATACCAGTGGCTGGGGAGGCTAAGACAGGAGGATCACAAGCTCAAAACCAGCCTCAGCAACTTAGTGAGGCCCTATCTCTAAATAAAATATAAAAATGGGGTGGGGTTATTGCAAAGTGATTAAGTGCCTCTGAGTTCAGTCCCTGGTACCAGTAATACTACTACTACTACTAATAATAATAATAATAGTAATGAAATACTTCTGTTCTAGGTAGGTAGAAAGAAGAATAGAGGCTTCCAGGAGCTGGGGGCTGAGCGGGAGGAGGAGTCATTGCTTAATGGGTACCAGGTTTCAGATTGGGGAATTAAAATGCTATCCAATCAGAAAATGGCTGGTAGTGATGGTCACACAACAATGTGAATGTATTTAATGCCACTGGCTAAACAGTTAAAATGGTAAATCTGATGCAACTTACATTTTACCACAATTATATATATGTATCTTCAACCTAAAACCGCAGGCTTACTAGGGAAGCACTGATGTACTAGAGATTACAGAGGGCCAGAGTCAAGGCCCTCTGTCTCCTAGCTGTTCACATCTGTCAAATAATATGAAAACAATGAATTCCTAGTGGGAGAGGGAGGGAGGAGCTGACTATAAGAACTCTTTCTGCTCTAGGAAATTCAAAATGCCCATCCTTCCCGACCTTACCCTGCTGTGCTTGGCGGGGACCATGTAACTTCCCTTCTGCTTCTTAACGGTCAGCCAGCCCTTCTCTGTCTTAGACTTCCTTAGAGACCTCCCTCTGCCCCCTCGAAGGCACTTAGGACTTTCCAGCTCAGCGGAAGCATCCAGCGTCCCAACTGGGTAGGGCAGCTCAAGAATGACCGTCTCGCTGGGTGGCCACAGGAAAGCCTAGACTGCCTGAATGAGGGCTATTCTTTTAGGTCTGCTGACAGGATTGTTTTTTAAATCATTATCTCTGCCAACCCCTGTATCCTTTTGTCCACATTTACAGTCTTTTTTTTTTTCTCCTCCACAGTACTGAAGATTGAACCCAGGCACATTCTACCACTGGGTTACATCCCCAGTCCTTTCTGTTTTTTGTTTTTTGAGAAAGTGTCGCACTGAGTTGTCCAGGTTGGCCTGGAATTTGCGGTCCTCCTACTTCAGCCTCCCAAGTCACTGGGATTACAGGCATATGCCACAGGCTACTAGCAAGATAATTTCTTGCTCCTAGCAAGATAACTTACCTGCTGCTGAGGATTGAACCCAAGCCTTGGCACATGCTAGGAAATGGCTCCACCACTAAGCTATACCCCATGCTTTTTTTTTTTTCTTTTTTAAGGGCTCAAGAACCTACCTTTTGGGTATTGAAATAAGACCCTCATCACAAAAGCCCACTTGAGTTGGAAGTAAATACAGTTCTGCTTAGCTCCTTAGCATGGTTTTATATTTCAAGAGATAAAACACTAAACTTGGAATCTGAAGACCTGAGACCTTTGCTCACTTTGCCAGGAGAGTAGAGTAACTTCAGACAAACCCCTCCTTCCTGGTTGCACCTCAGTTTCCCCAGTGGTGAAAGAGGGAGGATTATTTTACTGCCTCTCTCTCGGGTGTGTTCTTAATTGAATGGTGTCTAGAGAGACGGAGTCTGTATTTAGCATGCTTGTTTTCTCTGCTAATGACTTCAGGAGTTTATTGAGAAGCCATTTATTGCCATGTGAGCAAAGCTAAGTTCCCTACCCTAGTTTCACATTTGTAGAATAAAAAGCAGTTGACTTCCTTTGGTTTAGTCGGTACATGCCCTGAGTTTGTGCTGGGACAATGATGTGGCTTAACCAGGCTGGGCAGCCTTTGTATTAGATATTAAACTGCTCTGCTCGGTAGCATCCTGGGAACAAGAGCAAAAATACACAAAGATAGAAACACATTGCATTGCCAGGGGTGGGGACGATGAGCTATTGACCCACCATGGGAATTAGCAAAAGAAATGTCTAACAGCATTTTTATTACATTGTATGGGTTCTTTCAGATTAGAGAAAGGATATGGGGGTGGTGAACACTCTGCTCTTACAGATAGGGCTTTGTTTCAGAAAATTGCTAACATCATAGACTTTTGTTATTTTGTCTTGCAGATGGAAATATTGCCAGTGAAGATAGCTCCCTCTCTGATGCCCTTGTTCTCGAAGATGGTAGGTTTTCCGTTTCCTGCCTTAAAAGGGGGAGCACAGATTAGCTGGGATTAATCTGTATGCATCCTGGGAAAAGCCTTGTACAAAGGCAAGAGCCAGGTGAAGGTGGCAGCCAGATTCCCTGCAAGCCATCTCATTCAATAGTCACTATTTGGTCAGCAGTGGAAGGTGCCACATCAACACACTTACTGGAATTTTAGCATTTCCTGGGTCCTGGACCTCAGATTTGAGGTGATATTCAGTGAATGGTGCTTCACTTTTTTAGTAGCCAAAACCACATTCTTAAATATACAGAATCTACAACCTGTGCCTAGTTTCCTTTTGAATGTTCATAATATGTGGAGGAAATTGATTTGGATCACAGATCAAAGAGTGACCCCACTGGGAAAATCTGGGGCTAATAGGAAGGAATAAACCAGCCCTCTGTCTCTTCCTGAGACAGTAGTAAAAATCAGAAGCTACACTTCCCTTCAGAACCCTGGCCAACCTTGGAAGTTGCCTCATTATTACCCACTGAACTCAAACCTGGTGGTTACCAGGATATTTTCTTGGACAATTCTTAGAGAAACAGAGCTGCACCACCACTACCATCATACCCAGTGGAAGCAAGAAATACAAACACAGGACCATGTCTGAGAATGTTCTTGTGGATGTCAGACCAAAATGTTGGGAGGCAAGGGCATTAATTATATGGAAATATATTAAGTGGCAATTAATTCTTTGCCCTTTAGGGAAACCTCAGGCAGGCAGTGATAAGTGGCTATTCAGATGATAAACATAAAAGGCCTACCCAAGTGGTAATAATAATGATAATTGCAATAATAATAATGATTGCTCTTGATGTGGGGAGAGCCTGGTGAGTTATTTACCCAGTTGTCTTGGCCCTGCTATAAGAAATCAGATTGTAATATTTTTATTGTCTGCTTCATTATATGGGTGAGGAGGACACAGGGCTCCTAGGGAGCAGGGAGGCTTGGTTTGAATATCAGAGACCCCAGCCCGGTTGTCGACCCCTGGTACCCCAGAATGTCCTGAAGGGAGCAAGAGTAAGTTGTCATAGAGGAGTTGCCAGAGCAATAGACAATGCTGGTAGAAAATTCTGAGACATCATCTGTGATTATAGCTTCTTCCCCATGTCTCAGAACTTAGGACCTCCTGAGGGGTGTCATTAGCTCCCTTGCTGCCCCATGCTCCCATTGCAGGCTCTTCCCTTCTAAGGACTCTTCCTGCCCTGACTTGAGGGGCATAGAGGGAATGGAAGCATCACAGAAATCCAGGCTTCAAGGTTGGAGGGTTGAGAATTAGGCTGTGAAAAGATGAATAGTTAAAAGTGGATGTAAGGGGTGCACAAAAGGTTGCTGGGGTTTCCCCTCCAGCCCCCTTGCCTTTCCTGAGAATACCGAGCAGCTCCTTCCTCTCTCCTCTCAATGCCACCCCTCCCCAGGTTCTCTTCATTGGTCCTTCCTAGTCCCTCTTCCTGCCTTTCCTGAGGTCCAGCCTGCCAGCAATAGTTCTAAAATAGGATCTTCACCCTGACACATTTGTGCTCAAGACATTGCAAAAGTTTCTGGTGGCTTGCAGACCAAATCCCAGCACCTTTGAAACTCAAGGCCGCTACAACCGGGCTCAGTGCTCATTGTGGTGTGCACACAGTGGGTCTGCTGCACCTCCCAGGTTGCCTCCCTTGCTCCCTTTGCTCTTCTCACCAGCTGCTGTCCCCTGGGTGGCCCCTGCTGCTCCCACCCTCCCTGCTCACACCCATGCTTTGGCTCAAGTTCATTTCTTCCTCCTCTGCCCATCCATGGCCTAATTCCCTTCTGGCAGTGCCTTCCCAAACCATACCTGCTGTCTCCCAAACTCCTCTAACACAGTGATATTAGATCATTACTCCTGAAGGCAGGGAAAAATTTAGCTCCTCCCCTTCCAAAAAAAAACTTTAAAGCAGTTCCAAAATCAAAATTAATCAGAACATACCAGGTACAGTGGTGCACACCTCCAATTCCAGCTACTTGAGAGGCTGAGGCAGGAGGATCACATGTTCAAGGCCAGCCTGGGCAACTTAGCAAGATGCTGTCTCAAAATTAAAAATTAGAAAGCAATAGGAATATAGCTCAGTGGTAGAGCATCTGTGGATTTAATCCCCCAGTATTCTCAGAACAAATTAAAATAGAATATTGGTAATTCTGGGGGGTAAAAAAGCAGGGAGTACATACCTAGATCCACCAGTAAATAATTACACTTGACAGGTACATTTGCATTCATTTTTTTTTAATCTCCAACAAATATTTATTGAGCCCTTACTGTGTGTCAGCTGTCATTCATGACCCTAACGACTTAGTGAACATAGCAAATAAAATTGAAAGAGTCTGATAGTCTCCTTCAAAGCCTATCAGACACTTAATGACTCTTGAAAGAAAAGTAACAACCCAGATGTGCTCAGTAGTATAGCACATGCCTAGCAATTGTGTCCATGCTGTAGTAGTATAGCATGTGCTCAGTATATAACATGTGCTCAGCAGTATAGCACATGCCTAGCAATTATGTTCAATTCCCAATACCAAAAATAATAATAATAAGGCTGCAATATAATAAGTGATAACTACATTTGCTGTTTGAAGCAAACAACTGTTAATAGCCTTGAATAAAATTCAGACTTTATTCATGTCTAATAAAAATGATACCTCTCTTCCCATTTAATTGTGTGAGGTTTAGGCTTGATTGACCCTGGTTTGGCTTGACTTGGCCTCATTGTCTTGGCAGCTGTGGGAGAGTGATGGGGCTAGCCTGGGTGAAGCAAAGGTGTGATTTGTCTGTGGTGCTAACTTGGGGTGACACTGGAGCGGGGAGTCTGGTTCAGAGTTTGTGACAGGATTATTCACACTCAGTTCCTCTCTGTCTTTCCGTCTCTATGCAGAAGACTCTCAGGTCACCAGCACAATATCCCCCTTACAGTCTCCTCACAAGGGACTCCCTCCTCGGCCACCATCGCACAACAGGCCCCCTCCTCCCCAGTCCCTGGAGGGACTCAGGCAGATGCACTATCACCGCAATGACTATGACAAGTCACCCATAAAGCCCAAAATGTGGAGCGAGTCCTCTTTGGATGAACCTTATGAGAAGGTCAAGAAACGTTCCTCTCACGGTCATTCCAGGTGAGTCGTGTTGTAAAGCCCAAGATGAGGTCACTGTCCACATCTGGAAGGAATCCAAGGGCTATTCCAAACAGCATCCACAAATCACAAAACTCAACCTTGTTTCTCCTTTCAGCAGAGCTGTTCTCACAGCGCCCTCTGCTGCTGACCCTCTCAAGGTACAGATATGTTATCCAAAGGGTTTTGGCTCACACTCAATGTGTTGGCAAATGGTTTTAATGTTGTTAAATTCCACAGGAATTAATTAGGAAATCTTAGGCAGCACTATTCCAAAAAAAAGTGGCAAATAAGAGTCCACTCATAGAAATCCCGAAGTGGTTCAGAACCCTAAACCATCTTCCAACAGAATTCTGGAGCCAAACAGTTGTAATCTGAGCTGTACATTATCAGCTCATTACATGGCTAATATTGTAAAGAGGGTAGAGGGTTGTGTGGGTTTTTTTTTTTTTTTTTTTTTTTTTTTTTTGGAAAGCATTTTTGGTCCACTTCTCTGTTTTTCTCATTTCCCTTAATTACACCCTGCCCCAAGTGGGTACCTGACAGGTATTTGTCTCTTGGAAAACAAAAACTTAAGGAGAGGGGCTTCACAGAATTGTTACACTGTGCCTATTACAGAGAAGACTAAGAAGAAGAGTGTCCATCTCACATTGCCTGCAGGTGGGGAGAGCAGGGACAAGGCCCCCCACTTACCCATGGCTGGAGGAAAGGCAGGAGACCACAGAAGAGACCTGTGGGAGCAAGGGCAGGTGTCCTGGCAAACTTTCCCCACACCAAAATCCATGTCCCAAGCTGGTTAGATTGCTGGGGAACGGTGACGCCGTCTGGCAGGACCAGCATGGCTTCCTTTGTTTTACAGTAGCCACAAGCGTTTTCCCAGCACAGGAAGCTGTGCTGAAGCAGGAGGAGGAAGCAGCTCCTTGCAGAACAGCCCTATCCGCGGCCTCCCACACTGGAACTCCCAGTCTAGCATGCCATCCACACCAGACCTGCGAGTCCGAAGCCCCCACTACGTCCATTCCACGAGGTGAGTCCATTGGGCTTTCAGTCCACCCACATCCCTGGACCAGCATCACTGGCCCAGTGAGCCCAGATGCCAGGTGAGCTAGTCTAAGGCCTGAAACTGTTAGGCAGGTTCTCTATACATGAAGCAGAATAAACAGATAGCAGCAATGAGCTTACTTTAGTGTAACTAAAGTTAGAGGCCACTGTCCACATGCAGTAACGTGTGGATACCACTGGAGTGTCCCCAGGCTCCTAGAGACAGTCAATGAGGACTAAGCTTTCCCAGTTGAAACAGAGGAAGAAAAGGACAGATAGGATGCCTCAGGAAGAGAAGGGACCAGAAAAACTGTGCACTGATGGGAAGGTCTTCATTTGATGATCCTCAGATATCTTTTTGCCAAGCCCTAAATTTATTCTGAACTTCTCTTAAGGCCTCAAAATGTAAATTGTGAAAAGCAAAAGAAACTGGCAAAAATTAGGCTTTCATGAATCACACATTCATTTTCTAAAAAGAAGCAAAATCAGGTTGTGGAAGGCCACTTGGTGGAGGCTTCCAGTTCTACCCTAGTGACAGAACAGGAGTTCACCTCTGCCTGTAGGTGGCCAAGGTGAAGTTCATGCGTAATCCCATCATTTGCCCAGTAATACTGATAGATAATTATAGTGTGAACTCCAATAAGCAGAATGGATCATGGACAAAGTAATAGTATAATAAGCATTTGCATCATACATTTTTAAGGGTTTTGGTGTTCACTGGACCCTCCACTGTAGTCTTCACAGGAAACAAATATCCATTTATTTGAGTTTCATGGTAATATTTGGTTAAACCACATGAAAAGGCTTCTGTTGGAATTTTGTTTTTTACATACAAGAAGGTTTATAGGGTTTAACATAATACTTAAAGTAGTGATTCTCCGGTTCTGTCTGTATCTATACAATCCTTTCCTACTTTTAAAATACGTTCTAAAGCTCAGAATGTTGGAGGAAGCCCTTGTGTGAGTCCTAGCTGCAGTCCCACTTTCCACTGGGAATCAGAGCGGAGACTCCTGGCCCCACCTCGGGCATCAGCAGTTTCCTGTTCTGGGGAAGCACGTGGATTTCTAGGGCAACCCTGCCTAGAATCCCAATTTCCTAGATTCCCTTGCTGGGCCTTCTGAGCCTGTGTGTGCTTTGCGCCTCCTATGTGCAGGGAGTGGAGGCGTCCAGCGGTCTCCTTGGCACCCTCTCCCCTAGAGACCCCAGACCAAGCCCGCGTCTCCCCGCAGGTCGGTGGACATCAGCCCCACGCGACTGCACAGCCTCGCACTGCACTTTAGGCACCGGAGCTCCAGCTTGGAGTCCCAGGGCAAGCTCCTGGGCTCAGAGAACGACACGGGGAGCCCCGACTTCTACACCCCGCGGACTCGTAGCAGCAACGGCTCGGACCCCATGGACGACTGTTCGTCGTGCACCAGCCACTCGAGCTCGGAGCACTACTACCCGGCGCAGATGAACGCCAACTACTCGACCCTGGCGGAGGACTCGCCGTCCAAGGCGCGGCAGCGGCAGCGGCAGCGGCAGCGGGCGGCGGGCGCGCTGGGCTCGGCGAGCTCTGGCAGCATGCCCAACCTGGCGGCGCGCGGCGGCGCGGGGGGCGCGGGCGGCGCGGGCGCGGGCGGCGGCGTGTACCTGCACAGCCAGAGCCAGCCCAGCTCGCAGTACCGCATCAAGGAGTACCCGCTGTACATCGAGGGCAGCGCCACGCCTGTGGTGGTGCGCAGCCTGGAGAGCGACCAGGAGGGCCACTACAGCGTCAAGGCGCAGTTTAAGACCTCCAACTCCTACACGGCCGGCGGCCTGTTCAAGGAGAGCTGGCGCGGTGGCGGAGACGAGGGCGATGCGGGCCGCCTGACGCCGTCGCGCTCGCAGATCCTGCGGACTCCGTCGCTGGGCCGCGAGGGTTCCCACGACAAGGGCGCGGGCCGCGCTGCGGTGTCGGACGAGCTGCGTCAGTGGTACCAGCGCTCCACCGCCTCGCACAAGGAGCACAGCCGCCTGTCGCACACCAGCTCCACCTCCTCCGACAGCGGCTCGCAGTATAGCACCTCCTCCCAGAGCACCTTCGTGGCGCACAGCAGGGTCACCAGGATGCCCCAGATGTGCAAGGCCACGTCAGGTGAGAGGGACCACCGGGTGGTCTGGGTGCCAACTGTCAGAGGACCCCTTAGACCTCACAGTGGGGAAAAGGAATCATTAATTCTGGTCACCTTGCTGTCAGATGTGGGAGACCTACAGACTGCAGGACCCTCCCATTTTAACTCTGGTCTTGCAGAATAAAGGGCACCTGAACCTCCAGAGTGGACTTAACCAACTCTCTGTCTGCTTCCTTAGCCGAGGGGCAAACCATTCGTCCAGCCACTTTTTCTTGTAAGGACAGATGTCTAAGAAAGTTATGCGAATTCCTTTCTCAAGGTTTATCCAGCCAAGGTGCTTCTTTATCCTGGTAGTTGAGATACTCAACTTATACCCCTGCGAAGGAAAGCTGGGTGAGGGATGGACTTGGGTCTTGCAGCCCTGAGGCTCTTGCTAGTGCCTCACAGGTGGGGTCAGACTGGCTGAGGAAAGAAGTGCTCTGTGCTCTGTATTTGACAAGGATATCTAAACGAATACCTCTCGACTGCTTTTCCATTTCAATGTTATGACATAGCCACGAAGTAATTTGTATAAGATGCTATCAGTCCCCCTTATATTACTACTGAAAATTTCCATAAACCAAGGTTTGCCTTATATTTTTGTACTCAGAGCATTGAGCAGTACTGAATCAAGTAAAAATGGAAGAAACCATTCTTTCCATGAAGAAGTTTTGCAAGTTACTCAAAGACATAATAATGGTGAGGGTTGGGGTTGTAGCTCAGTAGTAGAGCACTTGCCTCGCACATGTGAGGCGTGGGATTTAATCCTCAGCACCACATAAAAATAAAGGCATTGTGTCCTCTATGACTACACATTTTTTTAAAGAAATAATAATGGTCATAATAACCAGCATTGGTTGAACAGTGCCACGTGCCTCATTGGTCATACTCATTTGTACCCATATTGCACCTCTCATAAATAGAGGGTAATGAGATTCTGCCTTCCCCCCAACAAGGGAGGCAAAGAAAGTGGAAGAGGATTTTGAGACAGAAATGTTAAACAGTAAGAGTAAGATGAGAGCGTGAAGGGGAGGAACTCCACGTCAGGGATTTAACTTGCTTAAGTAAAATAATAGGGGGAGGAGATCATCCATGGGGACTGAAGGAGATTCCTGGAGCCTATGAGAGCAGGGCAAAGTGGAAGAACTGGCTGCCCTAATGTGCCAGCCTCCTGCATTCTGCTTCCACGTCCCCAGTGGCTCAGTTATTAGGGCACATTGGTCAAATGACAAGCTGCAGAGACCAGAGAAAAAGTATTGCAGCAATCATGAGCGCGCCATGGATTCCAGCATCGTACAACTTTCTTCATGTTCCTTGGTCTGTAAAACAAGCCTGCTGAAATGTGCCATTGACTTCCCAGGCAAGTTTTGAGGAGGGATATGTTTTATGTACGATTTAGGGCACGATTGTCCATGACCCTTAAAGTTTGTAAATATCAGTGGCTAGAAGTGCTTATGTTCTATCAAAACCATTGTGCTTATCTAGTAGATCTGCTTTACTTAAAGAGATTAGGTAGATCTTTTGGGATATATTTTAGGCTGAAATTTTTTAGGAAGCTGTGTTTTAGTCAGCTTTCTCAAAACTGTGAACAAAAGACCTGACTAGAACAATTTTAAAGGAAGAAAATTTATTTGGAGGCTCGTAGTTTCAGAGGTCTTGGTCCATAGATGGCCAGTTCCATTGCTCTGGGTCCAAAGTCTTGCAGAACATCAAGGCAGAATGGTGTGGTTGAGGAAAGCAGGTCAGGATATGGCACCAGGAAGTAGAGAGAGGGTCTAAATTCAGCTCACAAAATATATACCCGAAAGGCATGCCCCCAGTGACCCACCTCCTCCAGCCACAGTCTACCTGCCTACAGTCACAACTCAGTTAATCTCTATCAGGGAATTAACACGCTGACTATATTAAGGCTGTCATAACCCAATCATTTCACCTCTCAGCTTTCTTGCATTGTCTCACACATGAGCCTTTGGGGGACACCTCATATCTAAACCAACCTAAAGCCATTGACTGAAGAAAAGGATTCCATTTCCAGGAAAGCAAAGGATGCATCTAAGTAGGATTTACTCCTACTGAATTTTCCCAGCTGGACTTGTTTTGTTCACATCAACAAACTACTAATAGTCAGGTTCAGATGAGTTATTAAAAGCCCTGCCCATTTTGAAGGATACTAAAGTAGCAAATGGTAAGCCTGAAATAGCAGAGAGAGCAGGCTCAGAAAATTTTCTGGAAGCTCTTTCATAAGGGGAGCATCCTCTTTACACTGGGGCTACATTTGAGAATGCCCTGAACTGTGTCTCTCTGCTGTCCAGAGAAGTCAGCTTTTTCTGCATGAGCCCTACCCAGGTCTCCCTCAAAGGACTGTAGAGTGTCAGGTTCTTTGCTGATGTGGAAGCCATTACCATCCTTGCAACTACTTCAGTGACAAAGCAGGGACCTAGGATTCCAGGTCAGCCTGAGTCAGAATGGAAATGCATGGTTTAGGGGAGAAAATGCAACAGGGGAATTCAGGAGTGGGGGCTACAGAGATGTTTCCCCACTGTGACAGGGCCACTGAGACCCTGCCATGGGGTTATATCCTGCATCCCTGCAAATGGTGACCCCTATTCACTGAGTTTGCATGAGTTCAGTGAGTCCTAAGCACCCTCACTAGGTCTGACCCGTCTTCTCTGTCACCCACATACAGCTGCCTTACCTCAAAGCCAGAGAAGCTCAACACCATCGAGTGAAATCGGAGCCACCCCCCCAAGCAGTCCCCACCACATCCTAACCTGGCAGACTGGGTGAGTTCTCCCTCCGGTCCTTTAACCTGGTTCTTCTTCCAGGTTCCTGACTTAGTCAGCTAGGAAGAGTGTTATCTAAGTAAGATCTTAGTGGCATAAAGATATAACTCATCAAATGATGAGTGCTCATTACTGGGAAACTGCTTCCTTTCCAAAGAAACCCCATGACTTACTGTCACCTTCTGCCCCACCACTTTTCCTCATGGCCCTCTTTTGGGAGTGAATTCAGCATGCTCTCTTTTAAAGCAGCTAGTGATCCCCAGGACACGGGAAGGTGGAAGCAGGAGTAGGATTGTTTCTTTGGTCAGAATCCCATTTGATTTCAATTTAGGTGATACTCAGACTGACTCCAAATGCCAGGCAAAAATGTCAGAGGGGAGCCAGGTGCTGTGGTACATGCCTGTACTCCTACCAACTCAGGAGGCTGAGACAGGAGGATCACAAGATTGAGATCAAATTGGGAATTTAGCAAGAAACTGTCGAAAAATGAAAAATGGAAAGGGTTGGGGATGTAGCCCAGTGGTAAAGTACACCTGGCTTCAATCTCCAACACCATAAAAAAAAAAAAAAATGACAGGGGAAAAGGAGAGTTAGTGAAGCCCCTGAGGTATGCACCAGGTTAGGTGTTTCACATGTTTCTCAGTGCTTTCAGTCTTAATATCAGGATGCATCTTAAGAAATAGGCTTCTGTCCAGGCCAAGCACTGGACAGCAAAGGGGATCTGGTACCTTTAGACCTTTAAATAGAAGCAGTCCACAGCAAAAAAAGGGGAACCAGAATTCAGCTCCTTGTGGCCAGTTAGACTGTCTTGATCTACCAGAGGGTCCCACAGGTACAGGTAACCTGCTTTGTGCTACACCTGCTGCCTCCCATGTCTCCTAAGCCATTGTCTCTTAAGTGGATATTACATTCTGTTGGTTAGAGGAGCAAGGGGTCCCGTGTCCAGCTTAATCCACAGTTTCTGGTTTGCTGGAGCATCAGAGGATGTCTGGAAGAATTTGACAGCCATCTGTGAACTGAATCACAAGAAAACCACAATCCTGCCATTGGCTCTGTTGGTCACATCTCAGACCCCCACGGTTGGCATTTTTGTTACTGCCAGTTTATCTGTAGTGATTTTATGCCAGGCTTCCAGAAGCCTTGGTTTTTGATGGGGAGAGGCAGAGCTAACACTTATTGAGTGCTTGCTTTGTGCTCAAAGGCTGGGAGCTGCTTCTAACATATGCGCTGATATAATCCTAGCTGCACCCTGGCAAGGAGAAGATCTGGATCTGTTGGTTTTACAGACTAGGCTCAGAGAAAAGAAGTGCTTGATCCAAAGTCACACAGCTGGAGCTGTGACCCCAAATCCTGTCTTTTTTCCATGATGCCAGTGGTGGAAAATGAAAATTTTTCTGAAAATGTGAACCCCAGACCAGCAGCATGAGCCTCCCCTGATTTGTCAGAAATGCACGTTCTTGGGCTCACCTGGGACTTGCTGAATTGGAAACTGTGGGGCAAGCTCTACAGACTGTGTTTTTAAACAAGCACTCCAGGTGATTCTGAAGTACTCTCAAGTTTGACACCCACTGTATCCCATTCTGCCTCTTATTCCTTTGGAATTAAGAGACTATAATCCCAACTACAGAGTTTTTGTGACCATTCCTACTTATTGGTCTGTCTTTTGGCAGTAGCCACCCCATGTTAATCATTGATCACTAACATTCAGTTCCATGACATACTCAGCCCAGCTCTGGCCTGTATCTATACAGGGCTGAGGGTGCAAGCATGTCCCCAGTATTAATTCATGAAAGAATGACACCCTGTATACATACCTCCAGTGGCTAAATCACCTCATCCAAATAGGGAACCTCAGATCTCAAACTGCCTCTCTGGATTCTCCGAAGTTTCTGGATCAAGCCCAGTCTCACCTATTCCAAATACATTATATTATTTTAACAACAGGCTCTGAAATTAACAAGCACCCTCACGTGCCTACTTACATAAGTTGGTCTTGAAATGTGCCTAATTCACCATATACAGCTAGTGAGGACTCAAGCAAATTGGAAACAAAAAGATATTTTGGTCCTGAAGTAAACTGTTTTGCCAGATTGAGCCGAATTATCATTAAAGAATATTAATAACAAAAATAACATATCACTAATGATATGAAAATGAGACCATGGGTAAAATGCCTGCCTTCCTAACAAAACTAAGGAGGTCTTTTAACTCAATTATGGGGACTGAAAGTTCTGCATGACTTGTTACTAACACTGGGGTGTACAATCAGTGGGTCTTTCCCAGGTGTTAATAAGCTACTAATCATGTGCGTGTCAATTCCTCCCTTTAACATGACCTCTCTTCTCTTCCTCCTTCTGCTTTCCTTTGTTCAGAGAAGCAACAGAAAACTCACCCATTATGGATGGGTCTGAGTCTCCACCTCACCAAAGTACTGATGAATAGAGGTATCGTAAGGGGACGTTTTGTTCTTACTGCCCGTGAGTTCATGATCCCAGATGTACTGCCTCTGTGCTGTCTTCACACATGTCAGATTTTCCAGAAGGAAACATCTGAGTAGTGTGGAAGCTATTGTTTTTACATCTTATTTCTAGTTACATGTGGAACTATATGTTTATATGTTTGTTTTTATGTCAGATGTTGGACATTCTCAATGCTGCTTCCCAGAAAAGACCTTCCCAGGCTCTCAGTGCACACAAAGATCCATAGAAGTTTTTACTGCCTTAGTGGTCAGTGTGTATGAGAACAACATCACTGTGATTTAAGTTTCAAGTCACCAAGGGCAGAGTGAGCGATCCAGAAGCACCCAAAGGTCACCCATAATTGCATTCCGGCATTCTTGAGTGACAGCTGAGTGCTGTATCGAATGCTGTAGAGTCCTACTTTTCAAAATGTAATCCGGAGAGTAACATCACCATCATCACTAGGTGGAAGCTCCTTAGAAGGGTACCTGGGCACCACTCTGGACTACCAAATCAAAGCCTATTGAAATTTGCAAAGCGCTGCTACTGTGGACATCAGGTGGACAGTGACACCTGAACTGATCCCTAGATCTGGGGACCGTAAAGCCTAATTAATTGCACATTATTGAAATTAAATAGCATTTCAAGGAATAACTAAAAATATAAGGCCACCATGCAGAAGCAAACAAAAAGTCTTAAGTTTATTAAATGAAAAAAAAAAAAAAATGAACCTGGACCATATTCCAGGAACCATGCTAAAGACCACAGTTCCAGAAATTCAAGTGAAAATCTACCAGGAGTTCAGGGTAAGAAACTGCCACACTCACATAGTAAGTGTTCTAGGAGTTAAAATGCTAAAAGGAGAGGAGGAGGATCATTTTTGAGAGACTGGAGGTACTCTGTGAGCCCAGACTGCAATAGGTGGAGGGGGCTTAGATAGGTGGAAGCAGAGGCAGGCCATTCCAAGGGCACAAACCCAGGTGCAGAAACAAGAGGGGCTATTTGGGGAACAGCAGAGAATCTCATTTTGCTGCATAGAAAGAGAACTTCAGCCTGAAAAGTAGGTTAAAACGAGTTCACAAACAAATCAGGAGAGAGAAGTGGAACAGTTTTTACAGTTGGCAGATGAGAAATTAGGAAAGCAGGGGCTTTGCTCCTCAAAGGAAGGTGGGCACTTTTCCTCTGGTGCCAGAGAAGGGAGGAGACTAAAAGAGAGAATCATGTCATGAGAGCAGCGTTTTTGAAGTAGAAAGAATCGCCATTTTCTCCTTCAATACTAGAGGGACAAAACCATCTGCTACAGCCATGGAGGTGGAAATGGCAGGGTAACTTGAGAATTAAATAGGACTGGCAGGCTGCTACGGGAGTGTAATGTGTCAGCCTGAAATGAATAAAAAAAAAAAAAGAAAGAAAAGAAAACTGAACAGCAGCACATGCCCAGGCCAAGTAAGACAGGATGACTCTAGAGGGCCTTGTCACCCTGACTTTGTGACTGACTACAACACCGTTCAGCAACCCAAGTGTGTACTGCCAGTTGGTTTTGTAAGTTAATTTATTTCTCATTTATTAGTAAGATATGGAGATAAAACATTGCTCAACACTTAGTAAGAGATGAAGATAAGCCATTGCTGAAATGTACTTTTACAAAATCAACCTATAAAATTTATAAGAGTCATTTTGCTGAATGAAATTCATTCCTCCAAGATCCTGCACGACACGCCCCCCCCCCCCCCATGTCAAGCAGTTATAGCCACAGACTCCACTGAGACTTGGGTGATGGAGGCTCATGAATTCACCAGCTTCCCTGTATTGCAAGCCCTGACTTAGCCATCCCCTGGCAGGCCACATACCTCTGTCTCAGAGTTTAACCACTGGGAAGGGGCATTTTTGAAATGGAAAGCCCCCATGCACAGAGGGCAGTGATGACCATCAGCAGACTCAGAAGTCATCACTCCCGGGACCCTTGGTGGCCAAAAATGTGTAGGTCTAGTACTCCTCTGGGTGACTTAGAAAGATTCCCCTAGGTCTTCATCATGAATGACTCACTTAAATTTACCAGGGAGACTATTTAGTGACTCCCTGTCTGTATTACTTGTGAAGAATATCTTCTTCCTGAACGGTCTGTTTTGTGTTTTGCTTTCTTGGCATGTGGTGTTTCTTGACAATTAGCTTAAAACTGAATCTTCACTGAATGAGAACGAGGGCTTGGCCAAGCTACCATGACCAAGTCTCTTTGTGAGAAAAAGATACCAACATATTAAGCAACATTTGTAGCTTTTAAAACCACCTGCTAGATAATTCAGTAACGATGGGGGAGCCACTAAGAAATAATCTATCTAAAATATCTAAGGGATGGATGGATATTTTTTCTTCCAGCTTTATTTTATCATCGTTCTCTCTTTTATTCTCTTGGCAAATAAATTTTAATCTGAAAAAAAATGTTCATTTCAGACCAGTCACAGTCAACTTTTTCAGGGATATTGTAAAGTTTCACTCTTCTCAGCAGGCATAGGACAGGCCAGTCATTTGCACGGTGTGGCACTTCGGGGACTATGTGGGGACCAAACCACCAATCAGGCGGTGGGCTCCCACCCAGCTTCTCCCATCCCACCGCCCACCATTCAGATATTGCTTGGTCTGTTTTATGCATTGGGTTTCTAATAAGCTAATTAGCTAAACAGAAGGGTCCTGCAGTTTTAAAAGATACAAAATCCTCAGAACTTAGAACTGCCTGATGCCCTCCCACATGGGATGCTGTGAGCCACAGGAGAGTAATGTGGTCCAGCCAGGAGTCTTCACAGACAGAATAAACTCCTGCAGGAGTCCTTAACAACCTGCTGCCTTATCCAAACACTACCGCTTTGAACTCAGTGGTCTTTCCTGGAGTCTTACAATCAATATGAAAAGGATGTTTAGTTCCTCTGAAGCAGATTATATTGTGATACAATTATTACTCAAAAAATTTTAACTGTAACAGTTTCAAACAGGAACTATTTGGGATCCAACAAACAAGAGATTCGAACACATTTTATACTTTTGTTAATGAGCAATACTGTTTGGGAAGTTCTGGGTGGAACAAAGTAATGCAGAACTTCTCAGAGCCTTTAATATGTGCCCATGTATACTGCAGTTCTCCAAAAGGCTGAGTCCTCAAACTTATTTGTCCAGGGCACTTTCTTTTATTTCCTCAGAGCATATCACAAGTCTACTTTGAAAAACACTGGCTAAGGTGATTCCTTTTATCTTACAAAGCCCCTAAGGAAAATTTTGTCCTACAGAGATTAAGATCACATTTCTATCAGAAACAAATGTGTCAAGAGTTTAAGAAACTATCTAAATGTTATTAATTAGTTCATTTGGAAAAGAAACCAATTCAACAAGTAAATAAGAGTGTGTACTGGCTGATGTACCAGGAAGAAAAGGCAGGGTGGAGCCAGGGCTCACGAGCTCTTTTTCCATCATAAACTTCCATCTTGCTCCTGTTACTTTGATTCTTAGGAGGAAGTTGACATCTTCATAGTTTCAAAGCTGCTCATCCCCGCTTGGCCATCTCTGAACCAGTAACTGTAACTGAGGGCTATAACTGGCAGACCTGGGTCACATATCTACCCCTGGCGGGAGTGGGGGTGGTGGTGCTATGTGTTAGGGAGGGATTGTCTCCCAAAAAGCAGCACATGTCCCAATCACCTTTCCCTTCCCACTGGAAGTTTCTCAGTTGGCACAGTTGCAAAAGTTACTTATGTCAGGGTAGAGAGAACATTTGCAGGGTGAATGTATCAGAATCATCCATTTACCACCTAAATACAGAAATACCCAGGGCTGGCATCATAATGAAGGGCCTTTTGTTTCTTTGCCTTCAAATTCATGGTTAAACAGAATTAACCTGGTGTGTTTTCAGTGCTCCAAAGCACAAGACTCATAAAAGTCCACCAGTATGCTCACAGATGTCTTGTGATTTTTCTAGCTTTCATGGATTCTTTTTTTTAAGGACCAATGAGAAACATTTACAAAGCACAGAATGCTTTCTTCCATTTGTTCCTAGAGAAGTTGGGAAATGAAACAGAAAAATGAAAATGACTGATTATTCTCAGTCTAAACTGGTTCATGAGGCAGTTTGTTATGAAGATATTCTTAATAAAACACCTATAATCCCAGCTACGGCAGGCTGAGGCAGGAGGGTCACAAGTTTGAAGCCAGCCTGGGCAACTTAGTAAAACTCTGTCTGAAAAACATAAAAGGGGCTGGGTGTGCAACTCAGTGATAGAGCATTTACCTAGCATATGCAAGGCCCTGGGTGCAATTCCCACCACCACCACCAGGGGGTGGGGGGAAGATACTCTTTAAATTCACTTTTCTTGAACTACATCAGGTTAGGGTCTTTTCCTGTCACCCATCCCCACCATAACCCCTAGAACTGGGCCTGGGGAGATGAGCCAAAGGGGAGGAATTGAAGAGCTAGTTTAGGAGATCTGGAAAGGGATTTTTCCCTAATAATGATCCCTAGAAATAACCACTGATGTCAAACATATCTGTGTGATCTCTTCTTAACAGTTAAGAATCATTTCTACCCCACTTAAATAGTAATGCCTACCTGAAGTACTTTTTTGAAAGACTTTTATTTTCTTCTACATACTTTCCTATATATTTTATTCATCTTTGGTGCTGGGGATCAAACCCTTGGCTGCGCTCTAACTCTGAACTACATGCCCAGCCTCTACTACATATTTTTAAATGAGTACTTTTTTATAATCACAAAAAAATAGATGATATTCAGAATAAACAGCACTGATTTTTAAAAAGACATTTTAAACTCAATTTAGAGTACCACCTCAGTCTCACTACAGGGAAGCCATCGTCCTTCCAGTTCGGCATAAATATCCCAGTGAAATCTGGTGACCCCCCCAGGCCTGAGGGAGACAGCCTCATGACTGTCATGCGGGAAGAGTCATCCTGAGGAATATGACCCAAGGGGCTCTGGGCCTTGGCTGCACCTGAGAACCACCTGGGGGAGCCAGGAAAGCCTCCATCACTCATAGCTAGACACCAGTTCTGACAGCTCCCGGTGGGGGCAGGCATGAGTACTTTGGGGTTGCTGGTGATTCCAGGGTGCAGCCAGACTTGGGAACTACCATGTTAAGTATTGGCTTGTGTTTTCCTCCTTCACAGATGTCAAGATGTCTAGGTCCCCTTTATGTGGACCCTTTTGGACTAAGCACTGTCTATATACTCAGCTCTGTTGAGTGTATCAGGCCTCACTTCTTCTGAACAGGGAAGACTGACAATCAGTCGAGGGCCTCCATCAGTGGACACGTACCCCTGATGCAGGCCCATTAGTGCCCCTCCCCTCTAACCGCTCATCTCCCTTCTTGGACCCCACAGGGGCTGCAATGATAGCTGCTTCCTGGATTCCTCCCTCTACCCAGAACTAGCTGACGTCCAGTGGTATGGGCAGGAAAAAGCCAAGCCCGGGACCCTCGTGTGAGCCAGCCCGGCCTGATCTGACCGCCTCAACGCCATTCTGAGTCACCTCACTGCCTCTCATTTGCCTTACCCAGACGCACTGTCACCTGCACCAGCTTCGGTCCTCAGCACTTTTTTTCTCCTGTCTCCGCAACCCTTTCACCCTCAAAACCTGACTGAGGAGACATTCTGGAAGGTTCCGGTCCCACTGTGTGTCCCCTGGCTCTCTTGCCCACAGAGAGCTAGTCAGCAATCCTCAATGGCACCTTGGTGGCTTCCCCCACCTTGACAGCCCCCAGGCCAGGAACTGTCAGGGAAGCTGGCTGGCATGAAATTCCTGCGGACAAGTAGCATTGGCAAAGAACAGGAAGATTTACGTACAGAAAGACTGCCACCTGTAGGCCAACCAAGCACTTCAAGGAGAGGATGCCTCGTGAGGATATTCAGTTGATACCTGAAGTATTCCTGAGGGAGAGCTTGGAAGGGAGTGGCTGTGGGGAGAAGAGAGGAAGCTTAACACTCCGAGATGCACCAGAGGATCACAGTCAGTTCTACGCTGCCAAAGAGAAACAAATAAAACGATTAAATGCAAACAAAAACAAGAGGGGCCAGGCGGAAGACACTCTTTCTGCAATGAAAATTTCTTTTAGAATCTAAACCGCTTCTACACACCACAAGTGTAAGTCAACCATTTTTAAATCACATCCTCTCTTGATCCATCTGCCTCTACAGCCCATTTCTTCCTCCGTGAGAGCCTGGAACCCTAACCCAATGGCAGGGTGAAGATGCGGGAGTCTTGGCTGGCCTCGCTGACTCAGAATCTCCATCAGTCTGGACATGAAGGAAAACAGACCCTTGGGGAGGAGCAGAGTGTAAAATTAGCCTGGTCTGTGAAGGGGGCTCAGCTGAAGCCCAAGACCCAAAGCTGCTTTCCTTTGGGGATTTGTAGTAAACATAAGGTGATAATTGCCAAAAGTGATTCTCTCTCATTAAAACGACCAGTAAAAGTGTAACCTATTTTTTTGCACAAGGTGTTTCATTTTCTTTTCTTTTTTCTTTCTTTCTTTCTTTCTTTCTTTTCTTTTCTTTTTTTTTTTTTTTTTTTTTTTAATGGGAAACCAAGGGAAAAGCACATTGCAATTCATTCAAGTGTTTAACTGTTGTGGCTCATTTTATGTTAGTGCTTGTGTGACAAAGAGCTCAGATGCAACTTCTCCTGTGTGTCACTTATTCAAAGAACCCAACTACATCCTTAGGTAGGAAGATTTTACACATGTCTACTAGCCAGCAGGCAGAGCAGGATTGAAAAAAATCAGCTCCCAAAGGACCTGTACACCTACCGCAGAATCAGATACCTTTGTCTGCAGATACCAAAAGAGGAAGAAAGGAAGAAAAATAACACATGGGAGCTGCCCGTTTACATGTGTTTTGAGCCTACGCTTAATACACAACCAGAAAGCCATCAATCTTCAAAGGCCTCAAAAATACTTTTATAATAACTTAACAAGTGCACAATCTTAGTTGGGTTACTCAAGATGGCACAAAAATGTCTCCACAGAGGTGGTATGCTGTGCTTATTGGCACCAAGTGGGGGGTGGGGGGATGAGGTGTTCTCCTTTGTAATGACTTCCTATTGGAAAGGCATTTGACAGCCAGGGACAGGAGCCAGGGTGGGGGTGGTTTTTTGGGAAAGCAGAACTAAAGTTAGCTGTAGCTTCAAAAGAAAAAAAAAAAAAAAAAATCTTTGTTTTTCATGTGTATGTAATCCAAGAATAACAATAGACTCTACCAGACCAGGAGGGTAAGAATGGTTACCAAAATGAACAGCTCCCTCTGCCGCTGGAAAGCACTGGAAATCAAGTGGGAGCTTCAGGCGGGAACCAAGCAGGCTACAGCCTCTTCCACTTCTTTGTGGAAGATTCAGGGCCCTGGGGCCCGCTGTGCTCGGCTAGGTTGGTGATACCAGTTTGCAGAAGGGATTGCTGTTTCCAGAACACTTAGGGGTAAAACTGCAGGAAAAATAGAAACTGGTTAAGATGTTACTGAATGAATCTGGGGCTTGACTGGGCAGGGGGAGGTATTTTAATTGTTTTTATTTTGATGATTAGAGCTACAGACAGCGTATTTGGTTTGGGTTCCCCCCACTTCCCTCTTTGGAAGCATAATTGGGTCATTTTTCTTTTTCCCACAAGATAGATGAATAATCAGACTGAACTCTGTGCAACAGGAAACGTCAAAAGGGAAATGGAGAAGGTGATGAGGTTACATGGTTACGGGTGATAGAACATGGACAGTAGTTTGAAATCAAGTCTGCAGTAAATTGGATCAAGTTTTTTAGGCCAGTTCAGTTTTAAGGAATAAGAGGCAGAAATTCTTCCTAAAAACCTGGGTTACATTTTAGATTTGGGGAACGGAGAGGAATGGAGCGGGAACGGAATTACAGTTCTAGCAAACATCCTGAGAGTCTGGTAGTAAAGACAGATTAAGTAAAACAGGTTTTACTGTTTAGCTGTGTTCAGTTGATACAAAATGTACATAACCGTTAGTCCTTTGAGGCTGACATGATAATAGTGTGGTGGGAAACGCTGTAGTTATTATATGCAAGCACTTGGAAACTCTTTATATATCCCTATTTCTTTAAAACTAAAAATGATAAAATACAAAGTCCCTGGTCTGATAAAAAGCCCCTATTGGATTTTTTGGATACATGTAAGAAACTGCCTGTTTCAGCCAGAAGACTGGTGAAGACACATACACCAGACTATGTTGTGAGCCAGGTTGTTTTTTGTTTTGTTTTGTTTTAATTTTGTTATATGCAGGTGAGTGTTGAAACTGTTAAAATTCCAATTTGTTTTCATTCAGTATTAGTTTAGTTCTAAATATAGCAAACCTCATCCAGGTGCTATCAGATGACCAATTACTGCTTAGTTAACTAGGTGTAAAGTTTTACATATACATTAATGTCAATAGTTTATTACAAGTTGTGTAAAATGGACTCTAGTTTAATAATGGGGGGAAAAGATTAGGTTGCTCCTGAAACTGACTGTAGAGCATGTAAAATGATTTTACTGGATTCTGTTCAACTGTAATCAATGAAAAAAAATGTATGTTGTAGACAAAGTTGCAGAATTAAAAAGAAATCTGCTTTTAATTTATTCTTTTTGTATTAAGAATTTGTATAGTACCTTTACATTTTGCAAACCAGTGTTGTCAACACTTATTAAAGCATTTTCAAAATGAAAAGATTCCAGTTGCCTCTTGGAGATTTTGTTTCTAAGTGACACGTGCTTAATCACGATCCAGAAGTGTGGAATGCAGGTGCCAGGGGCCCCAGTGGGCTCCTTTTTAAACCTCCGTCCCCATGTGCTATTCTTGTTGGCTTACTGAATGATAAAGACCAGCTTATTGGTTTAGTACAAGTGAATTCCCTCATTTCCTTCTTATACAAGGTAATGTATTCTAAATCATGTGTTCCTTCTACTACAAATAGGATTTGAGATTAGAGATCAGTCTGTCAGTACGCTCTTTAAATATTTGTGTCACTGTTCACCACAAAGAGCTACCTGTGTGTAATCAGCGCTGCCATGTGTACTATCCCCCCAAGGTAGTCCACAACAGAACAAACTGAGAGGGGACACTTTAGGGGATCATATTTAGTCTCTGTCTCCACGTTGCTCCCAGTTTGGTGCAGGATGCAAAAGGCTTATCCAGCCCCCCGGTACAAAAAAGCCCCCACTATGGGGAATGGTTACAGACTGACTTCAGCAGAGACATGACTGCAACAGCATCCCTGGCCCTAACCTGACAGGAAATGGGGAGTGTGACCTCCAGAACATCCTGGATGAAAGCCATTGCTGGACCACTGGTCAGCAGAGCAGCTGACCCCTGCCTAAAAGAAAACAATCCACGGAGACCCTGGATCTGTCTGGAAGTGAGTGGAAGGGCATTTTTCTACTTCCCAAGTCCTTCCAGCTGCCCAGGGAGTCTAAAGCCTCCCTCCTCAGGAAGTAACCAAGGTCTCTCAAGAGTTCACACTTAGAAAGAGAAGGACCTTATGGATGTCTTTCACATGTAACTGTGTTTAGCTCGGCAAGTAAGTCTGGATGGACTCCTTCAGCTCTGATGAGCAAGTGGAAGCAGCCAGCACTCAGGAAGACGAGACTGCTGCCATTTTCCCACTCCTTCCTACCTTTCCACAGGCCTTGCCCTCTCTCCCTTTCTCCCTCCCACTCCCTCTCTTCTCCTTTCTCCATCTCTTCTCTTTCTCACCTTCATAGAGCCAACAAGGCCAAATTACTATTTGGACTATTAGAGAATATTAATAACGAGAAAGTGTTAGAAATAGCCAGTTCTTGACTTTGGCCCGGAATATCAGTTCAAGAAATCTCTTGCATAAAATTCTAAGGAGTATGAGGAGCCACTGTGGAGGGCTGGCAAGCAGGCAGGAGCCTCTGTCAGAGCCCCTGCAGTGCACATTCAGCGCAGTCCTGGTCCTCAAGCTCACATGCTCACGGAAGAGATAAACAGGCACACGGGTATCGCATAAAGGTCACGGGCATTAAACAGGAGAGGTGGAATGATTCCCAAGGATAACAGATAACAAGTGTGCAGACCGGGGCTTTCATTGATACCTTGTTCAAGTTGGCCAATCAGAGATGTGGGGAACAGGTAGAGAGCTTGAAGGGGGATAACCTTTCTGGCTTGCATAAAGCCACACCCCAGCAAAGTCACCTTCTACTCAGGCAAGAGCTGAAGGGCCTGCACTGCAATGCAGGAGAGTAAACCATGTGGAGAGCAACCGATGGACCCAGAGGTTGATGATTGCACCAAATTCTGTTTCTATCAGAAACCCATTTTTCCCCTCATAAGATTTTGTCCCCTTAAACTAGTGAATGCCTTTTATTTCTTCATTCACTCATTTTCTTTTAAACCCACTTCAAAAATATGCTTTCATGCCCTTCACTCCACCAAACTCACTCCATGTTAACACTTGCAATGTCAAATTCAATAGTAATTCTTTGTTGTCATTTTTATGTGACCTACCAGCAGCATTAGATGCAGTTGATGCCCCTTGCTTCAGTGAAACGTGGACTCCAGGATTCCAGGTTCTCCTCCTAGAACAGTCAGGGCTCTCCTTTTCAGTCTTCTTGAGTTGTTCTTCATCTCCCTGACCTTGGGACAGGGAGATCCATCGTCGGACTCTTTATTATTGACAATCTTTCATACCTCACTCCTATCTAGTCTCAAGGATTCCTATGCCATTTGTAAGCCGATGATGCCTGTACTGGACCTCCCCGCTTTCAACCTTATACATCTTTCTGCCTACTCAGCATATCCACATGGCTGTCTAACATACTAACATGTCCAGCACCGAACACCTGACCTTCTCTGCCAAACCTGTTCCTCCTCAGCTCAGTGATGGGCAACTCCAATTGTTGTGGTTTGGATATGAGGTGTCCCCCCGAGAAACTCTTGTGTTGATGCACGAAAGTTCAGAGGTGAAATGATCAGACTGTAACAGCTGTAACCTAATCAGCCCATCTTGGCTTAAATGAAATAACTGGGTGGTAACTGCACACATGGGGTGTGGCTGAAGCAGGTGGGTCACTGGGGGTGTGCCCTAGAAGGGTTCATCTTCCCTACAACTCCTTCCCCCTTCCCTCTTTCTGCTTCGTGGCCACCATGAGGTGAGAAACTTCCCTCTGCCGTGCCCTTCCAATGATTTGCCACCTCACTTTGGGCCCAGAGCAACAGTGTTGGCCAACCATGGACTAAACCTCCGAAACTGTGAGCCAAAATAAACTTTTCCTCCTCTAAGTCATTCTTGTTGGGTGTTTTGGTCACACTGACAAAAAGCTGACTAACACACAGCTTTCCAGTGCTCGGGCCAAAGATCTTGGATTCACCTATGAGTGCTCTTTCCTCCACACCTCACAACTGCAGCAGAAAACAAAACGTGCATTCCCTGCCCATGGGAGATTTATATTATACTACGGGCAAAAGAAGGGAGAATATAAAAAGTAGTTACATATTAGGAAGTAATAAGAAAGCAGGAATAGTGGGATATTTAGCTTGTGATAGAGGAGGAACAACTTTTCTTCTAAGATAGACAAGAAAAGATGGTGAGTTTGAAGTAGAACTAGCACTTAAGATTCAACCCCATATTCAACCTGGAGTGAGAAAAAAAGGTCAAGTTACAAGCAAGTGAGATGGGAAAAAGGTAGTAGTTTTGGGTCAGGATAGAGCAGAGTCACAAAGTATTGGAAGAGCTGGCTGGCTGACATTGGACACTTGGCTGTGGATCCCCTCTAGTGTGCTTACGTGCCAGGGCATGGGAGGAGATGGATGTTGGAATGATCTCTGCTTGGGTTGTATTATGAGGTGTGGTGGAAGGACAGAAGTGGACATAAGTAGAAGGGGCTGGTAAGACTAAAATTGTGATAATGGGATGTAGGCCGACTGGAGAGAAAGGAGAATCTGATAAGGTACTGACAAAGGAGGGGAAAGGAAAAAATGGACAAAATGGCTCCAGGAGCTTGAGGAAAAGCAGTAGGAAGATAAAAAGGAGCAAGGGCAGGACTTCATGACCAGAGAGTAGGCAGAATGTGCTTCCCATAATCTTCCTGCTATCCCCAAGGAGGTGGGGGTCACATAATCCAGAGAAAAGGGCCACATGCTGTGTTGATGAATGCCGGTGGAAAATCCATCTAAGCCTGGGATGGCTTGGGCACCTGGGTCTTAGGCACCTTTTTCAGGAGTTAAAAAATCTGGTTGCCTGTTGTATCAGAACACTAAGACCAAACCAATTATTTTAACAGAGATATTGATAACCAAATAGTGAAGAGGTAAGAAGCAAAATGGGGGCACTGGAAACAAAGACAAGAGTTCAAAGATTTTTCCAATTTAGAAACTTCAAGAAGGCACGTCCTGGAGCTGTGGTCAGACCACTCAGGAGTGGCCACCACTCAGCAGGTGCCTCAGGAGCTTGGCAAGCCCCTGCAGGGCTAGGATGCAAACCTGAGGAGGGGCACCCCAGCAGACAGTGCTATGATCTTTTGAGTGGCACAACAAAGCTGCACATTGGAAGTCACTGTTCTTCCAGGAATGAACTGTCACTGCTATCTGTGGTGCCATCCTGAGGAACAGGGAGCAAAGAAGTAGTAGATTCCTTCTTCTCTCCTTCAGGTTCCAGTCTTTTCCCCGATTCTTGCAGCCAGCAAAGTGAGATGTGGTTTGCAGTCTTCTGACAAAGGAAGGTACAATTGTTTGGAGCTGAGACAGCAGCTTCACAACCAGCACACTGACCCTCTTCTCACTGAGTCACAGCTGGTCAAATGCAAAGTTCCTAATCAAAGGGAGCTAGAAGGCTCTAGAACTTCAGAGACTCTAAAATCTGCTAATTTTCAATTAAATAAATTGCATAAAGAACAAAAAATACATGTATTTTTGGGCTCATGTTAAGTGTAATGTGAGTTAGGGTCTTCCAAGGAACTATAGTGAAAGCAAGTCAAAGCACATCAAACTGCCTTTCCCAAAATGATAAAATCACAACCGTGTTTCCTTAAAGACCTTTCACATCCCTAACAGACCTTCAGAAGATAATTTATTCCTCTGAAAGTCATTTCTTAAAGACTTGATAGGCAAGTGCTCTACCACTGAGGTCTAATAGAGATTTGAAAAGTACATATGAAAGGAACAAGAGTTAGACGCTTCTGTCCAAAAAAATGGGTGACTGAGAATCCTGACAACAGGCCAGAACTCCTTTGGCATCTCTTCTCCATACCTGGTTGTCTCTGAATTGCCTTTATTATCAGTTTCCTTTTGGCTTTCTATAACTAAAATCATATTGTTACCAATATCCACAGAACCAACTCAAGTGAATGCTTTCTAGTTGTATCTTAGGAGAATGAGGTGAAGTCAGATTTTTTTCAATTTAGATAGATATAACCTCAGAGCACAACATATTTGACTAAAGTCTCATTGAGTTTGAAGGTCAAGAAATTTGAGTTTATATGTATCTATACCTTTAGGGACTGAATTAAACAAATATAATGGAAACTTGCCTGTAGTTTGTTCACTATTGTTCATATAATAAGGCTCAGAAAGCAGTTATGATGGTTCATTTTATGTGTCAATCTGAGGAACTTGGGGTGTCCAGATACTTGGTTAAACCTTATTCTGGGTATATCCATGAAGGTGAAATTTAGATTTGAACTGGTAGACTGAGTAAACCAGAATGCCCTCCCCAGTGTGGATGGGTATCATCTAGTGTGCTGGAGGCCTAAATAGAACAAAAAGTGGGGTTATGCTTGAGTCAGGATATCAATCCTCTCCTGCCTTTCTGGGCTGGTACTTATGCCATCTCTTGGCCTTCAAGTCTTTGGACTTACACCATTGGTTCTCTTGGCCCTGTTCATTTCACAGGCTGGAACTATCAGTCTCCAGAATGGAGATGGCAGATAATGGGACTTCTCAGCCTCCATAACTGCATGAGCCAATTCCTTATCTCTTTTTCATATATGTACACACACACATATGCATGTTCCATGTATCTCTCCTACTGATTCTGGTTTTCTGGAGAATCCTAATACATGTTTTGTACTTGATTCCATACTGCCATCAGAGAACAAGACTTTATCTTCAGTTCTGCCATTTTTAGTACATCTCTCTCAGGATGGCTGCCAAACACTGTACATCATAACTGCAGGGAAAGGGTGAAATGTGTGTGTCAGCTAAGTCTCTTATTCTTAGAAAAGCAGTCGTGTTTCTGGAAGTCCCATCAAACAGACTTCTATCTATATCTTGCTGGTAGAACCCATACCATATGGCCAACTCCAACTACACAAGGTCTTACGAGAGGAAAGAGCTTTAACTGTATATTACAGCTCTGAATAAATTAAGGTTCTGTTACTAAAGAAGAGAATGAAAATATGGTATGCAACTAGAGATGTCTACCCCATAAGTATATGGCATATAAATCTGAACCAGAAGAAAAACAAAAAGTCATATCTTTAACAAAATAATAATCTAACAAAACTAAAACTTAGCAAAAGGTGCCAAAATTCACCTGATCTGCAAATAGGAACTTCACAAAAGCTTTTATACAAATGATCATTAAACATATGAAAAAGACTCAACTTTATTAATTATCAGGAAAACGCAAATTAAATCCACAATATGATAACATTGTAACCCACCAGAAGGGCTAAAATGGAAATGACAGATGTATCAAATGTGGCCAGATGGAGAAAAACAAACTCTCATATCCTGCTGGTGGGAGTGTAAATTGGTGTAAGACCTTTGGAAAATTGACAATATGTTCTATAGGTGAATATATTCATACTGTATACCCCAAAAGTTCCATACCTTAGTATACAATCTATAGACATTTATATTTGTTTAAAAAAGCATACAAAATGTTCATGCAAAAAAGGAAATAACTCACATGTCTATCAACAGAACAGATAAATTGTCAGCCATCACAATGAGAATGAAAACCACAACTACACACAAAAAGATGAGGATCAGAAATCCTAAATGGAACCAAAAAAGTTAAACATAAAAAAAAAAAAAAAATCAAGTTTACTGTCTGATTCCATTTATAAACTTTTTTCATTGGTACATTATAGTCATACATAATACCAGGGTTTGTTTTGACATAATTATACAAGCATGGAATATAATTTGCTCCAATTCAGTCCCTGTTCCCTTTCCCTCCGCCCCATTCCCACTCCTCTTCTCTACTGATCTTCTGTTTTGTTTTTTAAATTAGTGCGTTACAGATATACATAAAAGTGAGGTTCACTATGGTCTATATTCACATATATACATAAGATATTTTGGTCATTTCATTTCACCATTTCTCCCTTTTTTTTTTTTTTTTCCCTTGCGGTGCTGGGGATCGAACTCAGGGCCTTGTGCTTGTGAGGCAAGAACTCTACCAGCTGAGCTATCTCCCCAGCCCCATTTCTCCCTTTTCTAGTCCCTCCTCCATCCCCTTGATTCTTTTCCTCTACTCCACTGATCTCTCTGGTGTTTTCATGGGGTTTCTCTCCCTTTTTATTTTTTCCTTATTTTGCTCTAGCTTCTGCACAAGAGGAAAAACATTTGACTCTTGACTTTCTGGTCTGGTTTACTTCACTATATCCTCCAGTTCCACTCATATATCAGTTAATACCATAATTTCCTCCTTCTTCATAGGCTGAGTAAAACTCCTCTGTGCATCCATACACTTTCTTTATCTATTCATCTATTGATGGCCATCTTGGCTGGTTCCATAACTTGGCTATTGTGAATTGCAGTGCTATAAACGTTGATGTGGCTTTACCACTATAGTATGCTGATTGTAGTTCTTCAGGATAAACACCAAGTAGTGGGATAATGGGTCACATGGTGGTTCCATTTCTAGTTTTTTGAGGATTCTCCATGTTGCTTTCCAGAGCAGTTGCACTAATTTGCAGTTCCACCAACAACATATGAGTGTACTTTTTCCTTCACATCCTCACCAGCATTTAATATTATTCATATTCTCAATAATTGCCATTCTGACTGAAGTGAGATGAAATCTCAATGTAGTTTTGATTTGCACTTTGATTGAATGAAATGTTGAATTTTTTTCATGTATTTATTGTTCATTTGTATTTCTTCTTTTGAGAAGTGTCTGTTTAGTTCTTTTGCCCATTTATTAATTTGTTTGCTTTTTGGTCAACATGCAAATTTTTAAAATAGGCAAAACTAATCTATCTGGTGAGCGGCTACTAATAGGAATGAGAGTTCTTTGTGATGAAAATGTTCTAAACTTAAGAACGTTGACCATGGTACTACAACTCTGTGAATATACTAAAGAGTCACTGAATGCTTTAAATGGGTAAAAATTATGGCATGTGAATTACATAGCAATAAAGATTTTTAAATTATGATGTTAGAAATCAAGTCCATGACTGATTAGAAAGGGGCAGAAGAGATTTCTGGGGATTTGATAACATTATCTTTACATGTCATTAGGGTGGTTACTTTGAGAGTTAACTTTGGTACTCTCATGATTTTTTGTACAGGTTATACTTGAATTAAAAATTTATATTAAGAAATGTAATCTAGTGCTACCTGGGTCCTGTTTTTGTTGTTGTTGTTGTTGTTGTTGTTTGTTTTGTTTTGTTTTTTGTTTTTCTTTTTGGACCAGGGATTGAACCCAGGGACGCTTACCCACTGAGCCATATTCCCCAGTTCTTTTTATGTTTTATTTTGAAAGTCCTGCTAAGCTGCTGAGGCTGGTTGAGAACTTGGAATTCTCTTGCCTCCTGAGCAGGGATGACGGGTGTGCCACCAGGCTCAGGTTGGGATATAATTTTTAAAGGGATGAACGGACCACTTTCCTCTCAAAAGGCATCATGCTGAATTCCTTTTATGTGTCCACCTCAGTTGCCTCATGCTTTAGCAGGTCTCCCATTTATTTATCTTGTTTAATCCTGCTTTACCCAACTGTGCACAGCCCACCTATGCTGTCTGTCTCCCACAGATGGCTTATCAGCTGCCTGTCTTTGTTATTCTTTGGACAAGTCTTCTCATTTTAGACTTAAGAATTACTGCTTCAGATGTTCTTAGTATTTGGAGTACTCAAGGTTTCATCATCTGCTAAATTTCATACGAGCCTTAAGAGCCAAGTGTTACCTCTGTATTAAAAAAATTTAAAGAGTCCTTTTTCATTTTTGCCTGTATTCATCTAACAAGTCATTTCCTTCCTTAACTTTGCTGATACTTCCTTCTAATCAGTGGTTTTCAAACTGCTGGTCATGATGCATTAATAGGTTGTAAACTGATTTAGGAGGGTCACCACCTAAATCAGCATATTTTTTAAAAGAAACACAATAGGATAGAAAAGTAGAAGAATGCCTCACATGTGGTAGAAAGTGCTTTTGTTTCACTCATGTATGGAGGCGTGTATCCATATACACGCCTCCAAACATTATTGTTTTCTGTGAATTATGGTTAAAAAGTCTCAAGAGCTACAACTCTTAGCTCCTCTGCTTCACAGGAGGACAGAAAGTCCAGTAAGGCTCAGATTGCAACATTCATGGCTCATAGTGTTTCCTAAGTCTCACAAAGGAAGAATAGTTTGAGGGCAAAGGGAATTTGGTTTTGGCAGGTTGTAAAACTGGAGTTCAGAAAGGTCAGGAGGGCAGACTGTGGGAATGACTCGACTGTGACGCAGGACACTCAGTGAGTGAATCTGAGCTCCCCAGAAGACTCAAAAAAACAGCTCAAACCTTCTGAGCTACTCTCCATGGTGAAGTTATACGTTAAGGTCAAATACTGTGAGAAAAAGTTGACAAGGCTGACAATTATTTCAAAGTTGGTACTTAAGGAGAGGCAAGAAACTAAACAAAAGGAAGTGGACTTGTTATATACAGTTACCAGTAGCAACAATGCAAGGATTAATTTAAGCACACTGTATAAAATACTCCAGTTTATAATGGGGAAAAATAAATAAATAGTCAATGCTTTCATAATAAATTATTTTGGCTGATGTAAAAAACTTTTTTTTTTTAAAATGGGCATGGTTCCAAAACCTTGAGTGGGGTCAGCTCACACCACAGCTGCTGCTGCCAGACATAGTGCATCCACTAGTTATTCCACACCACCAGAACTTATTTTTAAATTTCAAAAGATTTGAAGGTTACTGTTAACTATTAAAGTACTAGCATGTGGTTATAATTCAGCCAATGGTACTGCAGTCTGTGATAAAAACCAGTTGCCATAACAGTGTTCCCATAGCAACCCCCTGGGGACCAGTGCTGGCTCTGGCTCACTGGACAGCTGGAAACTCTTATATCAATATGGTGTGAGAAAGTGCTTTTCGGCTCAAGACTTCCAATATGATACCATACCAGAAATTTCTATGGGATAAAGTTATGCTTTCAGGGCTTCATGGAAGCATACTGGGGCAGGGAGGCGGCACAATCCACTAAATTGTGCTCCTGGAGATATTCAGACAAAGGAAACTTAAGGTTCAACTCTTTCTCATTCAAACTGTTCCACTTAGCACTACCACACTTCTCTGGTAAGGAGCATTAAATGGGAGTACTGTGGGCTGCAAAGGAGTCAGTGACATGAATTGCCAAATTCAAATCTACCAAAGACCCTCAAACACTTTTCTTCATCTTTTCCAAGCTGTTTCCTTTCTCTCCAACAACAACAAAAAAGACAGTTGCATTTCTAAGTTAATTACTGAGATCAAACCTCAGAGTGCTGAAGTGCTGGAGTACATCAGGAAATCAACAGAAGGATGGGCTTAATACCACAAGGAGTCATACTGCTATCAATCCTATTTCCTAGCCCCCCAGATTCTCCCTAAGCATTCAGGGCTCACAACAAGAAGTTCTGTTATTAGTGACAACTGCCTGTCTCACTCTGGTCTCTTAGGGCCTTTCCTTCCTTCCTACAAGATCTGGACTATCCTGTGTCTCTCCCTCTATATCAATTCTTTGGCCTGAGTTTTACTTTCCTAATTTTCCCCCAAGACTGAAATCCTATCTATGACTTCCAGATTGTTACAGTCTCTCTGTTTCAATGCTGAAAAATACTGTTGTTTTCAGTGACAATGACACTCCTAGGAAACTCAATACAGATGGTCTCCAAATTAAGATGGTTTGACTTAACTGTTTTTCAATTTTACCACTGGGTAAAAGCAATAAGCATTCAGTAGAAACCATAATTTGAATGTGAATTTAGATCTTTTCCCAGGCAGTCATCTGCAGTAGGATCTTCTCTCTTGTTGCTGGGCAGTGGCAGCACCCTGAAACTCCCTCCATCCATATTCAAATGGTTAAGTCACAGTCTACAGAACATGTTACCTTTTCTCCCCCCAAACTACCCACACTGATCAATTTTAGGAAGTACAGGTGTCACATTAGTTTCTTCTTTATTAACTATCAGAAAAAGGTAAACAACATAAAATTACCTGACTGCCAAGCTATGGTCTATGAATGAAGAAAAAAATAAATTGAGCAGTATTCAGTCAACAATATTTTTAATTAAGTCCTATACAACAAGACCACAAGCTGAAAACCTTCTCATTCAAGTTTGTTTCTCATTGTGCTTATAAGTTCCCATAAGTCCTAACTAACTTAATCATAAGAAAAGGCTTCAGAAGTGGGGGTGGGGAGCCCTGACTCAGGACAGTAGGCTTAAGCACCACTGGACAAGTAACCAGCAGAAACAATCCTGTGTATCCTGTGCAGGCACAGTCATGGACCACAATGGGCCCAAAATAATTTTCATTCTCAAGAAGGGGCCAGAATAAGTGATTTTGAATCTAACATCTACCTAGTGGCCTTTAGGTTTCATCCTCTGGCTTTAAATTCAGAACTGGTTGAAATTTAGTCATGGAACCCAGACATAAGAAAAAACCAAAGACTCCGTGACTACTCCTGCTGTTAACACCATCATTATTATTACAGGAGTGCACACTGCCCCTATCCACATGGTTCATGAAGGTACTTAAGCTGCCCTCTAATAATAACAATAATGACACAACAGCTAATATTTACTGAGCTCTTATCATTTGCCAGCAGTATGCTAAGCATTTTATTTTCCTTTAACACAAAAATAATGAAAATGAAGTATGTACTATTTATCACCATCACTGTAAGATAAGGAAGCTGAGCTTAGCAAGATTAAGTCACTTACCCAATGTCATACTATTAGTAGGCAGAGCAGAGTTTCTGGGACACTATGACTCTGGGGACTCCCATTCTTACACTATCCAATGCTGCCATTCCAACCATTAGGTGACATTCTATTTACCCACATTATTTTATTAAGTACTCTGAACTCTAAAGTACATGATCAGTCGCAATGATGAAAGTATAACACTGTGCAAGATTTAGAACAAGTCCTCACTTTGTAGAAGACCAGAGCTGAGGCAGTGAGTTCAGTTCTGGCACCTTCTTCCTGTTTGTTAGAGTACAGCTGGGAACACAGTCCAACTCTCTGTCAGCTTCAATACCTGTTCCCTCACCCTGAACCTTGGCTCATGGACATTACTTCTTGAACTTATGCTGGTAAGGTAGACCACAACTATTTTTCGAACTTATACTTCCTATTAATTCTATCTACATTGAAAAATGACAAATACTAAAATGTGCGCTCCTCAGAAGATAAAAACAAGTTTTGAAACACAAGAAAAATAACACTTGTTAATAGTAAGAACATTTACATTCACGTTCTATTGCAAGATGACAAAAAATTCAGAAAACTTTAATAGTTCATTGAATGGTCTAATATTTTTACTGAAATATAGAAAACATTTTCTAAACTACATAAAAGGTAATGTGCAAATTATCATATTCTATAGAAAAATAAGTCCCTCCTCAATTTTTTTTTAAATTATCTAACTACAACTTTCAGGTTTAGTGGGAAAAGATCATTTTTAAACCCCTTATGTCTCTGCTGCCTACACATTTAAATGATGAGGAAAAGTTTTTAGAATTCAATTTTCAACTTTATGTGTGTGTGTGTGTGTGTGCTGCAAATTTAACCCACGGACACTTCAGTACTGAGCCACATCTCCAGTCCTTCCTTTTTTTTTTTTTTTTTTAATTTTGAGACAGGGTCTTGCTAAGTTGCTGAGACTAGCTTTGAACTTGGGATCCTTCTGTCTCAACCTCCTGTGGGATTACAGGAGTGCACCACCATGAACGGCTAATTTTTCAACTTTTTAAAATAAAAGCAAGACAAAAATATCAGTTTGCAGTCAGACATGATATGAAAGCCAACACACTTCTTAAAACTGATCAAGAAATCCATCAGGTAGAACTTAAAGACCAGAAACTTCGGTTTTCTTCTTCCTTCAATCTTGCCGGTAATGCTAAGAGTCCATACCCTGCTTCTTTACATCTCTTGTTATTTACACACCGAGCATAGGTCTCACAGTGCATTGTACTCCACACATTTTGATGGATCTGTGGGAAAGTGTTTCTGGCAAATAGTCATTAACCTCTTCAATCCCTAAGAACACAAAGGAAATAAAGGTTGGTTATGATATTGTCAAACTATTCCTAATTGCTGTCCTCTGGACTTACTCTAATTTGTCAATGTCCCCACTAAAATGCAGCAGTCCCCAGCAACTCCACTTCAAAGTATAACTAATGTTTATCTTGTGTACTCTTGAGATAAGTATAAGACTGTTCATCACAGCACATTATCTTAACAAACAAGAAGCAAAGAAACTAGAAGCAACCCAAATTCCCTTTCAAAGGAAAATATATGAATAAGCTTTAATATGCTCACAAATGGACTATTTAACAGCAGTAAATGCATTAACTGTAGCTACATATAAGTCAGACTTTCTCAAACAGGTTCCAAAAGAAAATTAAGCTGCAATCAATCATCCAGTCTAAAGCAATCATTTAAGGTAACAAGATAACTTCTCTCTCAAGGTATCTAACACTTAATGAACTACCTATGTAACATCCTTGGAAAACTGAGAAACTAGCCACTCAAATAATTTCTTGTAGTGTGGCCTGAATGAGGACCTTTGGTTGAAAAAAACCAAGGTATACAAATCTCAGAAACAATGTTGAATATAAAATACAAGGGGCAGAAGGCTACATACAGCATAATACCACTTTAATAAAATTCAAAAAGAAGTAAAAAAGATACAGGTAGAAATATAATACATATAGCATGGAAGAATTCTCTTGAAAAGCAAGAAAATGACAAACAAATGCAGGATAATGGCTACTTCTCAGCCAGAGGAAGAAAATACAGATTCAATGGGCTTCAGAATATTCTAATTATTAAGCTGGGAATAAGATTTTTAAGTAGGCATTTTATTATTTACTTATGATAAAAATATTTTCAATACAACAGTAAGCTCTGATTACAATATTCCAAATACAACCTGGCCAATCTGGAAGAATTTGGTAAAAGCAGTCACTGTGTGGCCTTTGTTCTGTCCCTTTGGCATCTGTTACCATGGCCTGGAGCTCTTTTTAGACAACTATAATAAACTCAGCTAATATCCACTGATTGAAGTACTTTTCCTCTCTTTCACAATTTGGCCAGTTCTTCTCCAGTGTGCAACTTTATAATGATTTTTTTTTTTTAACTGATACAAGAACAACTGCTATTAAATGTCATTTTCAGGCACTTGCCTAGCATGCCTGAGGCTGGTGTTTGGTCACCAGCACCATAAACAAACAAACAAACAGTAATTCAGTCTCTCTAAACCCATCTTTCAGTCTGATCTTTAAAACTTAGTTGACAATTAGTTTTTAAGTGGTTTTTGAAAATAGCTTTCTCACCCACCACCAAATAAACAATCTTCCAAGTCATTATTCAAATTCTCAGTATCCTTTACAAACAAGCCAAGGACAAGGGCAAAAATCTGTACCATGTCACTTTAAATCTCTCTACAGAACAACCCTGAGAGGAATTTGCAATCAGCAAAGAATCCTATTAACTGTCTGTTATAGTCTGGATCTGGGATGTCCTCCAAAGGCTCATGTGTTGAAGGTTTGGTCTCCAGCTGTGCTGTTATAGGGAAGTGGTAGAAACTTTACAAGGTAGGGCCTACCTGGGAGATGTCACTGAGGCTGTGCCTTTGAAGGGTATTAATCTTGTCCCCAGCACATGCACACACTGCAATCTGCTCTTCCCACCGCCTTCCTGGCAGCCATAAGGTGAGCTGCCTCTGCCACACACTCTGCCATGATATTTTGCCTTACCTCAGATCCAAAGCAATGTAGACAACCAATCTTGGTCTGAAACCTCTAAAGCCATGAACCAAAATAAATCTTTCCTCCTCTAAGTTGATTTTCTCAGGCATTTTGCCAGTGGTGGAAAGTCAATTAAAAGAACATTTAATCTAAACTATAAATTTTCCTGTTTATAAGGAGAAACTGTCAAATGCCTTACTGAAATCTATGTATCTATAGTAATATTTATTACCTCACACTAGACAAAGGAGTCAAAAACATACATTGGAGAAAAGATAGCCTCTTCAAGAAAAGGTGCTGGGAAAACTGGAAATTCATATGTAGTAAAATGAAATTAAACCTCTATTTCTCACCCTGCACAAAACTCAACTCAAAATGGATCAAGGAACTAAGAATTAGACCACAGACCCTGCACCAAATAGAAGAAAAAGTAGGCCTGAATCTTCATCATGTTGGCTTAGGACCAGACTTCCTTAATAAGACTCCCAAAGCACAAAAAATAAAAGCAAGGATCAATAAATGGAATGGATTCAAACTAAAAAGCTTTTTTCTCAGCAAAGGATACAATCAATAATGTGAAAAGAGAACTTACAGAGTGGGAGAAAAATCCTTTCCACAAGCACTTCAGATACAGCACTTATCTCCAAAATCTATAAAGAACTTAGAACCCAATCAATAAATGGGCTAAGGAACTGGACAGACACTTTACAGAAGAAGATATACAGGTGATTAACAAATATATGAAAGTGTTCAACATCTTTAGTAATTAGAGAAATGTAAATTAAAACCATCTTACTCTAATTAGAATGGCTATTATCAAGAACACAAGCAATAATAGGTGTTGGCATGGATGTGGAGAAAAAGGCACACTTGTACATTGCTGATGGACTTGTAAACTGCTGCAGCCACTCTGGAAAGCAGTGTGGAGAATCCTCAGAAAACTTGGAATGGACCCACCTTTTGACCCAGTTTTCCCACTCCTCAGTTTATACCCAAAGAACTTAAAATCAGCATATAACGTAATGCAGTCACATCAGTGTTTATAGTAGCTCAATTCATAATAGCTAGATTGCGGAACTAACCTAGATGTCCTTCAATAGAGGAATGAATAAAGAAACTGTGGTATATACACATAGTGGAATATTATTCAGCCATAAAGAATAATAATATGGCATCCGCAGGTAAATGGATGGAATTGGAGAATATCATGCTAAGCGAAATACGCCAATCCCAAAAAACCAAAGGCTGAATGTTTTCATTGATGATATATAATGGGGGTGGTGGGGGTGGGGAGTGAGAGAATAATAGAGGAACTTTAGATTATATAGAAGGAAATGGGGGGGTATGAAAAATCATGGAATGAGATAGACATCATTACCCTACTATGTACATGTTCGATTACATGAAAGGTATGAATCTACATCATGTACAATGACAGAAATGAAATTATGTACCCCATTTGTATACAATGAATCAAAATGCAGTCTGCAAAAAATTAAAAAGTAAATAAGGAAAAAAAATTTGTGCTTATTTGCACTATGCAGATTCCATGATTTAAAAATATACTAGTATTCTGTCTAGAATTTTAGTTGATAAAAGGTGGTAAAACTCAACAATCATAGCCATAGTTACCCAGAGCAACATAATAAATTCTTGTAATAAGTACTGATGGTACATAGCACCAATTTTTAAAAGTGTAATCTCAGAACAACATATGGTTATTTTCCAAATGGAAACAAATCTTTTCAATTAGATACCTCAGGATTTGTTTTAAACTGCTTGTGGATGCTTAAGCAAGTTAAACTGCTTGACTTACGTCAAAGAACTTTAAAAACTGGTGGTATTTTAACTGATTTCTTACTTTTATAAAAGCAATACATTTAATTAACAAATCTTCATTCAGCACTTACAACGTGCCGGGCACTGTTCTAGGCTCTGGAAATAACAAGAAATAAACCAGAAAAATCTTTACCCTCACTAATAACCGAAAATAGAAAAAAAATAGATTCATAAAAAAAATATATATATGTTCAATGACGATAAACGCTATGGAGAAAATAAAGGATAGGAGGGATGCGTGTAGATGCATGGATGATTCAAAGAACTTTGGCTTTGATTCTGAATGAGAGAGCTGCTATCAGACTGAATAAGTTAGCAACATAATCTGACTATTTTAACTGGATTAGTTTGGGTGTTGTGCTGATGACAGACTGAAGAGAGGAAATGATAGAAGCTCAGGGACCAGAGAAGCAACACTATAAGAATTCAACCATTGTTAGGCTAGACTTGAATGGCAGCAATGGAGAGTTTACTGATCTTATTCCGAATATCTTGACAGAGAAAAACCAAGGACAATTACAGGGTTTGTGTGTACGTTGCTTTAAAAAACAATAATGACAACAACAACAACAAAAAAACCCTACAGTTTTTATATCAAATAATAGTAGTCAATCGTCTCACTCCTTCCAGTCCCTAATTCCAGCTCCTCAGAGGCAATCACTTTCATATCTTTTAAGAATCTCTTCTGTTTACTGCCATTTTCCAAGTTCTATGCTGATAGTCCTTGATTTTTCCAGTTCAAATATTATCCCCTGGGTTTTGAATGTGAAGTGGGAGGATTTAGTTGGCTTACACAATGCCCATTAGCTTACATAGATATGCATACAACTAAAAGTATGGTCTCTTCTCTCTTCTTCCCAAACCAAAATTCTGAATAAAATCAATATTCAGAATTGACCTCACAAAGGCTACACAAATATCCTTCAAAGTAGAACCCTATAGTGCATTATGAAGACCTCCTCTCCTTTACATACGTCCCCCCCCCCCCCCACAACCACACACAATTTTTTTTTCCTTTCAAATTCATTCTCTAACAGTGAGGCTACTTTCAGTATCAGCCAACACCATAGGTAACATAATCTCTTCCACTTTCCCTTGAGACCCTTTCTGCTTGCTCTAATCTGAATCTCCTTGTACTACCACCATCCTGGAGCGTCCATTTACTTTTGACCTTAGAATTCTTTTCATCTTGCTCTAAGCTGGATCTCAACTCCTGGACCTTTTAATCGAGTTCCCTCATTTTGATGGAGGACATCCTCAAGTAGAGCAGCATACCATAAGAGAGTTAAGACTGTCCAGGTTTGATCCCCATTTCCACCACCTTCTATCTGTGTGACCTTGAGAACTTGTTACTCTATGCCTCAGTTTCTCTACTTATAAAGCAGGAAAATGGTAGTGCACCTCATATTGCTGCCATAAAGTACTGACTGATGGTTCAGATACAAAGAGAGCCCTGAGACAGGTAAGAAGAGTGTGCTTCTGTTGTACACATAAGCACTACACAACTCTTAGTAGTGATACTGACTTGAAAATGTGTACCCAAGGTCACATTTTTGAGACTTTACCTGTCACAAATGTCATGAGCCAAATTCACCCCCGACTGATGATTCAGATGGGAAGAGAGTTATGACTTGGATATCATTTCCCTTGTTATTTTTAAATATATTTCTCTATACTATCTGCTAGTTCTAGTACTGCTAATAAGAAGTATGATGACATTTTGATTGCAGAATCTTTATAAGTGAGCTTCTCTCTAATTTAAGGGAAATTTTCATTTATTTTGTCAGGCTTTTCATAGTACAGGATTATCTGATCTTGTAGTTTTCCAAGCATGCATGTGGTTGAAAAATATAAGACTTAATACTGAAAACTATTTTTCATTAACTAAGCTTCCACCTTAAGAAAAATTATGGCACAGTTTAGATCAGCATTGCTCAAAATGTAATTACAAAACACTAATGTTCCATGATTTTAAAAGGTGGTATTATGTGGAAGATAAATACTGGCAATACTTTTCTCTAAAAATATACTGATTTAATACTCCAGAAAGTATCAAATGGGTAGATGGTTCTTATCAAGCAACAACTCACCATTAGGAAATGATTTATCACAGCCAAGAATCCCTGGCTGTAGCATGCAACCCCCCGACCTACAAATGTGTGATGTATAATCTTCAGTACCCATACCTGGTGAACACTTACCAATAACCATAATGTTGCACATATGATGTATAGACCAAGCTGTGATCACTTATTACAGTTATGAATGTTTCTTTTATACTAATTTTGGAAATACCATATTAGAAATTTGTAACATTCTATGGACAAATAAAGCTGGTAAATATCAGTAGAGATGGAATATGCCAAAACTTGAGATATGGTTTGAAATAACTCATTTAAAATGAATACTGTCTCTACTAGGGAATGTACAAATTTATGGTAACTGAAAACAACTTGCCAGCAAAAAATATTAGAGGATATTTTTTCCTAATATAATAGCAAAAATTAAAGAAAATTATTTGGAATGAATATCATTCCTTAATATTCTAACCCCCAACAGAATCTGTGTATAACAGTGCACACTATACATATCACGGTGGACACCAGCAGGAAACAAAGGACACACTTAAATTGATTAATTTGATGGCAGTAGTTCCATGGACTTTACAAAAGAGTGGATAAGACTTAGGGTCAACAAGGGATAATAAAGAACCTCAGAGTTTGAGAAGTTGTGGCCAGCCTGAGTTCTGAAGCAGCAGGGGAGGTGAGTGATTACTAAAACCCAGACAGGGTCATCATACAGAGTCAGACTTAAGAGAAGCAATGGCCTTGCAGGGAAGGTGCAGACACTCACAGAAATTCCACAGAGAAGAATCAGGGAAACAGATGCCCCAAACTCATTCTTCCCCTACAAAATAACCTTCTGGTCTCCTTTCACTGCTTGCTCTAATCAGAAGGTAGAAAGTGATACTACAGCAGGGCCTATCATCAGGACCCCCAGACTGATGGCATCCCGCCTCCAGGATCCTGCAACCAGGCCCACCACACCCCACCTCCAGGACCCCTGCCTGACCAACCACACCCCACCTCCAGGACCTCCAACTGACCATGCCCAATCCCAAGCTGCAGCTCCCCATTTGCTAACACATTTGGAAGCCAGAGCAGCCATCTTGGATAATCCTGGAAGCTGTATCTCCCATCTTTAGTTGGGGCAAATCCCATCCTGAGACTCCTGCTGGAGGCTTGAAGCTCATTGTCAGGTACCTCTCATACATCAGGCTACTGAAGACTGGGAGGTCTGAATACTATATGACTGTTATAGTGTAGATTTTCTTTTTTCTCCTTATTGAAAAATTTTAAGTTTTTATTTCTTTACTTTTCTCACTCTCTCTTCCTTTTGTTTACCTGTTCCCTCAGAGTCTCTTTCTCCCTTTTCGCATACTAACAACCAACTTCCTTTGATTACACTCTCACTCTTTCTATGATCTAAAACTTATATATATTCTTTTCATATCCCATTAACAGCTACATTCTACACCCCTCTGCATGCTCTTTGTCCTCCATTAGAAACTGCAGACCTTATTGCAAATCTATTTGTTATACTGAATAATAATTGAACTCATTCTGTTTATTATGACAATATTGTTAATGTCCTCATAGGGGCTATTTGGTCTATGGTTGTATACTGTCAGAACTGGGCACTGCTAATATTGATCTCCCCCTTAAAGAAAAGGTTTTGGAAACCTATAGGGTCACTATAAGCCTATAGGGGGGAAACTGCTATACCCGAGATCTGCACTGCTAGAGGGGAAGATACATGAACAACATGAAAAAACAAGGGAAGAAAATGATCCAAATAAATCTGGATTCTATATTAATAGAATCCAGTGACAGTATGGTAGAAGAAAGGTCAGAAAAGAACTTCAGATTATACATGATTAAGATGATTCGTGAAGCAAAGGATGAGATAAGAGAGCAAACACAGGCAATGAATGATCACACCAATAAGCAGTTGAAAGAGCAACTGCAGGAAGCAAAAGATCATTTCAACAAAAAGAGATTCTCAAAATAAACCAAATGGAAATCCTTGAAATGAAGGAACAATAAACCAAATAAAAAACTCAATGGAAAGCATCACCAACAGATTAGACCACTTGGAAGACAGAACCTCAGACAATGAAGACAAAATATTTAATCTTGAAAATAAAGTTGCCCAAACAGAGAAGATGGTAAAAAATCATGAACAGAATCTCCAAGAATTATGGGGCATCGTGAAAAAAACAAATTTAAGAATTACTGGGATTGAGGAAGGCACAGAGATACAAACCAAAGGAATGAACAACCTATTAAATGAAAATTTTCCAAACCTGAAGAATGAAATGGAAAATCAAACACAAGAGGCTTACAGAACCCCAAATGCACAAAATCACAACAGATCCACACCAAGGCACATTATAATGAAAATGCCTAACATACAAAATAAAGATAGGATTTTGAAGGCTGGGAGAGAAAAGCATCAGATTACATATAGGAGGAAAAACAATAGGGATACCAGCCGATTTCTCAGAGACTCTAAAAGCTAGAAGGGCCTGGAACAACATATTTCAAACTCTGAAAGAACATGGTTGCCACCCAAGAATCCTATATCCAGCAAAACTAATCTTCAGATTTGAAGACGAAATAAAATCCTTCCATGCTAAACAAAAGTTAAAAGAATTTAAACAGAAAGCCTGCGCTACAGAATACTCTCAACAAAATATTCCATGAGGATTAAATGAAAAACAACAATGTAGGTCAGCAAAGGGAGGAACTATCTTAAAGGAAAATCCATTCAAAGGAGAAACAAGTCAAGTTAAAAACCGAAAATGAGCCCAAATGACGGGGAATACAAATCATATCTCAATAATAACCCTGAATGTTAATGGCCTAAACTCATCAATCAAATGACACAGACTGGCAGAATGGATTAAAAAGAAAGACCCAACAATATGCTGCCTTCAAGAGACTCATCTCATAGAAAAAGACATTCACAGACAAAAGGTGAAAGGATGGGAAAAAACCTACCACGCACACGGACTCAGTAAAAAAGTGGGAGTTTCCATCTTTATTTCAGATAAAGTGGACTTCAAGCCAAAGTTAGTCTGAAGGGATAAAGAAGGACATTTCAAACTGCTTAAGGGAACCATAAATCAGGAAGACCTAACGATAGTAAATATTTATGCCCCAAACAACGGTGCACCCATGTACATCAAACAAATCCTTCTCAATTCCAGGAATCAAATAGAACACAACACAATAATTCTGGGTGACTTTAACACATCACTGTCACCACTGGATAGATCTTCCAAACAAAAACTAAACAAAGAAACCATAGAACTCAATACCACAATCAATAACCTAGACTTAACAGACATATATAGAATATTCCATCCATCAACGAGCAAATTCACTTTCTTCTCAGTAGAACATGGAACCTTCTCGAAAAAAGACCATGTTACCATGTTATACCACAAAGCAGCCCTTAGGAAATGCAAAAAAATAGATACTGCTTTTTGTCCTATCAGATCATAATGGAATGAAATTAGAAATCAATGACAAAATAAAAAACAGAAATTACTCCAACACCTGGAGACTAAATAATATGTTATTGAATGAAACATAGATAACAGAAAACATCAGGGAGGAGATAAAAAATTCTTAGAGGTAAATGAGAATGACAATACAACATATCAAAATCTCTGGGACACTATGAAAGCAGTACTAAGAGGAAAATTCACTGCATGGAGCTCATTCAAGAAAAGAATAAAAAGTCAACAACTAAATGACCTAACATTACAGCTCAGAGCCTTAGAAAAAGAAGAACAGAATAACAGCAAAAGTAGTAGAAGATAGGAAATAAATAAAATCAGAGCTGAAATCAATGAAACTGAAACAAAAGAAACAATTCAAAAAACTGACAAAACAAAAAGTTGGTTTTTGAAGCAGTAAACGAAAAAGACAAACCCTTAGCCACACTAACAAAGAAGAGAGAGAAAACTCAAATTACTAAAATTTGTGATGAAAAAAGGAAATATCACGACAGACACCACTGAAATACATAACATAATGAGAAGCTACTTTGAAAATCTATATTCCAACAAAATAGAAAATACTGAAGACATCGACAAATTTCTAGACATATGCTCCTCCCAAACTGAACCAAGAGGACATACGCAATTCAAACAGATCAATATCAAGCAATAAAATAGAAGAAGCCATCAAAAGCCTACCATCCAAGAAAAGCCCAGGAACAGATGGATTCTCAGCCAACTTCTACAAGACCTTCAAAGAAGAACTCATTCCAATACTTCTCAAAGTATTCCAGGAAATAGAAAAGGAGGGAACCCTATCAAACTCATTCTATGAAGCTAATATCACCCTCATACCCAAACCAGGCAAAGACACATCAAGGAAAGAAAATTTTAGACCAATATCCTTGATGAATATAGATGCAAAGGTCCTTAACAAAATACTGGCAAACCATATCCAAAAACGTACTAAGAAAATTGTGCACCACGATAAGTGGGGTTCATCCCTGGAATGCAAGGATGGTTTAACATCCGTAAATCAATAAACATAATCCATCATGTCAAAAGACTTAAGGATAAGAACCATATGGTTATTTCAATTGATGCAGAAAAAGTGTTCGACAAAATACAACACCCCTTCATGCTCGAAACACTAGAAAAAATAGGGATAGTAGGAACATACCTGAACCCCTATTTATGCTAATCCCACGGCCAACATCATTCTTAATGAAGAAAAACGGAAAGCATTCCCTTTAAAAAAACAGGAATAAGACAGGGATGCCCTCTTTCACCATTTCTATTCAACATTGTACTTGAAATACCAGCCAGAGCAATTAGACAGACTAAAGAAATTAAAGGGATATGAATACAAAAAGAGAAACTTAAGCTGTCACTATTTGCTGATGACATGATTCTCTATTTAAAGGATCAAGAAAACTCCTCCAGAAAACTTCTAGACCTCATAAATGAATTCAGAAAACTAGCAGGTTATAAAATCAACATGCATAAATCTAAAGCATTTTTATATATAAGTGATGAAACATCTGAAAGGGAAATGAGGAAAACAACTCCATTCGCAATAGCTTTAAAAAAAATAAAATACTTGGGAATCAATTTAACCAAAGAGGCAAAAGAACTCTACAATGAAAACTACAAAACATTGAAGAAAGAAATTGAGGAAGACCGTAGAAGATGGAAAGATCTCCCATGTTCTTGGATAGGCAGAATTAATATTATCAAAATGGCCATACTTCTAAAGGCACTTTACAGATTTAACGCAATTCCAATTAAAATTCCTATGATGTTTCTCATAGAAACAGAAAAGGCAATCATGAAATTCATCTGGAAGAACAAAAGACCTTGAATAGCCAAAGCAATCCTGGGCAGGAAGAGTGATACAGGAGGTATCACTATACCAGACCTTAAACTCTACTATAGGGCAATTAGTAACAAAAACGGCATGGTACTGGCACCAAAATAGACAGGTAGATCAATGGTACAGGATAGAAGATACAGAGACATACCCACACAAGTACAGTAACCTCATACTGGACAAGGGTGCCAAAAACTTAAAATGGAGAAGATTGCCTCTTCAACGAATGGTGCTAGGAAAATCGGAAATCCATATGCAGTAAAATGAAACTAAACCCCTATCTCTCACCCTGTACAAAACTCAACTCAAAAGAGATCAAGGATCTAGGAATTAGACCTGAGACCCTGAACCAAACAGAAGAAAAATTAGGCCCAAATCTCCATCATGTTGGCTTAGGACCAGACTTTCTCAACAGGACTCCCATAGCGCAAGAAATAAAAGCAAGAATCAATAAATGGGATAGATTCAAACTAAAAAGTTTTTCTCACCACAGGAAACAATCAATAATGTGAAAAGAGAGCCTACAGAGCGGGAGAAAATCTTTTCCACACACACTTCAGACAGAGCACTCATCTCCAAAGTTTATAAAGAACTTAAAAAACTTTACACCCAAAATACAAGGAACCCAATCAATAAATGAGCTAAGGAAATGGGCAGACACTTCACAGAAGATGATCAACAAATATATGAAAAAGTGATCAACATATATATGAAAAAGTGCTCATCGTCCCTAGTAATTAGAGAAATGCAAATTAAACCACCCTAAGATTTCAACTAACTCCAATTAGGATGGCTATTATCAAGAACACAAGCAATGTAAGCGTTGGCATGTATGTGGGGGAAAAGGCACACTCATAAATTGCTGGTGGAGTTGCAAATTGATACAGTCACTCTGGAAAGCATTATGGAGATTCCTCAGAAAGCTTGGAATGGACCCACCATTTGACCCAGCTATCCCACTTCTCGGTTTATACCCAAAGGACTTAAAATCAGCATACCACAGTGATGCAGCCACATCAATGTTTATAACAGCTCAATTCACAATAGCTAGATTGTGGAATCAACCTAGATGCCCTTCAATTGACAAATGGATAAAGAAACTGTGGTATATATACACAATGGAATATTAATCAGCCATAAAGAAGAATATAATTATGGCATTTGCTGGTAAATGGATGAAGTTGGAAAATATCAAGCTAAGTGAAATAGGCCAAGCCCAAAACACCAAAGGCCGAATGTTTTCTCTGATAAGTGCACGACAATATATAACAATGGGGGGTGGCAGGGGGAAGAGAAAAATGAAGGAACTTTGGATGGTGTAGAGGAAAAAGGGGTGGGAGGGAGTAGGAATGGAAAATCAGTAGAATGAAACAGTATTACCCTATATATGTATGTATGATTACATGAATGGCGTGAATATATATTGTGTACAACCATAGAAATGAAAAGTTGTACCCCATTTGTGTACAATGAATCAAAATGTGTCTGTAAAAATAAAGAATATTTTAATTAAAAAAAAAATCATTCTACCAAAAAAGGGAGTGTTCTCAACTCATGCTGCCCAGGGGAGAACTTGATCCCTCATAATCTGGAGCAGTGACTAAGCAGCACCCACCTGTGTTGTTACCTGAAACTTGTTCTCCTGCAGCCCTGGCAGGGCTTAAAATTGCCATGAGTCCCATTAAATACAAGACCCTGCAAGTGTGTGTGTGTCTGTGTGTGTGTGTGTGTGTGTTTGTGAGAGAGAGAGAGAGAGAGAGAGAGAGAGAGACAGAGACAGAGAGAAAGTGGGAAATGGGAGGGAGGGAAAGTATAAGAGGAAAAACAGTCTAGTCTATTTGTTGAAAGAGTTTGCTGGGGGATGAAACCACAGTCAGATGACCTGTGCCCTAGGTTCCTAAGGTATACATATCCCCACTGAGTCATTACTTGGTTACAATGGTGTAAAAAACTGGCAGGAAATTTTAAAAAAAATAGGCTCTGGAGTCAGGTAAATACGGGCTCAGTTTCCAACATTTATTTTCTCTTGGAGTGACCTTGAGCAAATTCTTTAACCTCTTTGAGCCTCAGTGCCTCAGTGTCCCTATCTGCAAAATGGTGGGTGATATTACTGCCCTCTTAGGGTTATTATGATAATTAAGATCATGCAGCTCGAACTAATCAACTGAAGACTATCTGGTGTCTGGTACTCTTAGACACTAGGCATAGAGTTTTGTGTATGTGCTATGATTATGTGTGTGCATGTATTTCTATTACAGTGAGCTCAGCTGAAAAAGAAATCCATTTAAAGTTTTGTTTGTTTCTTTCAGTTCCAAGAGTCTTAGGTTAGAACCGATAGGCTGAATGAGGGCATGTAAGGTCATTTAAGAACAGCTAATAAGTATTTAGAGTACAAAATGGCACCTCAGCTTAATTGGGGATTCCACTTACAAGGGCCAAGAGGTGTTCTGTTGGAGCACTGTGATTAAATGGTTTCTACTACAACTCGGGTGGCAAGAAGTAAGCACATAGTTATCTGGGAAAAAAAAAAAAAAAAAAAAAAAAAACAGAAGGTAGAAAGCAAAAAAGTGTGTCAATGTTCATAAAGTTAGGTTTCTAGGGCAGGGAACAAAGCAAGGAAGGCATGGGGGTTGGGGGGGAGACCCTGGAAGGCCACCAGTCCTTTGGTCTGCATCTACCTCACCTCTCTTATTTATCTTCCTTCTCTTCTTCAGTGACAAGTAGAGATGTCCAAGAGATGTCTAGAAATGACTGAATTATAATATCTAAATCATCAAGAGCATTCTATAATCTGTACAAAAGAAGTTTTTCCAAAATCTGAGCTGAAGGTTATATCTGTATTTGGCAGAATGAACAAACTTTTGAAATTACTACCACTGATTTAAATATAACTCTAGACTTGAGGCGAGTTAATAAGCTACACAACTTTTCTTTAATCTGCATGATCAGAAAACCCTCTCTGTTGTGTAATCAATTTCTGTGAGGAACAGAATACTTCAAATACCCACAGTTTATACTGTAGAGATCTGCATAAGAACTACAGATGAAATCAGGTGACAGTTCCAGTGAGAGTCTCTTAAATTGTTTTCTACTATATTCCATAAAATGGACATTATACCAGCATTTCAAATAAAAATAATTATTCCACACATTCCAAGTTTCCATTTACATGATGCCCAAGAACAGACAAAACTAAACAATAATGACACAAGTCTGAATAGCAATTACCTTCTGATGAGCAGAGAGGGGCTTACACTGGGAAGGCACATGAAGGAAGCTGTTGGGTGCTGCTGGAAATGTTCTGAATCTGTCTTGTTTTATTTGATATATCAACATGTATCAAGAAGTACTAGGCTAAAAAATTTAGATGAGTTCACTTAAAGCACTACAGTATTTGTTGAGATATGCCTCAATTTAAAAGAAATAATTATTCTATTAAAATAATTTCCACAATGACTTCCTTAGCAAATATCTTAACATAAAACAGATTTGAATTTATGTATTTACCAGGAGTCAGCAGCTGTGACCCACACGTTGCCATTCAACTCTATTTAACTACAACACAGCCACTGGCTCTTTTTGCATTACAGCTACAGGGTTCAATAGTTGCAACAAGAGACCTCAGGAAGCCCAAAGACTGAGATATTTACTATCTGATCCTTTACAATAAAGTTTGCCAAATCCTAATTTAAGCTTCAAATGATATATCTAAATTGTCCCTTTTGTAGGATAATTCAGATCAACCTCACCTGAATACAAAGTAACAAGAGGAAGATTCATGAAACAGCTTATTAGGAAAGTGCTTAGTTAACAGTGGTCCAGAAGAGCATCCTTCTGCTTGACCTGCAACATGGGTTTACATTAAGACCCTGATCACAAGTTAGCATTCTGCTAAGCCTTATGCAATGATCATTTTTTAAAATCTGCCAACATTTTAAAAATAGGAGTGCATTTTTTAAAAATCCAAAATTTTATGTTCTCATTAAAAAGAAAATGAATGTCTAACACTATTGAAACCATATTCTCACAAGGTAACAAATGAAAGTGACTCCACCACCAGAGTAGTTCAGCATCAACTAACATTTAGCACTGCACATGCATCGTCCATGTTCTTCTAGCACAGTTGAAAGAGAGATGCAATATTGCTTCTATATATGGCTATACAAAAAGAAACAGAAGCTAGGCAGAGGGCCAGGGGCTTCTTAACACTCAGCTCCCTTGTTGCCTGACTGACTATTGTGAGCTCTGAGTTACAAGCACAGTCTTAAGCATCAGCCTCCAGGGAAAATGGCAGAGAAGAATCAAGAGAGATGTAAGAGCCAGCAGGGTCAAAAGAGCCAACAGTTAATTCAATGTTTGCAAACATGGAGTGGCAGAGATCTCCCCCACCTTCTAAGGAAGCTCTGCACCCACTGTGGGGCAATTCTGACTGTTAAGAAGTGTCTTCATACTGTTTTTGCAACTTCTGTGAGTCTATAATTATTTCAAAACAAAGTTTTTTTTAAACAAGTTTTTTTATACTAAGTAAACATCTAATTTTGTATAACTTAAATGGTTCTTAACTGGAAGTAGAAGCTTAATCTTCTTCTACCAGAAGATGATTATCATGAATCTCTTACAGAGATTTCCACTAAGTCTCCTTTCTCAAGTACTAGAAAAATAACAAGATAATCAACCCTCTTGTTCTATAGTTCTCATTCAATCAGCAAATATTTTTGAGTGCCCATTATTAATCTGGTTTTGTTCTAGCCTCAGCTTACCATGTAAACCTGTGGAACTTATAGCATAAGCTACTGTTAGCCTTTCTGGTGACCATATCATACTATTAATTTTATTGTACTAACTTTAGTTCACTAAATTCCCAGTTTTTTCTTATATTCACTATTCAAACTGTATACTTCAACAGATAGATTATTGAATAGAATTTTTTTTTATAATCATCCTTGCTATTAGAATCTGCCCTTCTCTCAAGTCTATCAAGAATTTCTGGAATATCAATTTCTTTTCCATCTTAACACACTCCCTATCTCTTCTAATTTTTTGTTGTCAGCAAATCTGATAAACTTATACCCTCTGTACAGTAATCCAAGTCAGTCATAAAAATGCTTAACTGTATTGAGGTTTCTAAGAACTCTGTGACATGCTACCAGCATGTGCCCAAGGAGACATGGATTCACTCTTTAGTGCTTCCGGCTTCCCTCACTCAACAAGCTTTCAGTCCACCTGACTGTCATCCACAAGAGTATTCTTGGTTCTATATTATACCTTGCTAAATTTCAGATACAGTATGCTCACCCATTTCCCCCAATAACCCCAGAGAAAAAAGACTTTTAAATAATATTTTAGGTATGTCTTTTTTTTTTAAAGCAAGTTGTAACAGTTTTATTTCAGTGCCAAAGTAATTGAGGCACAACACTTCACCCTGTCTTCCATCATAAAAGAAAATTATAAGGTTTTTATTTTATTCAGTGGAGGTATCTTCAATATAAATACTAAAGAACATTAATTTAAAGAGAAAGAATGGAGAGAGGACAGGTCATTTCACAGCCTCCAAAATAAACCAGAAATATTTTTAATACTTTAAAAAAGAAAGTAAGTGTAGGGCAAGGTGGAAATTATACCACTGCTTACAAAAAGAAATGCTGTCTCTGAGAAAATTTATCTACTTACATGAACATTTATGCACTATAGCTCTGGCCACAGTACAGATGAATATTATTAGCAAATTTAATCCTTGAAAACTCTATTCTACTGTTAAAACTAAACAACTTATTTTTCAACTAAAAGATTTTGCCTTTAATCCAGTCACTGGTGGTTATTAAGAAACGGAAATGTGCTTGAATTTGCACAAGTATATTTGAACTTTAATAAAGTCTACAATTCACATTCAAGAGTTGGGCTGAAATCATATTTTAAAATGCTAATATATGTGAATAAGGCATAAAGCATGACACACAAATTAAATTTCAACACTTGGAACCGAAATACAAACAATAAGCTAATTCATGAATATGGTAATAACCTCTCTGGCACAAAATCTGAAAGCATTTATGCATTTTAAGTGAACTTTAAATTTTAAGTAAACTTCCAGAGTATCATCTTCAAGTTTTAGAATTACCATCCGCACAAGTCATTATAGAGACACAATCTGGGATTTATGAAAATTTGGCAAAGCTAGATTATAGTTGATTTTTTTCCCCCAAGGAGAAAAGTTTGGCCCAACAACAATGCAAACAAGTTTATGTGAGGCATGTATAACTTTAAAATAACTAGAAACACTTTAGATCTTGTCACACAATTAAGGAAACATCATTATATGCTACATAAAAATGATTCTATGCACTAAAGCCACGTCTCCATACCATTTCAACCTGGTAGATATTAAATTCACATTGAAAGTAACAAAGCGGAATTTATTGTAAAATACTCCAAATTTGTTGCTCTTTACTAAATTCCTAAATTTCTCTGATAGATTCATATTATTCAAGTTAGGGGTTGAGGTTGTGGCTCAGTGGTAGAGTGCTTGCCTCACATGTGTGAGGCACTGGGTTCAATTCTCAGCACTGCACATAAACAAATGAATAAAATAAAGGTCCATCAACAACTGAAAAAAAAGCAAGTTAAACTTTTACAAATTGTCTTAAGAAAAAGCTAATTGCAATAATCAGATTTCAGTGATAAGGCAATTAAATACTTCACCCTTTCTTCCATAATATACAAAGTTTTCCACTTTATTTAGTGAAGATGAAGGGGAAGGCCTTAACTACTAGTGTTTGTCAAGAGTGAACTTCCATCCTACTGGGCTACTGTCCTATTGAGTACACAGCAGTCTTCCCTCATATGCAGTGTTGCTTTCTGCAGTTTCAGCTGCCCACAGTCAACCTGCATCATCATGGCTTGAGATCACCCTGAAGTATTGTCAGAAGGTCAACAGTAGCCTACTGCTGAGTCACAATAATGTCTTCCACCTCACTTCATCTTACCATGTAGGCATGTCGCTATTTCATATCATCAGGAAGAAGGAAGAGCCCAGTAACATATTTTAAGAGAGAGAGAGGAGGAGAGAGGGATCACATTCATATAACTTTCATTACAGCATGTTATCATATTGTTCCATTTTATCATAATTGTTATTTCTACTCTGCCTAATTTATAAATTAATTTTATCACAGGCATGTGTGTATAGGGAAAAAACCTTGTAAATGTAGGTTTCAATACTATATGAGATTTCAGTTAACTAATAGCGGGGATCTTGAAAGGTATCTCCCACAGGTAAGAGGTTCTACTGCAAATGTTTTCTTGCTCTTAAGACTTAAATTTGAGGAATTAAAGAATATTAGAGAATCCAGCTTACCTGAATATATTTCCGCTGAGTTTCATCATTTAAAACATGTGCAACATGCTTAGAAAAAATCTTTTCCCTGCCAGTTCTGGCATGGATACCAACCATAGTGACACCAATAGGCCAGGGAGCATTTCCAATGGCCATCTGAAGATAAGCATCATTTGCCTGAAAGGAAGTTTAAAAGATCAGAAAGGCAAAAATATTGCACTGGACCAAATTCTTCAAATTCTTATTTCAAGTATTTCACAGAATTATGACTAATTCTCCACCACCTTTGGACATGTTGAAAATATGTGCCTCTTGTTCAAGTAAGAGAGATTAAAATTGGAGTGAGTGCCTGTCCTGCCCAAGTGCCCATGAAAAAACAGAAGTCAAAGATAATATGGCTGTGAGTTAAAAAAAAAAAAAAAAAAAAAAAAGAACAGACAGTGTGGTGGCACAGCCTGGAATCCCAGCAACTTTAGAAGGCTGAGGTAGGATTCCAAGTTCAAGATCTCAGCAAATTAGCAAAATAAAAAGAGAAAGGGCTGGGGATGTAGTTCAGTGGTAGGACACTCTTGGGTTCAATCCCTAGTACATTTAAAAAAAGAAAGAGAGAAAAAAAAAAAAAAAAAAAAGGACAAACACTCCTTTGCAGCCTTTCGGCACTGGAATTTAATACATTTCAGATCTGGAATTAGCAGGTAGCTCATCTGATGCACTGACAGAAACTCTAGGTTGGGTCTCTATTTGACTCAGTTCTCTCCACTGGTGGACAAAAGGAAGAAAGAGGCTAACTACTTATTCATTGTCCCACCTAAAATCATATTCAATCCCTTCACAGCATTCATTGTATGTTGTCGGAAGTGAGAGGGGTGCACCATGTGCTGGGATGACCACTAAGCGTCCATAACTGTTTAAACAGAGTCTGAATTCTGGCTCCCAAGTCAGAACTGAAAGATAAGATTGGTTCATCTCTTTGCTCTCCCAAATCTCCCACCTACCAAGGACCTTAAAATAAAAGCTACAGAAAGTGAAACCAGAAATCAACAATGCAAATGGCTCTTTCTTTAAAATCAAGCCAGTTACCTGTGAGGAAGGAGGAAGAGAAAAACAAAACAGAAAGCAAGTAAATTCTAAAAAACCTTGAGGGTTTCCAAACAGGCCTCAAAGGGATTTTAATCTCAAAAATCAAACATCTATGTGATTGATATGTAGAGTTGATTTTTTAAAATTAAATACTATAAGATAGGTTAACTGAAGATCATTTTCTACCCTAAAGATAAATTCAAATTTGCTTAGCTAAACAGATTTCACAAAGTTTAATTTTAACAGGGCATGTGCACATATTCATCACGGATACTTGTGTAAATTTTAACACTGGACCCTAATCTATAAAAATTCCAATATTCAGTTTTCCTAAAGTTCAGGGAAAAAAAACTGTCCAAGTACATTATTAAAGTATATTGATTCTTTCTGTATAAACAAGCTTTCACCTGGTTCTGATATATAATCATGAGAAAAAATAACAAGAGAAAAGGTATCACTTGAGCAAACAGGTGATGTAAATACTTTCTGCGATGATGGTGACCTTATCCATCCATTCCAATTATATCGTTCTTAGTAGGAATCATGCAACTGATAGAAACTAAAAATAAACTTCTAATCACAACACAGTTCTTTTGAGAGAACTGGCTCTTTTAAGAAGTAAAACCCCCACATTACCCTTAATAGTCTAAAGCTCTAAACAAGAAAATCATCGAATCACCCAGGAATGCCAGCAGTCCCCTCTTCCCTTTTCCAGTACACAGGTATTACCACTGGGATTGCTCATCTACTCCTAGCTTCCTGGGAGGCAGTCACTAGAAGCATCCCTCCTTACACTGTCATATCTCTAATCTGCAGTACGAGTACACAGGGCCCTTCCCTCCTTGTTGCCTTCTTACAACTGACTGCCCTCCACTTTCCCCTTCTAACTCTCCCCCAGGAGTCCAGCACACCAGAGTGCTTTCCTGCTGCCACCTCCTCCCAGAGTTCATTCAGGAGTAAAGACACTGTAGTGAAGGAGGACAGTCTTCCTCTGCAAGGGGTTGGCTATTGTTGCAATACTGAAATGGGAGAGATGAATCCTGACAGTTTCTTCTGGACCATTTTCCCATAAAATAATTACAAAGAATAGTTAAATTCCATAGCATCATCAGTATAATAGTTCAGCTACACTACAAATTAAACAGGCCTTTATAGTTTCCAGGCCTGGCCTAGGAAACTAATCTATATACATTGTTTCTATGGATAAATTTTGCTACATGTCACAATCGACCATTTATAAACCTCAAAATACACTCATTCATAAAATGAACACTGCCTATACACAACTCATGCTCTGAACAACCTTTCAACCTATTTTAACAATGGCTAAAAAAATACATTTGTGGCCTGAAGGTTTGTTATTCGATGCTTAACAATAATGCTAAGAAAACAATAGAAAACCAAACTGTTTTTACTACTAGCTCACTTCACATTTATTCTTAAATGTACTATGCAATATCCCTCCAGACCCAATGAACATTAGGTACATAACCTAGATATGTTCATAATGATTTCAATGGACAACATAATTTACCTTCACATATTCTCTCTGCAACATGAATTTAATAATATCTGTTATTGATTCTTTAATGTCAGCAGGAAGATTCTGAAAAAGGAAAAAAGCGTAACTAATTTTGGCAGCTACTATTTAATGAAAACAAATAATATTTATTCTAAATCTATATATTCTAATTTTAAAAATAAGTTAATAAAAGCATTTCCCGAAAAACCTCACCCTTTTCCGGAGCTTTCTGAAAAGTGGTCTGAGATAGGACTCAGTCTGCTTCTGAGTAGCACTGTTCAGTTTACCCTGCACACTGCGTTTCACATAATCTTCTCTGGCATTCAATTCTTTAGCCCAAACGCCAAGAAGAAACTGTTGAAAGGAGGAGTAAATTGAGACTACAATGCCACCTAGTGGTTCAATGGGTTTAAAAGCACTCTAACAAAAAAACAGTACAACTGACAGTAAATGTCAAATAAAGTTTAATTAACTATTTTTATTTTTTGTCATGATTGTTTCAAAGTATTATCTATCTTAAGTGAGTCATAAACATCCCTAGTCTATATATCATATTCCTAGCTCATAATCAATTTCCTTAAAAAAAGACTATCAAATTTCTAAATTATTTGAATAAATATTTTACTTTATTTGCAATTGTACCTATTACATAAATTTGACCAAGTTAGATTAATCATCCATAATACCAAATGCACTATAATACTTAGTCTTCCAAGTATGCTGTATTATTTGGACTCTCTACTTATGCAGTACAGACAACAATTCAATTAAAAAAAAAAAAAGAAGTTGTACTAAAGTACCTGACTAAAGGAAGGAAGGAAAAAAGAAATGAAAATAAAGCAGACTATGACCCATCCCTCCCACTTCTGGCCTCCACCCCCAGAAACAAACTTAGTACCCTTTGGGTTTGACTGTATACATGGCACTCCTCTCAGAGGCAATGTGAAGGCTGAGGGAGACAAACTCCTTTAAGCACACTTACAAAGGAGAGGCCATCACTCCAAAATAAAAGACTCATTCATTCTACTTCCCACACCCTGTCAGTTCCATGCCCTATCCTCCATATATTTTCAAATGTTGATGACCAAAATAATATATTTAAAATGTAAATACAAGTAAAATCGCTCTTTATAGTTAAATCTCAGTCTGAACACAGTTAGTGAATAAACATTAAAAAGAACCTGGGACTTGCGCACACTTGACCTAGAGCTTAACTAGACACAGAAATGCCTACAATAAAGATAGAATTGGCAAATCACGCAAAATATAGGCAACTATGTGTACAAGGGAAGAAATGAACACTCTTAAAGGTTATAGAAGTGTTTACTTTTTGTATTGACAAAGTATTTCCACTTCCTTCCTTTCCTTACTTTCATAGATCCCTCATAAAAGTTTCTGGAACCCTTCCATTGCACTCCTTCCTAGGTGTTCATAAAAATTAAGTAATTCCTGGGACTGGGTTGTGGCTCAGTGGTAGAGTGCTCACCTAGCAGGGGGGAGCCCTGGGTTTGATCCTCAGTACCACGTAAAATAAAATAAAAGTATTATGTCCACCTATAAAACAGAAATATTTTTAAAAAATTAAGCAATTCCTTCGAATATCTTGTTCATTCTACTGATGTGATTCTTTAGTGTGTTTATATGAATAAATCAGCTTTTGAGACAAGTGCCACAAAGAAAGTAAATATGCTTTTCCTTTCATTAACCACTATATACAAGTGCAAAGTGATGTCATAAACACAGCACAAGCACTTATGATTTTGAAAATGTTCCTATCCAGCCTTTAACCTTCGATACTCCAAAAATATAAGAACAGTTCTTAAGTATTCAGAATGCCTCTTTCCCTTGCCTAAGATACACACCTTCAGGAACTTGGTGATGATGTCCATGTCCTTATGATCATCGCCTTTCCCTAAAGATTCCCCCAATGCCTGAGGAAAAAGAAAAAGTTTCTGTTAATAAGCAGAGAGTAAACTGCATGTACGTATGCAAATGCAGCATGTGTATATGTGTAATCAACACCAGGTCCTACAATGCTCTTTATCACATATACTGTTCAATTTTTATTTAAAAATCAGTTGGAATTTCTACACAAGTTAAACAAACATACAAACAAAAAACTGCCCAAAACACTGATTTTGCCATTTCTATAGAGAGTGATTATCTTTTATGAATCCAAAGACAGGGGAAAAAAAAAAAAAGACAATGGGAACTGGGCATGGTGGAGCATGCCTGTAATCCCAGTGGTTCAGGAGGCTGAAGCAGGAGATCACAAGTTCAAAGTCAGCCTCAGCAACCTGGCAAGGCCCTAAGCAACTCAGTGCGACCCTGTCTCTAAATAAAATATAAAAAATGGCTAGGGATGTGGTGGCCCAGTGGTTAAATGCCCAAGTTCAATCCCCAGTACCAAAAAAAAAAGAAAGAAAAAAACAATGGGTAAGTACAGTGACCCCTAATGGATATGAGATTTCTTTGGGGGAAACAAAAATGTTCTAATAGACAGTGATAATGGTTGCACCACCCAATGAATATATTAAAATTCACTGAATTATATAATTTAAATGAGCACATCATATGGTATGTGAATATCTCAATAAAGCTGTTTAAAAAAAAAAAGAAAGATAGAGAGGAAGGGAGGAAAGAAGGACCAAATGAGTCCAACTGACAACTGGCTACCCATACTAATTATTTTAGTAAAATTTAGGGACCATTTTAGGTGATGGGGAAGAAGTAATTAAAATGACATCATCCTCAACTACCATCTTACTCTTAGAAACCATTACATGTACAAGAGCCAGAAATGAAAGGAAACAGAAAAATAACAGCTTGTATTTTATTAAGCATTAAAAAAATGATATGCTAAGTCATGTTTTTTACATGTTCTAACATGTATATTTACATGATACACCACTGCTTTTTAATTACTATGACACTTTATACACCATTGCTTTTTAATTACTATGACACATGTGTCATACTAATTTAGCACAGAGGCAAAATTAGAAAGCAAGATACTGCCAAGAGTTGGCAAGGAAGTAAGGATACAAGCCTCTCACATGCTGCTGGTGGAGGGACAACCATGCTAGAGAGCAACATGGCAGTACTTTAACACACATGCATACACCCCACAACTGTGCTGTTTTAGTTCATAATAGTTATATATAAGACTACTCATCACAAAGTTGTTTGTGATTAGTAAGGAGCTGGGAACAATCTAGCTGCCCACCATTATGGGGGAATAAAAAGCAAAATACAGCAAACGCCATAATATGTAGCAATTAAAAGCAAAGGTCTAAATGTACCTAAAGTATCAAGGATAGATCTTTAAAACAGCATGAAGTAAAAAAAAGAAAAGTAAAAAATAAGACTATCATAACACAATATTACTTACGAAAATAAAAATTATATAGACAGCCAGGCATGGTCAGATACTTGTAATCCCAGCTACTCAGGAGGTCGAGGCAGGAAGATCACAAGTTCAAAGTTAGCCTAGGCAACTTAATGAAACTGTCTCAAAATAAAATATTAAAAAGGCCTGGGGATGTAGCTTAGTGATAGAGCAATTGCCTACATGCATGAGGCCCTGGATTCAATCAACTCCCAGTACCCAAATAATATGTGTATGTGCGTGCATGTGCATGTGTGTACATAGTACACTGCCAATTTTACAAGAACAAAAATCCAAGGATTATATCAAACATATTACAATGATTAATTTTTTAAGCTTAGGAAGTAGGAGAATATGAGTGAAGAATGAGCAAAAGAATTAAATACAAGTATGACACAAAAGAGGGTCTCTGCATGACCTGAAAAGGTAGTGGCTCTGAAGTGAACACTCTGATCAACTCAGCCATCTGCTCCATAGGAAAAGGGGATAATGGGGAATGGGCTGAGCTGGGAGTGGAGATTACCTCTAACTCTTCGATTGTGGTGTTTTCTTCATGAACTTTCAAATCATTTTGTGTGTCTTCCTCTCCAGGTTCCTGACCACCCACAATTTCATTGAGGTACTGTTGATCAATCTTATCCAAAGCTGCTTTCAGATCATTCCTCAAACCCTAAGAAAGAAGAAAAAGGAAGTACACCTATTATGAAACTTCTGATGTTTCACCTTTGATTTTACATAAATAAGAAGTATGTTTCGTTTTTCTCTCTATAAAGAGTTAAGAATTTGGTAAAACTAGGTACTCAAATAACATATCAGTTTATTATACTATGCATAATACTATTCTTATTCTCCAGAGTTAATACCTTCAAACATACTTAAAAAGAATGTATGAACAATGGTCAGACTACAAGGTTTCAAAGTGATTTGTTACAGTCACAGATAACCAAAAAGATTTTATATTAATAAATTCCTTTACATGACTTAAGTTTTGGGATGGTCTGCTGCACAGCCATAGATGACCACACTCATCTTTTAGTAATTGACAGAGCAAGCTGATAAAGAGTTAATGAGGCCACAAAGATATGAACAACACTATCATAATTGACACTTGTAGAAATATATAATCAAAGCAAAAACATACTCTCTTCAAGATCCCCTGGAATAGACCACATATTAAGCCGTGAAACAAGATCAGAACCTCCAATGCAAAAGTTAAAACTGTTAATCTTCCAGAAGAAAATACAAAGGAAGGAGACCTTAGGGCAGGCAAAGATTTCTTAAGCACAACATAAACAGCAACAACCATAAAAGGAAAAGCTGATAAACCGGATTTCATCCAAATTTAAACTGCTCAGCAAAGACACCCTTGACAGATACAGACTAGGAAAAAATAGTCACAAAATTTATCTGCACACCTAAAAAAGGATTTATATCTAGAATATATAAAGAATTCCTAAATTCAAAGGATAATCCAATTTAAAAATGAATAAGGCTAAAAGAACAGAAAGTCTATGAAAAGATGTTCATCATATTTAATAAACAGGGAAATATGAATAAAATCACAATGCGATACTACACATACAAGAGAATGGTTAAAATTAAAAAGACTAACAATACCATAGGATGATATTTAGAAATGTCTGAAATTTCTTACAAAGTTTCTTACAAAGCATATAACTGTTTTGTTATTTAGCAATTCCACTTCTAGGTATTTCCCCAAGAGACAGAGCATATTTACTTGAGAGAAAAAAATAATGGGCCCAAATATGATACATATACCAATGTTCACAGCATTTTATTTATTATAGCCCAAAGAACATTCATATAACTGAGTATCACTGAGTAATGGAAAGGAAATTTGTGAATTCTGGATGAAACTAAAGAATGTTACACTGAGCAAGAGAAACCAGACACACATTGAGGCTACCCATATAAGATATTAGAACAAGTCAAATAAATAAGGGTGATGGAATCCAAAAAGGTTGCTTCCTGGAAGTGGAGGAGGGATATGGAGATTGGTTATGAAGGGGCACTGGGGAACTTTTGAGGTGACGGAAATATTCTGTATCTTGATAAGGGTAGTTGTTATATATTTATATGTATTTGTCAAAATCCACTAAACTGTATGCTTAAGATATGTACTTTTTGAAGCTAAACTTCCCAGCAGCAGCAGCAATCTGACAACTTTATTTTTCAATTTTTAGTAACACAATTAGTCAAACTCGAAACTATTCTAGTTTATATGGTACAGTGATATTTTTCTATCTTTATTCTGATTTCTTACCTTGTTCACTTCTGGTGTGAGGATCTCTATTTTTCTTAAACGTTGAAAAGCATCATAATCAGTTTCTCCAAACAGTCTAATTGGTTCACCTCTTTCTCTTAACCTTCTGATAACCTATAGAGAAACAAATACCTAGTAAATTATTTAACTTGTGAAAGGGGGGTAAAAACCAAAACACCATAAAATAATTTACATACCTTATCTTAAAATTGAAACCAGTGTTTAATAAAATGAACTGAATTATCTAAATGCATATTTCTGAATGAAAAATGAAATTAAAAGACTTTAATCATCTTATCTATACTAAACAAAGATGTTTGTGAATGAAAGAGAAAACACCTTAGTTAAAAGTCTATTTTGACTCAAATATCACTACTATAGAGTTTATTACTGAATAGGCCCTAAAAAGTAGTCTGACATACACATCTATAATTCAAATATAAAGCAAGCCCCAAATAGAGACCACTCGTTTTTTTGCAAGATATACACCCCCGCTTACTTACAAGGAGATAAGAGAAGGGATACAGTTTTAGTACCCAATTTACATAATGGTGATTTAGTACTCTTTTAAAAAACATCAAAGACAATACTAATCCTTTCTTTCAACATGTATTTTAAATGATCAAACATCTGTTTTGAAATGCAGATGTAAAAAGTAAGTTGTATTTGTTTCTTCTTAATCTTCCATGAACAAGACATGCTGTGCTATCATCACACTTTGAACAACCATCCTCAAGAGACCTGTTGCAGGTAGGATAATCTGTGCAGTAAGTTACACAGGAAAAAAAACTAAAGATGGGAGAGAAGGATGGCAGTTCTAGAAAGAATAAAACTTGGAGTCAAACAATAACTCCATAACCATAGCAAACAGGATGCACTGTAATCCTACGGTAAAATCCAGACCTCTTCCCTCAGAAGAGAACGTGAGGGATGAGCAGGAGGGACACATGCAGGGCTTTGGAGGGGCAATTCGAACTTGATTTCATGACTTGGGTGATGTAATTAACCATTATATTACATCTACATTTTATATGCTCTTTGTCTACATTATGTTTCATTTAGTGTACAATGAATCAAAATGCAGTCTGTAAAAATTAAAAAAAAATTTAAACTCAAAAACAAAACTAAATAAATAAAATGATATTTTAAAAAGAAAAAAGGGAGAAAGAAAAAATGTAATTAAGAAAACGAATGATGATCCAAATTGAAAAAGAAATAAAAAAGACTACAATAAGAACTTTATATGGAACATGAACAGTATAACACACCTAGAAACCACCAAAAGGACTTCCTCATATTAACTGAGGTTTGGATTAAAACAGAAAATTAAGAGGTCATCTAGTGACAATCAATGCAGAACAAAACCTCAAAACTGTCCTTGTCAGATCCCTGTCTGAGAAGTAATAATCACATCTCTTCAGGAAATATCCCACACCAAGTTTAGACAGATATGCATTGCTTTCTAAAACTGAAATCTGCCTCCCCTAACTTCTTCCCATTGCCTGGTTCTCTTTTTAAAAAACCACAGAGAACATTCAATACCTCACCAAAATTCAATATATTTTTTTAAATATATGTGCTAATTCGTCTCTTTGCTAAGTATTCCAAATTTATTCCCCTATGTTCACATGGTGACTTCTAGAGTCAGTCATCATTACTCTGAAGGTTTCCGTCTCTGTAATGTCCACTCTAAAAATAAGGAATATGGAACTAACAACTAATTAATACTGCAAATGTATTGGTCAGTGAGAAGCACAATACCCTACTCTGACCTAAGTGTCACACTCTGTACCAGATATTGCCCCACTGTGTACTAATATTCAGCCCTATCCACAACCAGACACACACAAAACATGGAGACTGGTGAGGACTCAACAAAGATTAAAGATGAGTGAGCAACTGAGTCAATCACAAATTTTAAAAAACCAAACAGAATGAAAGAATTTGAGCTAGTTATTACTTTAAAACACTGCTTAATACTGAGGGTTATTAATTAACCAAGTTATGAGAATTATGCAATATTTTTCTAAATACCAATTTACATGGCTAATTCTCATCTATCTGGGATTATATGACAGTGATTCTGCCTAAAGGAAAGGTAATAAACTATCTGACTTCAAGACGGTATGAGAATTCTATTATTCTAATTTTTAAAATAAACTTGCATATAAAAAAATTTTTTTGAGACAGAGACCAAAAGGGATATCAATGAAAAATCTATCTTCCAAGTTCTCTTTTACTATGTAAATAGAGGTTCCTTAAGTGAGGGTAGAAATCACATCTTCCTCACATTATACCTGGTGTTTAAATCATATCTATTAGCCAGTTAACAATGACTCAACAAAATTCAATCTAACAAAAAGACCAAGTTCTTACAAGTATTTTGCCTTTAATTAAAACTTTTCAATGTTCTATACAGATATAAAGCAAGTTCTAATATATAAAACATTTTCTACATCAAAAAATAATAAAAATTCTCAAATATGAGTGATGTGAGATTTTAAATATTTTCTAATTATGAAAGTAATGCATATTCATTTTAGATACAAAATTAATTTTAAGTTTTAAATGTAACAGATATTCATTAAAAAGAGCTCATAAAAATAGTGAAAACTATTAATATACCATTTTAAAAACTCTTGGCAATATGTAAGACCTTTCTGAGCATGGTGCTCAAGGTCAAAAACACAATAAAAATGAATGATATGATTGTGTACAAATTTTAAACTTCTGTATGTCAAAAACAAGTGACAGATTGATAAAAAAAGACACATCCCATATGTACATCTGAAATGTACTTAGGAAAACAATAACATCTGTAACATACAGTTATGTTGAGTTATAAATCAATAAAAAGACCATTTCACAAGAGAAAAATACAATTCACACAAAAAGAGACATCAGTGGCCACTGAACACATAAAAACATATTCAGTTCTAATAATCACTAATAAAAAGTTGGAAATTATAAGAAGTCCTTTTTCATCAGTTTGGCAAAATATTTAAAATAACAATACTGCTTTCATATTGCCAAAGGCTAAAATATTTAAAGATAAAGAGTTGACAGCCTTGTTAGGAAAATGCTACTTTTACAAACTTAGTTGAAGTGTAAATTAGAAGAGCTTCTTTGTAGGATAATTTGACATACCATCACAAATTAAGAAAAAAATTTTAATTAAATGGACACACCCTTTTACTAGAAATTCTTTTTTCTAGGAAACTGTCTTATCAATTAACTCATACAAATATATCAAGGAATATATAAAAAGATGTTCACTTAAAAGCAAACAACTGGAAATAAATCACATCAATAAAAGGTTAATTTAATAAATTAACCACTTCTTAAAACAATACCTAAATTTACTAAGTGATTACTATTAAGTACTCTTATTTTTAGGCCTTACCTTCATTTGTTATCTCATGTAATCACAAAAATCTTAAGAGGTAGGCCCTATTATTATACTCATTCGTACAGAAGGAAATCAGGCAGGGCATGGTGGTACACACCTGTAATCCTAGTTATATGGGAGGTTAAGGCAGGAGGATTCCAAGTTCAAGGTAGCCAATTAGCAAAGTCCCTAAGCAACTTAGTGATACTGTGTCTCAAAATGAAAAATAAAAAAGGACTGGGGATGTAGTTCAGGGGTAAAGTACAGTACTGGGTTTAACCCCCAGTGAGCACCCCCACCAAAAAAAAAAAGAAAGAGAAGAAAAGAAAATCAGGAATTAGAAAGTCTGGGTAACTTGCCCAAAGTAAAAATTTTCATATACACTATACACACACGCACACACACAGAGCCTTCAGAATGTATTTTAAGTGAAAAGAATGAGGCACAAAAGCATATAAAAAACCTCATTTGTGTGAAAGGGAAGAAAAAGTATACACTTGCATACTGTTGATGGTGTAAGTGAATGACTCTAGCAGGAATGAGGACAGATTGGAGGTTGGGGCAGGTGTGGGGGACAGAAGATAGGAAGAAGAAAAGACATTTTTGTTTTATACCTTCTCTATATTTGAATTCTTTAAATCACATAGCTCAATTTTGTAAGTAAAATAATAGTTACTATTGACCAGGATATGGGCAAACACTACAGGGAAGAATATAAATACTGGTATAACACATCTAACATCTACAAAGCTATTTAGTAAATATGTATAAAAAAAATCTTAAAAACATACGAAGTCTTTGCCTTAGAAACAAATCATGCTTCCAGAAACTTTCCAAAGGAAATAATCACACATTATTATTCTTGCAATGATGTCTGTACAAGAATGTTCATCTTGTATTATTTATAACAGGGAAATGCTAAAGCAACCTAAATGACAATTAAGAAAGAAATGGTAGGGCTGGGGTCATAGCTCAGTTGGTAGAGTGCTTGCCTTGCAAGCACAAGGTCCTGGGTTCAATCCCCAGCACTGCAAAAAAGGAAAAAAAAAAAAAAAAAGAAAGAAATGGTTGGGCTAGGGTTGTGGCTCAGTGGAAGAGGGCTTGCCTAGCATGTGTGAAGCACTGGTTCAATCCTCGGCACCACATGTAAATAGATAAAGGTCCATGGACGACTAAAAATATTAAAAAGAAAAATGGTTTTAAAAAATTGTACAGCTCACTATAATTTAATCTGGAAAGATACACCAGTAAGTAAGGGAGAGAAGGGCAGGTAGCAAATTAATATTTAAAGTAATGTAGACAAAAAAATTTTAAGTATAATTATTCAAAATACATGAATTTAATTACACTTATTTAGAATGTTTATATGCTTACTGTTCAAAATGTATGACACACTCTTTTAAAAAAGTAAGAATAGTATCAAGAAAAGAAACAGAGGTTAATTTACAACCTCATGAAGAAAGATGTCTTGCTTGCACAGGATTTTTAGATCAATAGGTCATCTTATATGAGAAATAATAACATAACTCATGTAAACATGGAAAAATTTTTCCCATAAAATACTCATATAAACTTACCTCTTGCCTAGAAAGAGTCATGGGTAATTTTTCCTCTGCCAGTTCAAGTTCTAATACTGGATTTGATGAAGTTAGGGGCTTCTGATCCTCCTCTTTTGGCTGTATCTATATTAAGAGCCAAAAGAAATTTAGGTTTTAAAACACAGCTAATATTTATAATTCTGTCACCTTAGCTAATCATGGAAATTAAATTCAGTACTGAAGGTTTTCTAAGAGTTTCTCTGAGGAAAGAAGTTATAATAAAAATGTACATGCTTTTAAGAGCTTATCAAACAGATCCATGTCAGGAACACCACAAGTAGAAAGCATGCCACATGGAAGACAGCATTCTTGCTATAAAAGACTAACATAACCATAATGATTTCCAAAATCAAAACTCAACATTGGTGGGCTGGGATTGTGGCTCAGTGGTTAGAGGCGCTTGCCTAGCAGTGTGAGCCACTGGGTTTGATCCTCAGCAACCAAATAAATTAAAGGTACTATGTCCATCTACGACTAAAATATTAAAAAAAAAAAAAAAAAACTCAACATTGCTGAAATTTGCACTCATTTCTCTCCAAATTCTAAAAAAAAAAAAGTACCTTTTCTTTAAACAATCAATTTGCTTCTCCTTTTTGTCAAATCATCTTATAAGGTTATCTGATTGTTGCTCAGCTTTAAAATGGATAATAAAGAGAAGAACTACTTTTCCAACGAAATCTGTGATGCTTCAAGCTCTAGCTTTTTCCTATTTTGCCTTTGAATGGTATTATTCCAACTGCAGAGAAATCAACTATTGGACAAGTAGAAAAATTCCAAAGGTAATGCAGAACTGACCCACAAACTGAGCTAAATTCTTATAGAAAAACAACGAAAAATGGTATACTGTACACATGCCACTTAAGGAAAGAGTGACATTCTTATTCGCATGAACCCAAAGGGGAATGGGGTGAGAATCAAATATATTTTCTCAAATCTGCTGCCCAAATCACTGACTGAGCAACTTAGAAGCACCATTGTGTGGTCTATTAAAATAGTGAAACATGGTTTCCCATCTAACAAGAAGACAAATCTAAAATACTGAATGTAGGAAAATCTAAAATACTGAGAGGAGAAATGAGAGTCAAAGGATCATAAAAGCAAATCAACATTAAGAAACTCACAATTTTAAAAAGCTATAGTGGTAAAAAAAAATGCTATAGTGGTAAAAAATTATGTAATGCATGACCTTGTAGTTTACAGCTAAAGGCTGGATTTATCCTAGTTGATAATGAAGTAAGACTAAACTTTCATATTTTAACAGGACAAATCAAATCAGGACCAAGCCTTAAAAATAGTAATTAGTTCCTATAAAGAAAAAAAAAAAAAAAAAAGCAATGGATACTATGTTGTCACTACTACCAAGAAGGAACTACTAAAATATCTTCGAAAAGAAAAACCTGTGATTTCTTCTTAAGCAAATACCCTGTGATTTCTTCAACAGGTATTTCTCAAAAACCTCAGGACTAAAAGCATTTTTAATTATATAATGGTGGTTAATAGCTCTGGGAAAAGATCTAAGACATTTTGTCAACTAGACTCAAAGTTACAAATAGTATGTTTACAGTAATTATTTCCCTTCAGTGCTTGCTTTCTCTATATAAGCAAAAAAGCCCTCCCACAGCACTGAGACAATCTATGCCAAAGCAAAAACTGCCACTTTATTAATTTTTTCCCTACCTTATCAAGAAGTGGAAAAAGTTCAAATTTAGAGATCTGGGAATGCAACAAGTTAGCAGACTAAATTATGGTAAGGGATTCTGATTCCAGGTCCAAGCTTTAGTTTAGCAATTTTGGACAAGCGAAAACTGGGAAATCATCTTTCTGAACATGATATTCAACATTTATTTACATAAAACTGATCTTAACTTCCTAAACTAGAAGCAAATGAAATCAGTATCTTTATGGGAAATGGATCAAGATGCAAATATAAGCTTTCATATGTAAAAATCTCAAAAGAAATATTAACTATATTTTTCTTTAATATGTGCCCTTCCAACCCTACAAAATAAAGCCAAATGCATATACGTAACATTTTCATTCCTCATGCTTCCTTCTAGAAAAGTTATGCCGTATAAACTAATTTCTAGAACCTTCCCTATTACATGCACAAGAGTATTATTTTATATTGATGTTTCATGAGTGAAAAGTTGATTTCAAATAGTATTTGATAGAACCTCTTAACTGTGAGTTAAAATTATTAAACAAAATAGAGTTAAAAAAAAAAATATAACTTCTCCACCTCATAGTATTAACCCCTCCCAATAAAACCCCCAGCACATTATCAACTGGCAATTTGAAAAATAATTTCAATCATGCTTCTAAAATATACAAGTAAAGCCTTTCAGACAACTCGTTTGTTTCTAAACAATATTTCAAAATTACATTTTCTATTCAATAGCCTAAGCAGTATCTGAAATGTTATATACCTTATTACAATAAAAGCATATACATGTACATGGTGCTATATTTCAGGCAGAGCTACTAAGGGCCCAAAAGGAATTATTAACAATGCAAACATAAAACCAATGGCTGAAAATATGCCGGAAAAAGCAGGGGAAATGCCACTGCTAACATCATTGTTGCTTAAGGATTAAAATAAACTGGACTCTTCTGAGATACAGTTTTATTGGGAGAGGTGAGGGAGAGAAGTGGTGGTGGAGAGGAAAATAAGGCAGCATCAGATCAAGGACTTAATTTTTAAAAAAGGTCAAGCTTTGATCTCAAGCCACTTCATGCTGTCCACAAAAAGCCAAACCATTCCGAGCCAAAAGTCATGCATATGTTTTCCTAAATTCAATAATTTTTTAAAAAAAAGCAAAACAAAAAAACTCATACCTCTCCAGATGGCTTCTCACTTATAGGCTAATGTGTAACATTGATAAATTGAACAGAGATCAATAATTTTGTCATTTAACAATAGCTATATAAATTTAAAACTCAGAAATTTACAATTTGATATAAAAGCTGACATTCATACCTTATAGCCACATCTTTCAAAATATGCCTCCTCCTCTTTTTTCACAAGTTCACTACGTCTGAAATATTTTTTATTTTCCTATCAAAGAAAAACATAAGTTAATAATATATCCTTAGGCAAAATTTCATATTCCACAGTCATCAGTGCTTTTGGAAAACTTTTTAAAAAACATTCTTCAGTTTTTCAAGAACTTGATAGCACTTTTTGGTTCTAGATACAATCGCGCTGAGTCCCTGAAACATGACGCCCCTCCTCCACATAGGGTCTGGATATTGATGTGTGATGAATACTTAAATTTTTCTTGAACTGACATTTTAATAGGTGTGTACAACAGCACAGAAACCAACAACACTTTATAAATGTTCAGTTTTTATATTTAATTTCCTAAAAATTTGAATTCAAAGATAATTTCTACAAATGGATTCATTATAAATCACATAAAATGGTATGACTTAACTATCTTCTAAGAGAAACAAGCACAAATTATGGCATATTAGCCAACTTCTGAAAACTCATTAACAGGAAGGTTCCAAAAGTGTCTAAATTTTTTGATGCTAACAGATAAGTTCTAAATCTACTGTGGCTAAAAAGATGTTAGTTCTTTATATATCCCCACTGTGAAATATGCAGCCTAATTTCTAAGTTTACTACTTCTGCCTGCGTCCTGTGGGTGAGGGAGTGGGTAACCATCAGAGATGTGGGCTGGCTGTGAAATAAAAACTATGAAAGTAATATTACAAAATAAACACAGAAGACCAGAAATATATATTTTAAAAGCGGGGGCAGTGACAGGTTGAGCAGACCTGATGGGTCTGACTCCTAGCAAAGAGAAAAAACCCACACTTGCTTTATTTATAGCCATACAAACCAAAGGGGATCGGCAGAGAGCTCCTTCATGAAAAAGAGGATAACAGTAGGGATAAACAGTTTGTTTGGGACTTGGGAGGTTATGCCCAGCTTGTGACAGCTGTGTTTGAACCTGGGGTTGTGAGCTAAGGCAGGTGCCAGCATGATCTGGTCTTCTTAAAATGGGGAATTTCATCCAAGAGTTCCCAGAAAAGCAGCTTCTCTGCTTTAATGGCTAAACAATGCCCATAGTTTATACACGGTTCTCAACATACTACTATCTTCACCTCTTCCTCTTGGATCTTACTCCTTCGATAAGTTTGCTCAACTATAGATACTGTACTATTTTATTAATAGTAATTATACCAGAATCTCAATAATACTTCCCCATATGTATTTAGCACCTCTAGTTTCAAAACATCATTCATTCAGGTAATGACCACAAGTGGATGTTAAAATATTAGAAAGATGCTAAAACTATTAGAAGGCTAAGATGGAAAGATCAAGCTGCCAACGCTTGAAACCACTGATCAAGCCTAGAATTTGTAAAAGATTATGTACCTCTTACATGATACCACAGGAAGTACACAGCATCATCTATCAAATACTCTTTACCCTAAATGTAGGAGTAGAGGAGTAAACAAAATGGTAACACCACTAAGTAATCAAACAAATCCAGAACACTGTTCAAACTTAGTCCTCCTTTCTCCAACATGTCAATAGTGGTGAAGGGAGAACAGCTGGAGGAATGAAAACATTCTTGATTAAAAGAAACCAATAATCATAATAAACAAATGCAATTAGTCAAATTTGTGTGGATCTCATTTGAAAAAAACCAACTGTTAAAACATATATATACATATACGCTTTAAGTTGACTGGGGATATATTAATGTGAATTAATATAAGGGAAACAATTTTAATTTTCTTAGATGTGATCATATTTTGGTGATATAAAAATATGTCCTCTAATTTTTAGAGTTACAGGTGTTAGGGAAAGGTTATACAAGTTCATTACACAATTCTATTTTTGTGAATAAAGTTTAAAAGTTTAGAATAAAGTTTAAAAGTTCATTAATTCAATACACACCAATAGACTTACCTACCTTACACCAAGCACACCTTTCACATACAAAGATGAAGATGTACTTGTGGTAAGGAATTGAAGGCATCATCTAATTATCAAACTACCATGAAAAAGATGGGAGCAAATGATACTATCCCTCTTTTAGAGGTGAGAAAGTTGAGAATTGGGAAGGATTGTAACATTTCAAGAACTTAACAGACCTGATGAATAACAAAGCCAGGACTAGAACACTGGTCCTTAAATCCTTTGTACTTATCTAATTTTCCAAGCTAGTTAGTCACTCTAAAATTCAGGATTTTAGATTGTTCCCTTTAACTATGTAGTATGTAACTATTACATTTTAAATAGGTAAGCTGGCAAATACTTGTTAGCATCCTTTCAGGAAGGGTTGAGATCAAGGAAGTAAAAGGACTGCCAAAGACAGAGTCCACAGTCCAATGTAACCTTTGACTACCATGTCTTCATTCCATTGAATACCCCTAACAAAAGCTTGACACTAGAACCTCTCAAAAAGTCATCTGTAGAAGATTCAAGATGGCAGACTAGAGGGAGACTGCATCTCCCATCGCTACAGAACCCAGGATTCAAGAAGGGGAGGTATTGAGAGACTCGGACCACCATAGAGCCGCGGGGTGAGTGGCTCCCACCGGGTGAAGCTCAGCTTGGGCAGCAGGCCCAGACAGGGGCAGCTTCTCGGAGCAGGGCAGGGCAGCCAGAGACTTCCCCAAGCAGCCCTGCTCCCTCTGGCGGCAGGCTCAACCCACAGCCAGCTTCTTGGAACAGGCCGCCCAGTGAGAGCTTTTCCGCACAGAGCCAACCCCAAGCCCTGAACCCAGTGGAGGGCCCTGGCCCGCAGGTGGCTTCTGAGACCAAGGCAGGACAGGGAGAGGCTTTCCCCTAGCAGCCTGGCTCCCCCAGGCAGGGGTAGGCCCTGTCTATACCCAGCTTCGAGGAGCAAGACCAGCCAGTGAGAGGATTTCCACGCAGAACCAGTCCCCAGCCCTGGACCCAGTAGCGGGCTAGGGGCAGCTTTCTTCGGAAGCACTGCATTATCAAGTTCCTCCAAGACTTCAGGCTACTGAAGGCTGGGAGGTGAAATATTGGAAATCTACAGGGACACTATAAGCCAAAGAGGAAATCTGCAATATCTCAGAGTCCCACTGATATCTGGCCAATATGAGAAAACAAGGGAAGAAAATGTTCCAAACAAACCTAGATACTATATCAATAAAACCCAATGACAGCACAGCAGAAGAAATGTCAGAGAGGAAGTTCAGAATGTCCATAATTAAAACAATCAGGGAAGCAAATGAGACGGAAGAGCAAATGCAGGCACTGAAGGAAGAGATGAAAGAGTAAATGCAGGCATTAAATGATCGCACCAATCAACAGTTAAAAGAGCAAATACAGGAAGCAAGAGATGACTTCAATAAAGAGTTAGGGATACTGAAAAAAAAAAAAAAACAAACAGAAATCCTTGAAATGAAGGAAACAATAAACCAAGTTAAAAACTCCTAGAAAGCACCAATAGGATAGAACACCAGGAAGACAGAACCTCAGACATTGAAGACAAAATATTTAATCTTGAAAACAAAGTTGACCAAACAGAGAAGATGGTAAGAAATCATGAACAGGATCTACAAGAACTATGGGATATCATGAAAAGGCCAAATTTAAGAATTATTGGGATTGAGGAAGGCACAGAGAAACCAAAGGAAGGAACAATCTATTCAATGAAATAATATCAGAAAATTTCCCAAATCTGAAGAATGAAATGGAAAACCAGGTACAAGAGGCTTATAGGACTCCAAATACACAAATTACAACAGACCCACACCAAGGCACATGAAAATACCTAACATAAAAAAAAAAAAGACAGAATTTTAAATGCAGCGAGAGAAAAGAACCAAATTACATTCAGGGGGAAACCAATAAGAATATCAGCAGATTTTTCAATCCAGACCCTAAAGCTAGAAGGGCCTGGAACAACACTTACCAAGCCCTGAAACAAAACAGATGCCAACCAAGAATCTTATACCCAGCAAAACTTACTTTCAGATTTGATGATGAAATAAAATCCTTCCATCATAAACAAAAGCTAAAAGAATCTACAAAAAGAAAGCCGGCATTACAGAATATTCTCAGCAAAATATTCCATGAGCAAGAGATGAAAAACAACGATGCAAATCAGCAACCGGAGGAACTAGCCTAAAGGAATAGTCAAATAAAGGAGAAACCAAATCATGTCAAAAAACAAAAATGAGTCAAATGACTGGGAATACAAGTCATACCACAATAATAACCCTAAATGTTAATGGCCTGAACTCATCAATCAAAAGACATAGACTGGCAGATTGGATTAAAAAGAAAAATCCAACAATTTGCTGCCTGCAAGAGACTCATCTCATAGAAAGAGATACCCATAGACCAAAAGTGAAAGGATGGGAAAAAACATACCATGCACATTGACAAAGCAAAAAAGCTGGAGTATCCATCCTCATTTCAGATAATGTGGACTTCAAGCCAAAACTACTCAGAAGGGATAAAGAAGGACATTACATACTGCTTAAGGGAAGCATAAATCAGCAAGACATAACAATCATAAATATCTATGCCCCGAACATTGGCTCATCCATGTATGTCAAACAAATCCTTCTCAATTCCAGAAATCAAATAGACCACAACACAATAATACTAGGCAATTTTAACACACCTCTCTCACCACTGGATAGATCTTCCAAGCAAAAATTGAATACAGAAACCATAGATCTCAATAACACAATGAACAATTTAGACTTAACGGACATATATAGAATATACCATCCAATAAAGAACGAATACACCTTCTTCTCAGCAGCACATGGATCCTTCTCTAAAATACACCTTATTTTATGCCACAAAGCTACTGTTAGCAAATACAAGAAGATATACTACCTTGTATTCTATCAGATCATAATGGATTGAAATTAGAAATAAATGACAGAATAAAAAACACAAACTTCTCCAATACCTGGATATTAAATAATATACTATTATATGATGAATGGATAACAGAAAACATCAGGAGGGAAATTAAAAAATTCTTAGAAGTAAACAAGAACAAAGACACATCATATCAAAATCTCTGGGACACTATGAAAGCAGTACTTAGAGGAAGATTTATTTCATGGGGTGCATTCAACAAAAGAAGTAGAAATCAAATAAATGACTTAACACTACAGCTCAAAGTCCTGGAAAAAGAAGAGCAGACCTACACCAAAAGTAGAAGACAGAAAATAGTTAAAATCAGAGCTGAAATCAACGAAATTGAAACAAAAGAAAAAATCAGAAAAATTAACAAAATAAATAGTTGGTTCTTTGAAAAAATAAACAAAATTCATAAACCCTTAGCCACACAGAGAAAGAGGGAGAAAACTCAAATTACTAAAATCCGGAATGAACAAGGAAATATCACAACAGACACGAATGAAATACAAAACATAATTAGAAGCTATTTTGAAAATCTATATTCCAATAAAACAGAAAACCTCGAAGACATCAACAAGTTTCTAGAGATATATGAATTACCTAAACTGAACCAGGAGGACATACACAACTTAAATAAATCAATTTCAAGCAATGAAATAGAAGAGGTCATCAAACGCCTACCAACAAAGAAAAGTCCAGGACCACATGGGTTCTCAGCTGAGTTCTACAAAACCTTTAAAGAAGAGCTCATTCCAATACTCCTCAAAGTATTCCATGATAGAGAAGAGGAGGGAACTCTCCCAAACTCATTCTATGAAGCCAATATCACCCTGATACCTAAACCAGACAGAGACACATCGAGGAAAGAAAATTTCAGACCAATATCCTTAATGAACATCGACGCAAAAATTCTCAACAAAATTTTAGCAAATCGCATACAAATATATATTAAAAAGATAGTGCACCACAATCAAGTGGGTTTCATCCCAGGGATGCAAGGTTGGTTCAACATCCAAAAATCAATAAGTGTCATTCACCATATCAACAGACTAAAAGTTAAGAATCACATGATTATTTCAATAGATGCAGAAAAAGCATTTGATAAAATACAGCATCCCTTCATGCTCAAAACACTAAAAAAAACTGGGGTAGTGGGAACATTCCTTAATATTGTGAAGGCCATCTACGCTAAGCCCATGGCCAATATCATTCTAAATGATGAAAAACTGAAAGCATTCCCCCTAAAAACTGGAACAAGGCAGGGATGCCCTCTTTCACCACTTCTATTCAACATCGTTCTTGAGACTCTAGCCAGAGCAATTAGACAGACCAAAGAAATTAAAGGGATACGAATAGGAAAAGAAGAACTCAAACTATCCCTGTTCGCTGATGACATGATTATATATTTAGAGAAACCAGGAAATTCCACGAGAAAACTCTTAGAACTCATAAGTGAATTCAGTAAAGTAGCAAGTTACAAGATCAATGCTCATAAATCCAATGCATTTTTATACATAAGTGATGAATCTTCAGAAAGAGAAGTTAGGAAAACTACCCCGTTCACAATAGCCTCGAAAAAAATAAAATACTTGGGAATCAATCTCACAAAAGAGGTGAAAGACCTCTACAATGAGAACTACAGAACACTAAAGAAAGAAATTAAAGAAAACCTTAGAAGATGGAAAGACCTCCCATGTTCTTGGATAGGCAGAATTAATATTGTCAAAATGGCCATACTACCAAAAGTGCTATACAGGTTCAATGCAATTCCAATTAAAATCCTAATGGTGTACCTTACAGAAATAGAGCAAGCAATTATGAAATTCATCTGGAAGAATAAGAAACCCAGAATAGCTAAAGCAATCCTTAGCAGAAAGAGCGAAGCAGGAGGTATCGCAATACCAGATCTTCAACTATACTACAAAGCAACAGTAACAAAAACAGCATGGTATTGGTACCAAAATAGACAGGTAGATCAATGGTACAGAATAGAGGACATGGACACAAACCCAAATAAATACAATTTTCTCATAATAGACAAAGGTGCCAAAAATATGCAATGGAGAAAAGAGAGCCTCTTCAACAAATGGTCCTGGGAAAACTGGAAATCCATATGCAACAGAATGAAATTAAACCCCCATCTCTCACCCTGCACAAAACTCAACTCAAAATGGATCAAGGACCTCGGAATCAGACCAGAGACCCTGCATCTTATAGAAGAAAAAGTAGGTCCAAACCTTCAACTTGTTGGCTTAGGATCAGACTTCCTTAACAGGACTCCCATAGCACAAGAAATAAAAGCTAGAATCAACTACTGGGATAGATTCAAACTAAAAAGCTTTCTCTCAGCAAAGGAAACTATCAGTAATGTGAAGAGAGAGCCTACAGAGTGGGAGAAAATCTTTGCCACTCATACTTCAGATAGAGCACTAATTTCCAGAATATATAAAGAACTCAAAAAACTCTACACCAAGAATACAAATAATCCAGTCAACAAATGGGCTAAGGAAATGAACAGACACTTCACAGAAGATCTACAAGCAATCAACAGATATATGAAAAAATGTTCAACATCTCTAGTAATAAGAGAAATGCAAATCAAAACTACCCTAAGATTCCATCTCACCCCAATTAGAATGCCGATTATCAAGAACACAAGCAACAATAGGTGTTGGCGAGGATGTGGGGAAAAAGGTACACTCATACATTGCTGGTGGGGTTGCAAATTAGTGCAGCCACTCTGGAAAGCAGTATGGAGATTCCTCAGCAAGCTTGGAATGGGACCACCATTTGACCCAGCTATCCCACTCCTTGGCCTATACCCAAAGGACTTAAAATCAGCATACAACAGAGATACAGCCACATCAATGTTCACAGCTGCTCAATTCACCATAGCCAGATTGTGGAACCTACCTAGATGTCCCTCAATTGATGAATGGATAAAGAAACTGTGGCATATATATACAATGGAATATTACTCCGCCATAAAGAATGATAAAATTATGGCATTTGCAGGCAAATGGATGAAATTGGAGGATATCATGCTAAGTGAGATAAGCCAATCTCAAAAAACTAAAGGATGAATGATCTCGCTGATAAGTGGATGATGACACATAATGGGGGATGGGAGGGGTTAGTGTTAGGATTAAGTTTAGGGTGAGGGTTAGGGAGGGTGGCAAGAATGGAAGAAGGAAGGACTGTATAGAGGGAAAAGAGGGGTGGGAGAGGTGGGGGGGAAGAGAAAAAATAACAGAATGAATCAAACAACATTACCCTATGTAAATTTATGATTACACAAATGGTATGCCTTTACTCCATGTACAAACAGAGAAACAAGTATCCCATTTGTTTACAATTAAAAAAAAAAGTTACCTGTAGACCCTTGTAGGGCCCTACCTGCTACTTTTCAAATATTCTTGCACTATGTCCACATTGTACTTTCTAGACTATAAAACTAAGGATTCACAGGTCTAAAGGGTACAAACCTTCCTACCACATCACCTGAAATGCCTGTCTACTCTAAACAAGGTATCAAATGTCAAAAATAGCATGCAACCATGATTGTCAATATGAATAATTTAGAATTACCATTCCTTCCATCACATTAAAGCAGTGTTTATATAAATGGATACAAACATCATCAAAAGCTCTGTAAAATCTGATGTTTAAGATTTCTTATGTAATTCTCTATTTCAATCACAATGAACTTATTTCATTTTGAGGGGGAAAAAAAGCTCTGCAAAATCTGGGTGCGGTGGTGCACATCTGTAATCTCAAAAGCTTGTGAGGCTGAGACAGAAGCCTCAGCAACTCAGGGAGACCCTGTCTCTAAATAAAAAATTAAAAAGGGCCGGAGATGTAGCTCAGTGGTTAAGCGGCCCTGGGTTCAATACCCTGTACCAAAAAAACAAAGCAACAACAAAAAACAAACTCTGCAAAAAAGCACTAGGACTTAGAAACTATAAAGCCTGATACTCAAAGCAAAACAGTATGTGTGAGGTCACAAACCATGAGGCAGGACAACATCTTATTAGAGTGAAAACAAACCTTAAGAGTCTGAAGTAAGAGGCTGGGGATATAGCTCAGTTGGTAGAGTGCCTGCCCCATAAGCACAAGGCCCTGGGTTCAATCCCCAGCACGGCAAAAAAAAAGAGTCTGAAGTAATATATCAAACAGGAGGATGCATAATTTAAAGAGACACAGTGCTTTCCAAGATGAAAGAATCACAGTGTTAGTAAATCCTGTTAGCCATGCAATGTTTTTCAGTGATGTCAGTAAAATCTCAAGAAAATAAAACAAGCTCAAGAAAAAAAGGCAACCAAAACAGAGAATATATCAAATGATTCTGCTTACATGAAATTCTAAAAAAAAAATCTAATCTACCTAGAGTAACCAAAAGCAGGTCAGTGGCTGACTGTGACAGGATGCAGGGAAAGACAAGGAGAAATTACAAAGAGGCATAAGGAGACTTTTGGATGTGATGGATATGTTCATTCTCTTCATTCTGCAGACAGTTTCACTAAACACAAGTCCAACTGTACACTTTAAATACATACAGTGTGGGCTGAGGGTGTAGCTCTGTGGTACAGGGCTTGCCCAGATGCACATGGTCCTGGGTTAGATTCCCAGAATCCCCTCCAAAACTAAAACAAAAACCAGTACATACAGTATACTGTAATGCCAAAACTTAAAAAAAAAAAATTCCACAAGAAGAATTCTAAGAAAGATGGGCAATAGTGAGAGAGGGACTGAGTGAGGGGGAAGAAAAAGGGGAGAAGAGAAAGAATAACAAACAATAGTGGTGGTGGTATTATTTACATTATCTGACTTTAAGACTTATCAGGATGCTACAGTTATCAACATAGTGTGGCACAGGCATAAGGATCAGTAAACACGTCACTGGAAAAGAACAGAACACACAGAATGAAGCCACACTTACACAATTGTCTGATTTCTGACAAAGGTGCCAAAACCATGCAAAGGGAAAGAAAAAATACTTTCAGTAAATGGTGAACTAGATATTTATGAAAAACAATGAACTGCAACCCCTACCTCACATCATACAAAAAAACCAACTCAATTTTTCAGAAACTTCTAGTTTGTTATAAAGATAAAACTATAAACTTCTAGAAGATGATATAAGGGGACAGCTTTACAATTTACTCTTAAGTTTATGGAGGTGGAAAGGCAGGAAGATATTGAAGGTGTATGATTAATTCTTAAGAAAATGCTGAATGGTTTTCCAACTGGTTATATTATCTTACATTATATTATCTTAAGCCAACACACTGGAGAGCCTGGGGCGGTGGCACACATCTACAGTTCCAGCACTCTGGAAGCTGAGCTAAGGATCACTTAAGCCCAGGAGTCTGAGATTAGCCTGGGCAACAGAGTGATACCACATCTCAAAAAGACCTAAACAAAGAAACTGGCAAATTGGGCTCTATCAAAACTAAAAGATGTGAAGATCAAAAGACAGGTGCCCAGCGCAGTGGTAAACGCCTGTAATCCCAGTGGCTCAGGAGGCTGAGGCAGAAGGATCGTGAGTTCAAAGCCAGCCTCAGCAAAGGGGATGTGCTAAGAAATTTAGTGAAACCCTGTCTCTAAATAAAATATAAAATAGGGCTGGGAATGTAGCTCCATGGTCGAGTGGCTCTGCGTTCAATACCCCGTAAAAAAGACAGGCTTAAGAAAACTCAGTCTGAAAGATTCACAAACAAAAAGAGGTATGCAGGATATATAAAGAATCCCTTCTGCTGGGCACAGTGCCTCACGACTCTGATCCCAGCAGCTCAGGAGGCCAACGCAGGAGGACCACAGTATTGAAGACAGCCTCAGCAATTCAGTGAGACTCTAAGCAACTTGGCAAGACTCTCTCTCAAAATAAAAAATAAAAAAGGGTGGGGTGTGGCTCAGTGGTTAAGTATCCTTGGGTTCAACCCCTGGTACAAAAAAAAAGGAAAAAGAAGTCCTTCAAGTTTATAAGAAAAACACCTAACCTAATTTAAGTGTGCAAGCAATTTTCACATTTCATAAGACACACAAAAGGCCAAAAATGAGATACCACTACTGAAAAGACTGACAGTACAAATTGCCAGCTACTCTCTTATATTGCTGGTAGATGTGTAACAGGGTACAGACACTTTAGAAAAAGGTTTGATGGCATTTTTATAAAATTCTACATGCATATACTCTACAATCTAGCAATCCCAGAGAAAAATTAGAACACAAAACTTGTTCCAGAGGTTCACAGAATCTTGATTCACAACAGGCAGATTCTGGAAAAGCCCAGGTACACATCACTGGGAGAATGGATAAACTGGGTTTATTCAGACAACATAATACGACTACTGATACACATAGCAAAATGAATATAACTGAAAACATTATTATGATTAAAAGAAGCTCCACATAAAAGTACAAAGTATGATCCTACACACTAGATCTATATATGTGAAGTTCTAGAGCAGGCAAAATTGAAGATTGAAAGAAATCACAACAGCAGTTGCTACCAGGAGGGAGAGAATAAAAAACAGAGTGAGGATACTATTTTAGTTCTTAATGCAGATAGGTGCATGCATTTGTGAAATCCCAATGAACAATAAACTTAGGATCTGTGCATGTCTTCTGAAAATGTTTGCAAACACACAAATAGATATATAAACAAACACTGAACTCTAGTTAATAGAGTTATAAATTTGATATGGAAGTCAAATGGTTTAGGGGCAAGGTTACTGATTTGAAAAGTGTAATGTTCAGTAAACTGCTTTCATTACCCTATACACAGCTGAAAAACACTTGTTTGTGTGGTTTTGATAATCCAGAAGAACTGCCTCATTGGTCATTTGAAGTAATGTACCAGCTTTTTGTTAATCTGTGATAGCCGGAATAGTGTAGTTAAGATATAGCTCGTGAGTGCCTCTCTGTCAAACTGTAGAAAAGCTACTCAAATATGCTCCTTCACCTGTCCTAAGTGTTCCTCCTGTACTATTCTGTAAATGTAGTTTCTTCATTGTTAGACTGATGAATGGATAAAATGATAGAGAGATGGAGAGCAGATAAATATAGTAAAATGTTAACTGCAGGTTTCATTGTAGAATCTAGGTGGTAGGTACATAGGTATTCACCGTATAATTAAGTTCTCTGTATATCTGAAATTTTTCATAATAAAATGTTGAGAAAGAAATATATTTTACAGCAGATGTCAAAATATGGTATCACCATGGTAACAAAATCCCTATGACACTGTTCTTTTCATTATGGTAAAAAATTTTCAAAGGGTCCTGCTGACTACTAATGAAAACAGAGGGAATGGAGAGAATGACAGCATCCTGGTCATAAGGATGATCAAGTGTGGAAAAAAGGCAAGTTTAAAGAATTACAGGAAATAACCAAGACTTTAAGGCTCAGGAGACAGGAAGGACTGAAGGACGCAGTCTCTGACTCTGTATTTTGGGAATTGATCCGAGAATGGAAACTGACAGTGGAAAGCAAAAGATAATGGAAGAAAGCACTGAGAAAAAAAAAGATGTAGAGAAAAAGAAACGGTCTTGGGTTAAACAGGTGCTTGCAGATATTGCTAAGCAAGTGGACTTCTGGTTTGGGGATGCTAATCTGCACAAAGACAGATTTCTACGAGAGCAAATAGAAAAATCTAGAGATGGATATGTCGATATTTCACTTCTGGTGTCTTTTAATAAAATGAAGAAGTTGACTACGGATGGGAAGTTAATTGCCACAGCACTGAAAAGTTCGGCTGTTGTAGAGCTGGACTTAGAAGGCATCAGAATCAGGAGGAGAAAAAAGCCTCTGGGTGAAAGACCAAAGGATGAGGATGAGCGTACAGTGTATGTGGAGTTACTTCCCAAAAATGTTAATCACAGCTGGATTGAAAGAGTATTTGGGAAATGTGGCAATGTGGTTTATATAAGTATACCACATTATAAATCTACTGGAGATCCAAAGGGATTTGCCTTTGTGGAATTTGAAACAAAAGAGCAAGCAACAAAAGCTATTGAGTTTCTTAACAACCCACTGGAAGAAGCGCCAAGAAAACCAGACATATTTCCCAAGACAGTGAAAAATAAGCCTATTCCAGGATTAGGAGTAGCTGAGGAAAAGAAAAAGAAGAAGAAGAAGAAGAAAGGCCGGATTAAGAAGGAAGACAATGTGCAAGCAAAAGAATTAAATATGGACACAAGCAACGAGAGCATCTGTAAAATGAAAAGGTCAAGGACAGCATCTGAGGGCTCCGAAACAGAAACAACACCCGAACCTCAAAAGCAGCCCACAAAGAAAAAGAAAAAACGGGAAAGAGAAGTGTCCAGCTTACCTGAAGGCAAAACAGGGAAAAGAAAGCGAAGCAGTTCTGAAGATGCAGAGTGCTTAGCTCCCAGATCTAAAGTAAAGAAAATGGCTCAAAAAGACATTAAAAAGGAAGCATCCGAAGTTTCAAAAGAAAAAAGAGACTTAGAATTCTCTGCAGAAGAGGGAAAGGATGGTGGAGATATAAAAGATGGTTCTCTACTAAAAACAAAGAGAAAGCATAAGAAAAAACATAAAGAGAGACATAAAATGGGAGAAGTTGTTATACCGTTGAGAGTACTGTCTAAGAGCAAATGGATGGATTTAAAAAAAGAGTATTTGGCACTACAAAAAGCCAGCATGGCTTCTTTAAAAAAAACTATATCCCAAATAAAATCAGAATCAGGAATAGAGACAGACCAAGGAGTTCCTAATAACTCTGGAATGGGAAATGAAAAAGCCTGCAGTCAAGAGAATCACCCTCAGGAGAAGGTTAATGCTCAAGGACCACAGTTTGTGAGTGGAGTGATTGTGAAGATCATTAGCACAGAACCTCTACCTGGCAGAAAACAAGTTCAAGACACTTTGGCTGCAATCTCAGAGGTTGTTTATGTTGATTTGCTAGAAGGAGATATAGAATGCCATGTCAGATTTAAAACTCCTGAGGATGCTCAAGCAGTAATGAATGCATATACTGAAAGTTAAAAAAAGCTCTGCTGGAAACTCGAGGTCCTTTCTGGTGATCACGAACAGAGGTATTGGCAGAAGATTTTGGTAGATAGACAGGCCAAACTTAATCAGCCTAGGGAAAAGAAAAGAGGCACTGAGAAGCTAATCACCAAAGCTGAAAAGATCAGACTGGCAAAGACTCAACAAGCAAGTAAACATATTAGATTTTCTGAATATGATTGAAAAAAATCAAAGTTCACCTCTTAATTTCACTGAATTCTTAAACCATTCTTGGAAAATCCATTTTTATTATGGTAATATTACCTAATGAATGCATTTCTAAAATCTACATTTAATTAAAAAACCTTTGTTCCTTAACTTATAATTAAGACTTTTTTTCTAGAGAGAAGTGCATTGTATACCACAATGTATCATTAAATACTTTATTTGTTGAAGTTACAATAAAGAAAAAAAAAGAATTACAAAGATGAAAAAGGTACCATACAGATGGAACACAGATCTGGAGTCATCAAAACAGACATGACTAATTCTGCACCTTTTGGAGTCAAAACCCCCTCTAATAACATCATGAACAGGGAGGGAGGAAAGAAAAGTACACACATAGCTGTGAAATTTTATATAAAACTTTAAGGGGCTGATGGATACACTTAAACCTACCCAAAGATTCCACTTAAATCCTGGATTACAAATGACAAAAGGTAACTGATATCAGACAGAGAAATATAATTTTTTTTAAAAAGAGACAATTAAGTGTGAAGGGGAAATGACTAGGCCTAAATTTTAAGGAAAATAACATCTTAGGAACAACAACAACAAAACCCAAAAAAACAAAAACAAAACAGCAGCAGCAGCCTGTAAGGGATCTCAGCAGCCTGAGAAGAAGAAGGAAAAACAGAAAAATGTGATATGTAACATGCCATGGGAAGGGTGAAAAAACAAGACACATCAACAACATTAAATGCTGACAGGTGAGTTAATCAAACACGGAGGTCACTAGAGTCCCTCATTAGTGGCTTCAATGTAATGATGAAGGTAAACTACCCTACAGCAGATTAAGGAATGAAAATTAGAATCTATTTTAAGAAGCTGACTATAAGGAAAAAGACCAGCATTTACACACATACATGCACACAACTTTTTGAAAGACAGGACAGGCATCTGTATGCTGCAGGGCTCACGGGGCTAAGCTAGGAGAGAAACTGAAGGTTAGAGAGAAAGGGGATAACTTGATAATAAAGTTTCTGATAACACTAAAAAAAGTAAGTTGGGATCCAAATTGTAGGCAGAGTTGCCTCAACATATATCAATATCTCATCTATTTTAACAGGAAAAAAGTAGAGGAATTCCTTGCCTATAGGCTTCTATTTTCTCTACAAAACTGAATGCACATTCCTTAGAAAAGGAGTGTTACTTTTTTTTTTTTTTTTTTAATCCTCTCTGACACAGGGCAGTATCTTACATATTTGAAACATTTGAAGGAAAAAGTTAAAATTCTACACAAAGCTCATTCTCATAACTATAACCAGTAAAACTACTAATTACTCCCCACTGAGATCCTAGAACAGTCAGGGTCCCCACATAAGTGAGGCTTGGTATTCAAGGAAGGTGTACCAATACTGGGGCTCCAGACCACCAGTATTCTACAATAAAGACCCTTCCTTTACCTCATGGTAGATATGCCAAGATGACATTTTAGGTGACAAGAGGATATTTCAGTAGTTTCTCCACAGTTTAACAGAGAGGCACACACAAGCTAACTATTAACTATTTCAATTACTACAATAAATAATAAATGCTGGAATACCACTTGAAATACCCAAAGATAAGATGACTCTTGCAAAAGAGCAACTGATAGATGTTTTCCAGCTACAGAAAGGGTAAGAAAACAATTTGCTGATCCCTGATCAGCACTGTTCTAAAAAATTAAAAAATGGACTTCACAGAAGCCCAGGAGGCTGAGGCAGGAGGATTGCAAGTTCAAAGCCAGCAACAACAACTTAGCAAAGCCCTGTCTCTAAATAATATAAAAAGGGCTGGGGATGTTGCTCAATGATTGAGTACCCTTGTGTTCAATCCCTGATGTTTAAAAAAAAAAAAAAAAGAAAGAAAGAGACTTAATTTAAAAATATGACAATCACTCATAGTTATGATAAGAACTATTTCATGAAACTTTTCCATATATCAGATGAAAATATAAAAATGTATTTCTTACTACGAATGGGGCAGTAAAAAAAAGTTTGAAAATTACTAGTGAGCACTATGATGTAGAAAGAGGAAAGCTATAAGTCAAATGACTACTAAAAAACATACAACAGCAAACCAAAAAATTATCTCCGTATGCACACGATATGAAAAGTGGTCTAGTTAAATATGTGTTCTTACACTATGCAAGAGCACTCACCTCAAGGTGGGTCTGAGACTTAAGATCTACCTGGCTAGCCATGGGGTATGAGAAAACCAGGTAAGTCTCAATTTCATCAACTGTGAAACAACATAATAAACCTGTCTTACGCTCTAAAAGTTGTGAAGTTCAAATGAGATAGCACAATATAGCACTCTGAAAAATACAAATCACATGTTAATCTAGTTTAAGTGCTTTGATTATTAAAACTAGTTCTATCAAAACTAGTTCTATGTTCATAAAGTGAATATAAATAACATTCTATTTACAGTGGTTAACAGCAGGCTTTGAAGTAGAACAGACCAGGGTTCAAATCCAGGCTCCATGTCTTGCTAGCTGTGTGACCCTATAAATCATGCAACCTCTCTTGGCTTCATTTTGCTCATCTAGTGATATTATCTTAAAAGGGTTGCTGTACAAATTACATTAAATATCACATACGGAGCATACTGCATAATACCTAGATTATTTTTAACAGAAACTATAGATTTCAGTATTTTAACCCCCATTCCATGTATGTCTTTCATTGGTGTGAACTGCTCTATAATTGGGGTTATCCATTTTATTTTCTGGCTGGAATTATCTGAGTACATTGACTACTAAATTAAAAAGTGAAAGACACCCCAGGACAACAGTTTATGTATGATGTCAAATTTAAAACAATTATGAAAAATCAAAGTTTTTTAAAAATTGATCATTTTTATAGATTAGTCTACTTCCAAGACGAAAAATACCTGATTATACAAATATGCACTCTGTAAACCCTGAGTTGAGTATTTTATAATACAATTTTAGCTTTGATGCACTTAGATTTCAATACACTGGTCCTTCCTAACATCAACTATGCATTCTAACACTAAATTAGACTTTTTGAAATATTACCAAACCACTCATCAAAAGAAAAAGGTCTCTGAGGTAGAAATTAAAACATTAAGTTATAAATATGAACAATACCTCCACCTTACCTGCTAAATAATATTCTACTTAATTAGCTCCAATTTTCTAATTATTTTTAAAGTTTCAATTACAAAATCTGCCATCCACAAACGTAACAACTCTACCTTACACTACTTACATTAATAATACACAACATTCAAAGGTCTAAGTCAGAAGTTCTTAAAGAGTGAACCAGAGTTAGAAGTAATCAAGACAGTGGCACAAAACTGTCGTATTCAGAGGGAGCCACTTTCACTTACAAATCTCCTTGATAAAGTATAAGTTGAATATCCCTTATTAAAAATGCTTGGAAGTCAATAGAATTCTCTGGTGCCAGGGATCCCTTGTAGTGTACCCACATCATACAATAAGAAGAAATATTGAAACAATTCTAAATTTCACAGGAAGCATTGGAAGATCTATGGCACAGGGAGTCTATTTCTGAAAATCAGTCATGACAAACTTCCAGTGGGGCAGAGTGGAAACAAGGACAAGGTAGAAGATGATTTACCCTCTTTCACTGGTGGACTCACATTGGTAGATTTGTATGTCATCCTCTGTCCCTCTCCTTTCTGTGTTGTGTTTTCTGAATGTTGGTGCATTACAGACACATAGCTCAAACATTAGGGTTCCCAAGGAGTGCATATATAAATGGCCTTTACCTAATGACAACTTCAAAAGCTTACACTAGAATAATCCCAAGGGAATAAATGATGAAAGTATTCAAGAAAAAAAAAATGCTTGGAAGTGTTTTGGATTTTAGATTTTTTTGAATTCTGTAATATTTACACAAAAATAACAAGATATCTTGGGGACAGAACCCAAATTTAAACACGAAATTCATGTGTTTTACACACACTTTACACAGAGCCTGAAGGTAATTTTATGTAGTATTTTTAGTGTGACTATTTTTAAAATTCCACTGAGGTGAGGTGTGGAATTTTCCTCTTATGGCATAATGTCTGCATTCAAAAAGTGTTGGGTTCTGGAGCATTTCAGATTTCAATATTAAGAATGCTCAACCTATAGCAAAATTATTAATTTTATAAAGTCTTGATTCTTGACCTTTTTTCATATCCTGTGTGACAAAACAGAAAGTATATATAAATCATTTTTCATTTATACCAAAGTATGATCGTTATCTGGAGGAAAAGAAGCAACTGAACAATTGAGCTATCAACTAAATCAGTTGTTTTCTTCATGGAATACCATTTTGTCATAAACAAATACTGACAAACTATAATTATCCAGACTTAAATATTTCTCAGAAAACTTCCCCAAACTGAACACCATAAGTCCATCACTTCAAGAAAAAAACTAGTAGTATTTGTTAGCTATGATGAAATTCCAGTTTTCAAGTGAAAATTAAAAGTGTAGAAGACTTGGTCCTACCATCATGAGACTGATGGTTTCCTAATGCTTAAAGAAACTTTATTAGATCAGTAAATATTAAATAATATGACTTCTGTGTTGTGTAATGAAATGTGTCAAGTTTCTTAATTTTACTTTTATTTGGTAAATACTAATAGTTATGAAACATCAACAAAAGCCATTTGGGATCCTCAATAACACTGAAGAGTATGAAGGGGTCCTGAGACCAAAAGCTTTGAAAACTAGTGACTTAAGTTGGTGTTATGCAATAAAGGAAAGGAGAACAATTTAAGGAAGTTCCTAAATCAAGCTGCTCTTTCTCCTTTTTTTTTTTTTTTTTCTGTTTTGTTTTGTTTTGTTTAGTACCTCTCCAGAAAAGTCTTAGCTTCGATTCCATGAAGAGCAAACCTATAAACTTTTTATGTGTTGGGGAAGAGGAAAGATGGGAAAACAAAAAGATTGAGTTTAACAGGAAAGAACTTTCGAAGAGAGGATCTGACACTGGGCCTCTCTGTTTCAGCAGGGCACAAACCCTTATGTCCCAGAAGTTAACTCTCTGAAATGAGGCACGTTCAAAGAGTATCAACAGATGGGAGTGGGTACAGAGTGGGTACAATTCACTTAAGTAAACTGCTGGGGACAGGAAAAGGGGGGAATATTGCAGGGGGAGGGATCTTCTGTTTTCCTGCAATTCCCACACTTCCATCCCTGAAGTTCCCAAGAGAGGGGCAGAAGGCTGGATCTAGAGGGGACATCCCGGGACAGAAGCAGGACCCCAGCTGAGCCCCATGTCTGTCCCAAATGTTCTCATCCCAGCATCCCCCAACATAAGTACAAGACTCGTGGACCCCCAACCCCCACGACCACAAGGACCCTTACCACCAACAGGTTCCTCTCTTCCACCAGCTGCCGCTTCCGGGAAATCTCTGATTTCAGAATGTCCATCTCGTTGCTCGGGGTTAAGCTCCAGATCCCCTGCCGAGCTCCTCGGAACTGACCTTAGCCGCCCCGCCGCCGTACACTCACTATACACAAACCCAAATACCAGAAGACAACTATTGACAGGGTCCGCTTCCGGCGGAAGCTGGGGTGAGCGAAAGAAAGGTAGAGAGCGTCCCGGGAGGCTTGTTGGTGAAGCCACTACGGAACAGCGCCGCCTGGCGGTACCTTCCAGAAGCACACTCGTATTCCCCCCTGGTGGAGGAGTACGAGCGACTGTGGACAGAAACCCAAGTCTTCGGAAGAGTAAGGAGGTGGTAGGCGGCATCTTGTTATTGTACCGTTTTGTACCTGCTAGCTAGGTCCAAAAGCCTCCGAGAACACATCAATTATGTTAATAAGGCACGATCGTTATTAGAAGTTAGCATCAGAGTTCCCCAAGATACTGGCTTGCCAAGTACTTAATGTACTAGATACAGAGTGAGAAAAACCCGAATAATACTAGCTTCTTTCTTAAGTGTTGAGTTAAAGGGCGGTGAAATGTCCTGTGGAGTTAAACAACTTCATCTACCAAAAGTATTTCTGTACTCGCTCAGCTCTATGTTACATAAATAACTTGATAATATTATTCAACATTTACCTCAAGCTAACTGAGATCATCTTTTTCTGTCATGCGTTCAGCAACCAAGATTTTCTGTCTTTCTTTCTTTAGTCTGTTTCCCCCCCACACACACACATTTTTACTGGCGCGTCATCTTACATAACGATGGGATTTCGTTGTTACATATTCGTATGTGCACACACTACAACAACGTGAACATAACTTGGGCAATATCACTCCCCAGCACTTACCCCTCCGTCAATACCATCCACCCCTGGTCTCTTTCCTCTGCTGATCTCCCTTTGATTTTCAGTGTGATCTGCCCCCACCTTTCTTTTCCTTTTCCTCTCTAGCTGTCACATGTAAGAGAAAACATATGACCCTTGACCTTCTGAGTTTGACTTATTTCACTTAAGGTAATGGTCTCTAGTTCCATCCGTTTTCGGGCAAATGGCTATATTTTTCTTTATGGTTGAATTAAACTCTTGTGTATATATACACCACATTTTCTTTATTCATTCATCCATTCATGGACACCTGGGCTGGTTCCATAGTTTGGATATTGTGAATTGTGCTGCTGTAAACGTGAGTATGCATGTCTCATGTAGTATGATGACTTTAATTCCTTGGGATGAATATGGAGGAGTGGTAAAATTGGGTCCTACGGTGGTTCCATGCCTAGCCTTCTGAGGGACCTTCCTACTGATTTCCATGGTGTTTGTACTCATTTAGAGTCCCACCAACAGCGTAAAAGTGTTCCTTTCTCTCCACTTTCTCTCCAGCATTTATTTTCGTTTGTATTCTCAATGATTGCCGTTCTGACTGGAGTGAAATGAAATTTCCGTATAGTTTTGATTTGCATTTCCCTAAGCGCTAATGATGTTGAACACTTTTTTCATATATTTGTTGTCCATTTAATATCTGTTTAATTCATTTCCCTAATTATTCAGTGGATTATTTGAATTTTTTTTTTTTTTTGGTGTAAAAAATCAAGACCTTCTCAGCATCTTTGAGTTTTTAATATATCCTGGATATCAATCCTCTGTGACAAGAGTTGCTGGCAAAGATTTTTCCCATTCTGTAGACTCTTTTGTCACATTCCCTAATTGTTTCCTTTGATGTGCAGAAGCTTTTTAATTTGATACTGTCCCATTTATTAACTGTTGGCATTATTTCCTGAGCTTTGGGGGTCCTATTGAGAAAGTCATTGCCTATGCCTATTTGCTGGAGTGTTGACACTACCTTTGCTTCTAGGAGTTGCATAGTTTCTGGTCTAATTCCTAGGTCTTTGATCCATTTTGAGTTTATTTTTGTGCAGGGTGAGAGATAAGGGTCTAGTTTCAGTCTTCTACATAAGTATAACTAGTGTTCCCAGCACCATTTATTTAAAAAGGCTTTCTTTTCTCCAATGTGTTTTTGGCACCTTTCTTAAGGATCAGAAGACTGTAGATGTGTGAACTTGTCTCTGTGTCTTCTATTCTGTACCATTGATCTGTGTCTGTTTTTATGCCACTACTATAAGTTTTTTTTTTTTGTTTTGTTTTTACTGTAGCTCTATAATATAATTCTAAGTCAAGTATTGTGACGCCTCCAGCATTGCTTTTTTGACCTAGAATTACTTTGGCTACTCTGGGTCTTTTATTCTTCCAAATAATTTTTAGGACTTTGTTTTCTAGTTCTGTGAAGAATGACATTTGTATTTTGATAGGGATTGCATTGCATCTGTATAATGCTTTTGGTAGTATGACCATTTTAACAAGTTTAATGCTGTCTGTCTATGAACATGGGAGATATTTCCATCTTTTTGTATCGTCTTCCATTTCTTTCTTTACTGTTTATAGCTTTCATTGTAGAGGTCTTTCACCTCCTTAGTTAGATTTTTTTCCTAGATATATTTTTGAGGTTATTGTGAATAGGATTGTTTTCCTGATTTCTTTTTCAATAGATTCACTATTGATATATAGGAAAGATGCTAATTTTTGTATGCTGATTTTGTAACCTGATACTTTCACAAATTTATTAGCTCTAGCAGTCTTTTGGTGGTTTCTTGCATCTTGTAATACAGGATCATATCATCAGCAGACAGTCATAATTTGACTTCTTTTCTATTTTTAATCCCCGTTATTTCCTTCTCTTGCCAAATTGCTTTGGCTAGAATTTCTAGCATTATATTAAATAGGAGTGGTGAGAACGGACATCCTTGTTTTGTCCAGACTTTAAAGGAAATGCTTTCATTTTTCCCCACTTACTATGAAGTTGGTTTTGGGTTTTTCATAAATAGCTTTATGATGTTGAAATAGCTTCCTTCCATCCCTAGTTTCTTCAGTGTTTTCATCATGAATGGGTGCTGAATTTTGTCGAAGACCTTCACTACATCTATTGAAATGACTAAGTGATTTTTTGTCCATAATTCTATTTATGTGATCAATTACATTTATTGATTTGCAAATGTTAAAACATCCTTGCATCTCTGGAATAAAACCAACTTGGTAATGATGTACAGTCTTCTTAATATGTTGTTGAACATGATTTGCTAATATTTTATTAAGCATTTTTGCATCTACGTTCATTAGGGATGTTGGTCTGCAGTTTTCTTTCTTTGGTGTGTCCTCATCTGGCTTTGTTATGAGTGTGATATTGGCTTCACAGAATGAATTTGGAAGTGTTCCATCCCTTTCTATTTCATGGAATAATTTGAGGAGTATTGGCAATAGTTCTTCTTTAAAGGTCTGGTAAAATTCAGCTGAGAATCCAACTGGTCCTGGGCTTTTTCTTTGTTTGTTTTGCTTTTTATTGTTGCTTCTATCTCATCACAAGTTATTGATCTGTGTATGTTTTCTATGTCCTCTTGATTCAATTTGGCAGATCGTGTCTCTAGAAATGTATTCATTTCTTCTGGGTTGTCCAATTTATTGAAGAATAGGTTTTTGAAATGATCCACATGATTTCTGTGATGTCTGTGGTGGTTTTTCATTAATTTAGGTCTTCTTTTTCTTTGGGTTAGTTTGGCTAAAGGATTATCAATATAGTTTATCTTTTCAAAGAGCCAGCTCATTGTTTCAGTGATCCTTTGTATTTTTTTATTATTATTCTCAAGTTCATTGATTTCACCTCTAATGTCCTTCTACTGGTTTTGCAATTGGTTAGTTCTTCTTTTAAAGGGCCTTGACATGTTCATTGGCTGTTTATTTGGGATTCGGATTTTATGTGAGCACTTGTAGCTATAAACTTTCCTCGTAGAAGTGCCTTCATGGTGTTCCAGAAGTTCTGATATGTTGCATCACTGTACTCATTGAGTCTAAGAATTTTTTAATTTCTCCCTCAATTTACTTTCTCACCCATTCATCATTCAGAAGTGTGTTGTTCAATCGCCATGTGTTTATGTAGTTTCTGTAGTGTTTTATTGTGTTGATTTCTAATTTCACTCCATTATTATCTGATAAGATACAAGGAATTATGTCAAATAACTTTTCAATGACATGATCAGATATGTAATCAGAAAAAAGAAGTTAAATCCAATTCAAGAAGAAAAATTAAACTGGGGAGAAAAAAAATACATGTCAGAGATATGTTTTGTTTTCGTTTTTGAGACAGAGTCTTGCTATGTTGCCTAGACTGGTCTCAAACTCCTGAACTCAATCAGTCCTCCCACCTCAGCCTTCAGAGGGCTAGGACTGCAATGTGTTTGACAGGTGTTTTTTAATCCTAAAAACTATTTATAATGCATTTATTTTTTATTTTATGCCATAAAAGTGTCTCCTTAAATTTTTAGGCTGGGCACAGTGGTGCATGCCTATAAGCCCAGTGACTTGGGAGTCTGAGGCAGGAGGATCACAAGTTCAAAGCCAGCCTCAGCAACTCAGTGAGGCCCTAACCAACTTAGAAAAGAACTGGGAAAAAAATTGAAAATTTAAAAAAGGCTGGGTCTGTGGCTCAGTGGTTAAGCCCCCGTGGGTTCAATCCTTAGTAACAATAAAGATTTTTAATTGTCATTATTGAACAATATTTAACATGCTAGTTTTTCCCATTCTAAAAGCAAAGAAATATTATTCAACTCGGAATTGATAATAGGAAGGATGGCTTTTCAAAATAAAAATGACAGAGAATTGTTCATTTCAATTTAGGAAGGGGTGTGTGTGTGTGTGTGTGTGTGTGTGTGTGTGTGTGTGTGTGTTATTTCATCTAAAAGATATCTGACTTTTCTCAGAAATAAACCAACATAGGAAGTTAATTCACTTTCGACCTAAGATGCTCTGCTGATTTTTAGAGCTTTTGAAAGCTTAACATATTTTACAAAGAAAAGGTCCCTGAATTAAACATGGTACCATTTCTGCAGGTATATCTATTTCTTGGGTCATTTAGAACTCAATAAGCAAATAATTTATTAGCATTCCCCTGATTTAGGGATTAGAGATTTAAAGCACAAAAGCCTGAAGTGTTGACATAGATGACTGTTACAGTAAAGGAAGTTTACAGAGAGCCCCAAGGACCAGCTGTCCAGATAGGAGACTCTCGGTGTAAACAGAGAGGGCGCAAGCTCCTTTTGAATTTCAGACTTTCATTGATTTTGATGTCTACGCAAACACGTGCATTAAACCCTGATTAAGGCCTAAGACCAAAAAGTGATAGAGATGAACACTTGAAGGACCAAACTGGGGAGCAAGTCTTACAGTGTATAAAAGGGGGAAAGAGTGCCAGGGGAGCTTAGATCAACGCTACAAAAACCATCAAAACTCCCTCGGAAAGAATGTATTTATCTTAAAAATATGCATTCTATTTCATCACAATTGTCATTTAAAAGGTGACATAATGGATACATCCCAAATGTCCTAAATAGGAAAAGGGAGAAATAAATTATAGTTCTACATACAACTGAATAATATGGAACCACCAAAAAAAAAAAAAAAACCAAAAAAACAAAAAAACAAACAAACAACAAAAAAACAACCCACACATTCAAGGATATAGGAATGCTTTTAAAGTAACACTTAGTTACTTTAAAAGTAACTGGAGTTACTGGAGTTGTAGCTCCGTGGTAGAGTGCTTGCCTGGCATGTGGAAGACCCTGGGCTTGATCCCCAGCACTGAAAAAAACGGTAGAAAATTGAAACCATAGATGTAGCATATAGTTTCTGTTTTATAACAAACATAGAAAAATGAGCAGAAGGAAACATGCCAGACTACAGGGTTGTTATCCAGGCAGTAAACTCATGGATGATTCTTATTGTTTTTTTTATACCTGGATTTAGTACAAAGTACCTAATTTGTGTGTGTCGGGGGGGAATTCTAGTTTCAGTCATTTTCTATTTTATTTAATTATTTGAAATTATTTATAGGTTTTCCAACATATCCACTTTTGAAATTACATGATAAATTTTAAATACTGCCTGTAAAAGAAAGCAAAGGATTAGAAAAAGAATATTTTAAAAATCTTCATAATTATCCAATCCAATTTTTTGATGTCTTATGAATCCTGGACTACATTAGATTCTGTGACTTAAACCAAATGCCAAAAGATCGTCCCTACCATGAGGAGGTCATCAACAAGCTTGAAAATCAAGAAATATATCCTGAAAAGTTAAATTATGTTAGATGTTCATGAGTTAATAGTGTATCTGGGGCTATAATATTCACAGAAATTAGAAAACAGTCATCTTCTAAAAGAAGAAGTAGTGGAAATCAATATACAATTGATGAGACTATTCCTCTGTAGGAAAAAATGCATCCTCAGAAATTATTTGTCATTTCTGGGGACTGGAGGGAAATACCAAATTTAATCAAGATGGTCAACTGGTATTTGTTTTGTTGCTATTTTATCAGATAAAACAACTTCTAAAAATAAGAAAAAAATAAAAGGTGAGCTATATAACCTAATGTAGTGGCTGTTGATCTCTGAGTAAACTGGAGAACTTTTTGAAAAGTAGACTGCTGGTCTCCATCCCCAGAATTTCTCATGCAGCAGATTTGGGGTGGCGCCCAAAACTTTGCTTTTTGAACAAATTCCCATGTAAGGCAGATGCTGTTGTGCAGACGATCCTTCAAAAACCACTTACATATTATTTTGTAATTTCTCTGGGGAGAAAGAGCAGGTGAGTCAGAAACACACAGTCTGTGTATCTTGAAAGACTAAGCGGAGGAGGGAGTGTATGTCAGTATGTCTGCAGCACTGTCATGCGCACCTCTTAGAGTGCCCTCCAGTCACAGTGGTGCTGCTTCTGGTGATCTCCTCCTGGGAAATGGGTAGACTCCCCCTGGATTCTACCACTATTGCTTTGTACAGCTCAACCATAGGCAGGTATCTGATATAATCTGGGACAGAAACCCTTCTCTAAAAATCTGAAGTTGGGGTTTTTTCAAGATGGCGGCCTAGAGGGTGGCTGCATTACGTGTTGCTCCAGAACTCAGGATTCAAGAGAGGAGATATTGAGACGCTTGGGACCAACTCAAAGTAGCCGGGTGACTCTCACCCCCTGGGGGGGGCATCCCGGATGGGACGGGGGTCCCGGAACGCAGGAAACTTTGTGAAGTAGAACTGCCGGCGAGACGCCCCTCCCCCCGCTGGAGCGCCATAGAGGAGGCCGCTCGGCACAGCGCTGGGACTCGGAGCAGCCACTGGGGCTCCGGCGGCTGCCCGGGGGAGGAGTGGCGGGGAGAACTGTGTGGACTCAGGACACCGGGGCCTGCCCTGAGGAGGAGGAGAGGAGCGTGGCCACTTGGATTCGAAGAGACTGCACCAGAGCTGCAGGCGGTTGCCAGAGGAGAAGCCGCGCGGCGAGCTGTTTGGAATCAGAACGACGCTTCTGAACACCAGGGCCTGCCCTGAGGACAAGGAGGAAGAGGAGCGGCCGCTTGGATTCGGGTGACTACACGGGAACTACAGGCGGTTGCCAGAGAAGGAGCTGCGTGGCGAGCTGTTTGGACCCTGACCACTTCTGAACCCCGGGGCCTGCCCGGAGGAGTAGGAGAAGGAGGAGAAGGAGCGCGGCGGGTCCTTTGGACTCGCAGTGACTGCATTAGCGCTCCAGGCGGCTGCTCAGAGGAGAAGGCGAGTGGTGAGTTGTTTGGTCTTAAAGTGACAGCTCCTGAACACAGGGGGGCTGCCTGGAGGAGAAGCGTGGTGGGACGCTTGGTCTTGAGGGGCCACACCAGAGCTCCGGGTGGTGCCCAGAGGACCCGTGCAGCGGGTCACGTGGATTCAGAGCCACTCAGAGGGACTGCTCCTGAACACCCGGGGGGTTATCTGGAGAAGGAGGAGGAACGGGGAGGGTCACTTCGACTCGGAGTGATTGATTGCCCCGGGCTACGGGTGGTTGGTGGGAGGAGGAGGCACGAAGTGAGTTTCTTGAACTCCTAGTGACCGCACCGGCATACTGGGCAGCTGTCTGGAGGAAGAGGCCTGTGGCGGGTCTCTGGGACTCAGAGCGATTGTTCGGGGCCACAGGTGGCTGCTCAGAGGAGGGGCCACGCAGCCAGGCAATTAGGTGCAGAACAGGGTCCCAGGATCTAGGAGGCTTCTGGGTGGAAGAGCCGCACAGAGACAGGCTTAGGGCGGAGCGAAGGTTCCAGGCCTATGGGCAAATTCTCTGAGGAGGGGCAGCCTAAGGAGATTCATCTGCGAAGGGTGAGGCTCCCAGGCCCAGGAGGTAGGGCCGGGTCCCTGGAAACTTTGCAGAGGAAGGCAGCCCAGCCCAGGCAGTAGCTGTAAATTGAGGGGAACCTCTAGGAGGAAACTGACCAGCGAGACCTCCCCACTGGGTGAGTCTTCCCCGCCTGGTGAGGTTTCCCCACAAGGACGGTAAAACCAGAGACACAGGCCCAAACAGGCCTTGCCTCAGCCCACAGCCTAGGTCCCCTTTGGATGACCATTGGTCAACAAGTGGAGGCACCTCTGCCCACTAGCAGGGAATATACCCCACCTGAAGGCCACCACTCCTAGAGAGGGAGCTTCCTTGTGGAGCACCGCATTATCAACCTCCTCCAAGACTTCAGCCTACTGAAGGCTAAGAGGGGATATATATAGAAATCTTCAGGGTCATTGTAAATCAACAGAGGAAATCTGCAATATCTCAGCGGTCCACTGATATCTGAACAACATGAGAAAACAAGGAAAGAAAATGCTGCAAACAAATCTAGATGTTACATCAATAAAACCCAATGACAGCATGGCAGAAGAAATGACAGAAAAGGAGTTCAGAATGTACATAATTAAAATGATCAGAGAAGCAAACGAGGAGATGAAAGAGCAAATGCAAGCATTGAATGATGAGATGAAAGAGCAAATGCAAGCATTGATTGATCGCACCAATCGACAGTTAAAAGAGCAAATACAGGAAGCAAAAGATCATTTCAATAAAGAGTTAGAGATATTGAAAAAAAACCAAACAGAAATCCTTGACATGAAGGAAACAATAAACCAAATTAAGAACTCCATAGAAAGCATATCCAATAGGATAGAACACCTGGAAGACAGAACCTCAGACATTGAAGACAAAATATTTAACCTTGAAAACAAAGCTGAACAAACAGAGAAGATGGTAAGAAATCATGAACAGAATCTACAAGAACTATGGGATATCATGAAAAGGCCAAATTTAAGAATTACTGGGATTGAGGAAGGCTTAGAGAAACAAGCCAAAGGAATGAACAACCTATTCAATGAAATAATATCAGAAAATTTCCCAAATCTGAAGAATGAAATGGAAAATCAAGTTCAAGAGGCTTACAGGACTCCAAATACACAAAATTACAACAGACCCACACCAAGGCACATTATAATGAAAATACCTAACATACAAAATAAAGACAGAATTTTAAAGGCTGTGAGAGAAAAGAACCAAATTACATTCAGGGGGAAACCAATACGCATATCAGCAGATTTTTCAATCCAGACCCTAAAAGCTAGAAGGTCCTGGAACAACATTTTTCAAGCCCTGAAAGAAAATGGATGCCAACCAAGAATCTTATACCCAGCAAAACTTACCTTCAAATTTGACGATGAAATAAAATCCTTCCATGATAAACAAAAGCTAAAAGAATTTACAAAAAGAAAGCCAGCATTACAGAACATTCTCAACAAAATATTCCATGAGGAAGAGATGAAAAACAAAGAAGCAAATCAGCAAAGGGAGGAATTATCCTAAAGGAATTGTCAAATAAAGGAGGAAACAAGTTGTGTCAAACAAATAAATAAACAAAATTTTAAAAATGAACCAAATGACCGGGAAACCAAATCATTTCTCTATAATAACCCTGAATGTTAATGGCCTGAATTCATCAATCAAAAGACATAGACTGGCAGACTGGATTAAAAAGAAAGATCCAACAATATGTTGCCTGCAAGAGACTCACCTCATAGAAAAAGATACCCATAGATTAAAGGTGAAAGGATGGGGAAAAACATACCATGCACATGGACTCAGCAAAAAAGCTGGAGTATCCATCCTCATTTCCGATAATGTGGACTTCAAGCCAAAGTTAGTCAGAAGGGATAAAGAAGGTCATTTCATACTGCTTAAGGGAAGCATAAATCAGCAAGATATAACAATCATAAACATCTATGCCCCAAACAGTGGCTCATCTATGTATGTCAAACAAATCCTTCTCAATTTCAGAAACCAAATAGACCACAACACAATAATACTAGGTGATTTTAACACGCCGCTCTCACCACTGGACAGATCTTCCAGACAAAAATTGAGCAAAGAAACCATAGATCTCAACAACACAATCAATAATTTAGACTTAACGGACATTTATAGAATATACCATCCAACCAAGAGCGAATACACTTTCTTCTCAGCAGCACATGGATCCTTCTCTAAAATAGACCATATATTATGCCACAAAGCTAATGTTAGCAAATACAAGAAGATAGAGACACTACCATGTATTCTATCAGATCATAATGGATTGAAGTTAGAAATAAATGAAAGAGTAAAACATAGAAACTATTACAACATCTGGAGATTAAACAATATGCTATTATATGATGAATGGATAACAGAAGATATTAGGAAGGAAATTAAAAAATTCTTAGAGGTAAATGAGAACAAAGAAACATCATATCAAAATCTCTGGGACACTATGAAAGCAGTACTTAGAGGGAAATTTATTTCATGGAGCGCATTTAATAAAAGAAGTAAAACTCAACAAATAAACAACCTAACACTACAGCTCAAAGCCTTAGAAAAAGAAGAACAGAACAGCACCAAAAGTAGTAGAAGACAGGAAATAGTTAAACTCAGAGCTGAAATCAATGAAATTGAAACAAAAGAAACAATACAAAAAATTGACAAAATAAATAGTTGGTTCTTCGAAAAAATAAACAAAATTGATAAACCTTTAGCCACACTAACAAAGAGAAGACGAGAGAAAACCCAAATCACTAAAATTCGGAATGAACAAGGAAATATCACAACAGACAGGATGGAAATACAAAACATAATTAGAAGCTATTTTGAAAATCTATACTCCAACAAAATAGAAAATTTCGAAGACATCAACAGGTTTCTAGAGACATATGAATTGCCTAAACTGAATGAGGAGGACATAAACAATTTAAATAGACCAATTTCAAGTACTGAAATAGAAGAAGTCATCAAAAGCCTACCAACAAAGAAAAGTCCGGGACCAGATGGGTTCTCAGCCGAGTTCTACAAAACCTTTAAGGAAGAGCTCATTCCAATACTTCTCAAAGTATTCCATAAAATAGAAGAGGAGGGAACCCTCCCAAACTCATTCTATGAAGCCAATATCACACTGATACCTAAACCAGACAGAGACTCATCAAGGAAAGAAAATTTCAGACCAATATCCTTAATGAACATCGACGCAAAAATTCTCAACAAAATTTTAGCAAATCGCATACAAAAACATATTAAAAAGATAGTGCACCATGATCAAGTGGGTTTCATCCCAGGGATGCAAGGTTGGTTCAACATCAGGAAATCAATAAACGTAATTCACCATATTAATAGACTTAAAGTCAAGAATCACATGATTATTTCAATAGATGCAGAAAAAGCATTTGATAAAATACAGCACCCCTTCATGCTCAAAACACTAGAAAAAATAGGGATAGTGGGAACATTCCTTAACATTGTAAAGGCCATTTATGCTAAGCCCATGGCTAATATCATTCTAAATGGTGAAAAACTGAAAGCATTCCCCCTAAAAACTGGAACAAGGCAGGGATGCCCTCTTTCACCACTTCTATTCAACATCGTTCTTGAGACTCTGGCCAGAGCAATTAGACAAACCAAAGAAATTAAAGGGATACGAATTGGAAAAGAAGAACTCAAACTATCCCTGTTCGCTGATGACATGATTATATATTTAGAGGAACCTGGAAATTCCACCAGAAAACTCTTAGAACTCATAAGTGATTTCAGTAAAGTAGCAGGTTACAAGATCAATGCCCATAAATCCAACGCATTTTTATACATAAGTGATGAATCTTCAGAAAGAGAAATTAGGAAAACTACCCCATTCACAATAGCCTCGAAAAAAATAAAATACTTGGGAATCAATCTCACAAAAGAGGTGAAAGACCTCTACAATGAGAACTATACAACACTAAAGAAAGAAATTAAAGAACACCTTAGAAGATGGAAAGATCTTCCATGTTCTTGGATAGGAAGAATTAATATTGTCAAAATGGCCATACTACCTAAAGTGCTATACAAATTCAATGCAATTCCAATTAAAATCCCAATGACGTACCTTACAGAAATAGAGCAGGCAATTATGAAATTCATCTGGAAGAATAAGAAACCCAGAATAGCTAAAGCGATCCTTAGCAGGAAGAGTGAAACAGGGGGTATTGCAATACCAGATCTTCAACTCTACTACAAAGCAATAGTAACAAAAACGGCATGGTATTGGTACCAAAATAGAAAGGTAGATCAATGGTACAGAATAGAGGACACGGACACAAACCCAAATAAATACAATTTTCTCATACTAGACAAAGGGGCCAAAAATATGCAATGGAGAAAAGATAGCCTCTTCAACAAATGGTGCTGGGAGAATTGGAAATCCATATGCAACAGAATGAAACTAAACCCATATCTCTCACCATGCACGAAACTAAACTCAAAATGGATTAAGGACCTCGGAATCAGACCAGAGACCCTGCATCTTATAGAAGAAAAAGTAGGTCCAAACCTTCAACTTGTTGGTCTAGGATCAGACTTCCTTAACAGGACTCCCATAGCACAAGAAATAAAAGCTAGAATCAACCACTGGGATAGATTCAAACTAAAAAGCTTTCTCTCAGCAAAGGAAACTATCAGCAATGCGAAGAAAGAGCCTACAGAGTGGGAGAATATCTTTGCCAATCATACTTCAGATAGAGCACTAATCTCCAGAATCTATAAAGAACTCAAAAAACTCTACTCCAAGAATTCAAACAGTCCAGTCAACAAATGGGCTAAGGAAATGAATAGACACTTCACAGAAGAAGATCTACAAGCAATCAACAAACATATGGAAAAATGTTCAACATCTCTAGTAATAAGAGAAATGCAAATCAAAACCACCCTAAGATTCCATCTCACCCCAATTAGAATGGCGATTATCAAGAATACGAGCAACAACAGGTGTTGGCGAGGATGTGGGGAGAAAGGTACACTCATACACTGCTGGTGGGGCTGCAAATTAGTGCAGCCACTATGGAAAGCAGTGTGGAGATTCCTTAGAAAACTTGGAATGGAACCACCATTTGACCCAGCTATCCCACTCCTTGGCCTATACCCAAAGGACTTAAAATCTGCATACTACAGAAATACAGCCACATCAATGTTCATAGCTGCTCAATTCACAATAGCCAGACTGTGGAACCAACCTAGATACCCTTCAATTGATGAGTGGATAAAGAAACTGTGGTATATATATACTATGGAATATTACTCAGCCATAAAGAATGATAAAATTATGACATTTGCAGGCAAATGGATGAAATTGGAGAATATCATGCTAAGTGAGATAAGCCAATCTCAAAAAGCCAAAGGACGAATGATATCGCTAATAAGTGGAGGTTGACACATAATGGGGGGGAGGGAAGGGTTAGAGTTAGGGTTAGGGAGGGAGGCAAGTATGGAGGAAGGAACTACTGTATAGAGGGTAAAGAGGGGTGGGAGGGGTAGGGGGAAGGGAAAAAATAACAGAATGAATCAAACAACATTGCTCTATGTAAATTTATGATTACACAAATGGTATGCCTTTACGCCATGTACAGAGAAACAACATGTATCCCATTTGTTTACAATTAAAAAAAAATAGACTTAAAGACAAGAATCAAATGATTATCTCGAGATACAGAGAATGCATTTGAAAAAATACAGCACCCCTTCATGTTCGAAACACTAGAAAAACTAGAGACAGTAGGAACATACTTCAACGTTGTAATGTTGACATGATTCTATATGAAGATCCAAAAGACTCCACCAGAAAACTTCTAGAACTATAAATGAATTCAGCAAAGTAGCAGGATATAAAACCAATACCCATAAATCAAATGCATGTCTATACACAAGCAACAAACCCACTGCAAGAGAAATTAGGAAAACTACCCCATTCACAATAGCCTCAACAAAAATAAAATACTTGGGAATCAATCTAACAAAAGAGGTGAGAGGCCTCTACAATGAAAACTCCAGAACACCAAAGAAAGGAATGGAAGAAGACCTTAGAAGATGGAATTCCCATGCTCTTGGATAGACACAATTAATATTGTTAAAATGGCCATACTACCAAAGGCACTATGCAGATTCAATGCAATTCCTTTTAAAATTCCAATGACATTCTTCATAGAAATAGAAAAATCAATTATGAAATTCATTGAAAAAATAAGAGACCCAGAATAGCCAAGGCAATCCTTAGCAAGAAGAGCAAAGCAGGAGGCATCACAATACCAGAGCTTAAACTATACTACGGAGCAATAGTCACAAAAATGGCATGGTATTGGCACCAAAATAGACATATAGACCAATAGTACCCAATAGAAGACACAGAGACAAAGCCACATAAATAAGGTTATCTCATACTAGATGAAGGTGACAAAAATATACATTGTACCCAATAGAAGACACAGAGACAAAGCCACATAAATAAGGTTATCTCATACTAGATGAAGGTGACAAAAATATACATTGGAGAAAAAATAGCCTATTCAACAAATTATGCTGGGAAAACTGGAAATCCATATGTAACAAAATGAATTTAAACCTCTATCTCTCACCATGCACAAAAATCAACTCAAAGTGGATCAAAGACTTAGGTTCTAGAACAGAGACTCTGTGCCTAATAGAAGAAAAAGTAGGCCCAAATCTTCATCATGTTGGACCTGACTTCCTTAACAAGACTCCTAAAAGACTCCCTAAAGTGCAAGAAGTAAAATTAAGAATGAACAAATAGGATGGAGTCAAATTAAAAAGCTTCTTCTAAGTAAAGGAAACAATAAAATGAAAAGAGCCTACAGAAATGGGAGAAAATCTTTACCACATGCACATCAGATAGAGCACTAATCTCCAGAGTATCTAAATAACTCAAAAAACTTAACACCAAAAAACCAAATAACCCTATCAATAAATGGGCTAAGGAACTGAACAGACAATTCACAGAAGAGGAAATAAAATTGATCAACAAACATATGAAGATTGTGTAGAGGGAAATGGGGAGAGGGGTTGGGGAAAGGAAAGATGGTGAACTGAGACAGACATTATTACCGTATTTACATGTATTATTATATGAATGGTGTGAATCTACATTGTGTACAACCACAGAAATGAAAACTTATATCACATTCGTGTACAATGAATCAAAATGCAGTCTGTAAAAATAAAAATTTTTTAAAAACATGAAAAAAAAAATCTGAAGTTGGTAGAGCTAGCAGATTAGGGGAGAGAGAAGGAAAGAGAAAGGGAAGGTGTTGGGGAATGAGATTGATCAAATTGCTATATGCATGCATGAATATGGCATAATGGATCTGTATTCAAAATTGGATTCAGTATTATGTATAATTGTAATGTACCAACAAAAAATAAAATAAAAATAAAAAGTTTCCAGATTTAAAAAGATTTAAATTAAGACAATCTTTCCAACACACAGGAAATACAACTGTGAATTTTAGAGTGGAAGATAGCCATTTTAGTGTTATATTGAAACCAGTCTGGTTCACACTGACTTGTTACAAGGAACGAGTGTTTAATTTTCAATAATTTTGTGTATCAGTTGTTGAGCATAGCCATTATTAAACATTGAATAAGTTGCTTAAATGATGTTAAAGCAAAGGTAATAAATACACAGAATCTACTACTTACTAATTATTTTTCTACTGTTTATATTCTTGGGCTTATTTATGACTATAGTATCTTCATGGTGGAGACAGTATATAATGGTGTGCTCCTGCACACTTCTTACCAACTCCATGCTTAAGGACATCACATTGGTGGCTTTAAATCAGCCACAGTGACTCTATCAGTCAGTGTTCTCCTGAGAAACAGAACCACGGGGATACATAGAGATATGCAGATGCTCCCCAACTTAAAACAGGGTTATGTTCTGATAAACCTACTTTAAATTGAAAATATTGTAAGTTAAAAATATATTTACTATACCTGACTAATGGAATATCCTAGCTCAGTAGCACAGCGCACTGCAGAGAATTGATTCTTTCCCCTCAACATCAAGTGACTGGGAGCTGCTGCTGCCCAGAGAATCTTAGCACATATCACTAGCCTAGGGAAAAGACAGAAATTAAAAATTCTAACTTTGGTTTCTACCCAGTCCTCATTACATTTGCATCATTGTAAAAAAAAAAAAAAAAAAAAAAAAAAAGTCTAACCATCATAAGTTGGGAACTGTTTATAAAATGTTTATGTGGGGAAATTGGCTCACACAACTGTGGAAGCCTGGAAGTCCCACAGTCTGCCATCTGCAAGCTGGAAAACTAGGAAAGATGGTAGTGTAATTCAGTCCAAAGTACTGAGAAAAGGGTGCGGAAGTTGGGGGAATGCTGGTATAAGTCCTGGAGTCCAAAGGCCTGAGAACCAGGAGCTCCAATGTCCAAGGACACAAGAGGTCTCAAGAAGAGCTCACAGACCTACCTGGAAATAATGTATTTCCAGTTATCTGGGCATCCCCTAAGCTAGTCAAGTCAACAAATAAAATTAACCATCACAGTGGGAGTATTTATACCACAGAAATTGGCAAACACTACAAATCAAGGCTTGAGCTAACATTTTATTGATGATCTCATGTTTAATTTTTGGGGGGAAAACATTAATAATTCAGAACAGGGTTACTCAATCTTGGATCATGTGGACTTAAACTCATCTATGGATTAAGCTATTGATGGAATCATAGACAAAGGGACTGTTGGGAGATGGTAGAAACTGTAGGAGGTGAGGGTCCTTGGGGGCATGCCCTTGGGGACTATATCTTGTCCCTAGCCCCTTCTCCACCACTACCCACTTCCCTGGCTGCCATGAGGTAAGTAGCTTTCCTCCACAATGCCCTTCCGACAGGCTGTTTCTGCCTTGCAACAGGCCTGAAAGCAATGGAGCCAGCTGACCCTGGGCTGAAACTTCTGAAACCATAAGACGAAATAAATCTTTCCTCCTTTAACTGGTTTTTTCACAGTATTTTATCACAGTGATGGAAAGGTGACGAACACAGGATCATAGATCTGAGTCGCAACCTTCTCCTTCTACCAGATTCTGCCTTCCTCCTTTCCTTACAGACACATCTCCAGAGCACTCCCTAGGAAACCACATGCTTGCATGCAATGCAAAGACATACTTTGAATGGTAGACATAGGTATTCTGATCCATTTCGTAGGAAATTAATAAATTGACATTTTTGTTTTAGATAATTTTTAAAGTATGGTTGATAAGAATTATTCCAGAACCTGATCCAAGTCTGGCAACATGAACAGAATTGAATTTAAGAATGTTTAAAGTCAAGAAGCAGATCTTAGATATGGGTGGATCTACAAATATCATCAGCCTTGTGAAGCCCAGGCTGAGACACCAACTGACTACCCCTGTGCTATCTTTTTTTTTTTGGCAGTGCTGGGAATCAAACCCAGGTCCTCATGCATTCCCAACAGATGCTCTATCATGGAGCCACATCCCCATCCCCATCTTTTTTTCTTAAATGTTCACAGTGCTCAGCTAAGGGGACAGTCCATATACCACAGTCAGTCTCCTTTCCTTCTTCTCAGCAGTTCTTGGGTGCCATCTTCTGTCCTCTGACCCAAAGCTTTTATAATGTTCTATTCATAGTATATTTTAAATAAATGAAATAAATAGGAGGTAAGAAGGAAAATTTCAAGATTAGGAATAAAAAAGGAGAAATAACCAAATATGATAAAAGTTTTGAAGGAAAGTTGAGAAATACTTCCTGAAACACAATGGCAATAAACTTGAAAACCTTCAAGAAAAAGGTGATTTCCTAGCAAAAAATTTAAGTTACCAAAATTGATAAAGAAAAAGCAGAAAACTTAAATAAGCAATCACAAGGGGAAAGGAAATAGTGACCTGTAGTTACCCCATTTAAAAAGGCACCAAATCCAGATGTTTCACTACTGACATCTACATAATGTAGGTAATCCTGACATTATTTCAGCCAATTGTTCTCAAGCTTTCTGGTCTCAGAGCCCTTTCCTTTCTTAAAAATCCCCACACATACCCGCCACCCCAAAGTGCTGGGGATAGAACCTAGGGCTTCCTGCATGTTAGGCACGTGCTCTATCACTGAGCCACATCCCCAGCCCCTTAAAAATTCTTAAGGGCCTCAAAAAGTCTTTGTTTATGTGGGTTACGATATCAATTTTATCACAATAGAAATAATTTAAAAATAATATAATTAACACATTATATATTAATATGAACATGTTTTTATGAACAATAACTACACTTTCAAAAATTCCATGAGAAGAGTGGCATTGTTTTCCACCGTTGCAAGTCTGTTTAATGTCTAGCTTAACAGAATGAAACTGAATTCTCTATCTACTTCTGCATGCAGCAGGTTCTGTTATTTTATTTTGGTATATGAAAAAAAAAATCTAGCCTCACATACATGTGTAGTTGCAAAAGGGAAGAGTATCCTAATTAGATAATTGTGGCTATTCTCTTTGATATTACACCCAAACTTGACTAGCAGTAGTTTTTTTTTTTTTTTTAAAGTTAGTTACAGTATGGAATCTGAAACCATACTGATGAACTTTTCACACTGTTATATTAAATATCCATTGGTCTGTCTGGAACTTTGAATGAATCTTGTCCTCATGCATGATTTTATAACATCATCCAAGAGTCATTTGGAAACGATTAGTTCACTGATTTGTGCAGACCTTCCAAATGTTGACACATTTGATTATACAATATTTTTAAAATCATGTTCATTAGTATCATCCCCACCAATTGATCAGAAAAGATTTTAGTGACTGGGAAGACATCAAGCTCATAGTAGCAGATAGTTTTCCAAAAATGCTCTTTTTTACTGGAAGTTCACATTTTATCACTAGTAAAAAGTATTGTCAGATTTTTTTCCTTCAGTGACAGTCTCACTTTGTTCTTTTGCAAAAAATAAAATAAAATGTCTGCAAAATCCCCAAGTTTGAGAAGCTATATAGGTTGTCTATTGGTTATTCTTTCCAGAGAGTAGTGTTCCATGACAAAAGCTCATTTAGCTTGCAAGTCAATCGACCACACCAGGCTTTTCCTAAAGCCAACCATCATACTTCAGTATGCAGAAGTGCTTCACAGGTGCTCCCTGTCTTGTCCACTGAATATTAAAAAGATGCCTACTCAAGTGTCAAGATTTAATAAAATTAATACATTTCGCTGCTTTATTAAGAATATTTTAAAGTGTATGCATGACAGTGAAGAATGTGCTGGCAGAGTTGGGTGGCAGTCGTTTGGCTGTCGCCAAGGAAGTAGCAAACTTACTATTTATTGCTTTCCTATCTGCATTGCAAACATCAACATAGTGAAAAGGGCAAGTGAGGTCTGGTTGTTACTGTAAAAATAGCTTTGACCTTGCCAGTTCCCTAAATGGACCACACCTAGAAAATTGCTGACCTGAAATCTCTTCCAAACTACTATTTAAAAAAAAAAAGAAAAGAAAAAGAAAGCATTTCATAAGACCATTATAATGTTAACACTTTTATCTGATACAGGACCAAGAAAAAACATATGCATCCTAATTGTATTTATGAATATAGATTTAAAAGTTGTACCTAAAACGTTAGTGAATAGAATTTATCAGTGCATCAAAAAGTACACTAAACAAGTAGGGTTGATTTTTAGGAAATCTATCTAAATAATTAATTATTCAACAAATTAAAAGACAAACAATAAATGATTATATCTTTTAAAAACCTTGAGAAGGCATTTCATAGAACTTAGTAGTCATTTTTCATAAAAACTCTGAGTAAAATAGATAGAAGGGAAATTATGTTGAAATGATGAAGATTGGGCTGGGTTTGTGGATCAGTGGTAGAGCACTTGCCTAGCACGTCTGAGGCACTGGGTTCAATTGTCAGCACCATATTTTTTAAAAAAAGCTAAATACACAAAATAAAGGTATCGTGTCCATCTACAACTAGAAATTTTTTTTAAATGATGAAGATTATTTAACAATACTTAAGAAAAGGTACCATTGTAAATGGTAAGATATTAAAACAATAAGGCATGGATAGCATCATTGTTATCATAATCAATCTTATTATGGATATTCTATGAAAGAAATAAAAATTAGGTATACATACTGTATTAGAAGAGATAACATTATTTCATTCTGTTGATATTTGCATCATTTTCCTACAAAATTCTATAGCTGTTGGCTTTCTAAATATTAGAATTAATTTAGAAATGTGGAAATATGGCCATATTCAAGATGTTTGTTTTGTTTTGTTTTTTTGTACCAGGTATTGAACCCAGGGGCACTAAACCACTTAGCCACATCCCCAGTCATTTTTTAAATTTTGATACAGGGTCTCACTAAGTTGCTGAGGCTGGCTTTGAACTTGTGATCCTCCTGCCTCAGCCTCCCCCACTGCTGGGATTACAGGCATGTGCCACCTGAACCGGCTCAAGATAAGTTTTAAATTAATGTTTTTTTTCTACATATGCAGTAATAAGGAATGGAAACAGGAAAATGTTCCATTCAAAGGTTAAAATATCTTAGAAACAAACTGAAATGTTCAAATCTAGATTGTATGGAGCGAAAATTTATAACAAGTTGCTGAAAGAGGTAGAGCAAGATCCCAGAAAGGAAATAACAAATATATGCTTATATTATATTATATTATATTATATATGATTTTTTTTTTTTTTTTGCAGTACCCAGGGGTGCTCTAAATCTGAGCTACATCCCCAGCCCTTTTTATTTTTTATTTTATTTTCAGACAAGTTGTCACTGAATTGCCTGAGATGGCCTTGAACTTGTGATCCTCCTACCTCAGCCTCTCAGGTAGCTGGGATTACAGGCATACACCACTGTGCCTGGCACAAAATATGTTCTCAGCTAAGGAAGCAAAATAATTTAAAATCAATTCTCCAAAATGTAATAAAATCCATCTTTCATTTACAATTTTATGGAATAGGGTTGTGTAATATGAGATCTTAAAAATCATATGGAAGTATAAATTTCCAATAATAATCCTGAAATTTTTTAAAAAGCATAGTGAGTTGCCCTGGAGGACTAACTCTATAAGAACTGCTCTCCCACTGTAAACACCACAAGAAGGAGGAGAAGAGGAACAACGATGACAGACAAAATATGTGAAAGAACTATTTTTAGATATTATATAACAAACAGGGGTGTGACCCCAAAGAGAAGGGAAATAAAGTGAGCCCTCACTCTGGATCTTCCAAACAAAAATTGAATAAAGAATCCATAGATCTCAATAACACAATCAACAATTTAGACTTAACGGACATATATAGAATATACCATCCAACAAAGAATGAATACACTTTCTTCTCAGCAGCACATGGATCCTTCTCTAAAATAGACCATGTTTTATGCCACAAAGCTACTGTTAGCAAATATAAGAACATAGAGATACTACTTTGTACTCTATCAGATCATAATGGATTGAAATTAGAAATAAATGACAGAATAAAAAACAGAAACTTCTCCAATACTTGGAGATTAAATAATACACTATTATACGATGAATGGATAACAGAAGACATCAGGAGGGAAATTAAAAAATTCTTAGAAGTAAACGAGAACAAAGACACATCATATCAAAATAGCTGGGACACTACGAAAGCAGTACTTAGAGGAAGATTTATTTCATGGAGCGCATTCAACAAAAGAAGTAGAAATCAACAAATAAACGACTTAACACTACAGGTCAAAGCCCTAGAAAAAGAAGAGCAGACCAACACCAAAAGTAGTAGAAGACAGGAAATAGTTAAAATCAGAGCTGAAATCAACGAAATTGAAACAAAAGAAACAATCAGAAAAATTAACAAAATAAATAGTTGGTTCTTTGAAAAATAAACAAAATTCATAAACCCTTAGCCACACTAACAGAGAAAGAGGGAGAAAACTCAAATTACTAAAATCCGGAATGAACAAGGAAATATCACAACAGACACGAATGAAATACAAAACATAATTAGAAGCTATTTTGAAAATCTATATTCCAACAAAACAGAAAACCTCGAAGACATCAACAAGTTTCTAGAGATATATGAATTACCTAAACTGAACCAGGAGGACATACACAACTTAAATAAATCAATTTCAAGCAATGAAATAGAAGAGGTCATCAAAAGCCTACCAACAAAGAAAAGTCCAGGACCACATGGGTTCTCAGCTGAGTTCTACAAAACCTTTAAAGAAGAGCTCATTCCAATACTCCTCAAAGTATTCCATGAAAGAGAAGAGGAGGGAACTCTCCCAAACTCATTCTATGAAGCCAATATCACCCTGATACCTAAACCAGACAGAGACACATCAAGGAAAGAAAATTTCAGACCAATATCCTTAATGAACATCGACGCAAAAATTCTCAACAAAATTTTAGCAAATCGCATACAAATATATATTAAAAAGATAGTGCATCACAATCAAGTGGGTTTCATCCTAGGGATGCAAGGTTGGTTCAACATCCAAAAATCAATAAGTGTCATTCACCATATCAACAGACTAAAAGTTAAGAATCACATGATTATTTCAATAGATGCAGAAAAAGCATTTGATAAAATACAGCATCCCTTCATGCTCAAAACACTAAAAAAACTGGGGTAGTGGGAACATTCCTTAATATTGTGAAAGCCATCTACGCTAAGCCCATGGCCAATATCATTCTAAATGATGAAAAACTGAAAGCATTGGAACAAGGCAGGGATGCCCTCTTTCACCACTTCTATTCAACATCGTTCTTGAGACTCTGGCCAGAGCAATTAGACAGACCAAAGAAATTAAAGGGATACGAATAGGAAAAGAAGAACTCAAACTATCCCTGTTCGCTGATGACATGATTATATATTTAGAGGAACTGGGAAATTCCACCAGAAAACTCTTAGAATTCATAAGTGAATTCAGTAAAGTAGCAGGTTACAAGATCGATGCTCATAAATCCAATGCATTTTTATACATAAGTGATGAATCTTCAGAAAGAGAAGTTAGGAAAACTACCCCATTCACAATAGCCTCGAAAAAAATAAAATACTTGGGAATCAATCTCACAAAAGAGGTGAAAGACCTCTACAATGAGAACTACAGAACACTAAAGAAAGAAATTAAAGAACACCTTAGAAGATGGAAAGATCTCCCATGTTCTTGGATAGGTAGAATTAATATTGTCAAAATGGCCATACTACCTAAAGAGCTATACAGATTCAATGCAATTCCAATTAAAATCCCAATGATGTACCTTACAGAAATAGAGCAAGCAATTATGAAATTCATCTGGAAGAATAAGAAACCCAGAATAGCTAAAGCGATCCTAAGCAGGAAGAGCGAAGCAGGGGGTATCGCAATACCAGATGTTCAACTCTATTACAAAGCAATAGTAACAAAAACGGCATGGTATTGGTACCAAAATAGACAGGTAGATCAATGGTACAGAATAGAGGACATGGACACAAACCCAAATAAATACAATTTTCTCATACTAGACAAAGGGGCCAAAAATATGCAATGGAGAAAAGAGAGCCTCTTCAACAAATGGTGCTGGGAAAACTGGAAATCCATATGCAACAGAATGAAATTAAACCCCTATCTCTCACCCTGCACAAAACTCAACTCAAAATGGATCAAGGACCTCGGAATCAGACCAGAGACCCTGCATCTTATAGAAGAAAAAGTAGGTCCAAACCTTCAACTTGTTGGTCTAGGATCAGACTTCCTTAACAGGACTCCCATAGCACAAGAAATAAAAGCTAGGATCAACAACTGGGATAGATTCAAACTAAAAAGCTTTCTCTCAGCAAAGGAAACTATCAGTAATGTGAAGAGAGAGCCTACAGAGTGGGAGAAAATCTTTGCCAATCATACTTCAGATAGAGCACTAATTTCCAGAATATATAAAGAACTCAAAAAACTCTACACCAAGAATACAAATAATCCAGTCAACAAATGGGCTAAGGAAATGAACAGACACTTCACAGAAGAAGATCTACAAGCAATCAACAGATATATGAAAAATGTTCAACATTTCTAGTAATAAGAGAAATGCAAATCAAAACTACCCTAAGATTTCATCTCACCCCAATTAGAATGCCGATTATCAAGAACACAAGTAACAATAGGTGTTGGCGAGGATGTGGGGAAAAAGGTACACTCATACATTGCTGGTGGGGTTGCAAATTAGTGCAGCCACTCTGGAAAGCAGTATGGAGATTCCGCAGAAAGCTTGGAATGGAACCACCATTTGACCCAGCTATCCCACTCCTTGGCCTATACCCAAAGGACTTAAAATCAGCATACTACAGAGATACAGCCACATCAATGTTCATAGCTGCTCAATTCACCATAGCCAGATTGTGGCACCAACCTAGATGTCCCTCAATTGATGAATGGATAAAGAAACTGTGGCATATATATATACAATCGAATATTACTCCGCCATAAAGAATGATAAAATTCTGGCATTTGCAGGCAAATGGATGAAATTGGAGGATATCATGCTAAGTGAGATAAGCCAATCTCAAAAAACTAAAGGACGAATGATCTCGCTGATAAGCGGATGAGGACATATAAGGGGGGGTAGGAGGGGTTAGCGTTAGGGTTAGGGTTAGGTTTAGGGTTAGGGATAAGGAGGGTGGTAAGAATGGAGGAAGGAAGGACTGTATTGAGGGAAAAGAGGGGTGGGAGGGGTGGGGGGAAGGGAAAAAATAACAATAAATCAAACAAGATTGCCTATGCAAATTTATGATTTTTTAATTAAAATTAAAAAAATAAAAAATAAATAAAAATAAATAAAGGTATGCTGTCCATCTACAACTACAAAAAATTTTTTTTTAAAAACCCTACAGCTAGTATCACATTTAATGATGAAAGACTGGTTTCCCATTGGGTTGGGGAAACAACCCAAATATATATCAACTAATGAATGGATTAATAAATTGCAATATCATTTATCCAAAGGAATCCTACTCTGTGATGAAAGGGAATGAACAACTGAGACATCCATTTGAGTGGAAAAGCCTCAAAACATTATGCTAAGGGAAATGTACGAGACACAAAATACTGTATACAACATGACTCTATTTATTTAATGGTCCAGAAACATTAACACTATAGTAAGAGAAAGCAGATTAGTGATGACCAGGAGCCGAGGGCTGGGCTGGGAACTGACTATAAAGGGGCATGAAAGGTTTTTTTGTTGTTGATGTTTTGAGATGGGGACAAGGAGATGAAAATATTACTATATCATGCAGTGGTAGAAAAGACACAGACACTCTGAACTTCATATCCTCAGATACACTCCATACTCCTCCTACTATATCTACTTTTTAGCTTTCTTTACCAGTCTATCCTCCTGTGCTAACCAGCAGATCCAAAATACACACACTTCACCATTTGGGGGAGAAGAGTGATGTTTGTGACAGTAGCTGCTACTGTTCATAGCATCCAACAGGAAGGACAAAGCATCTCAAGTTGGCAACAGTAATGCCCATGGGAAAAGCTAGCCATGCCCACCCCAAATGTTAGAAACATCTAGTAGGACACCTTTTATGCCATATTTCATCCATTTTAAGGTGGGGTTTTGTGTTTCGTTTTTTTGTTTTGTTTTGGGTTTTTTGCTTTGTTTTTATTTACATTCTAACTTCAATGAAACACATTTCAAGTAATGATATGGAATTATAATTGGGTATGTTTATCTTCCTCATGGTGAATTTTTTTAAATGGTCCACCTTCTTACATTAGACGAAATACATCAGAATTTATGAATTGAAGGCTTCCATAAAGTCAAAAAATTGCAAACTGGCTAGACAGAAAATGCTCAGGATTTTGCTTTTGCTTACAAGACTAAGAGACGAGAATCAAGGCAGACTCTACCGGCCTGAAAACCAAGCACTGGCCTGGTCCTGATGTTGTGTTTGAGACTGACAGCCTGTTCTGACCTATTATCCCAAGTTAAGGCTGAGGAGGTGCACTGACAAGTGGTGCCAACAGTCTTTGGAATAAGACCCAACAAATGGAAGGAGCTGGAAGAGACAATCATAGGGTAAAAGCAGATACTATCACCAGCAGGTGGCAGTAAAAACAGAAAAGACAGATGGCCTTGGCTGGCTCAGTAAGAGTGGCTCTTTTATGGTGGGTAACCTGCCACCAGGCTATGAAATTTGGGAAATGCTACCGTGCTACAAAAGGGTTGGGGCCTTGGTACTATTAATTACTTAATCTTTCTGAACTTCAGTTTCTTCATCTGTAAAATGGAGAATAATAATATTTCCTATGTAATAGAATTAGTGTATTGATTAAAAATGATGACATCTCTAAAGGGCTAAAACAGTGTCTGGCATATGGTAAGTACTCAATAATTTTATAGATCTTTATAGTAATTTTCCTGCTTTATGAGTCATTCATCCATTCTTTCTTTCTTTCAATAAACATTTATTTAGCAGTTATGATCTAGAAGTGGCATAGTTTACTACATTGTTACTGTTCTATATGTCTTCTTAATCCCTTTAGAAATAACAAGCACCCAGCACCAATTCCTCATAACTTTTACTTATGTTCTTCCATATGTTTTATTTCTGTTCCATCATCAGGTCAGTTTAGCAAAGGGTTGAAAGTAGGCTGGATCCATGAACCTTCAGGCTATTTTTGGAGATAAAAGCAGAGGTTTTACTTCCTACATTAAAATAATAATATTGACTCATCATATAACAGGTTTTAGCATGCCAAAAATGATCTAGATACACACAAAAGGCTGAAAAAAAAGAGGAAGAAGAATTAGCTTGTCACACTGGAAGGTATACTATTAAGCCAGTCATTTGCAAAAGAAAGATAATACTCAACTACAGAGATTCAGAAAAAAATGAGATAAATATGTCAAAATGCATTAATTCATTACTATAAGTAGACTTTACATTATATAATCTGTTATTCAAAATAACAGGATTTTCTCTTGATTGCTGACTACTTTTAGTAATTAAAGATATTTTTCTATTAACTACCTACTAAAGTACCCCTAAATTTCAGAATTGGAATTCTTGAGGGAGATAAAAGAAATAATGTATTACTCTGAGTTTAAATGCCATTTTTATTGCATTGAAGGGAAGAAATTATTGAAGATTTATTAATGGGCACTGGTGTTAGATCTAGACTCTGGACCTCTGGGTTTCCAGACTTGCACTCCCTGCCTGCCTTGATTTCTAAGTTCCTTCACCTCCCAAAGTGGGAAACATAAAGACCAGAGCTTTTCAGCACCAGTTGTTCACTAGCACTACTGAGAATGCTTGGAAAATACTAATGCCAATGCCTCACCCCCAACCAATTACATTAGTTGCTGAAGGGGAAGAAAGGACAGCAATAGTTTTAAAAGCTTCTCAAATGATTCTAACGTACATCCAGTGTTCAGAATTATAGTAGAAAATTAAAGGCCAGAGGAATTGAAAATCACATATGTACTTCAGTGTACTTTGTAATGTCAGCTTCTCTCCTGAGATGCCTTTGAGCACTAAGTGTTGCACTTTGCCGTGTCCTTTTTGTGTATCCCCAGCACCCTTCATTTGTACTTAATGAACTTAATGTACTTAATGTAATTAATGATTTACCTCGTTTTATGGTTTTTTTTTTTTTTTTTTTTGGTACTTATATAAGCCTTCTTTCAGAACATACCTTTCCTGGATGTATGAACTATTTTAGTATGAACTATGGCAGGCATTTGCTAATTGCTTTGGTTGCCCATCTTATAATTTAGCCCTGGAATGGCCCAGCAGCCCATCTTTCCTACCTTCACCTGTTGCACACCTCCCCTTTGAACAGCATTCTCTTCTCTTTCCCTTCTTTCAGCTCTCACCTATTTTTGTCCTTCATGAAACTCTATTTACCGTTCATCCTCTTTCTTTCAAGGGTCTTATCCCCCAAATATTACCTGAACTTTAGAATTCATCCTCTTCCTCCATGGTTCTTCCCTGACATTTTCACTTTTCCCCACTTTTTCCTATTTCTTTGCTTAATTCCCTTATCCCGTCACTTAACCACCTTTCTAAATTTGTCATAGAGGGTATTAGCCTTACTCTAAGGACTCTGTGTTGATGAGAGGTGGTAAGGAGCATAGTGGTCAAGTGAGAACTGAATCAGTTTGTGAAGAAAGACCTAAGTGTTCCATATTTGAAAAAGAGGGTGGGACACAGGTGGGGGAGAGACAATAAAGGCCATTAGCAAAATGCCAGGTGGAAGAGGTAAGTCAAGAAGGATAGCCTGAAGGTTCATGGATCTAGTCAAGAGGAGACAGGTTAGAGTCAGGGACAGATAGAAATCATAAGTAATAAAATGCAGAGACCAGAACTCAGAGAAAGACAAATGTATTATTTGCAACTTCCTATTTTTACCAGCATTCCATGTCTTTTTTCTGTATACTGTCTTATTCAGAATGATATCATGAAATAAATATTTCATAAATATTTGGTGTCTAGGCTGTGCCCAAAATATCAGAGCAGGAGACCATTTACATTAAGCCTGGATTCATGTGCTAGGGGGTACCAATTTAAAGATACAGGGTAAGGTAGTCTTCAGTAGGTTCCTCCTATCAGACAGGATAGGTTCACTTCCCCATATGGGTTTTCCTGATGGAAGCTGGAATTGGTCTCCAAGGAGTGTGAGAGTTCCCCATGAACACCCTCCAGTCTGTGTCCCGCTTGTTGGATGAGAGTTGGAACTGGTTTTGGTGGTCATAACTAACATCACCCTTGTTCATCATTTATTTGAAGCCACATGTGAGATTGGTGGGGCGTGTCCTTAGTGTGAAATAGCATGCACAGGGAAAAACAAATCCAAGAAACAACAAGGGATATGAGCTTGTAGTTATGGAGGGTCTTAAACTCTCTTGCAAAGACAGGTGCAAATTAGGAGAGTCAGGAGACCTCCCATCAGAATCATTCCCCATGTTATTTGGTAATCACTGACCATGGCCCTGTATCACAATGTCCCCTGTGGTGCTCAAGAGGGTCTTGGAGGTATTCCTGGGAAGCCTGAGCTCCTACACTGACATGACCAATGACTGGGCTCACAGAGTTTCTGGATACTAACCAGAAGAAGAGGTAGTGGAAAAACCATAAATAGCACAAAAGGGAGTATTCAGGAAAGAGGAGTTCAGAGAACTTTTATACATAAATCCAGTAGTTACTTTCTGGATCCCCAATTATCTTTTCATTCTTGCCATCACTAAGGTACACAAAGATGTCACTTTTGCCACCTCATCAGAAATGATTGTAGTTTTACCTAAGTAAATTCTGTAGCTGCATAAGAAGGTCCAGATGATGGATACTAGTGACTTTTAGACTGTTCCAGAAGAGCTATCCAGGCAGAAAGCATTTCAGAGCAGGTTTGGTGGCAAAGCGTAGGGTCTTTGAGACTTTTTCTGTACTCCCCCAAATGGGGGGTACAGGATCCACTCAGGGGCAAGCACCATTCTCCCTCAGCAGCCATTTAGTGAAGTTGAGAGACAGCAAAGCAGCTCTGTCCTTGGCCTTATGACAACCACCCTACAATCCTACAAGGTAAATAATGTCACCTGAGTCAGTGGAGACTGGCATGATCAAGTAACTTGCCCAGTCACACAGTTATGAGCTGAGGACTCAGAATATAAATGCATGTCTCCCTTATTTCCATATTCATGATCTTACCAACTAAGTTAATCCTGCCTCAAGGTAGAAGAGTGGTAGGGGACAAAAAAGGCTGTGCCTATCAGGCAATAGTTAGGGCTTGTTGATTTTAACATTAGTTCCCAGCACAACCAACAGGGAAGGGGAAAGTAAGCAAAAATTATGGGCACCTGGTGATCTGGAAGAGGAAGATGGGGACCAACTAAGTTAGAAATCAGTATAAAGCCAAGGCATACATTTTTAGTAGATAGATCTCTTGTGGGGGGTCCCTGGAAAAAGATATTTTTGTTGTTGCTTATTAAAACTTTCTCATCAAGGGCCAAACTTGCTTTTGGTTGTTCTATGATGACTCTCCACATGGTTGTTTACACTTTCATTCCAGAACCTGGGAAATATCAGGGCACCAATAAATTTATCAAAATGATCACTGAAATCAGAGATAGATAAACAGGAAGTTAAAATTGCAGAATGTTTATATAATCATATTAAGGAATTTGGAAAACAGAGAAAATAAAATCACACGTAATTCCAACTGTATCAAGCAATCACTATTACCATTTAGTACAATTTATTTACATATTTTTATAATCACAGTTACAGACTTGGCAATAATTGTGCATTTCTTTTTTTTTTTTTTTTTTTTTTTTTTTTTTTGTGGTGCTGGGGATTGAACCCAGGGCCTTGTGCTTGCAAGGCAAGCACTCTACCAACTGAGCTATCTCCCCAGCCCTGTGCACTTCTTTTGTATCTGAAATTTTTACCTTAATATTATATTATATGCACTTTCCTATTTTAATTTAGAATCTTCATAGTAGTTTGTTGAGTTACACAGTATTTCACTAACAGTGCTATAGTCAGAATTTATGTTAAATTATTCCCTATGCTATTGGATATTTAAGTCATGAAAGTTTTTGCTATTACAAATTATTCTGCAGTGAACACCTTTATGCATGAAATACTTTATTTGCATAAAGTGTTTTAGATTCTTTGCTCCTGTGGTCATTACCACCCCAGGCTAGGCCTTAAGCACCACGTGGATTAAGGTGTTAGCCAATCTCCTTTACTTCTGATCTATCCTGCATAACACTAGGAGATAATCATCCTATGGTGCCACTTTTTCATCATGCCACTTTCTTAAGGTATCCTTGATGCTTATCTGCCCATCTTCCATATGCTATAATTTTATGACTGTCATAATCCTTACAGACCAAATGTGAAGCCCTAAGGACTAACTATTAGGAAACAGAATAAATGGAACCAGAGACTAAATTTAAGAAACACCAATCCAGACAAAAATATTGAGCCCCAAGTTGCATGTCACAGTATCTATCCATCAGAGCAAGAAGAAACTTGGAACCAGTTCAAGTTCGATCCACATAGGAGGTCTCAGTCAGTAAGCAGGGAAATAGTATCAGTACTCACTGAGTAGTGGGAACATGTATAACCAAGTAGGACCACAGTCAGAGCCCAAGAGCAGGTCATCTCTGTTGAAACAGAATTAGAAGTACAGTAAGCAGTATCAGACACTCTGGGGCACAGAGCCAGCAAAAACTGGACAGGGTAAATAGGTCTAGTTTTGTGGCATAGTTCTGGAACAAGGTACCAAGGCAAAAGCCCAGCTGTATAAGACAGACCCTCATGGGGAACAATGGGAAAGTCTGTGACCTGCATGTACAGGCAGACTTACAAAAAGATGGGTTTCAGGGTTGGAGTTGTGGTTCAGTGGTAGAGCACTTGCCTGGCATGTATGAGGCCCTGGGTTTGATACTCAGCACTACATATAAATAAAAGATCCACTGACAACTAAAAAAAAAGACATTTTTAAAAAGGCAGGGAATCACCAAAATGTCTGGTTCAGAGCAGTAGACTAGATCTGGAACTTGTGGACGTGTGGGCTTTTGGTTCTGTTTTTTGGTATGGGGGATTGAACATAGGGACACTTTACCACTGAGCTACATCCCGACTTTTTCATTTTTTACTTTGAGACAGGGTCTTATTAAGTTACTGAGGTTGGCCTTGAACTTGGAATCTTTCTGCTTCAGCTTCCATGTTGCTGGGATTACAGGTGTGCACCACTGCCTAGTTCTTAATCTACCAGCAATGGTCTTAGAAAATCTATTACTGCAAGAGATAGCCTGCTGATGGAGGAACACACTGTGTGCAGCTGGCAGAGACTGACTTCCAAAAGGATCTTCCCACCAAAAACAAAATGAGTAAAACCACGTTTACCTATGTAGAATCAAATGTACATGTATGGTACAGCCCACCAACTTGGTAGAATAAAATTTCACTTTTAACATTCTTTTATTTTGATTTTAAAGCCTTATGATTATTAAGAGATATACAAAGACCCCACTTCACATAAATAACACAATAATGTAAAATTGTCTACTTCTCTATAAATTGAGGATTCACTGATTTTGGTTGAGGGTAGGGAGGGGGCAAGATGGTATTAGAGCTTGCAGGGGATAATTAGTCATGGTATCAGTCAAGTTTCTCCAGATAAAGAAAACTAATAGGATAAATATAGAGGAAGGGACCTTGATTGAGATTTTAAGGAGAGTAGTAGGGGCCGGCAAGTCTAAAATCTGCAAGGCAGGCCAACGGGCTCAGGGAAGAGTTGATGTTAAAACCAAGTCTGAAGACAGTCTGGAAGCAGAATTCCCTTCTCTTCAGGGGCCTCGGTCTTCTTTTCTTAAGGTCTTCATCTGATTGAATGAGGCCCACTTACATTATGGAAGGTAATTTGCTTTACCCAAAGTCTTCTGATTTGAATATCAGTCACATTTTAAAAACACCTTCATAACATCTAAACTGGTATTTAGTCAACAACTAGATACCATAGCCTAAAATTGGCACATAAAATTAGCCATCACAGTCATGAAACAAGTCAAGATCCCTGAACCTCTGAGCATGGGAGAGAGAGTCAAATATATCTTTTCCCAGTTCCTCCCAGATTATGGGACCAAACCCAAATTTCTCATTCTTACATTTAAGGACTTATTTCTCACAGCTTCTGAATACAAACCTTCACTCACAGAGCCAGTCAGCTCTTACTCTCCCACATACTAGCATTCATTTGCACACCATGGCCGCTCATGCTATCATGAATCCTTTACCTCTCTGCCTACCAGACCTCCCACCTCATTCGAAAACAAGCTCACAACAAAGCTTCTCTACCAATATTTCTTTGATGTGTGGGTTCAGATCTAACATCGCTTATGACTACATCTGAAAGAAAAGATATAATGAGATATTAACAAAAGATATAATGAGATATGAAACCTGGAACTAGAATTTTTCCCTCTGCGTGTAAGTTAATCTGAAAGAAGACCAGCTCTACTAGAGAATACATTTGAGAGAGATATTCTCCAACTATTGAGTCAGTTAAGAACATGGCAGTGCCTCTTTATTTTTCCTCAAGGCCAAATACACTCAATTTATAGCTGGGTCCTGCTTCCTTTCAGATTTTCAGTGATGCCTTTGGTTGACTATAGCCAAACTAAGCAACAAATGACAATACAGAGTTGATCTCTCCTATTGAGGTAAAATTTACATACCAAGAAGTGTAAACTTGCATAGTGAAATGTATTAAGTGTACAAATAAATTAATTTTGATGAATGTATACACATATATATAATTACCAACTGGTCAAGGTATAGACATTTCTATTACTGCAAAAAGTTCCCCATAAAATTGATTTTTAATTTATTCTATTAAAATTTTTATTTAATACTATATTTTAGAGCAGTTTGAGCTTTACAGAAAAATAAGCAGAAATTAAGAGTTCCTCTTACCCTGTTTCCACTTTCCCTATTAACATCTTGCATTAGTGTAGTACACATTCTATAATAAAGCCAATATGGATACATTATTAACTAAATCTGTATTTAACTAAATTTATGTATTTAAAATTTAGTTTACATTCAGGTGTTGCATATTTTATGGGTTTTGACAAGTGTATAACTTCAGGCACCCATATCATATGTGGCAGTTTCACTGCCCTAAAATCCCCAGTGGTCCACCTATTCACCCATCTTTCCCTCGGCAACCATGGATCTTTTTATTTTCTTCACACTTTTGCCTTTTATAGAATGTCAGATAGTTGGAATTATACAGTGAACTTTTCAGATTGGCTTCTTTGGCTTAGTGATGTAACTGAAGTTCTGTTTTGTGGAGTGTGGGGCTTAACAGCTCATTTCCTTCCATCACTGAATAATATCCCATTGTATGGTTATATCACAGTCAGGTTTATTCATTACCTGTTGAAGGACATCTTGGTTTTTTCCAAGTTTTGGCAAACAGTTATAAATATGTGTGTACAGGTTTTTATGTGGACATAAATTTTCAACTCATTGGAGTATGGTTGCTGAATCATATGTTAAGAATGTTTAGTGTGTAACAAACTGCCAAATTGTCTTTTAAAGTGGCCATGTTATTTTCTATTTTAACCAACAATAAATGAGAGTTTCTGTTGCTCTATGTCCTCACCAGATTTGGTGCTGCTAGTGTAGTAGATGTGTAGAATAATCTCATTGTTATCTAAATTTGTAATTCCTTAATTACATATAATGTTGAACATCTCTTCAAATGCTTATTTTTCATCTGTGTTTTCTTTGGTGAGCTGTTCAGGTCTTTTTCCTATTTTTCATTCAGATTGTTTTCTTGTTTTAAGAGTTCTAATACATTTTGAATATCAGGTTTTGATTAGATAGGTATGTTATGCAAAGGTTTTTTTCTCTCAGTATATGCCTTGTCATTTCATTGTCTGAAGCTGTGTCTTTTACAAAACGAGGTGTTTTTTTAAACTTAAAAAAAATTAATTGTAGATGGGCACAATACCTTAATTTTTATGTGGTGCCAAGGATCAAACCCAGTGCCCCACATATGCTAGGCAAGCGCTCTACCGCTGAGCTACAACCCTAGCCTTTTTTTTTTCAAACTTTTAATGAAGTTCAACTTACAAGTTTTTTCTTTCATGGATTTTCTTTTGGCATCGTATCTGAAAAGTTCTTACAAACCCAGGATCACTTAGATTTTCTTCAATATTACTGTCTAGAAGTTTTATAGCTTTGTGTTTTATGTTTAGGTCCATGATTCATTTTGAGCTAACTTTTGTAAAAAGTGTGAAAAATGTCTAGAATGACTTTTTGGTTTTGCACGTAGATGTCCAGTTGTTCCAGTACCATCTGTTGAAAAAGTTGTTCTTTCTCCATCAAATTGCTTTTACTCCTTTGCCAAAGCTGTGTGGATCTATTTCTGTATTTTCTATTCTTTAGGAATGCATTGAGTCTATAGTTCAAAAGTCAGAAAAAAATGTCAGCTTGATAATGATGGGCCTTCCTATTTATGTGTATAAAATGTCCTCTATTGATCTAAACCAATCTAATTGATCTAATCTTTCATTTCTATCATCAGAGTTTTATAGTTTTCCTATTATAGAATTTATGCATGTTTTCTTAAATATATAGCTAAGTATTACACTTTCAGGCACAAATGTAAATGGTATTTATGTATTTAAAATTCCACTTGTTCACTGCTAGTAAGAACACAGTTGACTTTGCATATTAACCTTATATCCTGCAACCTTACTATAACCACTTATTAGTTCCAGTTTTTGTTGTTGATTCTTTGGGATTTCTCTACCAACAATCATGTCATCTGCCAACAAAGCCAGTTTTACTTTTTGCCTCCCAATCTGTAGACCTTTAAGTTCATTTTCTTGTCTTGGCATTAACTAGAACTTCCAGGACAATGTTAAACAGGAGTGGTGAGTGCAGACATACTAGACTTGTTCCTGAACTTAGTGGGAAAGCAACTACGTTCTCAACATTAAGTATGATGGTAGCTGTGGGTTTTGTAGATATTCTAGATTAAGTCTCTTCTGTTTCTAGTTTTTTGAGAGTTTTTATCATGGATGAGAGCTAGATTTTGTCAAACTGTTTCTCTGCATCTGTTGATATAATCATGACTTCTTTAGCTTGTTCACGTGATAAATTACGTTGATTGATTTAAAAATTAAATTAGCTTGCACACCTGGAATAAATCCTTCATGTACATAGTGTACTTTTTATACATTCTTGGATTTGATATGCTAATCTTTTGTTGAGAACTGACTTTTAAGCAGCAGTAATGCACAGATTACTTTATAATAATCCACATGGGTTTGAGCAAAAATTTTTTACCTTCTCTGCAGAGTAATTAAATAGGAATGCTAATTAGGGATTCATATATAAGAATATAAAGTAGTAGGATTGCGTTTAAATAATGATATCTAGGTATCTTGTATTTGTCTCCTCTCTCTAGCTGCTGTTTTTCTTCTGTTATGATACCCTCTTTCCACTCTACCTCTCCAAATCTCACTACCTTTTAGGAAACCACACAGGGATTTCTAGTTTTCCTTCTAGATTAAATAGAAGCATTTTTGTCTACTCATTCCTGAAACCAAACAAAAATAATATTAAAGGACTGAAAATACATAACCACAAAAAAAAAAAAACAAGAAAGAGCATGAAAGGAAAACAATAGATAAGGAGCACTGATTAAAATAAACCAAAAAATAAAAATTGGAAACTGGAAAACAGATGGTGGAATTGTAACTTACTTAGCAAACAAGAGAAAGCTAAAAACCCACCAGCTTTACTGAAAAATACTTGTATAAATTTCCTTGGACAAAGACATTTTCCTGCATGGTCACACTAACACCATCAGAATCAAGAAATTACCATTAACATATTTAATCCTACCCATTTAAATTTCATCAGTTGTCTCAAAACTGTCTTTAATAACAAAAGGAGCAGTTCATAACCACATGTTGCATTTGTTTGCCATATATTTTAAATTTCCTCCAATCTGGCACAGATTTTAGTTCCTTAATAGTTCTTCAATCTTTCCTTTATTTTCATGACCTTGATAATTCTGAAAAAAAAAAAACAAAACAAAACAAAACAGCATTTATTTTGTAGAATAACATTAAATTTGGCTTTTAAAAATGTTTCCCCATGATTAAATTCAGGTTATCAATCTTTGACAGGATTGTCAGAGAGGTGGTAATATGTTCTCATACATTCTACCAGGGATTCTGATTTCAATCTGTCCTATTATTGGTGATATTATCTTTGGTCATTTGAGTAAGACTGGTGTCTGTCAGGCTTCTTCACTCAAAAGCTACCATTTTTCCCTTTGTAAATATTTTATGATGACTACTGTTTTGCATAAACATTCATGTCAACTGTAAATAGGGACAGTTTTGCTACTTATCTTTGTCTTTCATTTCTTTTTCTTACATTACTGAAGCAGACTTCAAATTGAATAAAATGATTTTAGTGGGAAGGTATTTGGTGTTTCCCTATTAAAAAGGATAACTGTAGGGTTTTCATAGATACTCTTTATTAAGGAAATTCCTTTGTATACCTTGTTTGCTGAAATTTTTATCATGAATGCGTGTTAAATTTTCTCAGACACTGTTTCTGTGTCCTTTGATATGATCATATGGTTGTCAGTTAATATGCTTACACTGGTTGATTTTATGATTGTATTTCTAAGATATATCTCATTTGTCATGATCCCCATTGTATTTGATATATTTGTTAATAATTTTGCATTTATTTCATAAAGGATATGCACTTCTTTTTTTCTTATGATCCCTTTGTCTAGTATTAGTATCAGGGTAATGCTAGTCTCATAAAATTTACTTCTGAATTTGTGTATGATTGGTATTATTTCTTCCTTAAATATCTGGTAGAATTTACTAGTCAAACTATCCTGGAATTTTCATTGTGGGAAGATTTTTAATAAACTTATTAAATGCAAGGTTGTTTCACTTTGTTTCATATTATTTCAACTTTGGTAAGTTTTATTTTTTTGAGGAGCATTCCCATTTCATCCAAAATTATCAATATATTAACCTAAATAATGTTTTCTTATTATTTTGATGCCTGTTAGGATCTATAATTATATCTCCTTTTACTTCTGATGTTGGTAATTTATATTTTCTCCCTTTTTGGTCTTAATGTTGCATAAGTTTTATTTCACTAGTATTTTCAAACTACCACCTTTGACTTTGTTATAGTTTTCTCTACCGATTGCTTGTCTTTGTTTCATTGATATTCAGTTTTTACTATTCTCTTCCTCCTCTTTGTTTTGAATTTATCTTTTCTAACTTCTTAAATTGAATTCTTAATTTATTTTAAGCTTTTCTTGCTAAGTATTTTAACATGTAAACTCCCCTCTAAGCTTTAGACAGATATCACAAATTTTGTATTGTTATTTCCACTAACATCATAGTATTCCTAATTTCCTTTATTTCTTTTTGTCTCATGTTATTTAAATGTGTGTTGCTTAATTTCCAAATATTTGGGACTTTTCTTAAATATCTGTAATTGATTTTTTCTTTTTAGATATTTTTATTAGTGAATTACAGTTATACATAATATTGAGGTTCATTTGGACATAATTGTACAAGCGTAACTGATTTCTAATTTAATTCCATTGAAGTCAGAAAATATACTGAGACATTTTGAGGACTCAACATTTAGTCCATCTAGGTGAACATTCTATTTGCACTTGAGAAAAATGAATTTTCATTTGGGCATAGAGATCGCAAAGTGTCCTTTAGGTCAATGTGGCTAATGATGTCATTTAGATCTTCTATATCCTTTTGGACTTTTTGTCTCCTCCAGTTCTAACAATTACTGAGAGGTAACAATTATTGTGCATTTGTTTATTTAGTATTGCTTTATTCCTGACAGTACTCCTGTATTTTGAAGTCCTGTTATTTAGCATAGTGTTATTTATAGTTGGTCTACATAATGCATTTGTACTTTTATCATTGTTGTCTCCAACTCTGCTAATGCTCCTTATCTTGATTTGTTTTGTTTGATATAGTTTCTCCAGATTTTTTATACCTTTTTAAAATAATTTTTTTAGTTGTAGATGGATACAATGTTTTCATTTTTATGTGGTGCTGAGGATGGAACCCAGTGCCTCACACATGCTAGGCAAGCACTTTACCACTGAGCTATACCTGCAGCCCATATTTTTTATACTTAATATTTTCATGCTTTATATTTTTGCATTTTTGACTTTCAACTTATAGGTATATTTGTACTTAAGGTGTGAAAGTGTGACTCTTGCAGACAGCAGAGTTGAGTCATGCTTTTTCATCCAGTCTGACAACTTCTGCCTTGGAATTATTAGCCCACATACATTTAATATATTTATAGGGTTGGATTTAGGTCAGCATTTTGCTATTTGTTTTCGATTTGTCCAATTCATTTGTTGTTCCTCTCTTTCTCCTTTCTTGCCTTCTTTTGGGTTATTTAAATATTTTGTAGTATTTCATTTTTATTTCTCTGTTGAATTTTTACATTTTTGAAATTTTTTTGTTAGTTTCTCTAAGGATTTTAAAATTTATCCTTGAATGTTTAGCCTTATCTTCTTAGAGTTTATATTGTACTACTTCACATAAAATATAGGAACCTTATAATACTTTCATTTATTACTCTCCCAAACTCTGTAAATTTGTCATATTTATTGCATCTATTTATGTTACAACCCCCACAATACAGTGTTATAATTTCTATTATACAATTCTATGATTTTTAAAGAAATTAAGAAAACAAAAGAGAAAGTGTATAACCTCGTCCATCTATCCAAATGTTTACCACTGCCTTCTGTTGAATTCAAGTTACCACCTAGTATTATTCCCCTCCAACTTGAAGAATTCCCTTGAACATTTCACTGCTGGTGACACACTCTTAGATTTTGTTCACCTGGGAATATCTTTGCTTTTCCGTTTAACAGAGAATTTTCCTTCACATACAATTCTGTGTTGATGGCTTTGTTCTCAAAGCTAACGATGTCATAAAATTGTTGTCATGATTTAAGTTTTCTAGGAGCCAGACTCAGATGGAGTTTATCTATCAGGGCATTCAAGACATCAAAACCTGTGGAAAGGAGTAGGAATCAAGAGCAGTCAGGAGGACTTGGGTTGTAGCTCAGTGGTAGAGTAACTGCCTAGCACACACAAGGTCCTGGGTTCAACCTCCAATAGTGCCAAAAACCAAAATAGTGTTCAGAAAGAAAAGTCAACTGTAACATTTGCCTTATAACAGCCTCAGCTGACTCCCTGAAGGAAATCTAGAGCATGAATGGTCTTTCAGTTTTATCCTATAACAGAGCAGGACAGTCAGAACATTACCACAATTGACTATAGGTATCCCAGGAAAGGGCACGACCTCGAATGAGACAGCTTTCTACAGCTGAAGCAATCCCCCTGAGGAGGCTGACAACCCAAAGTCATCTGTTAACAGAACTCCTCACAGGTTAGGCAGTTTTTCACTGAAGGATATTGGAGTGTGCATCGCAGTGTTCTTGTCTCATTTTTCTGATGAGAAGTCATCATTTGTATTTTTGTTTATTTTTGTGCAGTGCCCCTTGCTTCTTTCTCTTTATCACTGGACTCCAACACTGCTCTTGAATCAAGAGTCCCACTAAGTATATCTATAAATTTTTCATGTTAGACTATATTTTTCATCTACAATTTTTGTTTGGATCTTTTCATTTCTTCCAGTTTACTGCTAAATACGTCCATCTGCTCATTATTAGTATATTTTCCTGTAAATTTTGGAACATACTTATTAAGGCTACCTGAGAGTCCTTGTTGCTAAGCATCATCTAAGGTTTGGGTATCCATCAACTGGTTTTATTCTCAAACATGCAGATCACACTTTATCATTTCTTTACATACTTAGCCATATAAGCATGACCAAATCTTTTAAAATGTATTGTATACTAAACATTATGAATGAAACATTGTAGACACTCTGTATTCCTTTATATTGCTCAGAAGATAACTGGCTTCTGTTGGACACAAACTCCTAAGCTCACCTCCTCTGCTTTGGACTATAGCTGAAATCTCTGCTCAACATTCAGTTTCTAGTTGCTCTTTGTTCACTGAACTCTGTAGTTTTCCCCAATGATGCTTATATCAGTGATGAGACAAAAACTTGAGCAATTTATATGCATAATAATTTAGGGCTCACCACCTCTATGATGTCCTCCCCCTTGCTTTCCAGATACTCTTTAGTTCTCAACTCTGTACTACGATATCACAATCCTGGATTGTGACACCCCAAACCAATAATACTGCAACCTTCTTTATCCTGTGCTATTTGGTAGATTAGTGAACATCTTTGGGTAAAAATTGCAAACTCAAAAATCACATTGGGGTAGTTCCAGTCTTTTATGAGTATACTCTTCAGATTTTGCCTGCTTTTAGTTTCTGTCTGGTGTCTTCAAATAATCGATTTTAATATTGTCATTCAGATGTTGTTTTTATTTATGGGATGATTAGTCCAAACCATACCACTTTTCCAAAAGCCAAATTTCCCAGTATTACTATTTTGCTCCATATTAGAAGTGCACCCTCTATCCTTTTCCATTTTTATTAGAATAGCAAAAGCATCCTTTTCCCATGTATCTCTGGGGCAAGTCCTGATTAGACCAAGCCAGCAGTTATAATCTGTTATTTTTGCATTTTTCCATCAGGGATTTGTTTAGGAAGGCCCATTTATCAGTCAGAAAACCAGAAGTTCCTGTACATAGTCTACAAATAAAGTGCTTAAATATAGGGAATTGATGAACTACCCCTGGCAAAAGACCTAAGGAACATTGTTCAGAGAAGCCACCACTGACCTCAACCAGAAGCATGCAAGCACATGGCTCTTAAAACTCACCTTAAAGATTCCAGGAGTATTATATCCACTCACAATTCTGACTTCAGCTGACACATGAGAATAATGAGACAAAAAGACACACAAGAACGGTCCCTCTTCTACTACTCATTTTTGGCTCGTTTTCATGTGACTCTTGGAATCACAGCATCAATCTAGAGATCATGAGAGGAGCCAGAAAATACAGACTCTGAAGTCTGCCCAACCTGGACTTCTTGTAATGTGAGAATATTAAGTCATTTTCATTTTTTTCTGGTTTTTGGAAAATACACGGCACATTACTTAGATCAGGGAGGTAAATCCCAGGAGAAACGCTTTAAAGAAGTTAAAATGGTAGCTTTTAGGGAGCAGGACTGAGGGTAATGAGGTACGGTACAGGATACATTTTTATTTTATTCCATGCCTTGTGCTACTTTATATTGTAAAGAAGATGTATATGTATATATACATACATATACATATTACTTGAATAAAAAGTTAAATTAAAAGAGAGACAGGCTAAAAACTCATTTCCACCTCATGCTTTCTTGATTTCACTCTAACCTACAATGCAAAAAGAAATGGTAGCTAAACACAACACTTCTTCCTTTCTCCAGTTTCCTACAATCATCGATTCTAGCTGCTTGTTGAAGGAAGAACTTTCTAGGTAAACTTCATTTTCATCTCTCTTAATCTACCATTTACCTGCCACCAAAATAATCATTGTGAAGGGCAAATATGATTACGTCCTTATTTTGCTTAAAATCCCTAATTGGACTCACATTGTCTCTAGAGGATTAAATCCAAATTTCATAACATGGCATCATAAAACCCTTCCTGATCTGACCCCAGGTATTCTCCCATGTATTTATTCTAACTATTCTGAAAAATCGTGCTTTACTCTAGGCAGTTTAAGTCTTTTAGATGACAATTCCTTTGTACATGCTGTTTCTTTGATTTGTAATAACCTTCCTAAATAGTCTCTTTTCAGCTACCTCTTCTGTGAACTTTCTTTCTTCCAAGTCCCATAAGTACAAATTATATTGCAGGTCAAAAATCACTGGAAATTTTTTAATCCAGAAGATCTCTGAAAACTATTTTTTGACAATTCATTTACTGGCAAAACCTGAAATGAGCTATTTATATGTATACTTATAATTTCAATTGATTCTACAGTATATGAATATTCATTAATTTTGTTGCAGAAATATTAACAGGTTCTATTACAAAGTGAAAGTAGTGTAAAACATGGAGCACATGCACCTGTGGCCACAATCCAACAGCTAACTACTGTGATAGTTTTCATCCCACATGTTCTTGCAGAACATTCACTTCTCATCAAGAGGTGAGGTCTCTTTCCTCTTCTCTTGAAAGTGGGAATGATTTTATGACTGCCTTGATGAATAAAAAGCAGCATAAGTGACAGTGCTTAACTTCAAAGGTGTGGCTATAAAAGGTCATTTGCCTTCTACCTGCTTTCCTTTTTCTCTCACATTGCTTACCCTTGGAAACCAATCACTGCATTGTGAGGAAACTCAGGCCACCTCATGAGGCTATGTGAAGGTGTTCTACCAGCCACCATCAACCACTAGACATGCCAGAGTAAGTGACCCTTCAGTAGATTCAGTAGATTCATAAGCACCCCACCTGTTAGCCAAGTGGACCAGAGAGAGGCTAATGCCCAAAACACAAATTTATGAGAAAAAGTGAATGTTTTTGTTGTCCTAAGCCACTAAGATTTGGGGTAATTGTGATGTAGCAATAGTAACTAGAATACCAACGAATTACCTTGCTATGGTGTAAAAAATTCAAGTTTTAAAACCCATCAAATGTTTCATATAAGACTTATGTACTAAAATTGTGCATTTGAATACCTATTTTTCAATGAAATTAGAAATTCTTTGAGGACAAGAACTAAGTCATTTTATGTTGATACCCTTGAATGTCTAAGATTTGGTTAAGTCTTAAAGGCATGTCTATTGAATTAAATGTTGAATGTATGGAAAAATAAACAAATGAATAAATATAGTTCTAAACAAGCAGCTGTTTTTGAAATAAATTTTTGGGCAGATTATACTTTTATTCCACTCAATATATTACCCAGAAATAATTTTAGGATGTCTTGTTATCATTATTATCAGCTTATGAGCTATGAAAAATCATTAATTTTCCTATGTTCTTCTTATCAAAAAATCTCTCTTATGATTACATACTTTATTCATTAAACTTTGTTCCAAAATATTTTTTGGCTGTTACCAAAGTCAAAAAAATCTTTAAGGATGAAGACTTTTCCAGTAGGAAAAAAAATAATCGGACAAACTCTGAAGGTTAATTCCAAGGAGATTCCAAAGTTTTTAGACAATGCAATTTCAAATGCAATATAATGCAGTGATACGTACTTTTGAAGACTTCAGCATCCCTGGTGACACGTTTAAAGAAGAAGAAAAAACTTCACTGATTTTAAGTCTTAAGTTCCACTTCATGTGATGAAAAACATAAATTTATCTCATGGTCATACAGTATGTCACACATTTTTAACTATATGAACAGTATAGTTATGAAAAGGAAGAAAGGAGGGAAAGAGAAAAATCCATAATGTTATAAAGGCATGAATATTAATGTCAATTTATTTTTTAATGTTTCTATTGGGAATATCTATTTCAACTCTTCTCCAGGAATGCTGTAATGATGGAATAAATGTGGTACTAGTTTTACTCACTGCCCAACATTTGTTTGATCAGAATTTAATGGGTTCTTACTGCCCTGCTTTCCTCCTGCCTCACTTTATGTCAACTACATAAAGTTGGATTGTAGGAGTATCTTAGCATAATTCACATTGAGAGGAAACATCAATGTGACAGCAAAAAAGTCACTGAAATAAATATAAATATTAACCACAGTCTCTCAACAAATGCCAGAAAGGGGACAAGTCTTAAAACTGATAGCAAAACTCCTTGAAAGGCTTATTTTCTTCTCACACACTATACAGCCCAACAGGAACACTACCTCCAGATCCCATCCTTCGTTTTCCTATTGCTCCATAATCCCTTTTTCTAGCAGCCTCTCTCTCATGACCCCTTCCACACACCCCACGTTCTCCTTTCTACCCTACTTCTCTCATCTTCTGAATCTGTTCTTTTCTCAAGGGAGACTAACTTGCTGCCTTTATTGATCTATCAGGCTGGACTGGGCTTCTTTTAATTCCTTCCCTCTTCCATTAGCCTTGTCGTATGAAATCCTGAGCCCAGGAACACAGTGCAGGGGATAACAGAATTCTTCTCAATGAATGGGGAGAAGCTGTGAATCCATATACACTGTCATACCAACATCTTACAGGTGGAATTACATTTTATGCAATAACAGCAGATTGATGGGTGACCACATCTGTATATCTATATGGTTGGAATATCAGAAAGCACACCCTGGTCTGGCTATAGACTTCAGATGAGCAGTTCAGGCACCACGTACGCACTGATACATATAGCTGCAATCCTGTTGAGGTCTGAATAAACTGGTACTGATTGAAATGTATGGGTTACTAGTCTCATGAGGAGCTATCTCATCCCAGAAGCTATCTCATTTTTGGGATCCTCTTCTTTTACCTGATATCTCAGTACCTCTTTTTTAGGCCTAGAAGGGAGTTTATAGCTTTGGAAATTGCCAAGGGCCTCGCAGTGAGAGTCAAGTATTCTCTCTTATATTCCTCTACCCCTACCCTACCTCTGAACTCTTGAGTCCTGGTTGAAGTTCTGGGAGTTAAAGGGTAGGGGAATTGCAGGGGCAGAAATTTCTACTTATGATATGGTTCCCAAATAAAATACAGGATGCTAATTTAAATTTAAATTTCACATTTAAAAAAACCATACTTCTTAGTGTAAGTATGTCCCAAATATTGCATGCAATACACTTATCACTTATGTAAAAAAAAAAAAAGAAAGAAAGAAAAAAAGAAAAAGGGTAAGCTTCATTGTGTATGTGAAATTCAAATTTAACTGGGTATTCCTTTTGGATTCCCATCCTCCAGATCTACTAACTCTAATTTATGACAAGTGGTAAGAAGAACAGCAACCAAAAGTGAATGCCTTGCCTTAAATGAGAATTCTTAGGAATGCATCATCACTTGAGTTGCCCACCTCAAATTAAAAAAAAGTACCTACCTAAAACATCAGATTATCAAAAAGAACAACAATAACAAAACAAACAAACCAAAAAAATAGTCTCTGAAAACAGTAGCTGAAAATGTTTTATAGGTGTGCTATAGACAGAGACCAAGTCAGCTTGTCCTTAAAAGAGAAGAGTACATGAGATTGTAGCCATGTGAAAATTTACTTGTCAGCAGAACTTGTATAGATGAGCTCACTTTCAAAGCAAAGTACTTGTAAGAATGTTTAAAAATCTGAAGATCTGCTTTGCCAAATCGAGAAAACATGTAGATCAAAGATACCATCATAAAATGTAATTGCATTAAGCAAGAAAACTTGAAGAGGGAGGGGGTGGAAATCACAGAAGTACTGAAAAGTTCATGATTGTTTTTTTTTCCTGAAAAAACATTAATACAGATTGAGTAGAAAAGTGAACATCTGAAGTGATAAATATAGTCTAATTTGACTAATTCTCACTTTCTTATCTTCAATCTTGATCATTCTCATAAAGAAAGAAAACAAGAATCTTATCCAAATTCTTAGCAGAGATTGAAGCTATGGCAGTATAACTGCATATGACTAAATCATTATTTCATATGCCAATATGGAATATATTTACATTTCATTTGTTAAGTAATTATAAACACTAGAAATTAAACAATTATGGGAGGTGTTTAAATGCATCATACAGATAATTAATTACAAATAACCAAATTATGGAACCAGAAAAATCACTGTTTCATGACATATACCCAACTTGTTCTGCCTTCCTGTTTTTAAAAACGAACTTACTCCATAAGACATAGATCTTCTCAAAGTGTTTCCGAGTACAGATTCAACCATAAGCCACTCTGTGGAGGAAAAAGAGACTGATCACCTATCACTGCAGTGAGGAAGAGATAAGGCCTGCACCAGTCAATTGTGCAGTAGTTCAGTACAGACAGCAGTAGCCATGGTGGGTGCTGAATGACTAAGTGCTTTCTGTGCCTACAAGAATATTTTCTAGAACTTTTGTCAAATCTATTTCTGGCGACATACGCTAAATGTTTTAAAGGCTTCTCTGAGGTGCTTATTCCACTGACAGTATTTCTGAAACTCTGATTTCAATTTGTCTCATTTAATTTTGCCCTGCCCATTTCTCCTATAACAATTACCTGTTGCCTAAATAGCCTGGGGACACTTGGAGGAGTTTGGGTCAATGATGAGGTGTCACCTCAGTGAAGGCAGGGCTTCCCTGAGGACAGAGCAGGACCAGAGAGAGGCACTCAAGAGTGTGTGGGACAAAAGGAGCAGGACAAAACTTCACAACTATGGCTCATGCAGGAGCAGGATTGTTCCGCTTACTGCTCCTCTGCAGAACTCCAGAAGTTATTTCACATCTTCTATTCTCTGTTTTAAAGGAAAACTATTCAACTGAAATATGATCTCAGTCAAGTCCATTGAGCATGACAGAGGGAAATAAACCTGTACTCACTAATCTCCTCCTCCTGCCCATTCCTTCTGTACACCCCTCTGATCCCTGATTTATCTGAATTCCATTGCTTCTAGTGTTTCAGTAGTGGTGGCCCATCGCTACTAGAAAGACAACATTTTTCTCATTTTATTTTATTTGTGGTGCCGGGGACTGAACACAGAGCCTGGTACATGCTAGGCAAGTGCTTCACCACTGAGATGCACTGCCAGCCTCTTTCTCATTTTAATGGCTGGTAAATGGTACACTCATTGAAGGCAGGAGTCATCCTTCCTTCCCTATATGTATTTCTTATAGGACCTGAAATCAGACCAATTGCTTTGCACACAGGTAGGGGCTTAATACAATTTCCAAACTGCTTACATTTAAAAAACATTAATTAGTATTTTAATCTCAAAAATAAAACAACACTGAACCATCTAAAGATCATCTTGCCTTGACAATCTTTACACAGACTCCTTTAGAATAAGACTGATGAGCAAAGTCAGGGAAGAGTACAATGGACTTAGCCCCCTGGTTATCAGTTTGGCACCCTTCACCAGCATTAAATCATAACAAAATGAATGAGAGTCCTGTCAGTATGTCACAGACACATCAGGGGAAAGAACAAAATGAGATCATATTGACAAAATATGCCTCTCTTTTCTATAGAATTGCTCATTTGATCTTTATCCCAAACCTCCTTTGACATGATTAACCAAAGACTGAAAACTGATGATATGAGACACATGAAAGGTTATCTGATTATTTGGTCCAATTTTTAGGTGACATGTATAATTGTGCATTCCCTACAGAAATATTTTCTAGAACTTTGTCTAATCCATTTCTAGTAGACATACTCTTAAGTGTTTTAAAGTCTTATTCTGAGGAGATTATTCCAGTCAGGCACATCTTAAATACCTGACAGTTTTTCTGAAACTTCAATTCCAATTTGTCTCATTTAAATTTTGCCCCATTACTCCTAGTTAGACCCTTTTCCCGTCACCATCCTGTAGATGGTTTTCATATTCCTTTTTAGGCATAATTTAACCATGCTTCACACATTAACTGGAGTAGACAGTATATGGTATAAATTACAGAAAACAGCGATGTGTGAAGACATTCTGTGGTGAATAAATTAAAGCATTAATTTCAGACACATCAAACTAACACTTTTTAAATTTGTGGTTCCTATAATTTTCAGACCTGTTTCTAAAGTCTTTGGAATGGGGGAATTAAATGGAAGAGATTAGTCTCAAACTTCTACCTTTATTTCATAGGCTGGAGATCAGCCATTCCCATGAATATTTAAAAGTGGAAGAATTTTTTAAAGTGAATTTAACATGGAGGCCCTTACACAGATTTAAGGAGATGCTGGTATTCAGACAGACAGGTGAAAAAGATCGAGTTTAGCAACTCATCAGATATAATCACCACTAGTCTGGCAGTTAAGAGAGAATAAAGATGCCAACTGGGAGAGGGCTTTATCGCCCATTGTATATGTGCAAATAGCTACACTGAATCTGAATTGACTGAAGAACCTTGGAGAGTACCTAACATGAAGGGAGGATTTTTTTTTTTTTTTAAAGGAGAATCTCACTCAAATTTAACCATAATATGTGCAAAGGGAACACTTCCCCAGTACAGGCTCTCCTAGGACCCTGGGATTTCTAATTTCCATAACTGATACAGAATTGCAGAATAATCATGGAACTAGTACCAAACACACACACACACACACACACACACACACACACACACACACACGCACGCACAGGCACCTTTTTAAAAGGTAAAACTTGAGAAAGAACCAAATCTCTGTTCCCAATTTCATTTTTCTCCATATTATGTATCAATGATCCTAATCCTATACTTTTACTTATTTATTGCCATCTCCTTCAGTCCTCTACCTAAAGTTTAAGCTCCTCAAGAATAAAATCCTTGTTTTATTTTGTCTTACTTCTGTGTCCCCAGGGCCTAGAACATTGCCTGACCCATAGTAGGTAGTCAATAAACACTGGCTAAAGGAATGAATTCATTGATTTGGTACTGATTTTTCTATTTAAAGAATCAAACAAAGATATCATGCATACTTCTTCACTAAAAAAAAAGCTAGATAAAAACTTTGTAATACATTACTATGGGAATAAGTTCTTTAAACTCCTATAGGTAGGGTTTGAGATAGTACTGATCCTTAAAATATAAAATAGGAAGCTTCTCAAGTCTGACAATGTTATTATAAAGGTACTAAAGATGAGACTCCATGAGGGTAGAGGTAGTGACTCATTTTTCTATATTATATTAGCTCCTACTATTGGCTTGGGATGAAGTAATAAATAAGAGCCAACTGGAAGAGCTAACCTCTAGGCCAAGCAGTTTTACACATTAATTCATTTACTCTTTATGATAATTCCATGTGTAAAATACAATTAGTACCTCTAGTCTCCAGATGATGAAAATAAGGCATAGAGATTGTATAATTGCCAGTTACCTGTACAATCTCTTAGTCCACCTTTTGTGATTCAGGAGACACAGGATTATTTGTCCTAGGCAACAGAAGGCACTGGAGGGATGCTTCAGGGTCATTATCTCAGGAAGACCCTTCCTGAATAGGTGGTTGTTCTCCATTGTTACCACCAGCAGGGAGCCCAGGGGTCAGCTTGGCAGAGTTCCAACTGCATGTGCAGGCCACCTTGCAGAAGGTAGAGGCTTCTGAAGACTGGCTTGGGGTCCTTACCTTCTGAAAGTCTTTTGTCACCAGGAGGCTGTGTTCTTCTGGTAGACATATATTTTTTTTTTCTGTAAAAGTATATTTTTTATTTGTTCTTTTTAGGTATACAAGACAGTAGAGTGTATTTTGACATATTATACATACACAGAGTATAACTTACTCTAATTAGAATCCCATTATTGCAGTTGTACATGATGTGGAGTTTCAATGGTTGTGTATTCATATATGAACATAGAAAAGTTATGCCCTATTCATTCTATTCATTCTTTTCTATTCCCGTCCCCCGCCCCTTCCCTTCATTCCCCCTCTTTGTCTAATCCAATGAATGTCTATTCTCTCTCCTTACCTTATTGTGTGTTAGTATCCATATAGCAGAGAGAACATTCAGCATTTGGTTTGGGGAGATTGGTTTATTTCATTTAGCAAGAGTCTCCAGTTTCATCCATTTACCAGCAAATGCCATAATTTCATTCTTCTTTATGGCTAAGTGATATTCCATTGTGTATATAAACCACATTTTCTTTATCATTGCTAGTGGGACTGCAAATTGGTACAACCGCTCTGGAAAGCAGTATGGAGATTCTTCAGAAAACTTGCAACGGAAACCACCATTTGACCCAGTTATCCCACTCTATGGTATATACCCAAAGGACTTAAAATAAGCATATTATAGTGATACAGTCACATCAATGTTTACATCAGCTTTGGAACCAACCCAAGTGCCCTTCAACAAATGAATGGATAGCCACATGTTCTTCCAAGAGAACTGAATCTCAACCTTGGAATAAGGGCAGGGCTTTACTTCTACTCCTTGGTTCTTTATAGTCTACTTTCCCTCAGCCAAAAGCAGTGGCTGTTTTTTGACCTACTACTTCTGTAGAAACCTCTTTTATCCCTCTTAATAGTTAACAATTTATATCATTGATGAGCTAACAATTTACATTAAATTTTCCCTGGACAAAATACTAATAGTATAGTGTGTTACACAGACCCTGCATTGCCCAAAACTAAACACCAGGAAGCAATAAAGCTGGGTGTCTAATTCAGGAAGTCTGATAGTAGAGTATACAATCCAAACTACTATGCCACACTGTTTCAAAGGAGTTAGAGGAGTTCCCCACAGTTTGAACTCCATAATGCTACAGGAAATATTTACTTATTTAGAACCTTCATTTGATGGCAAAAATGAGAACTGCAATCCAAGGGCAAAGTATGCCATTTTATCTTCTCAAGTTTGGCATGCAGGATTTCATCTCAAACAATTTTGAAGAGTTGATAAGCTTATATAGTTTCTATAAGGAAACTGAAGTCCCCAGATTAAATATCTGAATGAGTAATTGTACTCAAGCCCTCTAAATCCTAGCCAGAACTTTGCCTGTAATATCACTGTCGGATCTTGAGGTTTAGTTGCTCCAGGGTCGATTTGATTACAAGGATAAAAAAAAAGGATCCCCACAAGGTCTTCCCATGCTAATCCTTAGAACCAGTGAACACTGCCTTATTTGGGAAGAAAAAAAAAGGAATTTAGCAGGTATGATTAAATTATGGATCTCAGCATAGGGAGATTATTCTAAATTCTATCATAAGAGTTCTTTTTTGTTTTAAATATTTTTTTAGTCATTGATGAACCTTTATTTTTATTTGTTTATATGCAGTGCTATGAATTGAACCCAATGCCTCACACATGCTAAGCAAGTGCTCTACCACTGAGTCACAACCTCAGCCCAAGAGTTCTTAAGAGAGGCAAAGAGAAACTTACCTGAAGAAGGTGTGAAGACAGAGGCAGAGATCAGAGTAACTGAGCATTGACACAAGGAAGCCACCAGCTTCCAATTTCCTTTGGAGACTCTGGATGGAGCCCAACCTTTTTGAAACCCTGATTTCAGACTTCCAGACTTTAGAACAAATTTTATTACTTTAAGTCATCAAGTTTGTGGGAATTTGTTACAACAGCCTGAGGAAACCAATATACTGACAAATTCAAGTTTTTTTTAAGTTCATATGAATACAAGAAACTATCTTACTATGACAAAAGGATTTATAAATAGCTTCATTAAAATTCAGATCATTAAAAATAAAAACACAAGCTAGAGATTCTGAGAAGATATTAACAACATAAATATCCTATAAAATAGTTATATGTAGAATATAGGAAGAACTCCATTCAATTAATAAAAAGAAGATCAGCAACTCAAAATGTTTATAAGAGGCAAGCCAGGTGGGGTGATGTACACCTGCAATCTCAGTGACTTGGGAGGATGAGGCAGGAGGATTGCAAGTTTGAGGCCAATTTCGGCAACTAAGCAAGGCCCTAAGCAACTTGACAAGATGCTGCCTCAAAATAAAGAATAAAAAAGGAGGCTGGGAATATACCTCAGGAATGCACAAAGTCCTGGGTTCAATCCCCAGCACCACACACACACACACACACACACACACACACACAAGATAAATAAATAAATAGGGCTGTGAATGTGTCTCCATGGTAAACTACTGTAGGGTTCAAGCCCCAGTGTCACAAAAAAAAAAAGCAAGACTTGACCAGGTTATCCTCAAAGGACCAACAAACATGAAAATGTGCTCAACATCACTGGTCAATTGAGGAATGCAAATTAAAATCTTCAATGAGATAATGAGATACTAATACTCCCCGACACAAAATTAGAAGAGCTGATAAGGCCAAGTGGTGGTGAAGATAAGGAATAATTAGAACTCTCATACACTGCTAGTGGAAGTGTAAACTGGTAAAAATACTTAGGAAAACTAGCTTGACAGTCATTTACTAAATCCAAACATACGTATATACTATGATTCAGCAGTTCGAGTCATGAATGTATGTATGTACACACAATAAAGTACGCTTATGTTCACCAAGACTTGAAGTGTATGAGACTAACCATCGACAGTAGAATGGATAAAAAAGTGGTATACACATATAATGAAATCATGTACAGTAATGAAAAAGAATGAACTACTATCATGAATGACTCTCACAGACAAGTTAAGCAAAAGATGACAGATACAAAATAACACGTACTATATATGGTCCCTTTGATACCAAGTTCAACAACAGACAAATCCAAGCTATGGTACTATGATGATAAAAGAACTGTGGTTTCCTGGTTGGAGGTACTATGGGGAGGGGTCTCAAGGTAACCTGCTGGTGTGCTTGGAAAAGTTCTCTATCTTCACCTGAGGGAGTATACGTTTGTCTATGTAAGTAAAAGAAATTGAGGTGTCCACTTGTATTACTTACTGTATATAAGTTAGATCTGATAAGTTTTCTTTCATAAGTACAAGCTAGAGAGGAAAAAGGAAAAGAAATGTTGGGGGAACAATTGCATGAAAATTCAAGGGAGATCAGTACAAAAGAGGAAGGGGCTGGGGAGGGAAAAGAGGAAGGAAAGGGGAAATACTAGGAAATGATATTGGCTAAATTATATTGTTATCTTGCATGCATGTATAAATATGCAGAAACAAATACCACTAATATGTATTACTATAATGCACCAAGAAAAAATGTGGGAAAAAAGCTAATTTTTTTTAAATGGGAGAAAGAAAGTAAGGTTAATTGATCATTTAGAAGAATCAGGAAACTGGCTTGCCATTCTAGTTTCACTAAGAAATGGTCTCATGAAGACAGATTTTTCTGTTACAAAACTGGAACATTAATATCTCATTGGGTGATTAAGAGAATTAGATCTTGTATAAATATCCTTGAGCTCCTAAAAGAGAAGCCCCATATTATTTGTGTGGCATTCTCAAATCTCACTTTCACTTAAGTAATCTCTTATACTTTTAAAAAATTATAATCACCAAAACTAAGGAAGTAAATGAATACGGAGACATATTAGGCAAGGAACAAATTGAGAAATAGGAGCTAAGATACAGTTATCTACTTGATTGTTATATTTAAAAGTTAAAATTTATACTTATTAAATGTTTCTAAAGTATCCAGAATTATTTAGGGACTGGACCTAAGATTCATGAAAAGTTCAAGTGCAATAAAACCATTCTGCTCATTTCTTCGTTTGAGGTACTATTAATAAAAGTTAAACAATAATCAAGTTGTAATCCTATCTATGTACCATAGCATGGTTCAAATCATGGTGTTCCTCTGAGTTGTCTAACAGGAAACCATCAACTACATGTGGCTATTGAGCACTTCTAGTTTGACTAGTTTGAACTGATTTGTTCTCTAAGTGTAAAATACATACCACATATCAGTTTCAAAATTTTGTTCAAAGAATATAAAATATCTCAATATTGTCAAAATATTTATTGCAGTCAGTTAAAACATTCTTAAAATAAATTTAATCTGTTCATCTGTACTTTTTTTAATGTGGCTAATTGAAAACTTAATTACATATGACTCTGCTTTTTTCTTCTTCTTTTGCATTACTGGGGATTGAACCTAGGCACACTCTACCACTGAGCTACAATCCCCAGAACTATACATTTATTTTATTTTGAGATAGGGTCTTGCCAAGGCTGGGCTTGAACTTGCTATCCTCCTACTTCAGCCTATAGGTAGCTGGGATTATAGGTGTGAGGCACCACACTCTGCTTGCATTATTTTTCTATTGGACAGCAAATCTCTAAATAAAGATGGACATTTGCATAATGCTATTTATTTGTCTGTGAACACAGTTTTCAAAAAGAGTTCTTAGAATTAATGTCATGGTTATTGAATGTCTTCTAGTCAAATTACCTGTCTTTGTCAAAAATTAAAACCTATGTTTAATCTTTATAACCAACTGGGTTTTAGAATGGTCATATAATAAGATGTTTGGCCTGATGGATGTCATGGAATATTTGACCAGTTTTCCCTGAGCTCTAGTAACTTACGGTTCTGAGGCTTTTGGGAGCTTTGAAGTACTGAGGCAGAGAACTGACCTTCCACAGGACTTTCCAGGACATCCCAACACAAGATATTCAAACAAACAATACTCCTATGGACTGAATTGTATTCCCTCAAAATTTCAATGTTGAAGCTCTAACCCCTAATATGACAGTATTTGAAGAGGAAGTCTTTAATTCAAGGCAATTAAGGTTAAAAGAGGGTATAAGCATTGGGCCCTAATCCAACAGGTAGCCTTATAAGAGGATCTCTCTCTTTCTGTCTGCTGTGTAAGGACACACAGCAAGAAGGTGGAAGTCTGCAAACTAGGAAAAGAGACCTCATGAGAAGCTGACCCTGCTAAACCTTAATCTGGGACTTCTATTTTCTCCAGAATGATGAGACAATAAATTTGTTAAGTCGTCCAGTCTATGGTATTTTGTTAAGTTAGCCCAAGTAGACTAGTACAAACACCACTTGAAACAATCTCATTTAACATTATAATATTATGGATTTATACATTTTTGTTAGATAAAGGCATGATTATTTGCACAAAGTGGAGAGTAAGTAAATATTTCTTGATTTGAGTTCATAGGACATAACCATGGTTATGGTTCTCAGTAGACCAACTCACTCATAGACCATCTTTGGAAAACCAGGTAAAAAGGGCCAAGGAAAAATGACTTATTTTTAAATACTGCTTTTAAATGTTTTCTTGTTAACTACATCAAAACTACTCTCTTTGGTAAATGGAATTCACATTTCTACTTGAACTGAAAATGTTGTTAGTATCTTCCCTAGGGATTTGCTTCTTGGGATGAGGGCTTCAATTATTTCACCATAGTTTAAGCACAATAAAATCTCATTTTATGCTCCAAGGCAGGAACAATCCTCAGTGTTCCTCAATCAGTATAGTACTTATTAGCCTGTGGCCGTAGGGACAACATTTAAAAAGGCATCACAAAAAGAGAATGGGTCCCAGCCAAGAAAAGAAAATAGTATGATTTTGTTTCTTTAAAAAACATTCCCAACAGTTTCAGGTTTTTAAGCCTGGTTTTAAAGAAGGGGGAGGGACTAGGATAGTTGCTTTAATCACTGTTAGCATTTTAATCCATTCTATCAACTCCTGAAGATTCAAGAGGTCCAAAGAAATCTATCCAAAATTTCCTGTGTCCCATACATGTTTTGTAGGTAAAGGTCCGTGAGCTTCTAATAGGAGACAGTAACCCAAAAAGACACTCTTGTTTAAGGATTTGCTTTACTGAACTGAATGAAACTTTCTTCCTCTCACTTCCAGGCCAGGTAGAACCAGCCTCCCCATCTGCTGCTGCATGCCACCTGAGATCTCAGGATGTGCACCTATCCTGCTGCCACCACTTGGTTTGCTGCTTATTCTGTTTTTTCGATATGCTTCCAGGTATCTGTCTATGCTAGTTGCTTCCAACTTCCCCCTTCCCTGGCAGTTGCCTACTCCTGTGTCCCTGTTCAATATTAGTAGTTCTTCTCTTTGAGTGGGACCCGGGAAGGGATTCATCACACATCACATTTATTAACCCTGTTCCTCTTTTCCTGCCTTTTGAGGCCATCGGAGTTTGCCACTGTGCTAGTGGAGCAGCCCACCTCTTTATTCTTTGTATTTTGGTCTAGAAATGATCAGTTTGGCGGCAGTACTTTGAAGCATGTTAGATCATGTTGCTGTACTGCCATTCCCAGGTGCTGTAAAATTCTTTTCTAGTCCCATTCTAAAGATGTTGTGAACAAGAAATGGTGCCGTAGTGAACTCTCGCTCCCGAGAATATTACACAAAACTAATAACGGCTGTTTATGTCGATTATTTTTGCATTTTACATCAAATGGCTGAGTTCCCTGCACCTGCCATGACCAGTGCACAGGGCCATCAAGCACCCCTCCTCCTTCCACCCTCTCCAAGCCCACACTGCAAGTGCTCTGCTAGTCTACAACTCAGGAGCTTCCTTACAGTCCCCAGGATGGGGGTAAATTTAGAATCGAAGCTCACTCTTTTCTATATTCTTCCCACCAATAAATTCTAAAATCTCTTTTCGTTTCCTTGCAGAGCGCAGATGGGCAAGTTCCCCCCACCGCCTAAAACTTGCCTAAAATCCGTGAGGCTGGCCCTTTCACATCCCAGCTCTCAGGCCAGGAGTGGGCTGGCCATTGAGGGTCCACGATCCCTGGACCGTATACAAGCAGAAGATCCCCGCTGGGGAGCGGCGGAAGGCGGCCGGCAAGTGGGCTCTGTGAGCAGCCCCGAGTCCCGGGGACAGGCCGGCGGGCCCGGGCCAGGGCGCTGCGCCGCGGCCTCCGCGCCTCTTCGGGGCGCCGCGCGGCCAGGCCGGTGGCGGCGGCCCCCGGGGATGGCGACGGCCGGGCTCCGCCAGCAGGTGGCCCCGGGGTCCCGGCGGCGCCGCCCCCTCCGCCGGCGCCCCTCCTCCCGCGGGGGCGGTCAGCGCCCCGGCCGGCTCCGCACCCGCCGCCGCCCTCTCTCGGCTCGCCAGCCCGCCCGCCGCGTCCCCGGGGCCGCCGCCGCCGCCGCGTCCGCAGGCTGAGCCCAGGCGGGCCGCGGCGAGCGCCCGGCCGCTCCGACCCCCGCCGCCGCCGCCGCCGCCGCGCCCTCCCCGCCGCCGCGCCCCCGCTCGGCCCGCTCCCAACGGAAAGTTGGGCTGCGGCGGGCGGCGTTTGGAAACCGCGAGCCGGCATGAGAGCGGCTCGGGGGGGCGCCTAGGGCACCGGGAGGCGGCGCCGCACGGGGGCAACTTCTCCCGGGAGCCCGCGCCGCCGGCCCCGCGCCTGGAGCCCCCGAGCGGGCTCGCGGTGGTTCCTCCCGTCCCTCGGCCTCCCCCCGCCGATTTGAGACGCGGACCTTGGTCCCGGCGGCTCCGCGGCGGTGACACGAGCCCGCGCCGCCGCCTCAGCCTCCGCCGCCTCCTCAGCCCCGCCGCCGCCTTTCCCGCACTATGGAGTTCTCCGAGAGGAAAAGAAGCAGGAAATCCCAGAGCTTCAAACTGGTGAGCCGAGGTAAGCGGCCGGCCGCGGGAGGAAGCGCCGCGCGCCGCGCACTCGGCCCCGCGCGCCCGGCCGCCCGCGGGGTCCACGCCGGGGGCGCGCCCGCCGGACCCCCTTCTCCGTCAGAGCCCGGGGCCCGCGGCCGCTCCCGCCCGCACCGGGGAAAGTTGTGCGGGTGAGACTGGGTGTTATTTAACGTAAACAAGTCGGAGGGCACGTCAGGAAATTAGCAAACAATGACACCGGGGGGCCCGAGCCCTCCCGGGGGTGCCGCGGGGCCGGGCTGGAGCGGCCGAGGCTGCTCAGGCCGAGCGCGGACCCGCGGACCCGGGATTTGCTGTTTGTGTTTTGTTTTGCTTTTCCCCCAAAGAGAAGCGGGGAAAGACGATCGTTGTTCTTTTTAAGGAGAAAGAAGCTCATGAGGTGTCCAAGCCCCAAGCAGAATTGTTGACATCTAACATCTTTTCTAGCTGGCTGATTTGAGTTGGAAAGGTGTTTTAGACTAGCACATAACAGTGAGATGAGTCTTGTTAAAATAAAATAAAAACCAACCAGTTCCTGACCATTTAACAGGTGTACATCACACTCGGGGCTTTCTTATTGTCAGGGAAGGGGAAAGTTGAATCCAGTCTTGTTTGTGCCCAGTTACTTGTTAGAGTCTGTCTTCCTGATTTGACTCTTTAAAAAATGATGAGAACTAAAGAGAAGAGCAGACTTGAAAATATGTCAGAACGCATTGTGTCACTTTAAATAGGAGGCAGGTGGCTTTTTTTTTTCATTGTAATGTCACAAGTCCTAATATTGAGTTTAGACCCACCCTGTTTAAATACCTTTGAATCAATTCGAGGTCAAAGCCAAGGCGCAGAACCTGTCCACTTTTCCTGGGTTGTTTTATCTAACCTTGGCATCAGAGTAAAGAGCCATACAGTTGTTTTAGCAACCTGCAGAAGTCACATGTAAACTGATGGAAATTGAAGGGCAATTGCAAGTAATCAAGTTTTTCAAACTAAGCTAAACTGACTGAGATGTGGATTCAATAAAGCCCGCTTTTGGTTAGTCTGAGAATGGTTTAATTATAGACATTTTGAGGACCTGCTCATCTCTGTTTCCCCTAATTTAGTGTGGGCACTGTTAAATGAAAGAGGCCTGGAATAGTTTATTTATGCAAACTGTTTGACTCTTCTCTCTTTCTTTGTAAATGGCCCCCCCCCATAGGAGTGTTGATTACTCAGTTATTTGTACTTTAAAGTCTCTCCCTGTGACTGTCCTGTTGGTGCTTTCTGATTCATTCAGGAATATAGGCTGCTTTCTTATTTATGACCTCAGGGAGCATACCACTTTATCTTAAAAGTGAGAGTAGCTTTAAGGACAGTGTTCTGTGACATCTAAATCTTAAAAAAAAAAAAAAAATGAAATAGATGGTAAGAAGAAAACTCTAGTAATATTTGTAGGTGATGCTGCTTTGTAAGAAGATTGCCAAAGAGCAGTAGCCTCCAAACAGAGAGAAGCTTATAAAATATTATGTTTTAAACTTTGACGACATAGCAAGTTTTTCCCTTTTTTTTTCAATCGTGGGTCTGAGTCTTCTCTCTGCTTTGCAGGTGCATTTTTTAGAAAATAAGCCCTTCACATTAAATAAGGTGCAGTAGTTGAATGAGAAAGATCTACTTGTGTGAAAGAAGAAAATCTTGCTTCCTTTGAAATTATACTGCACTTGAAGCAACAAATTACTATTTTTCGTAGGTGCTTGCCTCTAAGCAGCTTGAAGACTAATTTTCTGGGTAAACTGAGAATGCCAGGTAACTCTGAAGCATACTATTGATATGCTCATAAAAATGGGTTGTGGAGATAAATTTGGAAACCTCCCCTGGTCTATGATTTGCAAGATTTTTCTTTTCCTTATAAGTATACTTGCTGTTTCAAAAGAAAAGAAACCTAATAATTGGCATCTGTGGGCAGAATTGACAATGAAGACCATGTAACCAAGCCTAGCTGTTTTCTAAGGTCAAAGTAATCAATCAGTTTTGTGGACTTCATAGTAAGCAAAGTTTTAGGGATTATATTGACTACAAATTTTATGATGAACGAGTTTTCAAAAACATTTATAAATTGTAACACAGTATGAAAGTCTAGACTTCATTGCTTATTCCTATCTTGAGGTCAATATAATTCTAATTTTTTATTGTTTTCTCACACCAGATTATCACCATGAGGTATATAAGATCTCAGAATTCAGCAACGATGTTAATGGGGAGGCCAAAGAGACACAACCCATTTTTTTAGGTAGGTTCCTATGTCAATTAATTCCTTAGTAAAACCATGTGGCCATTTGCAGTTGGGGGGAAAAAGAGATTGTGTGAGACCGGGAAATGTCTGCCATTGCTTAATGTATGACATTCTTTTCAAGACCTTTTATTTTACAGATTGCCAATATATCCCTTATTAACATTGCTAAAAGTTGTAATTTCAGACATAAATGTTTATTAGTGTCTACACACAGTGCTAATTATCACTCACTCACAGAGCCAGATGCTGACCATGCAATTTTGTCGCTCTGTGCTCACCCCATTTACATTGCATATTCTCTGGCATGCTTCACTGGCAATAGTTTGTGTAATTGGGGTATTACATCTTTGACATCTGGATAACAGAAATTCAATTTCCAGGAAGCTGCTATTTGTTTGGTTTTGCTTCTGCCTTGGGTGGGATAGAGGATTAATGTGCTGTCCTATTATAATGTCCCCTCACCTCTGTGGCCTGGTTGGTAATCCTGCCATGACAAAATTAAATTAAATCTACAGTCAGAAAGCATAAGGAAAATAAAAGTGTTACTGTTTGCCTAACCACCTCTTGATAGTGCTAGTTATCAGTGAGCATCTCCTCATTTTCCTGGCTTTGTGTTTCTTTCTTACCGATATTTCTGGTCGGGGAGAATGGCCCTCCCTTTCTCCTACCATCCTAGTTCCTGGCTCACCTCAGGGACAAGCAGAGCAAAGACAGAGTCTCCAAGACCTTCCAGCAAGTGTCGTTACTCTACAGATGAGTAGGGAGCCAAAATTGTCACCACTCGATCCACGTGTAGTTTTGGTACAAATACTGTACACAAAGTACTATGGATAAGCAGTTTGATATTTGCAGATGGTGAACCAAAACCGAAACCATTTAGGGTTTTTTTTTTTTTTCTCCATAAGAGTAAAGTGCCAATAAAATCAGGGTAGACCATGAATAGTGGCATTTGGCTTCAACTTTGACCATCTGGAATACTCTGTAACCCCGAGTAGTAGGGTGCAAGCTAGGTGCTACACAACCAGGAACATGAGAGAAAGTCGGGGCAAGACTAAGGGAGAGCAAGGGCCAGATCCCTGCTCAGACCAGTGTGATAGCCCTTCCAATTGAAACATCATGACAGCTGGAGGGTGTAGTGTGCTCTCATCAGGATCTCCCTTTTACTTTGAGGGAAAAGAAGACTGAGTTGCAAAGGGCTGAGAGGACACAAATAGATACTTAAGAGATGAAACAGGAGGGAAACATCAGTTTTTCTTCATGAGCATTGAACACTCATGGATCTCTCCTTTGAGGGAGAGAATATTACTGAGGCCAGCACTGCTCACAGCACCTGTTGACTATTGAAAGAACTAAAACCCACAAGGCTATCAAGTGAACTGCCTGGTCCAGAAAGAGAAACTCTTGGATTGTACACTTTTCCGTTCCCTTATGTGGTCAGTAGTTTCTATATTTAAGTATCATTCAAGTTAGTTTTTTGAAATAAAAGATTTATTTGTCTTCTAGTAGAAGATTTGCATTTATCATACAAATAGAATTTCCTGTCCTTGATTTAGTTCTCCTCCAGTGAAGGTCTCCCTGCAACCCCTGTTCTGTTGTGTGCTTGGAAAGTAATTTGGATGCTGGAGTGAATTGTGAGCACTAAAGAGGGATGGTTGAAGAACAGGAGGATTTCTCAGGATTCAAAGTGCTCAGGATTCAGTTAAATGTAAATTGAAGGTGGCAGACATTGCTGCTTTCCTTTTTCCTAGTTTGAGTTGAGGAGGTATAAGAATGCTAATAAATGACAAACTGGGGATGAACTTTCAAAGTGGTTGGTCAAAAAGACCTTTAACATCAAGAGACAAAAGATTCAGTAGCCCAGGAGTGTGCTGTGGGTTACTTCTAAATCTTTTGCGTTTCTGGGGAAAGTCAGATATGGTCCCCAAAGAAAATTTGTCTTTTGAGATCTTCAGAACAAATTTTGAAAAAGAGTGGAAGTGATTATATAAATATGATTTCTGCAGCAGTTGGAAATAGTTACTGATAACATCTGAAATTAGGAATTTTGTCATTGACAGCATGATTTTTGTAGATACTCTCCTTAAAACATTTAAATCAGGTTTGTCTTGTAAATTGCAAGTCTGCTTGTAATATTACTTATAGTATGAAGCTTATGACATCTAGGAGAGCTAGAGACCTAAATTCCAGAACTTTTTCATCTGTAGCAAAGTACCAACACATAGCCTCCGTGATGTCATTTAGGACTTTCTGCTTTCAGATGTATGTGTTATCTTTGACACTCTGTGTCTGTAATATTAAAGTTCATGTCCCAGGGGAAAAGAGAGTGCTCCAGAATTTGGCAGAGGTTCCCACATCAGTCTTTTCTCTGGAACATTTTTAGACTTTTAACTAAGGTAGTGCATTCAACATGTCAGGTAGCTCAAGAGTGTGAATGGCTTAAGTGCTTTGGGAATTACTCACACATTTTTAATTTGATAACAGGGTCAGAAGAGGTAACTTTATCCCATGAACATTGACTTTCTCAAACTGGCTTGATGGAACTACAGTAAAGATTCGAGTACTATCTGGGAGAAAACAATTCATTTTACCAATTCTGCTATGGTTTCATGAGAAAACACTATGAACCCAACACTTTTCTGGAATGGGAATGTGGTCAAAAAGGGATAGAACAGGACCCATGCTCTCAAGGACTAAAATCCAGTTGGTGGGGTGGGATGGGTATGCAGGACAAATTCAAGAAGCAATGTGCAACAACCACAACAGCTGCAGTTTGAGCTGGGTGTGAGAGGCTTGGAGTGGAGCGCTTTACGTGAATTATATGCTCTTCACAGGAGATCTATAATAGTCATCATCATCCCTATTTTGTAGATAAGGCTTAGAGACATAAAGGTAGCCTGACAAAGGTCTCTGTATAGGACTGCTGCAGGTAGGGTCCCAGTGCAGGTCTCCCTGAATTTGCACACCCCACCACACCACTTGTCTGGGTGAATAGTAATTAAATGACAATTGTGAACCAGGGCAAGGAGCAAAGCAGAGTTGGAAGGATCCAGTGCAGACTAGACCTTGAACTATGGGAAAGATTTGGACAGGCAGAAGATTCCTGGTGGGAAGAGTGATATGAGCCAAGACAGAATGATAAGCATCATTCTAATTAGAGAGTAAGTGGTTTACCTTATGGTTTAGAAAGTGCTTTCTCATCTATTATCTTTTAGGATTTTTATAGTTTACCCTTGAGATAGTCAGGGTACTTATCATTATTATTCCCATAATAATGGAAACTGAAGCTCAGAGCAAGGTGATTTATTCATAAATAGCAGAACTTAGAGTAAACTCAGACCTATCCAAGTTTCCCCTCTACCATGTTGAGGCAGGCAAATTCACAGATCGTTGAGGACACTTTAACTGGTAAGAGGACACTTCTTAAAAGTATTTTAATGAGGCAATTAATTTTTTATTCATAACAATATAATTATTAAATGAAGTCTTTGTATGTTGGATTTTAGTTTAGATTTTCTATTATATTGCATAAATTTGAAATGTTTTTTCTTTTTCAGGTGTTCAAATATCATATATTTATTCATTCAACAAATATTTATTGAGCTCCAATTATATATATGCCACGTCTGTTTTAGTTGTTCTTTTTAATATTCAGTTCAGTTATACAGCTTTCAGTGGATGAAGCACACGGTGTGGTATCCATGCCAATTGAGCAGGGTTGAGATCTGTGGGTTTTTAAATCTCTTTTCAGTGACTTTCTTGATGACTGTCCCACCAGGGTCCTCAGAATCTCCCCAAAGAGGACACACAGAAAATTCCTACATAAGTTTACAAATTATGGATTTTGCCCCTAATGTCGTGTAATGTTCCTGGAGAATGGGGCACAGCCGTGTGTGGAACATGGGCACTCTTCACCTGGGGTCTGGTGGCCTGGAGTTCACCTCAGTTCTTGCCTGGTCTCAAAGGGCTAGAGCTGGACCCTCCTCCCAAGAGGCATGCTGCCTCATCTGTGGCAAGAGTATACAAGTGGGACCCAACCTTGAATAGTGAAAAGTTAAGGGAGCCAAGAGAGGGGAAAAGAAAGAACCCCTGAAATTCCATCATTTGGAAACCAGTGTTTCACCTCTGTTCTCTTCTTAGAAGCTCCATCATCATTACTATAGTCTCAAAGTGTTCTATGTCCCTCTCCTTTTTCTTGCCAGTTCTCTCCCTTTTTGATGGTGGACTGAAAGGAACAGAACACTAGGAATGTCTCTTAGGGTTAGGAATGTGGCCAAGGTGGGGTATCATTTATCAAGAACTTGCTGCATGCTAAGAACTAGGCTAAGAACTTTGTAAATGTCGTTCCATTAATTGTCCTGAGAAAGGTATTGTCATTCTCTTTCGTAGATGAAAAATTTGAGTTAACTAAGTTGCTTAGTAGCAGAGCCATGATACAAACCAGCGTCTTTCTCTCATAACCACATCACATGCTTTGTTCAGTGCACTCCCATGTGGAACCCCCAGCACAGTGGATGTAAGGAGAACAAAGCTGCTCCAAGAAGGGCTGAGGAAGGCCGGAGGTGTGACTTAGTGGTAGAGCGCTTGCCTAGCATGTACGAGGCCCTGGGTTCACCACCAATAAAGAAGAAGAGAAAAAAAGACAGACTGAGGAGACCCACAGATTCTTACATACATCACACATTCCTCTGCAGGCCTCTGCAGCTTGTTAGGGTGCCCTCAGTCACTATTTAAAAACCCCCAATTGATGGTTTCCAAGGTTGCATACAGTGCCAAAAATATCTTCTTATACTTTGTCCAAAAAATGGCTTCAAAAACAACTGCAGACAAGCAAAGTTTAGAGAACGTCTTAGAAAACTTAAGCACCAATGGCTTCTTTAAATATATGTGTGAATATAGAAATGTTTTGAAGATGTGAATATGGATTTTATCACTCTTTTTTATTACTCGTTGCCTAAAGTTGGGGAGGCATTTGTAGTTAGGCTCCCCTCAATACTTTGATGTGTCACGTGCACACTATTGCAGTTATACCAGGAGGTAGGTGTTGTTATCTAGCTCATGTTTTGCAAATGGGACTCTAAGGTCAGAAATGAAAGTGATTTGCCCAAGGCCACATAGTACTTCAGAATGAGAATGCATAGGGTTTTTCATGAGTGTTGCTTTGCTTTCTTAATTTTGTTTTTGTTTTGTGGCACTTGGGATTGAGCCCAGACATACCCTGAAATTGAGATACAAGCCCCCCTTTTTAAATTTTTTTTTATCTTGAGACAGGGTCTCATTAAGTTGCCCAGGTTGGCCTCAAACTTTTTTTTTTTTTTTTTTTCTTTGCGGTGCTGGGTATTGAACTCAGGGCCTTGTGCTTGTGAGGCAAGCACTCTACCCACTGAGCTATATCCCCTTCTGGCCTCAAACTTTTGATCCTTCTGCCTCAGCCTCCTGAGTAGCTGTGATTACAGGCATGTGCCAGGTGCCTGTATTGTGTTGGCTTTCATATGTGAGTTTCTCTCCTTTTTTGATCTTTTCTAGATTTGTAAAGTATCTCAAGTATGTCTCACAAATCAACATCAGAAATCCCAAAGTCTGTGCTACTTTAGTATATATTACAAAAGCCCCCTTTCACCTGGGCAAGTTGTGCTTGCTAGGGAGCAGAGTGGTTAAGGGGAGGAGATTCCCTGGAAGTAGGAGGCAGGGGAGACTCAGGTAGGGTCAGACTGTGGCTACTAAATGCTCAGTGAAGGGATGCAAACTTGAGTCTAGAGTCCATGAAAAATTTATAGCACAGTAGAGAAAAGTCAGATTGAGAAGCAGAAAACTTGGTTTGATCTCAAATTATTAGCTAATAACACCTTGGACAAAACTCTTGAAGAGTTTTCTTTACCTTCTATAGTAGAATTATGTTGTTCAGACCATCAGATTCTTCTATAGCA